>NC_080019.1:87753251-88380501 GCF_030020395.1 Manis pentadactyla
GGCAGAAGAGTGTGTTGATCACAAACATGCACAGGGGAAATTTTGGGGGTGACAGCAGTAATATTTTCTATCTCGGTGTGGTGGTGATTATGTGACTGAATATGTGTGTCAAAAGTCATATACAGAAGGAGTCAATTTTATTTTACCTATGTTGTAGCTAAATCTGGCTTTATTAAAAAATATATTTCTTGGTGTAATCTTTTGATCTGGGAGATTTTCTAGAAAACACAGCTGTATATAATTCTGGTCTTGCAAATTGACATCCTTAACTTGCATTCATTCAAGTTCTTGAAATACAACATAAAATGTCAGTAGAAACACTGTTGTAGCTGCCACCATCTTTGCAGCACCTGCTATTGTCATGTTTGGTTAGTCAGTCTGTAGCACTGTCCCATTAAATAACTCCAACCTCCCTCATACCGCCTTGCCTTAAATGCCATCCCTAATCCACCTCCATCTCCTCCTCATTTCTCCTGGGATGCTTTAGGCTTTCCAGAAAATAGGAGCTGTGGTGCCTATTTAATATTTGTTGATGCTATTTTGAGTGGTACTACTTTATACTACTTATTTTTGAAATTGTTCTGCTAATATTCTGAAAAAATATTTTATGAATAACATTTATTAACTGAGCTAAATTTAATAATTTTTAGATTTTTGTATTTAAAAGTCATATTAAAGAAGCTCTTCACTTGCTGAATATTTTTAAATTTATTCTAAATGCATGTCATATTTTATAAACATTTTTTTCTGCATCTACCAAGATCACATGCTTTTTTTTCTTTATTTTGTTAATAGAGTAAATTATGTTCATTGATTTTCAAGTGCTAAACAACCTTGCCTTCTTGGAATAAGTCATCTTGATTATTATATTTTATTCATTTTACACTTCTTGAATATGACTAGCTAACATTCTGTTTAGGATTTTTGTGTCTATAATTCATGGGTGGAGTTGGATTTTGATTTTCTTTCCTTGTGGTTTCCTTGTCAGATTTTGATGCTAAGTTTATAATAGCTTCACAAAACAAGTTGAACAGTGCTCACTTTCCCTTATATTCTAAAGGTTTTTGTAAGAATAAGGGCAACTCTTCCTCATATTATTGGAAAACTTCACCAGGGAAGCCATCTTGGCCTGGAGTTTTCTGTAAGAGAAACTGTGATTATGGGTATTTAATTTCTTTAATAATCACGGAACTCTTCATATTTTTATTTCTTCTTTGCTCATACTGGTAAATGTTCTTTAATAGAATTCTTTCAATAGTACTTAAATTTTCAGTATTTTATCACCATGAAGTTGCTTACCATATACTTACATATTTTTCAATGTCTGTAGGATCTATAGTCATATTCTTTGGGTTATATGTGTTGTCTCTTGTTTTTCTTGATCATTCTCCCAAGAATTATATCAATTTATTAGTCTTCAAAGAATCCATTTATACTTTTGTTGATTCCCACCAAATGTATATTTTTTTATTTCATTAATTTCTGCTCATACCTATTTTCCACCTTCTTGGATTTATTTTGCTTTTCTTTATCTTACTTCTTGAAATAGATGCTTAGTTAATTAATTTTCAACCCTTCTTTTCTAATTTATGCATTTAATTTTAAAGGCTTTAAATTTCCTTTAACTCTTTTGTTATAATTATATTATGATTCAGATGAACACTTTTGCAATTTTTACCTTAACTCATTATTTGACACATAGGTTATTTAGTATTTCTTAATTTCCACTTATAGAGACATTTTCTAGTTATCTTTTTATTATTTATTTCTAGTTCAGCTCCATTAAAGTCAGATTTTAATCCCTTGAAAAGTTCTTTTTGGCCCAGCATATGGTCAACTTTTGTATAAGTGGAGGAGTTGACTTTATCTGGAATTTTATATCTGGCATCCACCAACTTCCAAGAAGCTCATGGAATTCAGCAAGTTTGTGAACTTGCATGGGCCAAAACATACATCTTTAATTGCACTGATTTCTAATTGAAATTTAATATTTCCTTCAATAATGTATGTAATCAACAAATCAGAATTGACTACCAATACAGATATTTTCAAATCACATAACAACTGTTGGGATATCTTAAAATATCATTTTTCCTCCTCAATACATTAAAATATGGTAGTTATTAGACCACCTGTTGGATCATTTTATATAATGCATTAATAAAGAAGCATATATATTACTATACCACAAGTTTTTAAGCATTTTGGTAGTTGAACTTTAATATAATTGGTTTCCTTTGTATTCCCAAGCATTTTATTTTATGCATGCATTATTCTGAAAAGAATCCATAGACTCCACTGGACTGTTAAAGGGTTTCTGGCACAAAAAAAAAGGTTCAGAATACTATTGCAACAGGAGGGAAGACAGAGTATATGAGTACAAAAGCAGGGTGTTGAACAAACTTCATTTTGGAAGTTGGAGAAGTTTTTGTTTTTGCTATTGCTTCTAATTTGTTGAGTGATATAGATATCAGGGTCAACAGGAAGAGTAAGAAAAGAAGGAGGAGATAATGGAAATTTGAATATAAGAAAGAAGGTGTGAATTAGTTTTCTAAGAGAAGAAGAAAGTTAATTTATTAGGAGAATGCAGCTAGCTTACAGGGCAGTGCCAATTGCCCACTTGCATTTTCAAATTTAAAAGGAGACCACAATTGTGTGCTTTTCTCCTGCTATGTTCAGCTGCATAATGAGTATAAAAAGTTTGGTTAACCAGAGTTAGGAGTTTCTAAAAGAGTGAAGGAGATGTGCAAGAGAATGAATGATCTATATAGAAAAGTAATCCTAGAGATGAACTCAAAATACCCAGCTGGATAAAGAAGGAAGTGAGAACACAAAGGTGTTTATGGTCAGTGGCAAGGTTAGTCGACGTTCCATGAGGTTGATGAATTTATTGAGTTAGGGACACTGCAGTAAATAAACTGGAGAGAGAGGAGATAAACTAAAGAGAAAGAATGAAAAAAAAAAAGTTGTAAAACACACTAACAACAAATATAGTTCAAGGGAATGAGAAGCAAGTGAGTATTTTAGGGAAGTTTATAAACATATGACTCTGAAATCTTAACATTTAAATCAGCCAGTTTCTCTGCCTAACACTCCTTGCATATGATCATTATCTTCTCTGTCTCTGATTCCTCCTGAGAAGTTGGCTTCCCCCTTAGTAATCCAAAGACTAGTGTATGGAGTAATAAGCTTGCCAATTAGTAAAACAATGGCTGAGGATTATCATATACTGTGTGTCTGTGCAGTGCTCCACATTACTAGGCACGTTTGTGTGTCTTGATTACATAATCCTATGAAATGTGGATGAATAAACTGAAACTTGAAGGCAATTAGGAAGATTAATGTAATACAGTTAGCACCTTATGGAGCTGGAATTTTTAAAAATATCTGATTGTAAACCAATAATTTTCTTATGCTGTTATTTTTTTTTTTTTTAAGGTAAGGTAAAATTTTTTTTTAATTTTAATTTATTTTAAAAAATTAAAAATTTTTTAAGGTAAAAAATATCTTATTTTACCCCATTTATAGGATATGTTTATACACAAGCCTGCATGTGGTCATTGTGGATGGCTCTCTGGCTATTAAGTAACATTTAAAGATAAATTTTATATAATTTTGCCATAGTTTATTAAATCAGCAGATACTTAATTTTTTTCTTGTCTACCTTTCTTGAGCTAGCAATCTCAGTTTTAAGCAAACTTGAGACTCTAAATAAAATGTTCCCCCAGTTCCTTCTGACTTAGAAGTTTCAAAAGTTATGTCTTCCATTTTCTCTCCATCATTGTATTGTTTTCAATGTTATAATTTCTGTAAGTTGTGATTCAGGTTGTTTCTTCACAATGCCAAAATACCCAATTTATTATGAAATCCATAGAGGGAAAATCAAATTGTGGGATCAATATATAAATCAAGTATAGAAGTCAAATGTATAATCATATATGACTTGATTATTTTTCCTGTAATTCCTGATACATGATCAAGAACAGAACAAACAAGACCAAAACAGTTTCTGTGACCTAATTGCCCTTGCTATTGTTTCAATACCATGTAAGACATCATGCCCCAGGAGACTGGAGACTGCAGAGGATTAAGATTAGAGTTAATGGTTGTCTATTAAGTCCCCCCCACAGAATTCTATTGTTAACACGTATGTGCTCAATAAATACGAAGGGTGACCTCTCAGCACCACTCGGCTGTTAAGCCTCGAGTCCCCTGGATGGTCCTTTCAGATCTTCGATATCTCATCATGTCTCCTCCCTTATCTGTGGGTTAGAAGCAGGGAGGGACGGACACAAATTATCTGTTTAGTAATATGTATACTGGCACGTTACAGAAAGACTAGATTTGTAAGCTATCATTGGGTTGATTTTGTGCTGCCTAGATTTAACCCATGTATTATGAGGATAAAGCAGTTTAATACAAGACTTCTGGTTCACTCGAATATATTCATTCATCCATGTATCCACCCATCCATTTACATACATTCATTCAGAAATGTTTACTGAAGCTATAGCAGGCACTATCCAAGGTACTGTAAGTATAACCTAGAATAGACTCAATTTTATCCTTCCAGTGTATGCTATGCATTTCATCACAAAGACAGCCAAAGTGGAAGGGTCTTACATGTAATAACAGGCAGCATTCAACGTGAAAGACCCCCTACACTGATGCCACTATACTGAAGGCTATGGTACAAGCAATAGTGCTGTTTCTAAAATTGCCTTAGCCATGGGACGTTCTTAGGACTCACTAGGGGAATTTCAGAATAAAAATGTTGGGGGCCCCCTCCTGCATATGTTCATTCTGTAGTTCTATGTTAGAGGTACATTACCTTTGTGACAATAGGAAAAGGCACCCCTCTGAGGAATGCCACTACTCGGAGGCATGACTTGTCTATCAGAAGGCATGCTAGGCAGTCCCATGGCAGCATGTGGGACTTGGCAAGTAGAGCGCAGGATGGATTTTAAGCTTTCTTTACCTCCATGGGTACATACTTATGCAGGGCCCCAAATAGCAGCACTGCTTTTACCACCTGAAAAATCCCCTTTCTATCATTGTTAGGGGTGGCACTGCACTAAATGCTCTCATTAAGTGAACGTTGACTTGTAGGTCCCTGCCTGTCTCATCATTGTCTATATTTGTATTGGGAAATGAGAACTTCTGAGTTTTTCATTGGATGTATTCTAATGCTGTATTGAACTGATCACCTGTGTCAATATGATGCCAAGTTTTAAAGCAAAGTAAATATATTAGCAACATACACCATTGGGTGTTTCTGAGTTCCAGATTTAGCTAAAGTTTTCATGGTTGTCTAAAGTTAATAGCTTTAATTTTAATGCTAATAATTGTGAGGTTAGTATGTGTTGCCTATTCTGAATTGAATACTATTTACTGAGTTCTGCATGGCATGCTCTTCTGTAATGACGAACACAAGGTATGGAAAAATGATCTTGTTTGCAAAATCAGCATTCAAGACTACAAAATCTTGTGATTATAAACTTAAACTTTAAAATTTCTTTGTATTTTTGGAATCTGCCAGCCTGTTTCTAGGAGGAATGATGTAAGTTTGCCAAATCTTAGAAACAAATAATGCCAGGAACAGCAAAATAGAATTGATCAGTGAGGCATTATCTAGGGTATAGGATGAAAATGGCTTTGAATTCTCAAAGAAAAAAAAATCAGTGATAATTACTTTTTAGTACATCGGCTATTCTGAAGTTTCTCTGTCCAAGACAAAGGTAATGATTTTGGAAAGTAAATGCAGCAACTCAAAATTTCTCTCCTTTTAAAAAAAAATCCAAATGTAATTGTTACATTTAGGAAATAGAGATAGATTTTGCACATTTAAAAATGAAATTAGAGTTCTAAAGAGAGAGAACAAAGGACAAAAAAATGAAGAAGGCATTTAAATAACTATGTTGAACATCACTGAAAGGATCTCATGTCACAATTAAAAATAAGCTATACCTGAAATAGATCCCAAGGTTTAAACATTAAACCAAATAACTATAAGTACACATTATTTTTCTCAAATGCTTCATATTGGTTATCTTTTTTTCTACTTTATAAAATCTTGATGTGCATTTTCTGGCAATAAATGAAAGATTACTCCTGTTTACATATTCTCCAATTAAAATTTAATTTTTAAATGTCTAGTGTCATAGGTTATACTTACCTAATGTTTATGTTTATGTAGTGCTACCTACCATTCCTTCCCTTTCCTTTTATATTTCTCAAAGGATTAAAATATTAAAATAAGTTAACGTTTCTCTGGGGAATTTTTCATGTAAGAGAACAAGATGAGTACTTACTATTGAAATGATTAGGATTTCCTATTAAAAAATAGAATTGTTGCCCAATTCCTGGTAGGTTACAGAGAACAAGATGGATTTCCAATATCATGGTATTCCTTTATGAAGGCTGGCAAATGAACACATGTCTATTTCTAGATGATTTAAAATTCAATATCAAATGTGCAGTATGAAAAGTAGCCATCATTCTCTCAGTGAGTATTATTGACTATTTACTACATACCAGGCTATTGTAATATCAACATGAAACAGGATAACATTAAAGGGGAAATCCTTGCTCATTAAAGTTGTTCTCAAATGTCCAATAATGAATTATCACAAAACTAGAATTCCAGAGATCTCTGTGGGTGACATGAATAGTGGTTTCATTATAAAAGTTATTTAAATATGTAAAATAACAAAATATTTGCTTTGTCTAAATCAGTTATATTTTATACTGAATTTTTACAAAACCATTTTATTTAAAAGTAAAACACAGATACAGAGAATCTTCACAAATAGCTGGATAGGTTGTGATGTATTAAAGGTGAATGCACATATTATCAGAAGCAGGTCAAGGAAACATTGCCAGCCTATCCAGAAATCCCTCCATGTATGCCATCCCCTAAAAGTTACCACTATTCCCAACTCCAAAGGTAATCACTTCCTTCTTTTCTTTATAGTTCTATTATGCAAGTGTGAATACCCCAAAAATTTAGTCTTGCCACTTAAAATTTTTATATGAAATGTTTTTAAAGTCTTTTTTAATTTGCCTTTTTTCCCTTTCATCCCATTCTCCTCACCCTTGCTGACCACCATTTATATATCTATTGAAAGACCCATGACATGTGACTAGTAAATTTTTCCACTGTCTGGATTGAACTGATTGCATTTTCATGGTGAATGTCATCATGTGCCTTTTCAAATTGGTAGTTGGAAAGTGGAGTTTAATCAGTTGGTTAACCTCAAATTGGATCTCTTTATCAAGACTCTAGATTGTGCTGTATTCTCCATCAGAAGGCAGTAATGTCTGCCTATCTCTCATTTGTAATGTTAGAAATTATTGCCCAGTGATCTTCAAGTTGGCACCTGAGTCCTTTTGACATGACTCTAGAAGTTTTTGATAGCTTCCTCTCTATATGGTTGGAAAAGTTTTCTAGGCTCATCATGTACATTTCTTGCCTCAGGCCTGGAATCAGCCATTTCTCTAAGAAACTGGTTTCTTTTACTAGAGAATGGCATTTGAAGACCACATTCTGGGTGCTACTGCTTCTGAGCTCCTCTGGGCAGAAAACATAATTTTTTTGTTAAGGTATCATTGCTATACAATCGTATGAAGGTTTCATTTGAGCAGCATTGTGGTTACAACATTCACCCATGTTATCAAATCCCCCCCACACACCCTTGCAGTCACTGTCCGTCAGCTTAGTAAGATGCTATAGAGTCACTACTTGTCTTCTACGTGCTATACTGCCTTCCCCTTGACCCATCTGCATTATGTGTGCTAATCATCATGCCCCTTAATCCCCTTCTTCCTTCCTCCCCACCCACCCTTCCCAACCCCTTCCTTTGATAATCGCTAGTCCCTTCTTGGAGTCTGTGAGTCTGCTGCTGTTTTGTTCCTTCAGTTTTGCTTTGTTGTTATACTCCACAAATGAGTGAAATGGTTTAGTATTTTTCTTTCCCTGCCGGGCTTATTTCACTGAGCCTAATACCCTCTAGCTCCATCCATGTTGTTGCAAATGGTTTGTTTTCTTCTTATGCTGAATAATATTCCATTGTATGTATGTACCACCTCTTCTTTATCCATCCATCTACTGATAGACACTTAGGTTGTTTCCATATCTTGGATACTGTAAATAGTGCTGCAATAAACATAGGGTGCATATTTCTTTTTGAATCTGGGGTCTTGTTTTCTTCAGGTAAATTCCTAGAATTGTAATTCTTTGGTCAAATGGTATTTCTATTTTTAGTTTTTTGAGGAACCTCCATATTGCTTTCCACAATGGTTGAATTAATTTACATTCTCACCAACAGTATAGGAGGGTTTTCATTTCTCCACATCCTTGCCAGCATTTGTTGTTCCTTGTCTTTTGGATGTTGGCCATTCTAACCTGTGTGAGGTGATATCTCATTGTGGTTTTAATTTGCATTTCCCTGATAATTAGCAATGTGGAGTATCTTTTCATGTACCTGTTAGCCATCTGAATTTTTTCTTTTGAGAAGTATCTGTTCAGTTTCTCTACCCATTTTTTTTATTGGGTCATTTGCTTTTTGGGTGTTAAGGCATGTGAATTCTTTGTATATTTTGGATGTTAACCCCTTGTCAGATATGTCATTTATCAATATAGTCTCCCATACTGTAGAAGGCCTTTTTGTTCTGCTGATGGTGTCCTTTGCTGTACAGAAGCTTTTTAATTTGATGTAGTCCCATTTGTTCATTTCTACTTTTGTTTCCCTTGCCAGAGGAGATGTGTTCGAAAAACTGCTCATGTTTATATTCAAGAGATTTTTGCTTATGTTTTCTTCAAGAGTTTTATAGTTTCATTACTTACATTTAGGTCTTTGATTCATTTTGAGCTTACTTTTGTATATGGAATTGGACAATGATCCAGTTACATTCTCTTACATGTAGTTGTCCAGTTTTGCCAACACCAGTTGTTGAAGAGGCTGTCATTTCCCCACTGTATATCCATGGCTCTTATATCATATATTAATATATGTGTGGGTTTATATCTGGACTCTCTACACTGTTACATTGTTCTTTGGGTCGGTTCTTGTTCCAGTACCAAATTGTTTTGATTACTGTGGCTTTGTTATAGAACTTGAAGCTGGGGAGCATAATCCCCCCAGCTTTATTCTTCCTTCTCAGGATTGCTTTGGCTATTCAGGGTCTTTTGTGATTCCATATGAATTTTAGAACAATTTTCTATAGTTTTTTGAAGAATGCTGTTGGTATTTTGATAGGAATTGCATTGAATCTGTAGATTGTTTTAGGCAGGATGGCCATTGTGACAATATTAACTTTTCCTATCTGTGAGCACAGGATGTATTTCCATTTGTTAGTGTCTTCTTTAATTTCTCTCACGAGCATCTTGTAGTTTTTAGGGTATAGGTCTTTCACCTACTTGGTTAGGTTTATTCCTAGGTATTTTATTCTTTTTGATGAAATTGTAAATAGTTTTCCTGATTTCTCTTTCTGCTAGCTCATCATTAGTGTATAGGAATGCAACAGATTTCTGTGCATTAATTTTGTATCCTGCAGCTTTGCTAAATTCAGTTATTAGTTCTAGTAGTTTTGGAGTGATTCTATAGGGTTTTCTGTGTACAATATCATGTCATCAGCAAACAGTGACAATTTAACTTCTTCCTTACCAATCTGGATGCCTTTTTTTTCTTTGTGCTCTCTGATTGCCATGGCTAGGACCTCCAGAACTATGTTGAATAAAAGTGGGGAGAGTGAGCATCCTTGTGTTGTTCTTGATCTTAGAGGAAAAAGTTTCAGATTTTTGCTGTTAAGTATAATGATGGCTGTGGGTTTGTCATATATGGCCTTTATTATGTTGAGGTACTTGTCCTCTATATCCATTTTGTTGAGATTTTTTATCATGAATGGATGTGGAATTTTTTCAAATGCTTTCTCAGCATCTATTGCATTGATTGTGTGATTTTTCTCCTTATTTTTGTTGATATGGTGGATGATGTTGACTTTCAAATTTTGTACCATCCTTGCATCTCTGGAATAAATTCCACTTGATCATGTTGGATGATATTTTTGATGTATTTTTGAATTCAGTTAACTAATATTGTCTTGAGTACATTTACATATATGTTCACCAGGGATATTGGTGTGTAATTTTTTTATGTGGTGTCTTTGTCTAGTTTTTGTTATTAGAGTGATGCGGGCCTCATAGAATGAGTTTGGAAGTATTCCCTCTTCTATTTCATGGAAAACTTTAAAGAGGATGGGTATTAGTTCTTCTCTTAATGTTTGATAGAATTTAGTGGTGAAGTCATCTGGTCCAGCAGTTTTGTTCTTAGGTAGTTTTTTGCTTACCAATTCAGTTTCATTGCTGATAATTGGTCTGTTCAGATTTTCTGTTTATTCTTGGGTTAGTCTTGGGAGGTTGTATTTTCTAGTAGTTTGTCCATTTCTTCTAGGTTATCCAATCTGTTAGTCTTTGATTTTTCATAGTATTCTCTAATAATTCTTTGTATTGCTGTGGTGTCTGTATTGATTTTTACTTTCACATTTCTGATTCTGTTTATGTGTGTAGACTCTCTTTTTTCCTTGATAATCTGGCTAATGGTTTATCTATTTTACTTATTTTCTCAAAGAACTACCTCCTGGTTTCATTAATTCTTTCTATTTTTTTATTCTTCTCAATTTTATTTGTTTCTGCCTTTATCTTTATTATGTCCCTCCTTCTAGTGACTTTGGGCCCCATTTGTTCTTTTTAATAGTTTCATTAATTGTGAGTTTACACTGTCCATTTGGGATTTTTCTTTTTTTTTTTTTTTATTTGAGTAAGCCTGTATTGCTATATACTTTCCTCTTAGAACTGCCTTCCCTGTGTCCCACAGGTTTTGGGGTGTTCAGTTGTATTTTCATTTTTCTCCATATATTGTTTAATCTTTGTTTTTATTTGGTCATGATCCATTGATTATTAAGGAGCATGTTGTTAAGCCTCCATGTTTGTGAGCCTTTTTGTTTTCTTTGTACAATTTATTTCTAGTTTCATACCTTTGTGGTCTGAGAAGCTGGTTGGGACAATTTCAATCCTTCTGAATTTACTGAGGCTCCTTTTGTGGCCTAATATGTCATGTATTCTGGAAAATGTTCCATGTGCACTTGAGAACAATGCATATTCTGCTGCTTTTGGGTGGAGTGTTCTGTAGAAGTCTTTTAGGTCCATCTGTTCTAATGTGTTGTTCAGTGCCTCTGTCACCTTACTCATTTTCTGTCTGGTTGATCTGTCCTTTGGAGTGAGTGGTGTGTTGAAGTATCCTAAAATGAGTGCATTACATTCTATTTCCCCCTTTAATTCTATTAGCAATTGTTTCACATATTTATGTGCTCCTATATTGGGTGCATAGATATCTATAATGGTTATATCTTCTTGTTGGACTGACCCTTTTATCATGTAATGTCCTTCTTTGCCTGTTGTTACTTTCTTTGTTTTAAAGTCTATTTTCTCTGATACGAGTAGTGCAACTCCTTCTTTTTTCTCCCTATTATTTGCATAAAATATCTTTTTCCATCCCTTCACTTTTAGCCTGTGTATATCTTTGGGTTTGAAGTGAGTCTCTTGTAGGCAGCATATAGATAGGTCTTGATTTTTTATCCATTCTGTAACTCTATGACTTTTGATTGGTGCATTCAGTCCATTTACATTTAGAGTGATTAGGTATGTACTTATTGCCATTTCAGGCTTTAGATTCGTGGTTAACAAAGATTCAAGGGCAACTTCTTTACTATCTAACAGTCGAACTTAACTCGCTTATTATGCTATTTCAAATACAGTCTAAAGGTTTCTTTTTTTCCTCCCTTCTTCTTCTTCCTTCTCTACTCTTTATATATTAGGTGTCCTATTCTATACTCTTTGTGTATCCCTTGACTGACTTTGTGGGTAGTTGATTTAATTTTGCATTTGCTTAGTAATTAATTGGGTCTATTTCCTTTACTGTTTTATCTGGTGGTGGCTATTTAGCCTTAGGATCACTTCCATTTATAGCAGTCCCTTCAAACACACTGTATAGATGGTCTGTAGGAGGTAATTCCCTCAACTTTTGCTTATCTGGAAGTTGTGTAATCCATCCTTCAAATTTAAATGATAATCTTTATGGGTAGAGTACTCTTGGTTGGAGACCCTTCTGTTTCATTGCTTTAAATATATCATGCCACTCCCTTCTGGCGGTAAGGTTTCTACTGAGAAGTCTTATGATAGCCTGATGGGTTTCCTTTGTTTGTGATTTTTTTTCTCTCTCCTGCTGCTTTTAATACTCTTTCCTTGTCCTTGATTCTTGCCATTTTAATTATTATATGTCTTGGTGTTTTCTTCCTAGGGTTCCTTGTATTGCAAGATCTCTGTACTTCCATGAACTAACAGACAATTGTGTTCCCCAGATTGGGAAAATTTTCAGCTATTATTTCCTTAAAGAGAATTTCTATCCCCTTTTCTTTCTTCTTC
Source organism: Manis pentadactyla (assembly GCF_030020395.1). Classification (NCBI taxonomy): domain Eukaryota; kingdom Metazoa; phylum Chordata; class Mammalia; order Pholidota; family Manidae; genus Manis; species Manis pentadactyla. The sequence continues at coordinate 87,765,733 of NC_080019.1, forward strand.
TTCTTCTTCTGGTAACCCTTTAATGCAAATGTTCTTCCATTTGGATTGTTTGCACAGCTTTCTTATTATTCTTTCACAGATCCTTTTTTCTCTCTGTGCTTGAGCTTCATTTTCCTGTTCTCTAAGTTCTATTTCATTTACCATCTCCTCTACCTGCTCTAATCTGCATTTAAATCCCTCCATTGTATGTTTCATTTCAGATATTGTATTTTCAACATTTGTATCTCTTTCTTGAAGTCGTCCCAGGTATCTTGAATATTTTTCTGTAACTCCATGACCATATGATATTTATTTTGAAATCTTTATCAAGAATATTGGTGATTTCAGTTTCACTGAGCCCTCTTTCTTATCTTTTTTACTAGTAATTTTGTTTGGACTAAATTCCTTTGGTGTTTCATATTTTTAATGATTACTATAATACTAACTTTGTGTAGACAGCACCCTCTAGTGCCCAGAAGCTTTACTCTCTGGAACTACCCAGCACCTGGAGCGATCATGGGGTCGCAGGCATGTGGCACTGGTGCCTGCTGGGAGGAAAGAGCTCTTTCCTGCTTCCCAGCTGCATTGCTTGCCTCCTCTGCCAGGTCCAGTGGGCTGAGCACAAAGGGAGGAGCCTCTGCTTTATGCCCCTGTAGCTTCTGTAGGCAAGGCCTCCCTCCAGCTGGCCTAGCACCATGGCAGAGGCAGCATGTGTACAGATTGATGCCTGCCAGGAGGAAGGGGTGGCAGACTGTGTAATGCGGTAGGGGGCCTCTGCACTTGTTGCCAGCCAGAGCAATGAAGCATTTGAAGCTACTGAAAACTTCCAACTTATTGGGCTGAGCGTGCTGGGATGATTTTGTCCATCTTTCCTTTCTCCTGAGCAGCAAGCTCTGTGTAATCCTTGCCCCATTAGCAGCCCTCTTCCTGTTGGGAAGTCTTTCAAATGCCCACCTTTCTTTTGTCCCAGAGCAGCTGGTTACCTCTTCTCCACATGTGGCTGGAATCTCAGTCTTTCTGAGTATTCTGCTTGTCTTTGCTTTCCAGCCCCACTAATTTCCATAGCACCATGTAATGTCGGTTTGTGTTCCTGGAGTAGATCTCCAGGGCTGTGTGTTCAGTAGTCCTGGGCTTCTACTCCCTCCCATCTCCTTTTCTCTTCCTCCCGCTGTGAGCTGGAGTTGAGGGAGGTCTTCTCTTTTCCTCTGATGGAGGCAGTCTCTAGCAGTTTCAAGTCATTCTTTCAGAATCAGTTGTTTTGCTCTATTTTTGTGTTATATTTGGTTTTAGTAGTTTTTTGCCTCACTTCTCATGCTGCCATCTTTATTGCCTCATAGCTGGTCAGAAAAAATAATTTTTAATGACAAAATACCTCATGATTTCATACTGATATTTGTCATTCATATTCAGGACTACTGGGTTTTCACATAACTTCATCTATATTATTTGTGTTCCCTGTTCTCAAAGGCACAGGGAATGATGATAAAATTTAAAAAGTTAATTTAATTGGACTGTCCTTTCAGTATATAACTAATTTTTTATTTAACAAAAATTTTTTGGACTTATAATTTAGTACTTGTTCTTTTCTCTTTGGCTTTTTTTCTTTGAGGACTCATTTTATGTTCATATACTGGATTTTCTTTTTTACCTATCTTAAATATTTACTACTTTCTCTTAAACCCTTTTGTATTTTTGTTATAATTTGTTTGGTTTAAATCTTTTTCCTCCTTTTCATCATGTCTTTCTCTTGAAGAGCTTTTCTTCAAATCTTAGTTGAATACTTTTGTGTTCCCACTTTTGTGGTGTAGTGTTCATTTTCTTTTATATCTCTTTTTAATCCTGAGCTCTGTCATTTCATTTCTAAATTTTTCTAACCTTGACTTATATTACTATTTCATTGTTCTTACATAATTTTCTTAATGCCTTTTAGCTCTGTATATAGTAGAACATTACTCTTTTGGTCTGTTCTGTGAGCATGTCTTTCCAGCATTTAAAAAAATTATCTAAAGTGATGTTATCCTGCTCATTTTATTTTTTTAGCCTAGTAGATTCTATGGGATTTGCTCTCAGTACTTGATCGTTGCTCATTTTCATGTGAAATTCATTTTCCTGCAGTTTTTGAAAGAGACTTTATTTAGAGAGCTATTCTCCTTTCTTGGTTTTGTGCAGTTTTCCAAAAGATGGCAACTTACATTCTGAGATTTCCTGCCTTTCTTCCCCTTTCCACTTTTATCTGAACCTTCTATTTCCTTTATTGCTCTTTCATATACCCTGCTTAATTCTGATTCCACTATCAGCAATTTATCCTCAATGTGAGCTCTCTCCTAAAAGAGAGTCATAGAAAGTTGGTTTCAGGAGTAAACTGGGGTTAGGTGCTAGAGTTCTCAATTCCTTTACCTCCCCCACCATACTTTTATTTATCCAGTATTGAATTGAGCAAATCCTCTCTTGATTTTAACTGCTGTTTCCAAATCAACTTGATGTGCTTTCCATTGATTAGCTGATGGCTCTTTTGGAGTTTTTCCTTTTCTTAAAGCCATTAGATTCCCTGTTTCTTTATTCTTCTTTTTCCTCCTCAAATGCCAATACCATCAAGTCTTGTGGTCATTGATAGTTTGTCATCAACTGCTTGTATTTAGAGGTTCATGAGGGTAGTCTGTCACATAATGATGTCCATGGTTTATTCAGTGTGATTGTTTTGTCTGTTTTATGTTGGGAATGAAGGTTTATTGCTGCCACCATCTTCCCAGAATCCCCTTAAACTAGATTTTGATACAAATAATTTATAACTGGTATCAAATTTTATAGTATGTATGGAAGAAAATTAATATTGAGAAGATCCTATCCATTAGTTATTAGTAGTAGTACTTTAAAAACTTAAGAAAGTTTGGTTTCACTTGATTTATATCAACTTTTGATATTGGATACTGGTCTCAGAAAACCTCTAAGGTGCCAAGACAGCAATACAGGGGAAATAACTGCAGAAAATAGAGAAATATAGCAAAACCACCATAGTAAATAATCTACCTTTAGTCAGAAAAGACACTCCATAATATTTTTATCATGCAAATATGTGGTTTAATTATCTGATAACTTCTGAATGTTTTGCTATTCTCTTTAAAACAAATATTTATTTCTAACTTAGTTGTGGTATACTCTTAAGGGAGAGGAAGAAAAACTATTTCTATGTTGTTCTTTTTAAAAATAACATCCCAGTAAAGACAGAGAGCTCTGGGGGATTGAAGTCACCTTGCTGGGTGAGTGGACTGAATAGCTTAGAAGGCAACATCATCTCATCATTTCTTTAGGTCATCAGAACAACATTTAGGAAATCACAGATAATGCTACTAAAGATATTATCCCTGTGGCTCTTAAGACTTAATGCAGCTTCCAGAGAAGGGAGGCAGAGCACAATAAACAATGGTGTTAGAAACATAAGATCTTGCTTCAGTTCTGGTTCCACCATTTATGATTTGTATGTGTAACTTTTGGCAAGTCATTTAATTTCTTTAAGCCTTGAATTCTTCACCTTAAAATGTATATTATACATGACTGGGCAAAGTACAGGACCTTGAGATAATATAAAACAATTATAAATGTTGTTATTATGAAAATAATAATTTTATTTCTAGGGGATGGATTATAAACATTAAAACTACATCTCTTCCTCAGTTTCAAATCTTCACTAAGTGTCACAGCACCTATCCTATTGCCCAATCCAGATATATTGATTATTCCTTGTCCTTCCTACAGGCATTGCACCTATCACAGGGCTTACAAAATCTCCTTCTTAAACATCTCCCAAATTCATCTATTTCTCACTATACTTATCACCACTCTTGTTCATGCCACCATTATCTTTGATCTGAATTATTGCTAAGGCATCCTTATGGATTTCCCTGCCTACAAATCTTATATTTTCAAAGAATTGTGTCCATGTTATGACACATGACAATAGTCAAGAATGCTTATTCAAAAGTGTGCAGGTTTTTGTACTTTCTTCCTGAATGTATTATTATTAATTAGCTCCCTTAATTAATTATTATTAACTAGACAAATTTCCAGCTCTTTAACATGGTTTCTAAGGCCCTGGACTTTCCAGCCCCATTTGTTATCAGTCTGTAGTCCTTGCTCATTACTGTGCAGTCCAACAGAATTAGCTTCAGTTCCCCAATGGTGGTGTACTTTCCTTTACCTCTCCAACAGTGCCCTTGCCTGGAACACATTTTAAGCACCTCCATTTCTCACAAGGCTAATTGCTAGCTTTCCCTGAATCCCAAAGACAGGATTAGTTGCCCTTCTTATGTACTCGCATAGCGTGCTAATTTGTACTTATTTTACATTATACTTGCCTGTTTAGTCAGCTGCCTTTCACATCTGAATTCAATCTTCAAGAGCCTAAAGGCTATGGAATTTTAGTTTTATGTCCCTTGTACCTCACAATAATGTTTGTTGGATGAATGATTTACCATGTTCTCAGAAAACTCATGCTTCGTAGCCATAAAGATGAGCTGCCATTCTCCATGCAGGCTTGTTAGGAGACTGTTCGTATCAAACCACTTAAAACAGCTGCAATATTGAAGGATAGGAACATTCACATTCTTTCTTACTGCTATGTAGATGTTCATATTGTGTTCTAATATTTTAAGGAACACTCTGATAGGTGTAATAATAGTTTTCCTAATAATTGATTTCTTTTGAAGATAATGGAATCTGTATACATTAATATATGTGCATCATAGCTCTCGGTGGTGGTGTTGTCATTCCTTCAGAGGCATAATGACTGAAGCTCTTGAAAAAACATACCCATCCTTGTATCATTTTCTTGAGTTCTATTCTTACTAAACAACTATCTATCATCATTATATTGAGCTATCAAGAAGAAATGAAATGTTTACAAATAGAAAACCAATGTGAGCCCTTGGTACTTGTAAGGTGAATTATTACACAAAATGAAACTCCAAGAAATGAAAAATAAAAACCAAAATATTAGAGGGAAAGAAAATCAACTGAAGTAACCATTCATCCAAAATATCTGTGTGGCTCATTGTAAAGGAAAACTATTATATATAAGGAACGTTTTGCTGACTATAGCAGGGTCAGGCCTTTTTCTCCATTTTCCACATCCCTGAATTCCTCTTTTCAGGAACATAGACATATACCCGATCAAATAAAGTCCACCTAACGTGCTTACTCTTCAGTGGCTCACATAGACAGTCCTTTTCCACCTGTTTTACGATGGTATACTTTGCACTATTGGGACTTCTGGAATCTATAAAAAGAGCTCTTTACCTTCTATATTGGCAAAGAAGGCTCTAAAACCCACTCTGAACATCTAACAGATCTGCATATTTTGAAGGAACTTACAAGCACCTCATCTAACTATGTATATCCTCTTGTTCATCCTGAAACGCCTGATACTGCACGGATATGGTTTTTTGGTAGAGGTATCACCAAATGAACATAGTTTAAGAAGAGAATCAATATCATTATGTTCAAGCCAATAGCAATATATTGAGTTAGTGTTATTAGAATGTCCATGGGATCTGGATAATTTTAAAAATTGAAGGTGAAGAAAGGGCACAGGAGGTTCACAAATGTAAAGAGAACTGACTCAAGAGTTTGGAGTCTTGGACATTAAGCCACTCACTGTGACTCCTTCAAAAACTCATGAATATATGATTCAGTTTCCTCTCTGACTGAAATTTTATTACATATGCAGAAGCAGATCAAATGAAATAAAACAAGTCAATGGGTATTGAAAAGTTAAAAGTGCTTAATTGGTGCAGTTGAAGCATTGCTAGAATGTAGGAGACTTGGACTCTAGTTACTGGGGAACACTCTTAGTGGACCTTAGTCAACCAGGCCACTGAGGGCCTTCTCTCCTGCTATTAGAGTCCACTGGGTCATCCCTGTGTCATCTGAGGTAGGCTCAGAGTGTCGGAGTATTAACACCATACCTTCCCCAGGCAGCCTTCAAAAAATTACTGACTGGGGTTGGTGTGTAATACCCCAGTTCCCTTGCCTTTCAGGGAAATTTCTCAGGCATATGTTTTCCTCTGACTCTGAATTTCCCTGGGAGGATTAGCTTCCAGTTGCCCTTCCTTTCCTTTCTCACTTCCCCTATCCTTTACCAGTACGTCTTTCACCACCCAAACAAATGACTTTTGCATTTGAACTCTTGTCTCAAGATTTTTCTCATAGAACCAAAATAAAGTAAAATTATACATTATATTTCTAGTTATTTATTCATGATGCTCCTGGAGTCCTCTTCCTTTGCTTTTGGGAAGGGGAAGGAGCCCCTCTTCATTTCTGCCACTGTGGAATGTTTCTCTTAAAAAACTCTGAATTACTCAAAAAGACAGATTCTCTCTTAGTCCTCTCCTTCAAATGTCTTGCTGAGGATGGCATCCTAGTTGGTGTTGGGACATGGTCTTTGAATTGACACCTCAAGTAGTCCCTGTAGGGAGGTGGATGGCAAGGCTTTGGTGGCTCTCTAAGTGTAGAATGTGGCACCCTTAGCTAAACAACAAGAACATCTCACTGAGCTTTCGCTAACAGGTCTCTGGGTTAGGTCCTCTCCAACTGCAAGTCTAGTGGTTCTCAGAGAAGTTCACAGGGGTATGGGAAGAGCTTGTTGAAACAGGTAGTGATCTTGGGACAGCTGAGAAATGGAAACACAGGAGAGTGATTGAGCAGCATCCTCATTGTGTGTCCTGCAGGAGGTGTAGACAGCTCTTATCATGTAGGCAGAGGAGAATTAGCTTCTAGTAAATCCATGGTATTACTATTAGAGCTTGAGTGTTAAATAGTAAGAACATCTCTAGTCAGTGATGAGGTAGGGAGGTGTGGAGGGAGAAAGAGGAGATAAAACCGAATATGCAAAGATATAGAGGCTTAAAATGGCTCATGTATTTACTCTGGGAAAAGTGTTCCCACAGTCTTTGTTCAATGCCACTGCTGTTATCACTTATGGCATTGTGTATTTTCATTTTTAATTAATAAATTGAAAAATAGCTCTAGATACCAATAGTGGCAGGAGTTATAACTATTTCTTAAAAATTTGAGAAGTAAAATATGCCCTTCACTAAGAAATTAAAAAAAAAAATTTGAATGACTGCATTCAAAACCTGCCATCTGATGGCTGATTAAGCCAAAGCTTCTTTGCTGGCTTTTCTGACCTTTAACAACTTTGTGGTGATGTCAGTGCTCGTCATCCTCATAATCATGCATCTCCTCTCCCAGAGGGCCATCCACATTCTGGATGTCAAGGCAGGGCAGCTGCCTGGCAGTGTTAGGATGAGTTTCACTCTCTTCTGAATGAGGACTAATTGCTGTATTTGAAATGACTCATCACCATCTACAGTCTTCCAGCTGACATAAATTCCATAAGCATTTTGATTTAAATCATATTAAAAGTGTTGTTTAACAATAGGTGACCTTTTCAGTTATTTTTGCTTTTGTTTCTCAGCGAGATACCAGGAGTCACATTTCCCAGCCAGCTGGCCCAGTGGATGTTAGTACTTAAGGACACATTAGTAAATATTGCAGCTCTCTGGAACCCTGTTCTTGAAGCAAGTGTCCATCTATCAAGAATCCAAAATACATTATCACTCCAGGGTTGAAAATCCTTCTGTGAGAAAGTTAATGTCATCTGGCTGCCTAGCTTCCTAAATCAGGATCATATTTTTAATTTCTGTTTTATATAGGTCCACCCCTCATCTAAATTGGAAATAAATATCCAATAGGACGGAAAGTGATTATACCATATCACTCAATTGTACAATGGAAACAATTGTGAAAAGTTTCTGTTTGAAAACTTATGTTCTATTTACTATGCTAAAAAAAACTTTATTCAGAATTTTGCAATTGTTGATTATTTATAAATCAATAGAAAAATACCTAAAACTTTGAAAAACAAAGAATGTGCTTGATATAAAGGATTAAAATCATGAGAGAGAGTTGAAAAAAACTGCTAATGTGGGACAAGAAATGGGATGGAAGAGAAACAATTTTTTTCCATACAGCCCTATAATGCTATTTGACTCTAAATTATAAATATGTCTTATTTTATCAAAATTACAAAGAGGGCTATAAAGAGATTTGGAAGTCCAGAAGAAAACAATAAAAAGAGTTTATATTTAGTGTTTAATTAAAATTATATTAAAACTTTGCTGTATTTAATTTGAAGAGAATTGGTTGATAAGTGGTAACTTAATATTTGCCTTAAGTCTATTTCAGAGGTTAAGATAGAAAAGTGGGAAAATATATGCCTTGTTCCCTTCACTGTTTTGGTTTAATTCTTATATCAATGGCATATGTAATGAGTTCTATGTAGTTATTTACACTATTACATCTGTAAGAGTAAAGATCCATCCCTATATATAGAAAGTATGGCTATTAAAGGGGTCTCTCTGATTCCTCTGGCCTGAGAGGACTTCCCAGTTCCACCAGAGCCTGCAGAGCCTGGGAGAAAGTAGAAACAATTCTCAATATTCACAGTATGTGTGGGAGTGAGTGTGTATTTTTTTAGATTTACTAAATCAGAATATCTGGTGATTATACCAGATAATCTTCAAATTATTATTTTATTTTTTCCAGTTTTGTTGAGAAATAATTGACATGCATCACTGTGTAAGTTTTAGGTGTGCAGCATGTTGGTTTGATTTACATATATTGTGAAATTATTACTACAATAGCTTTATCTAACATCCATCTTCTCATATAGATGTAAAAAAAGAAAAGAAAGAAAAACAAAACAGGAAAAAAAAATCTCCTTGTAATGGGACTTATAGAATTTGCTCTCTTAACAACTTTCCTGTGTATCATACAGCAGTGTTAACTATAGTCTTCATGTTGTATATTCCATACCTAGTACTTATTTATCTTATAACTGGAAGTTTATACCTTCTGATCACCATTTCCTCTCTCCCCTGCCCTCTGCTTCTGGTAAAATGTCTGATTCCTTTTTCTATGAATTTGGTTTTTTTGTTTTCCATTTTTTTAGATTTCACTTATAAGTGAGATCATTCAGTATTTATCTTTCTCTGTTGATTTATTTCACTTAGCTTAAGTTCCATCCATGTTGTTGTAAATGATAGGATTTCCTCATTTTTATGGATGTATAATATTCCGTGTGTGTGTGTGTGTGTGTGTGTGTGTGTGTGTCCCAACTTCTTTATCCATTCATCCATCCATGGATACTTAGGTTGTTTTCATGTGTTGGCTATTGTAAATAATGCTGCTGTGAACATGAGGTAAAGATATTTTTTCAAAGTAGTGTTTTCATTTCCTTTGGATATATTCTCAGAAATAGAATTGCTAGGTCATTAATAGTTCTATTTTTAATTTTTTGAAGAGCCTCCATACTGTTTTCCATAGTAGCTGTACCATTTTTCAATGTACTCCCAGTGCACAAGATTTCCCTTTTCTTCACATTCATGCCAGCATTTTTATCTTTTTTTCTTTTTGATAATGGCCATTCCAACAAGCATGAAGTTTTATCTCATTTTGGTTTTAATTTTCATTTCTCTAATGACTAGTGATATTGAGCATCTTTTCATATACCTGTTGGTCACTTGTATATCTTCTTTGGAGAAATATCCATTCAAGTCCCTTGCCCATTTTTTAAATTGGGTATTTTAGTTTTTCTGTTATTGAGTTGTGAGTTCTTTGCATATTTTGGATATTAACCCTTTATCAGATATATTGTTTTCAAATATATTTTCCCATTCTGTAGGTTGTCTTTTCACTATACTGATTTTTGTGTGTATGTGTTTTTTATTTTGTTTGTCTATTTTGCTATGCAAAAGCTTTTTACACTGATGTGGTCCTACTTGCTTATTTTTATTTTGTTGCTTATGCTTTAGTTATCACATCTAAAAAATCATTACCAAGATCCATGTCAAAGTGATTTATTCCTGAGTTTACTTCTAGTAGTTTCATGGTTTTCAGGTTTTCATAGTTTCATTTAAATCCTTAATCAATTTTTAGTTATTTTTTGTGAGTGGTGTAAAAAATGGGTCCAGTTTCATTCTTTTACATGTAAATATCCATATATATATATATATATATCCCAGCACCATTTATTGAAGAAACTGTCTTTTCTGCATTGAGCATTCTTGGATTCCTTGTCAAATATTAGTTGACTATATATGCTTGAATTTCTACACTCTTGATTTTGTACCATTGGTCTCTTCATTTGTTTTTGTGTCAATACCACACTATTTTATGACTATAGCTTTATAGTATATCTTGATACCAGGAAGTATGATGCTTCGTGCTTTGTTCTTCTCAGGATTTCTTTAGCTATTCAGGGTCTTTTGTGGTTCCACATAAATTTTAAGACTTTACTCTGAATTTTTCTACTTCTGTAGAAAATGCCATTGGAATCTTGAAAGGGATTGCACTGAATGTATATATATGGCTTTTGGTTGTATGGACATTTTAACAATATTAATTCTTATAATCCATAAACATGGGTATATTTCCATCTATTTGTGTCTTCTTCTATTTCTTTTAGCAGTATCTTGTTGTTTTCATAGTAGAGATATTTCACCTCCTTAGTTAAATTTATACCCAAATATTTTATTATTTTTTATGCTATTGTAAATGGAATTGTTTTTTATTTCATTTTCAAATTCAAAAAAAATTTGATGTTAGTGTATAGAACCATTACTGAGTCTGTGTGTTTATTTTGTATTCTGAAAACTTTACTGAATTCATTGGTTAGATCTAACAGATTTTTTAGTGGAGTCCTTAAGGTTTTCTGTATATAATATCATGCTGTCTGCAGAGAGAAAGCTTTACCTCTTCCTTTCCAATCTGTATGCCTTTTATTTGTTTTTCTTGCGTGATTGCTGTGGCTAGACTTCCAGTACTATCTTGAATAAAAGAATAGGTATCTTTCCTTGTTCCTGATCTTAGAGAAAAAGCTTTCAGCTTTTCACCATTAAGTGTGATATTAGCTGTGGTCTTGCCATAAATGGCCTTTATTATGTTGAGAAATGTTCCTCCTATACCTATTTTGTTAAGAATCTTTGTTATGAATGAATGTTAAATTCTGTCAGTTGCTTTTTCATGTTTGTTGAGATTATCTTTTTCTAGTTCCTTATGTAGAGTTGGGTTGTTTATTTGGAATCTTTCTTGCTTCTGTCTGGGAGTTTATTGCTATGAACTTCTGTCTCTAAACTGCTTTTGCTGCATCCCACAAGTTCTGGTATGTGTTGTGTTTCTATTTTTGTTTGTCTCAAGAAACTTTTTATTTCCCTTTAATTTCTTCTTTATTCCATTGTTTGTTCAGGAGAGTGTTACTAAATTTGGGGATTTTCCAGCTTTCTTCTTGTTATTGATTTATTGTTTCACACCATTGTGGTCAAAGAAGATATCTGGTGTGATTTCAATCTTCTTGACTTTGCTAAGACTTGTTTTGTGGCATAACCTATGGTCTATTCTAGAAAATGTTTCATGTGCTTTTGAGAAGAATGTGTATTCTGCTGTTGTTAAACAGAATGTTCTATATATGCCTGATGCCTATCAACTTCAATAGAATTCATAAGCTCTATACTTTTATTTATCCTCCCCTTCACATTTTAGATTATTGCTGTTACAACTTACATGTTTTTTATATTGTGTAACTAATAATAGATTATTGCAGTTAGGTCCCTAGTCTATAGCATTGTTTAAATCCTGTTTCCTTATTCATTTTTTATCTTGATGATATAGCCATTATTGAGAGTGGGTTATTAAAGCTCTCAAATATTATTGCTTTACTGTTTATTTTTTCCTTTTACCTGTTAGTTTTTACTTTATACATTTATAATTATTATATCTTCATGATGTATTGACCCCTTTATTTTTACACAATGTCCTTTTTTAACCATATTTGTTTTAAAGTCTCTTTTGCTTTATGTAAGTATAGCTATCTCTGCTTGTTTTGTTGTCATTGACCATTTGCTTGAAATGTGTCTTTCCATTCTGTCACTCTCTTCTGTGTTGTCTTTAAGGCTAAAATAAGTCTCTTGTAGGCAGCATATTGTTGAATCCTGTTTTTAAATCCATTCAACCATTGTGTCTTATAATTGGACAATTTATTTATAAAGTAATTACTGACAAGTAAGGACTTACTACTGCCATTTTGTTAATTGTTTTCTTGTTGTCTTGTAGATACATTTTTCCTTGTTTCTTAACCTGCAGTCTTTTTGTGGCTGTGTGTTTTGATGTCTTCTGGTGTCAGTATGCTTTGACTTCTTTATTGTGTTCTTTTTGTTTACTATAGGATTTCCCTTTGTGGTTACCATGAGGCTTCCATAAAATATTTTAAAACTTATAACAACTTATTTTAAATTCATAACAACTTTAATAGAATTCATAAGCTCTGCATTTTTACTTCTCCTCCCCTTCACATTTTAGGTTATTGCTGTTACAATTTTCATGTTTTTTGTATTTTGTAACTAATGATAGACTATTGCAGTCATAGTTATTTGTATTACATTCTTTTTTAAGCTTTCAAACTAGAGTTTTATGTGAACTATGCACCACCATTATCATATTGCAGAATCTGACTATGATTATGTATTTGCCACTATCAGTGAGATTTATACCTTTTTATTTTTTATGATGTTAATTAGTGTTCTTTTACTTCCACTTAAAGAATTTTCTTTAGCATTTCTTGTAAGACAGGTTTGGTGGTACTGATTCCCTCTCTCCTGGCCTGAAAAGTTTCTGATGAGAAATCCACACAGTCTTATGGTGGTGGTTCCTGTGTATGTAACCTCTCTCTTTTCTCTTGTTGCTGTTCAAATTATTTCTTTGTCTTTTACTTTTGACAATTTAATGGTAATATGTCTCAGTATAGGACTATTCAGGTTCCACTTATTTGGGGTTCCTTGGGACTCATAGATCTGGATATCTATTTCTCTCTCCAGGTTTGAGAAGTCTTCACCCATTATTTCTTTAAACATTCTTCCTGTGCCTTTCTTTTTCTCTTCCTGAATTTCCATAATGTGAATATTTTTTCTTTTCAATCCTATAATTCCTGTAGGTTTTCTTCAGTCTTTTCCACTCTGTTTTTCTTTTTGCTCTTCTGAGTTGGTAATTTCCAATGTCTTATCCTCCATGTTGCTGGTTGTTTCTTCTGCATGGCTGAGTCTACTTTTGAAACTCTCTACTGAATTCTTTTCAGTTATTGTACTTTTCAATTCTAATATTTCTGTTTTATTTTTTATCACTATTTCCTTATTAAATTTCTTATTTTGTTCAAGCATTATTTTACTAAGTTCATTTAGTTGTGTCTGTTTTTTTGTCATTCTGTAAACTTCCTTAAGAGGATTTCTGAGTTCTTTGACAGTTCATAGATCTCCATTTCTTTAGGGTCAGTTATTAGAGCTTTATTAGTTTCCTTTGGTGGTGTCATATTTACCTGACTTTTCATGATCCTTGATTCCTTACACTGTTATCTACACATTTGAGTAATCAGGCTCCTCTTCAGATTCTACAGGTTTGCTTTGGTAGGGACAGTTCTTTATTAGTCAGCTCAGTTTGTTTCTGGGTGTGTCTGCTGGTGCCTTGGGCAGGTGGGACCTGCTATTGTGGTCTATTTTTGGGTAAGGCAACTGCTGAAGCCCTGAGGATAGGGAAGGGATGAGGTGTGCCCCTGGATGAGAACAGTTGGATAAGACTGCTGGCCTGATTTCCTATCCAAAAGAGGCTGTAGGATGGACTCCACAATGGTCTGAATTTGCTAGTCAGGCTTACTGGATGGTCAAGACTGGGTACTATATTCAGTAGTATTATTTATTATGAATTAGCTTCCCTCCCCTGGCAGGGCATCAGGGGAATACTAGACCCAAGGGCTGTACATACAGTTTATTGTTTGGGGAGCCAAAGCAGGCCAGATTGTATACTGACTTCCCTGGTCAGTTGTGGCCACCAGTTTGCTCTGTATATGGGGGAAATGATGGGCCATTCTCTCTGTTTGAGAGACACTGTACTTAGGACTGTTGAGTGGGCTATGTGTGCTCTAGTTAGGTTCTCTGGTCAGAGAGATTGAAGGCTATATTCAGCAATGAGTTGTACTCTGAATTAGATTCCTTGCCGAGGCACAATGGAAGAAGCAGCTGTAAAGCTGGTAAAGCTTTTTGTTTGTTCTCTTAACTCAAGCTGACCCACACCCCAAGTTCCCTGACCAGCAGGGTCACTGACTTTGTTCTGCAAACTATTGACTCTGCCTGCCTATCTCTCAGCTCAAGTGCCACTTGGCTGCACAGCTTCTGGGAGTTACTGCTAGTCCTTCTGGTCAGATGGGCTGGAAGACATTTTCCACAACAGGTAGAGCTCTGTCTTAGCTCCCTTGCCTGCACAGGAAGTGGAGGAATTGCTGCAAGCTACTCTCATCCCAAAGAGGCTCTCAGTTGGGAGGGGCCAGGAACTACTCTCAGTCTTGGCTATGAATTAATTCCTATTCCTGTGTTCCATGCCTGGTACTGGCTTTGCTCTGGGAGTAATCAGCTCTGTTCAACTTCCCATCAGCTTGAGTGCTACTGGGCCACACACTTGGAAGAGTTGTATCCAGCCCTTCTGGTCAGATGGGGCTGAAAGACACTCTTCACAATAGTTGGAGCTGTGGTTCAGCTCCTTGCCTGGGAATGGGCAAACTGGGATCTACGACTGGCAGAACTGCTCACTTGAGAATCCAAATCAGGCAGATCTGCACTTCACTAAGTGTCTTGGTCAGAGTGTGCCCCTGATTTTCTGCAAATGAGCCAAGGTATTGGTTATGATTACTAAGGCACTGCAAAAGTATGAACTCAATGCCAATATTTGTGTGCTGGTTGTTGTAAGCCCTTTCCCACTTCTATATCACAGTCAGATTTCCAGTGGTTGAACCCCATAAATTCTCCTGCAGTCCCTATGGTGCAGGATCAGAGTAGGGGCACCCCAAAAGTGACACACAATGCTGCAATATGGCTGGTTGCTCCCTCTTGCTTTGCTTTTCCCACTGGAGGAACTGGAGGCTCAGGAGACCTCTCCACACAGCACTGCACAGGCCTGGAGGAGAGACAACTTGTCAGAATGTAGCCACTTCTCTTATTCATCTAACCTGGCCTATCTTTGTCTCTGTGGTGCAAGGGGATACTTTAGACCCACCCCTATATTCTCTATAGGATTTTCTCAGTATGTGTCCCGACCTGCGGGACTATCAACAGGGGTCGACGACCTGGAGGAGAGAATGAAGGGGCAAGGGACACAAAGAACGGACAGCAAGACAGGATGTCTGATCAAGCTCGCACAGTTTATTGTTTGCAGGCTCAATTTATACAGGTAGCGAGGAAGGGGTGGGTCAGAAGGTGATTGGGCTTTAGGTGGCGCCAGCGGGAAGGTGCAGAGGGGTGATTGAGCCTTGGCTGGCGCCGGCGGGAGCGGAGGACCCGGAAGAGAAGCAGGGAGTTCGCCATTTTGTGGGTGGGGGCCCTTGGGAGGGAGGTTTTAAGGGTGGGGCTTTCCCCTGGGGCAGAGGGTGTTCTTGATTAACAAGATGCTGGCAATATTAATAGGCTAGTGGAAAGAACAGAAAAGCACATGTTGCTAGGTAACTTAACCACTAGTTCCGGCTTAGGAGTTTGCTAAATGCGTTTCTTGGTAATAGGGGAAAACTTGTTTCTAACGCATGGATGGATTTATTATTTCTGACTTTACAGGAGAGACTTTACTTAAAGGTTGCTGTTGTCTTAAGGCTTTCGTAACCAAGCCTGCCTAAAGGCCCACAGGTTTGCTCCCAACATCTCCCCCGTTTTTCTTATATTGGAACAGCCAGCCTAGCTCCAGCTGGGTCAAGGCCTGTGCCTGTCTTAGGTTGTATGGCTGAAGGAAATCCTTACCCGTCATGGGGCTATAGTCCTCTAGCGACTATACCCTGTCTTAGGTTGGTATTCCCAATACAACCATATCTTACCCGTCATTGGCTACCAGTCTTGACTTGATTTGTTGTCAGAATTAATATTTTTTGGTGAGGATTCTGTAAAGCTGAGTACTCCAAGGGGTGGGGTGGGGTACAGAGGTCTGATCCTCGGTGGGTACCTGGCATATGGGTACCTGGCGTGCGAGGAGAACTCCTTTAGTCTTACAGACTGTGCTGAAGAGAAGGGAGTTGCTTGATTATGCACAAAATATCCTTATCTTCTGAGGAGAGGAAGACACTGGACACAAACCTCTATGCAATCAGACATGTCCCTCAAGGCAGGTTTTTCGCTGCCATTACCCTTGGTACTCAGCCAGCTTGCTCAAGGACTCTTAGAAGAGTCATACTGATGTTTATATCTGCTGGAGGAGGGAGCTTCCTCATCATCACTATCGCAGGCAAGTTTGTGATAGTGGACTTGAATAGGCTTGCCAACAAGGGTGTCTATTTGCTTCTTTACAAGGCTCGTCAAATGTTTAAGAGCCCAAGGGCCAAAAGACAAGAGCAATATTAATCCTTTAAGGGGGCCTAAGAGAGAGGGTAAAAGAGTAGTAAGCCATGGAGAGGTGGAGAACCAATTTTTATACCAACTTTCACTCTGCTCTCTTTCTATTCTCCTTTTTTCTAACCCTTCTCTAACTCTTCTCATACTATCTCTAACTACTCCTGTTTTGTCAGCATAGAAACAACACTCCTCCTTCAGGGCGGCACAAAGCCCGCCCTGCTGCGGAAAGAGCAGATCTAGCCCTCTGCGATTTTGGAGAACTACTTCAGCGAGGGATGAGATCGAGTCTGTCAGGTCAGAGATTCCTTTCTGCAATTCTTGGATATCTTGATCTATAGTGGCACTGAGCTCGTGATAGCGGGAGTTAGAAAGAAGCAGAGAAGATATGCCTGTGCCTGCACCTACAGTCCCTAGGCCAAGCAAAACAGCGATAGTAACAGCAGTAATGGGTTCTCAGCAGGAGCGTTTAGGAAGAGAAGGGTCTGAAGATTGTTCCCAGATATGGAAGAACTCATCAGGCCGGTAGTAAATGAGCCTGGGTATAACTTTTACGAGAACACAAAATCCATGCTCTTGTAAAATGGGATTGTAGGCACAGGGGGTGAGTCCATCTAAGCAGGCCCACCAGGTATCATTGGGGGGAACTATAAATTGGGGTCCCCGTTCAATGGGGAAGATTTCTCGACAGGGGTGGGTGTACTCGTGAGGGATCTTTCGAGGAGTGTTAGTTATACAAGTCCTGTTACCGACTACTTGGGCTAAGGTTAGGCCTTCCCAACTAGCGCGTTCCCAACAGCAGTTGTAGGTATCATTGGAGGTGGAGAAGTTGCCAAGGATTGCGGCACCTTCATAAAAAGGGGGGGAAGAGTGGTAACATAACCAACATTCGGCGGTAAGCTCAGGAGTGGTGGAATTAAGACTAAGGAAGGTTTGATTTATAAGGGTGAGGACAAGGTCTTTAGAGCTCGCTAGGGTGGGCACTGGCGGTGTAGGGGAGGGTTTAAGACTGCCAGTGGTGAAGCTATGGTCAGGCGAGAGGGCGGAAGGCTTTGGTGGGGGAGGGTGCTTCCCACCTAGGACTGTATTTGGGCCTATGGCGGTGGAAGGGGTGGCAGGGAACTCTTTAAGGAGTTTAATAGTAAAGGTGATGCCTTCATCATAATGTTCTTTATATAAGCGAAGACCCCAAGTATATCCTTGTGTCCAGCTTGAGGCCTTTTTCCCTGTTGCGGTGAATGTGACTGAAAGAGGGTTGCACCAACCTCTAGTAGCACTGTATGTGTGCTCGCATTCTGGGAGGGCCTCAGAGTACTGAGGATTCTTGAATGGACGCCCATTCGCAAACGGGCTGTGGGGGTAATTGGCTTTGGCTATAATGTAATCCCAGGAGGAGGATGGCTTCCAATAGGTATCTCCCGTGGTCTCACACCCCCATGAAGCACAATAAAAATCTGTTTTGCCTCCTCATTTATGGAGGAGTTCACGGGGTCGGTGTTGCCCGGGGCAGACATAAAAAGAGTATGACCTAAGAACTGACCAGTGCCCAGAATCTGAACAACTTGGCATGGCTACATGATCTTTCCGGAAGATACTGGGCGCAGAACTCTGGTCTAGAAGGTGTTCTATTCCCCAGGGGGCCCCTGCTCCCAGGGCTAACTTACAAAGATCGGGTTGTAAAACACTTGGCCACCAGACGTCTGGCGAGGTTTGAGAGCGGGACCAAACAACATCTCCTCTTTCAGAAAGCACTATCCAGGTGTAGTTCCAGGGAAAGTGTTGGGATCTCGCGGGTTGTGGCGCTGGCTGATGGCTCAGAGCTGTGGTCATGGTCAGGATGAGGACTTTTGGCGACTGCATCTGCAAAGGAAAGAGAATTTGTCTCAGGTGGAGATGGAAGCTCCAGTCTGGACTGTGGTAAGTTAGCAGTTTTAACTAGTCTTTCAGGGAGCCATCGAGGCTCAGAATTTAGCTGGTCATAAATGCAGACGAACCCTTGGCCCCAGATAATAACGGGGTCAGGACCTTTCCATGCGAAAGTCAGTGGATCTCTCCATTTTACTAACGCTTGAAGTTCATTGGTTTTTGGGTGCCATAACCGATCAGCAGCTGAGCGTTCGTGGGAGTCGAGCGTCAGGAAGTTAATGACAAACAAGGAATGGCTAAGTTGATTATGGGGGCTGATAGTTGTATACAGGAGGGGATTGTTCTTGAGGCGGGAGAGCGTGTTTTTAAGAGTTTGATGAGCTCGCTCTACAATTCCTTGTCCTTGGGGATTATATGGGATGCCTGTGATATGTATTATCTGGAAGTCAGAACAGAAGCGCTGAAATTTAGCTCCTGTGTAACCTGGCCCATTGTCGGTTTTTATGATCTTTGGCTTGCCTAGCACTGTAAAACAGCGCAAGGTGTGGGTAATGACATCTTTAGAAGCCTCTCCAGTAAGGGGCGATGCGAAGATAAAACCACTAAAGGTATCTATAGTAACATGGAGGTATTTCATCTTTTTAAAGGGGGTGAAATGAGTGACATCCATTTGCCAAATTTCATTCGGGATTAGTCCCCGAGGGTTTACTCCTAAATGAGGAACAGAAAGATGTGGAACACAGTCATTACATCTTTTGACAATTTCTCGGGCTTGCCCTCTGGTAATTTTGAACATGAGCTGCAGAGTATTTGCTGAAAGGTGGTGGAGGGAGTGAGCATGCTGAGCTTGAGTTAGGGGTGCACTGCTGAAAGCTGGTGCTATTAAGGGAAGAGTACGGGTGGCCTGGTCAGCAAGGGCATTGCCTGCTGAAAGAGGGCCAGGGAGTCCTGTGTGAGCCCGCAAATGGCCAATAAAAAAGGGGTTGGAGTGTTGGACTATGAGATATTGAATTTGTCTAAACAGATCAGCAGCGTTGGAGGAAGGTTTAATAAAGGGAGTGGTTTCTAGGAGAGGTACTGAGTGGGCTATGTAAGAGCTATCTGTATAGAGATTGAAAGGGGTATTAGAGAGCGATTGGAACACACTTGGAGGACTACGTAAAGTTCAACAAGTTGGGCGGATGAAAAGGGAGTGGGCAGGGAGACAGGGGTTTTATCTTGAATAACATATGCTGTCCGCCCTGTTGCTGAGCCGTCTGTGAAGACGAGGAGGGCTTCTCACAAAGGAGAGGGGGAGGTAACTCTGGGAAAAACTAGGGGATGTAGTCTGCTAAACTGGATTAAAGGGTCAGTGGGATAATGATTATCTATGGTCGCAGCAAAGGAGGCACAAGCAATACCCCAGTCATCGTTGGTTTGTAGCAACCAATCTATCTGCTCTGTAGTATATGGAACAACAAGGATATCGGGATCTTTACCAAAATACTGTCTGCTGAGTTTTCTTCCTTTTATAATAACAGAGGCAGCTAGGGAAAAGTAAGGTGTTAGGACTTTTACAGGTTTGTTGGAGAGGTAGACCCAAAGAAGAGGCTTGCCTCATTGTTCAAGGGTCTTGGTAGACTGCCAAAAAACTCCTACTGGAGCATGGGTGGTGGCACAAATGATAAGATATAAAGGAGAGGAGTAGTCAATCTGAAAGGAGGTTTGTAGAGAGATAGCTTGATTTATCTGTTCTATAGCAGCAACTGCTAGGGGCGTTAGGATGCGGGGGGAAAGGGGATGCGAGTCGCCTGCTAGTAAATTGTTTAAGGGAGTCAAACTTTCAGGGGGAAGTTTTAGGTATGGCCTTAAAAACTGTAGGTTGCCTAACAATTTTTGAAAGTCATGCAGTGTTTTGAGGGAAGAAGTGTGAAGCTCTATTTTGGGTGTGAAAATTCGGTGAGCTTGGAGGCTATAGCCTAGGTAAGTATAGGATTCAGAAAACTGAATTTTATTGGGAGCAATTTTTAAATGGGAGGCTTCTAGGGTTTCTAGAAGGTGTTGAAAACAGGCAATGCTTTGGGCTTCATCGGGGGAAGCAATAAGGATGTCATCCATATAATGAAGGAAGTAAATATGAGGACATTGTCTCCTAACAGGGTCTAGAATTTGGGCTACGAATTTTTGGGCTAAGGTAGGGCTATTTGCCATACCTTGGGGAAGAACACGCCATTGATACCTAGGCGTTGGTTTGTTAAAGTTGATTTGAGGAAGGCTAAAGGCAAAATGGATACAATCATCTGGGTGGAGAGGAATAGTAAAGAAACAATCTTGCAAGTCCATAACAATCTTATAATAGTTTACAGGTATAGCAGCAGGGGACGGGAGGCCAGGCTGCAAGGCACCCATAGGGACCATAACTTTATTAATGGCTCGAAGGTCTTGTAGGAGCCTCCATTTGCCTGATTTTTTTGCGATGACAAAAATGGGTGTATTCCAAGGAGAATCGGAAGGTTCAATATGGCCTGCTACCAGCTGCTCCTGTACAAGCTGTGTGGCTGCATGTAGTTTTTCTGCATTCAGAGGCCACTGATCAACCCAGACAGGCTCGGTTGTTTTCCATGTTATTTTATCAGCATACTGCTGGGGTACAGGTATGATTGTGGCCTCTAGGAGAAAGGGAATCCCAGTCCCTTTCTCTGAGTATTCGATGTGATGGTCACGGGAGTTCTAATACCTTGTGCATTCTTTCCTAGCCCTTGGCCAGGCAAGTAGCCTTGTGTCAGCATTCGCTTGGTCACTAGCTCATTCGGGCTACACATAATAATATTCATTTGAGAGAGAATGTCTTGTCCCCACAAATTGACTGGAAGCTTAGGAATTACAAAAGGAATAACTGTCCCTGAATTCCCTTCCTGATCTGACCAATGAAGGGACTGGGAACTAACTTGAGGATTTTGAGACTGTCCGATTCCTTGTAGGTGGGTGGTGGAGTTTGTAAGGGGCCAGGAAGAGGGCCACTGCTCTTTGGCAATAACAGTGGCATCTGCTCCTGAGTCTAGGAGGCCTTGAAAGGCTTTCCCATTTAAGGACAGAATTAGCATGGGGCGGGCACGCGTGATTTGTTGAGTCCAATAGACATCTGTGGTGCCTATGTCACTCATTTCACGGTGCTCTTTAAGGCACTTATTGGAGGAAGGGATAAGGGGTAGGAGAAGAAGTTGGGCAAGGGTATATTCTGCTGGAATATATAGAGGGCCCCTAATAGTGGAGGCTAGGATCTGAATTTCTCCTTTGAAATCTGGATCAATTACTCCAGGGTGTATTTGAAGCCCTTTTAGGGAGGCTGAAGTGCATCCCAGAATTAAGCCAAAGGTGTTAGGGGGGAGGGGCCCTTGGATGTCTGTCTGTAGAAGCTTTGTCCCTTCTTCTGGAGTCAATATTGTACTGGTGGTGGAACAGAGGTCCAATCCTGGACTGTTTTTTGTAGCTCTCCAGAGGTCTGAAATTGATTTTGGGTTACTGTCGAGGGGATGAACCCAATTGCCCCGGGGTTCATCTTCTGCAGGGGGGCCGGTGGCTGCCCCCCGAAGGGGTTTCCCTGATTCCTAAAAGGGAGGGGCAGGCCTTGTATATCGGTTTTTGACCGGCATTCTCTGGCCCAGTGATATCCTTTTTGACATCTGGGACAAGGGGTGGATGGGGGAAATGGATTAGTTGGTTTAGGGGTGTTGCCAGAATTGCTAGGAAGGGGCAGATTAAGGCCAGAATTGGGAGGCTGAGGGTTTCAAGGCTGTGGGCAATCTTTAGCAAAATGCCCAGGCTGCTTGCAATTAAAACAAGTTTTTTGTGTTGAGCCAATGCCTGCCCTTTGCAAGGCAACTCCAATAGCCAGTCCAATGGCATGACTAGTTCCGGCGCCTGCGCAGAGGTGCACGAAGTCGGACACTGACTCTTTGCGATGATGCCGAAGCAGGTCCTGACAGACTGGATTAGCATTCTCAAAAGCCAGCTGTTTAATAAAGGGGTTGTCTGGCTCTTGGATTCCAAACATGCGCTCAGCTGCCTCTGTAAGGCAGCTGAAGAAAGAGCTATAGGGCTTGTCTGCTTCTTGCCATATCTTAGTAAGAGCAGCAGTAGCGCCTCCTTTAGGGGGTAACTTTTTCCAAGCTCCGAGGCCAGCTTGTCTGACTTGAGCCAGGAGGCCTGTGGGAAAGCGTGCTTGGACTGCTAGAGTGTTATAAGGAGCTTCACCTAACATTCTTTTTGCTGTCCAGTCTCGGGAACTGGGTCGGGTAAGATTTTTACTTTCAATTTCTTTAGCGAATTCGGCAAGCTCGGCTTTCCAAAGAACAAAGTCTCCCCCGCTTAGGGCTGCGCGAGCAAGCTGATGAAATTCATTTGGGGTAAGCCAATCATTAGTGATAGATTCTAGCAGAGCTAGGGTAAATGGGGTGGTAGGCCCATAATTGGAAACAGCTGACTTGAGCTTTTCTAGAGCTCGGATATCTAGGGGTGTAAAGGATGTTACTGGAGGCTTGTCGTTAGCACACGGGCCTCTTTCGGCTCGGTCTTCGGGGCCATCATCTAAATAGTCATCTTTATTGTCACGCCATGAGTCTCTCTGGGTTCTATCAACAAGAGCAGTACTCACGGGACCTTCTTTCATATCAGGATCAGTGCTCTCTTCTTCAGGGTTATCGGGGTCAAATAATCTAGGGGAGGGGCTCTGGGGAATAGAAACTCCACTCCTTAGGGAGACAGGAAAAGTCAGGACAGGGTTGGGCGATTTTTTTGTTTTGTGAAAAAGTGATTTCGAGGGAGGGGAAATACTTTTAGAGGAAGAATTTGGGGTGTGGGTTAAATGGGTTAGTTTAGAGAGCTCTTGATCTAGGTCGTGAATGGCTTGTAGGAGTTGGAGTTGTTCTTTTCTATTTTTGACCATCTGCCTGAGGACTGAGAGGTCATTTGCAGCATGTAAACGCTCACAGGAGAGAGAGGAGAACGCTGGAAACACTTGGTCAAGAACAGGGGAGTGATAAGGTGGCGGGGGGATGAAGGGGGGTAAGGTTACTGCTTGTGGGTGAAGTGCAGAGGCAAGGGCGACGGTAGGGGCTTTAGGTGGCCAGTCAGGATTATTATAACGTGCTGCCTCTTCCTCCAAAGTGGCTCCATCAGCGGGATTAAGGGGCTCATCAGGATTTAAGTCGACGAGACTAGGGTAAATATTTGGGGGAGGGATAACAGGGAGAGGACGGGAGTCAGCAGAATTATCAGGGGAGGAAACCTTTTCCGCCAGTGATGGGGAAAGAGACTCAACCGTTGGTAAGGGTGGGAGTCTGTCTGATATTTGGGAGGGGTTTGCAGCGGAATCTGAAGGATGTGTTTTGAGAGAAGGGGAGGCTGGCCGAGAAGCTTCGGAAGGGGACGAGAGCGGGATCTCAAGGTTTTTTCTCCCTCAATGACAATTTTCTGTAAATCGGGCCACTCGCGATGAACGCGCAGGATATCATTAATGAGATTCCAATAGCTAAATGCTGACACAGCTACTTTTTCTGGACCAAAAACTCTATAATAGTCTTGAAGGCAATCACCTACTCGTTCCCATTTCTTTTCACTAATGGTTCCTTCTTGAGGGAACCAGGGACACACATCTTCAATAAAGACTAAAAAACGTTTCAAATCTTTTTTCTTAACCCTTGTTCCTCATGTCCTGAGGGACTCTTTGAGTGCAGCTATGAACAAATCTTCCTGCGAGAATGCTTGCCCCATGACTTACCTTCCTAAATGCGTCGCCGATTGAGTACACACGAGGCTGTCTCACGCCGGGTTCAGAACGTGGCGACTCCAGCGAGGGTCTAGCTGCAGACACCTCCTTTCATGGGTGGGGGGGCCCACCCCACCCTCCTGGGGGCGACGTTCTCGCCTCTCCAGTCTGTCGGGCCCCACGTTGGGCGCCAGTTGTCCCGACCCGTGGGACTATCAACAGGGGTCGATGACCTGGAGGAGAGAATGAAGGGGCAAGGGACACAAAGAACGGACAGCAAGACAGGATGTCTGATCAAGCTCGCACAGTTTATTGTTTGCAGGCTCAATTTATACAGGTAGCGAGGAAGGGGTGGGTCAGAAGGTGATTGGGCTTTAGGTGGTGCCGGCGGGAAGGTGCAGAGGGGTGATTGAGCCTTGGCTGGCGCCGGCGGGAGCGGAGGACCCGGAAGAGAAGCAAGGAGTTCGCCATTTTGTGGGTGGGGGCCCTTGGGAGGGAGGTTTTAAGGGTGGGGCTTTCCCCTGGGGCAGAGGGTGTTCTTGATTAACAAGATGCTGGCAATATTAATAGGCTAGTGGAAAGAACAGAAAAGCACATGTTGCTAGGTAACTTAACCACTAGTTCCGGCTTAGGAGTTTGCTAAATGCGTTTCTTGGTAATAGGGGAAAACTTGTTTCTAACGCATGGATGGATTTATTATTTCTGACTTTACAGGAGAGAACTTACTTAAAGGTTGCTGTTGTCTTAAGGCTTTCGTAACCGAGCCTGCCTAAAGGCCCACAGGTTTGCTCCCAACAAGTATGTATCTTGTTCTTGAATAATTCACAGCTATTCTTTTGTGAGGTAAGAAGAAGCAAAGTCAGGAACAACCTATGTTGCCATCTTGGTGACAGTACTCTCACCTCCAGTATTTAAAACCTGGGAGCAAAAACTAGGTCAGAACCACAAAATATTGCTGAGGACCAGCTAGAGGACTGTGTCTGAAATGGATTCTCAATGTAAGGCTCCTAAGATGAATATTAGGAGCCAAAGTCAGAGTTCAAAGAGGATCATAGTCAGAGTTAGAGAATGAAAGAGCAAACACAATCTGGTCAAATGCTGTGACAATCCCCCTAGGCATTTAGATATTGTTATTCTCCATGTAGAATATTCTCTGCCGTATTCTCTGTGCAAGCCTGTTCTAGTTAAAGGATTTTAGACAGAAGGACTCCTGTTTTCCCCAGACCTCCATCTGAGGTTTACCTCTGGTAAACTCGATGGGTTTCAGTGTTTGCTGAGGCAGGAAGTGAGCTTTGAGGGACAGTTGTCCAATATCAATCCAAGTGAATTATGTCCTGGAGAAGCCCTTGGTGCATCCAACTGCTCCTTCAATGTTGAAATCTCCTCGTGCTCTTCATTTTGGAATGTCATATGCTGTGGAGTGAGGCCAGATGAGTAATTGTTGTGGAAAGAAGCCAGCTCAAGTTGCAGGTTATCCCAATAGACCTAAAGTGATGGGTCTCTCATTTCTGGCATGACTCGGAAATATGCACATGTGAGGAGGAGAGGCAGGTATCATTTCCTCTCAGATATTATCCTTGGTGCTTGACCCTGGATGTCCTGCAGTGTGCTTTGGAGTTTCTCTTAGCAGCGATAAATTCCTTAATTCCATTAGATACCCTTCGGGTGTCCATGTTACTGATAAAATTGATAAAGAAACAAAGATGGCAGTGACTGTAATAAAGGATGTTTGATACAGAATTTATATCCCATAGTGACTTGGAAAGTGGATCCAATTGCACTGTATGTAAAAGTTGTGTTAGAAAAGAAATATTTATTGTCCTGATGACATATGTCATCTGGCCATCCATCTCTGAATCATGAGTAACAGACAGGTGGTTCCAAAAGTGAAGAGCTTGAAATAGCATCTTATAAAACCAAGTTGCAAATTGTGGGCTAGTATTAAAGGCCAGGTAATTGGACAACCCACTGAGCAAAGCTCTTGTTAAGAAAAGAACAGTGACTGATGTGAATGGGACCAAATATGACCACATGCCAATGGTTCATGTAAGTTTAAATTATAGATAACAACTTTGACGGTTAATTGTAGAAAGAACTGTTAGAACTGGTGACTGGCACTGGAATTTGATGCCAAGGAAATTGATCAAATCTCCATCCATATATACTATATTTTAATAATAATGAAAGTTAGAAGTTATTGATCCAGAACATGGCGGCGTGAGTAGGACAGTGGGAATCTCCCAAAAACATATATACTTTTGAAAATACAACAAACACAACTAGCCCTAAAAGAGAGACCAGAAGACGCAGGAGAGTGGCCAGACTGCAGCTACACCAGCGAGAACCCAGCGACTGGTGAAAGGGGTAAGATACAAGCCCCGGCCCTGCGGGACCCGAGCGCCCCTCCCCCCAGCTCCCGGCGGGAGAACAATAGGCAGAGCGGGAGGGAGACGGAGCCCAGGACTGCCGAACACCCAGCCCCAGCCATCCGGGCCAGAGCGCAGACACAGTATATGCCCAGGGGGCCCTGGATACTGGGAGAACAGGGGCTAAGACCTCAGAGCGGGTGCTGAAGCTGATGCCCCTGTGACAAAGAAAAGCGGGGGCTTTTTGAAAGTCTTAAAGGGACAGGGACTTAACAGCTAGACGGAAACAACCCAGGTCACAGTACAGCAGCTGGAAATTACAGGGAAAACCGGGTGCACTAACCCCCTGGGCAACAGCTCTGAGACCCCTCACGGAGGCAAACAGTCAAGCAGCCCACCCATCCATCACCCCACCGGGCGCTGCGAAAGCAGAGAAGCAGCCTGAGACAAATTCCGCCCACAGAAAGGGAAATTTCTCCCTCCCGGCCAGGCAAGACACAAAGACCCACTCTACACGCAATTACCCAACACAAGCCACTAGGGGTCGCAGTTGCCCCAGTAAAGAAAGGCCAGTAGTAAGTGAAAATTTTGGCCCTCCCAGCTGACAGTCAATAGCACCTGTCAACATGAAAAGGCAAAAAAATATGATTCAGACAAGACTAACCCAGACAGCTTCGGCATCTGCTACATCTTCCCCTGAGAAGGAATCTGGGGAGATAGATTTAGCCAGTCTACCTGAAAAAGAATTCAAAACAAAAGTCATAACCATGCTGATGGACTTGCAGAGAAATATGCAAGAACTAAGGAAGGAGAATTCAGAAATAAAACAAGCTCTGGAAGGACTTCAAAACAGAATGGACGAGATGCAAGAGACCATTAATGGACTAGAAAACAGAGAACAGGAACGCAGAGAAGCTGATGCAGAGAGAGATAAAAGGATCTCCAGGAATGAAAGAATTTTAAGAGAGCTGAGTGATCAATATAAAAGAAATAATATAAGAATCATAGGCATTCCAGAAGAAGTAGAGAGAGAAAAGGGGATAGAAAATGTCTTTGAAGAAATAATTGCTGAAAATTTCCCCAAACTAGGGGAAGAAATGGCCTCTCAGACCACAGAGGTACACAGAACTCCCATGACAAGGGATCCAAGGAGGGCAACACCAAGACACATAATAATTAAAATGGCAAAGATCAAAGACAAGGACAAAGTATTACAAGCAGCCAGAGAGAAAAAAAAGGTTACTTACAAAGGAAAACCCATCAGGCTATCATCAGACTTCTCAACAGAAACCCTACAGGCCAGAAGAGAATGGCATGATATACTTAATGCAATGAAACAGAAGGGCCTCGAACCAAGACTACTGTATCCAGCACGAATATCATTTAAATATGAAGGAGGGATTAAACAATTCCCAGACAAGCAAAAGTTGAGGGAATTTGCCTCCCACAAACCACCTCTACAGGGCATCCTACAGGGACTGCTCTAGATGGGAGCACTCCTAAAAAGAGCACACAACAAAACACCCAAAATATGAAGAAGGGAGGAGGAGGAATAAGAAGGGAGAGAAATAAAGAATCATCAGATTGTGTTTATAATAGCTCAACAAGCGAGTTAAGTTAGACAGTAAGACAGTAAAGAAGCTAACCCTAAACCTTTGGTAACCACAAACTTAAAGCCTGCAATGGCAATAAATTCATACCTTTCAATAATCACCCTAAATGTAAATGGACTGAATGCACCAATCAAAAGACACAGAGTAATAGAATGGATAAAAAAGCAAGATCCATCCATATGCTGCTTACAAGAGACTCACCTCAAACCCAAAGATGCGCACAGACTTAAAGTCAAGGGATGGAAAAAGATATTTCAAGCAAACAACAGAGAGAAGAAAGCAGGTGTTGCAATTCTGGTATCAGACAAAACAGACTTCAAAATAAAGAAAGTAACAAAAGACAAAGAAGGACATTACATAATGATAAAGGGCTCAGTCCATCAAGAGGATATAACCATTATAAATATATATGCACCCAATACAGGAGCACCAACATACCTGAAACAAATATTAACAGAACTAAAGGAGGAAATAGAATGCAATGCATTCATTCTAGGAGACTTCAACACACCACTCACTCCAAAGGACAGATCCACCAGACAGAAAATAAGTAAGGACACAGAGGCACTGAACAACACACTAGAACAGATGGACCTAATAGACATCTACAGAACTCTACATCCAAAAGCAACAGGATACACGTTCTTCTCAAGTGCACATGGAACATTCTCCAGAATAGACCACATACTAGGACACAAAAAGAGCCTCAGTAAATTCCAAAAGATTGAAATCCTACCAACCAACTTTTCAGACCACAAAGGCATTAAACTAGAAATAAACTGTTCAAAGAAAGCAAAAAGGCTCACAAACACATGGAGGCTAAACAACACGCTCCTAAATAATCAATGGATCAATGACCAAATCAAAATGGAGATCCAGCAATATATGGAAACAAATGACAACAACAACACTAAGCCCCAACTTCTGTGGGACGCAGCAAAAGCAGTCTTAAGAGGAAAGTATATAGCACTCCAAGCATATTTAAAAAAGGAAGAGCAATCCCAAATGAACGGTCTAATGTCACAACTATCAAAATTGGAAAAAGAAGAACAAATGAGGCCTAAGGTCAGCAGAAGGAGGGACATAATAAAGATCAGAGAAGAAATAAATAAAATTGAGAAGAATAAAACAATAACAAAAATCAATGAAACCAAGAGCTGGTTCTTCGAGAAAATAAACAAAATAGATAAGCCTCTAGCCAGACTTATTAAGAGGAAAAGAGAGTCAACACAAATCAACAGTATCAGAAATGAGAAAGGAAAAATCACAACAGATCCCGCAGAAATACAAAGAATTATTAGAGACTACCATGAAAACCTATATGCTAACAAGCTGGGAAACCTAGGAGAAATGGACAACTTCCTAGAAAAATACAACCTTCAAGACTGACCCAAAAAGAAACAGAAAATCTAAACAGACCAATTACCAGCAACGAAATTGAAGCGGTAATCAAAAAACTACCAAAGAACAAAACCCCCGGGCCAGATGGATTTACCTCGGAATTTTATCAGATATACAGGGAAGACATAATACCCATTCTCCTTAAAGTTTTCCAAGAAATAGAAGAGGAGGGGATACTCCCAAACTCATTCTATGAAGCTAACATCACCCTAATACCAAAACCAGGCAAAGACACCACCAAAAAAGAAAACTATAGACCAATATCCCTGATGAACGTAGACGCAAAAATACTCAACAAAATTTTAGCAAACCGAATTCAAAAATACATCAAAACCATCGTACACCATGACCAAGTGGGATTCATCCCAGGGATGCAAGGATGGCACAACATTCGAAAGTCCATCAATATCATCCACCACATCAACAAAAAGAAAGACAAAAACCACATGATCATCTCCATAGATGCTGAAAAAGCATTTGACAAAGTTCAACATCCATTCATGATAAAAACTCTCAGCAAAATGGGAATAGAGGGCAAGTACCTCAACATAATAAAGGCCATCTATGAAAAACCCACAGCCAACATTATATTGAACAGCGAGAAGCTGAAAGCATTTCCGCTGAGATCGGGAACTAGACAGGGATGCCCACTCTCCCCACTGTTATTTAACATAGTACTGGAGGTCCTAGCCACGGCAATCAGACAAAACAAAAAAATACAAGGAATCCAGATTGGCAAAGAAGAAGTCAAACTGTCACTATTTGCAGATGACATGATACTGTACATAAAAAACCCTAAAGACTCCACCCCAGAACTACTAGAACTGATATCGGAATACAGCAAAGTTGCAGGATACAAAATCAACACACAGAAATCTGTGGCTTTCCTATATACCAACAATGAACCAACAGAAAGAGAAATCAGGAAAACAACTCCATTCACAATTGCATCAAAAAAAAATAAAATACCTAGGAATAAACCTAACCAAAGAAGTGAAAGACTTATATTCTGAAAACTACAAGTCACTCTTAAAAGAAATTAAAGGGGACACTAACAGATGGAAACGCATCCCATGCTCATGGCTAGGAAGAATTAATATCGTCAAAATGGCCATCCTGCCCAAAGCAATATACAGATTTGATGCAATCCCTATGAAACTACCAGCAACATTCTTCAATGAACTGGATCAAATAATTCAAAAATTCATATGGAACCACCAAAGACCCCGAATAGCCAAAGCAATCCTGAGAAAGAAGAATAAAGTAGGGGGGATCTCACTCCCCAACTTCAAGCTCTATTATAAAGCCATAGTAATCAAGACAATTTGGTACTGGCACAAGAACAGAGCCACAGACCAATGGAACAGACTAGAGAATCCAGACATTAACTCATACATATATGGTCAATTAATATTTGATAAAGGAGCCATGGACATACAATGGCGAAATGACAGTCTCTTCAACAGATGGTGCTGGCAAAACTGGACAGCTACATGTAGGAGAATGAAACTGGACCATTGTCTAACCCCATATACAAAAGTAAACTCAAAATGGATCAAAGACCTGAATGTAAGTCATGAAACCATTAAACTCTTGGAAGAAAACATAGGCACAAACCTCTTAGACATAAACATGAGTGACCTCTTCTTGAACATATCTCCCCGGGCAAGGAAAACAACAGCAAAAATGAACAAGTGGGACTATATTAAGCTGAAAAGCTTCTGTACAGCAAAAGACACCATCAATAGAACAAAAAGAAACCCTACAGTATGGGAGAATATCTTTGAAAATGACACATCCGATAAAGGCTTGACGTCCAGAATATATAAAGAGCTCACACGCCTCAACAAACAAAAAACAAATAACCCAATTAAAAAATGGGCAAAGGAACTGAACAGACGGTTCTCCAAAAAAGAAATACAGATGGCCAACAGACACATGAAAAGATGCTCCACATCGCTAATTATCAGAGAAATGCAAATTAAAACTACAATGAGGTATCACCTCACACCAGTAAGGATGGCTGCCATCCAAAAGACAAACAACAACAAATGTTGGCGAGGCTGTGGAGAAAGGGGAACCCTCCTACACTGCTGGTGGGAATGTAAACTTGTTCAACCATTGTGGAAAGCAGTATGGAGGTACATCAAAATGCTCAAAACAGACTTACCATTTGACCCAGGAATTGCACTCCTAGGAATTTACCCTAAGAATGCAGCAATCAAGTATGAGAAAGATCAGTGCACCCCTATGTTTATCGCAGCACTATTTACAATAGCCAAGAATTGGAAGCAACCTAAATGTCCATCGATAGATGAATGGATAAAGAAGATGTGGTACATATACACAATGGAATACTACTCAGCCATAAGAAAAGGGCAAATCCAACCATTTGCAGCAACATGGATGGAGCTGGAGGGTATTTTGCTCAGTGAAACAAGCCAAGCAGAGAAAGAGAAATACCAAATGATTTCACTCATCTGTGGAATATAAGAACAAAGGAAAAACTGAAGGAACAAAACAGCAGCAGAATCACAGAACTCAAGAATGGACTAACAGGTACCAAAGGGAAAGGGACTGGGGAGGATTGGTGGGTAGGGAGGGATAACGGGGGGAGAAGTAGGGGGGTATTAAGATTAGCATCCATAGCGGGGTGGGAGAAAGGGGAGGGCTGTACAACATAGAGAAGACAAGTAGTGATTCTACAACAGGTTGCTACGCTGATGGACAGTGACTGTAAAGGAGTATATAGGGGGGACATGGTATAGGGGAGAGCCTAGTAAACAAAGTATTCGTCATGTAAGTGTAGATTAATGATTAAAAAAAAAAATGCAGTTCCTATGTGGTGACCTCTAATGAGTTCTACACAATGATATAAAGGACATATAAAAGTGTAGGCAAAGGGTCTGTTTGTGTTTATACAGAGGATCAAAGCCTAATTTGGCTACCCCGAAAATGAACTAAGAAACGATATGAAAGAGAACTTCCAACATCAGCACTCTCGGGAAGACTCATGCCAGAAGATGATCATCAAAAAACCCCAACAAAGATCCACGCACTGCTACAGCTGTAGATGGACTCATCCCACCAGCTCCTGGACTTGCCATGGGAATGAAGGAGATATCTAAGCTGGCCTGTGCATACAGTAAAACAACAAATTTGACTTGATCTATACTGTTTTAACTCAACCAAGAATTAGGAGAAGTGCAAATTGTAGCGCTCCAAAATCTTACAACTACAGACTATTTACTGTTAAAAGAACATATGGGATGTGAACAGTGCCCAGGAATGGGTTGTTTTAATTTGTCTGATTTTTCTCAAACTATTCAAATTCAGTTAGATAATAACCATCATATCATTGATAAGTTTTCACAAATGTCTAGGGTGCCTAACTGGTTTTCTTGGTTTCACTGGAGATGGCTGGTAATTACAGGTATGCTTTGGTTATGTAACTATACTCCTATTATGTTAATGTGTGTGCGCAATTTAAGTAGTAGCTTAAAATATATACATGCTGAAGTTACTCTACAAGAGGATATGTCAAAGAAATAATCAATCTTCCCATGTTTTCTCCCGCCTGCTACTTCTATAGCTTTTCTTCTTCCTTCCTAATTACAACGAATTCTTAAGTAGAATTCGTGCCTCATATCAAATTTACCGAGTATCATAACTCCTCCAAGTGGTAAAGATACCTCAAGACAAATGCTGGGCATAGAAGCCACAGGGCATAAATATACAAAGAAATAAAAAGCTAACCATTTCAAACAATAAGGCTTCTCTCTCACTTACCAACTTAACATTTCCCTGTATGGCCCCAGAAGATGACTGGTTAGCCAGAGACGGGTAAGATTCCTCAAGGGAGGAACAACCTAAGACAGGCACAGTCGCAGGGGGGTCATCAGGTGAGAAATTGGGGATCAACAGAGGTGAGGCTTAGAACCTCACCCCCCCTGTTCTGAGAGAAATCTTCTGCATCCATGGATGTTTTATTGCCCTTGTCTAGCTTGGATTAACACATAGTCTACAGGCACACACCTGATCATCTACATTTGCTCTCTTACAACACTAAACTATGTTTTCTACCTTTATGTTGTATCTACCTACCACTTCAGCATCTTATTAAAAATAATAAAGAGAGAAATGTGGTATCCACATATAAATCAAGTATAAAAATCAAATGTGTATTCATATTTGAACTGACTGTTTATAGTTCATAATGCATGAGCAAAACCAAAAGTTTCTGTGATGACTGCCCTTGTACTGTTCACCATGTAACTTATTCACTATGTAAGAATTTGTTCTCCATGTAAGAACTTGTTCGTTATGCTTCAGAAGTTTGGAGACTGACGAAAATTAGGCTTGGGGTGGATTAATGATTGTGCATTGAGCATTGACTCCCCTATACAGAATTTTATTGTTGTTAACAACCATTTGATCAATAAATATGAGAGATGCCCTAACAACAACAACCAAGAAAAAGTACAGACTTCCAATTGTAAAATAAATAAGCAACCGGGATGTAATGTATAGCATAAGGAATATAGTCAAAATATTGTAACAACTTGGTATGGTGATAGCTGGTACTTAGAATTATCATGTATATAAATGTTGAATCACTGTGTTGTACACCTGAAACTAATGTAATGTAATACTGTGTGTCAACTACCCTTCAATAAAAAATAATTATCTAAAAAAAAAAAAAAAAAAAAGAAGTTATTGATCCATTGTTATGTGCCAATCACTGTGATAAATATCTTGGGTGCATCATCTCAGTATATATAACTATGTATGTATCAGTATTACCCCACTTTCACAAATAATCAAATTGGGGCACAGATATATTGTTACATTGTTATTCAGTAAGTAGTGAGGTTATATATATAAAGTTCAGTTTACCGCAGAATGAAGAGAAAATGGCATAGAAGAGACCTATCCGACTTGGATGAGCTGGGGGTATTTTAGTTCAGGCATTCCTGCTTCACACAGTTAAGGAGAAATAAATCAACATTAATTGCCCTTTTGCTTTACCAATTGCACTAATTATTTTACATTTTGTTCATGTGTATTTCCACTTGCTTTTCTGCCATTTCTCCTTTTAAAATATAAACAGATGAATAAATATTATGGTCCTTTTTTCAGTGGCACCTTCCTTCTTCCAGATGTTTGTCAGTGCTAGCTCACATTATTAAAGTGAAATGGGGTAGTTAAACCGTTCATGCTGGATGGTGAATAATAGCAACCCTTCTTGTGAGTTACTGAAATAAGAGATCTGTACCAGTAACAATGACTGATGGTATGCTTGGAGCAAGCAGATCTCTGAAAATTGTGGGATGGAGATGATTAATGATTCCTTTAGTTTCAGTTTATGGCATTTTTTACTCTATTATTCCTGGATTTTTTCAGTGTAGGCTATGTTTAACCAGACCCTTTCAACTTCTAAAATCATGCTGTTATAATACTTACATTTGTCCTCTCACAAATATATATTTCTTATTATATACTATGTGCTATAATAGGTTTTGGGCATAAAAATTAAATAAATTGATACAATTCTTATATTCTTAGCTGAATGGGAGTCTGGAGGAGACAAATATAAAACATAATTTTAGAAATATTTGTTTGATTGTAACGATGATAAATTGTCAAGGGAAAACACGTATTTATGAGATGTCAGACACTAAATCTAACATGATGGTTAGGGAAGTGAGTGCCAAATCATGCAAAATGTTATTGACTTTCAATGAGTTTTATTCTGAACAATGAAAAGTTGTCAGGTAGAGAGATTGAAAAGATAAACATCTCCAACAAGTGGCCACTGGAATAGTAAAATCATCAGATTGTAGGGTCTTAACAAGAAAGTTAAGTCGGTGTTGGAATGATTCTCTTGCGGTTTTTCCTCATTAGTCACAGAAGCTCTTGAGAATTATAGTGTTGCAAAACATTACAGCAAGAAGAAACTGTGCATTCTTTACATTCTGTACATTAGAAGGCATTTTTGAAAAAAAAGATTATGTCAACAAGTAAGTTAGCTACTATCATAGCTAAACAGGTTTCTTAGTATAGGATTTCTCACAGCTTTCAATATGTTAATATTCATTGTGAATTTCCAAGAAGGGAAATATAGTAGGCAGGGATTCTCAAAATTACTTGGTCATGAATGTCATTTATTTATTTATTTTTGTCTATCAGTTATCTCATAGGACTGATGCACAATAGAAATTTACAGAAATGCTAATCTGGTAGAACTCAATACTCTCTGTAGTCAGTATCAAGTCACTTTGACTTTTTAATGAAATGATGTGAAAATTTTAGCTTTACAGCCAGCAGGTGGATTTCTCTTGGAATGCATATAGATTCCTTGGGGATGGAAATGATGGTGACAGCAGGAATTTAAGAAAGTACCAAAGGATTAAGTTGCTCCGCATGACAATACAAGGGGTTTCTGTTTTTCCCTTGAGAGATGAAGAGACTCTGGGGAGAAAGGAAGCAGTGAGATAATGTGAGGAAGGAAGCCCTTCTGAGAAGGGCCTCAGGCATTACCCAGAAGTCAGTACTAAAGGATAGGAGACTGCCAACTGTGTACTTTGAAATTGCTCCTGCTGCTGTATTTAAATCTCCTCTATCATTCTCAAGTCTTCAGGAAACTCTTCTATAGCCACAAGTGTGGTGTTTAAAGGAGTATTTTGGGTGGAAATCAATGAAAGATCTAGAATTCATATCTGGATCAAACCAGTGAGGAATGGCAACAGCATGTGTGAAAGCAGAAATTAGGCATGGAGAAGACTATGAGAATTTAAGAGCCCTGAAAATTGGTAGAACTTTCTGTGTCATGAAATTGGGGGTTTGGGCAAATCATACCTGAAACATGGTAGGCAGAAGGAACTTAGATGATATCTAAATATATATGCATATACACATTACCATCATCATCAGGTATTAGTGGGTTGGAGGAGCTCAGCTGACCTCTGGGGATACCACACACACCCATTACCATCACCCAGGCCAGGGGTAATGGTGATCAGGGATAAGTGCATTGCTACCAAGAGTAATGAAACAATAAACTAAGAGCAATAATCTGTTACGGAGACTGACCAGCTGGTCATCAAACCCATTTCTTCTTTCTTCTGGGCACCAACTCAACTACATTTCCTAGGCTCTCTCACAGTGAGTTGTGACTCTGTGACTGAGTTCTCACCAATGGAATGGAAATAGAAATGATACATGCCACTTCCAGATATTACCCTTAGAAACTTTTCTCATGAAATTCTCTATGCTCTTTCTCCTTTGACTGATTTGATATAACCAAGTGCTATAACAATGAACACTGAATGTAGAAGAGGGAAAAAATGTCACAAAGAAGAAAAAAAGCCAAGGCCTCCAAATCACCAGTTAGAGGAACAGGGCACACAAATCAGGACAGACTTGTGGACTTGACTTAAGCAAGTGTAATCGTTATTGATTTAGTGCCTCTCACCTCCAGATTCATTCTTACCTGTCATTCTGGGAAAATGGAAATGGGCCCCTTAAATATTTTTCCATTGCCACTAAACATTGAGGCTTTGCTAGTAGTTGATGGAGAGACATTGAAGGAGGAAAGGGGTTTGCTTCCTGGTTTCATAGTGTGCTCACTCAATAGGCTCCGGCTTCTCCAGCTTCTGGCTCCTGTGGCAAGTAGCAGTCAGGCGCAGTCAGCCCCCAGACAGCTTCCCTGGGTGGTTTTTCAACAGAGTGCCTCTGGGGAGACATCTCCCTGTGAACAGCTTTCTCTGACACCTTAGACAGTAGGTTTCTGGAAAATTCTGCTGACACAGCACCACAGTGCTTTCTCTGTCACTCAGTGAGGCATGACCATGCCCTCTCCAGCAAGGTCAAGATCTCAGTTTTGGGAGCAGGAGCCTCTTCCTTGGGTGCCCTATCTCAGTCCTGAGGGCAGTGGCTGCTCCTTGTATCTGCTATTTCTGTAGTCTTTAGTGTTCTTTATACTTTTTACTAGAGAATCCCTTGTTACTTTAATCCAATGTTATAGTTAATAAATCTTTATGTTAAGCTTGCTATATTCAAATTTACTGAAGTTTTTCTCTTCTGATTAGACCCAGACTGTGCTACAGTAAGAAATAAACATATTAGATTTGAGTCATTAGACATTTTTTGGTTTAGTTATTATGTCATCTAGTGCTGCCTTAACTAATACATAAGAAATTTAGCAAAAATAATCTTTAAACCACTATTCTAAAGCATTTTAGAATTATTTTAAAACTTTTTGGAAACAATGCAGATTTCCATTTAGAGCATATCTGAATCTTGATGCACTGTGCTTTTAAGCCAGAATGATCATTTTTAGTATCATTTTTTCTAGTATCATTTATTCTAGTTTCTGAGTAACTACAGAAATGCCTTTACTTAATGCCATCAGAGTTTTAGCCTAAGAGTTACATTTTATATTCACATCAGTTTATTTTGGTAAGTATTATATTTTAGATTTACTCATAAATAGTCTGTAAATTCCCTGAATATATATGGTGATTTTAGAGGTAAATGTTTGCTTTGCCTCATTCTTATGGAAATGTAATTGCATATTTTTGCCTCCTGATGAATATTTTGTATTTTATTTCCTCTACATATTGAATAACAATGATTCTGTAGTAACTGATTATAGTAATAAACATATCTATTTGAATCTTCTCACTCTAATGTTAGTGACTAGTTTAATTCGCTATATTATGCCAGTTTTCACAGAGCTGTCAAGTGTTTTGTGTTGACATATAAGATTAAAACTTTTTAATATTAAACCTAGAATATAAGATATTTTGGAAATTTAAGCCTATATGAGTGTATTTCCAAAAGAAAATGTCATGTACATTAACACATGACTCTTGAGTGTATACTGTAATTTTATTCCTAAGCTATTTAAACAATCTTTCTAGTATGAAGAATGGATATTGATATTTAAGTACCAATAATACATGGACATATTGTACATTTAACTGTACTTTTAACCAAACCCAAATGGTTTAAATTTAGATAAATGAATATGTGACTTGCATTTATATTCTTAAATTATCAATATGATTCTAACATTTTCATGAATCGTTTAACTTCACTAAAACGGAAACAAGTTTCTAAATTTTACAAGAAGGTTTCTGATTTTATAAATGAGTACAATGGGCCAATTAAGAAATAAAGCTATGATCAATCAGGCTTTTAATTATCTAATAATAAAATTGTGTGCTACCTGATATTAAATGGTACAGAAATCTAAGTGGCTTCACTAAACTTATTAGAAAGCATATTAACTAAGATTTCTAACAAAACTGAATTTCTAACAGCCCTTTTGCTTAAAATGATAGCCTCTGTACTATTTTGATGGCCTTC
Source organism: Manis pentadactyla (assembly GCF_030020395.1). Classification (NCBI taxonomy): domain Eukaryota; kingdom Metazoa; phylum Chordata; class Mammalia; order Pholidota; family Manidae; genus Manis; species Manis pentadactyla. The sequence goes on from NC_080019.1 coordinate 87,804,536, forward strand.
TGCTTCAGTCAAAATGAGTCTGTATCCTAATTTGTGCATTGATTTAAAAAAATATTGTGTAACTATGCCAATTATTAGTTAATATCCCAAACTACAGTATATACTTAGGTTCATGTTCATCCTCGGGCAGAGAGGACATAAGTCTATATTCTAAGCAATATTGTTTATAATTTTTGAGATTGGCATCCTTTTTAGCAGATGTGATTAAATATTTGCTTATTTACATTTTTACTTCAAATGTTACTGATGACATAGGAACTCATGCTGGGAGTAGGAAGTGTCAGCTCTGCCGTTTTCTTGTTTCTCTCATGTGCTTGCATTATTAGTGTCATCTTCAATGTGCAGTTTCTTTTTATGCCACTTATTTATGTTGTGAGGGTAGTTTTATATAACCCAGACATCTGGACATTTATTTGGGTGCAAATAAATTGCTGTAAGTTGCACACACATGGAAGAGTGGAGGAGCTGCTGTGAATTCTTGGTGTTGTGGAATTCTCCTCCAGGACATCTATGTACTGAATGTGACTCACCCACCTGCATACAGTGCAAGTGTGGGCCTTCCCCTCCTCCCTCCCCCTTTCTTCTTCCCCTCCCACCCACTCTCTTCCCCTTCTCTTTCATTCCCTTCTCATTTCGCTTTATTAAACTGTCTAACTTTTAGAATGTTTAATGTGATTGCAACTTGGAAGAGGTGGTATTACAACAGCATATTTTTTCTGTTGAAACTTTTAAATTGTAAAATAAATTCAGCATCTCATTTTTTTAATGTACATTTTAGTAACGTTAAGTATATTTAATTGTGGCCAATCACCACCATCACTGGTCTCCAGAACTCTTCTCATCTTGCAGAACCGTGTACCTGTTAAACCACAGCTCCCCATTTCCCCCTTCCCTCAGCTCCTGGTAACCACTGTTCTGCTTTGTTTATCTATGAATTTGCCTACTCTACATACCTCATATAAGTGCAAGCATTGGTCTTTTTGTGACTGAATTATTACACTTGGAGTAATAGCCTCAAGAGTCACCCATGTTGTAGCATATGTCAGAATTTTCTTCCTTTTCAAGGCTGAATAATAGTCTGTTGTGTGTATATACCACATTTTGTTTATCCATCATCCATCAATGGACATGTGAGTTGCTTTTACCTTTTGCTCTTGCAAATAATGCTGCTATGTTGTATAAATATTTCTTGGTCTCCCTGTTTTCAATTATATATATCCAAAAGTAGATATACTGGATCATATGATAATTATATTTTTAACTTTTTGATGAATTAAAACAGCTTATTTCAATTCATTTAGTTAACTTAGGATTTGTTTGGGTCAGTAATGATTAATATTGCCTTTAGGAAAATTTCAAGGTTTTGAAATAAGCAACTGATTGTAAAACTTACAATTGAAAAGCACTTCTCTGTACCTTCTCCAGAAGAGATCGTAATCAATTTCACACTCTAATATTGTTTCTCCCTGAAGGACACTTCTAACTCAAGTCCAGTATTAACTCACAAAGGTACAAACATATGAATAGAACTGAAATTTCCTACTTATTTCTTTGTCAACACTTTTTGTCAATCCACTTTTTAACTGCTAATTCTGGGACACTTAAACTCTGCCCATTCATCTTGAGGTTCATTCTCACCCAAGACCATGGAATCAATGCAATTACTAGTTATGTATACTTCAAAGGACTCCTGTTCAGTAGCTGGCTTAATATCAAGTCAGCTATTTCATTCTTGGGCATATTATATCTCTAACAGTCCAACAGAGTGGGTTTCAGTTTCAGATTATTTTGCAAACTCATAACATAGAATAGGCTTATTCAGGACAAACCTTATTAATTTCAGGAAAGTATAGAGTACAGGAAGCACAGAATCATGCTTAAAATAGCATCATGGAGCTTCAGATTCCCAGATGCAGCTTCACTGTCTCAGTTACCTCATGGGGTGCATTTTGGTCATGAGAGATGACAACTGCCACATGATTGGGTCACATGAACACAGAACAGCTTCAAGTCTTGGATCTTTTCAACTTAAATATCCCTAACACCAGAAAGGATGTGAACTTTGCTGTCATCTATTGGTTTAGCTGTGGTCCATAATTTACCATGCTGTACAATAAATCCTGACAAACCAGGTTCAATATGCTCAGGAACATTTGTTTCCAATACATGTAATCTTGAAGTTGGTACTGAAAAACATTTGACTAAAGGATTAAGCTTTCCTCAAGTGTTCCTGTAACTGGAGGGGAAGATTTAGAGTTCAGTGGTTAACCCATTCCTTCTTGGTATTATTCCAAGTAGATGGGCTTGCACTTTTTCTCTGTGACAAAATCTCTTTCCCATTTTATAATTCTAGTCACTTGATGTTGATTTTTATTCATGCATTTACAACCTAAAATAACTCAATCCATAGAAGAGTGGAACTGCATTTATTTTCACCAATTCTCCCAAGACTTACATTCTGGTTACTGAGCTTCAGACTTGCATTAAGGTCTCTATGTCTTCTGACTTTATGGTTGTATCTGCTTTACTATATGCCCTCACTAAATCTGTGCTTGTTCCAGGAGAACCTTGATTAAAGTCTCCTTTTTAGATTTAATTCCCCAACAATTGCCATATTGATGGTAATTACCAAATTCCATTTGATGGAAGTCATCATTGTTTTGGCATACATGAGAGGTGGCCTATCCATAGCCATTCCTCCTTTATTCCTTGCTGGTAAAACTCAGTTTAATTTGTATTTCTACCTTTCCTCCCAAGTTTCAAAGTTACAATTTAAATAATGCTATCACTCTTGATGACGATCAGTTTAACCTTAAGCATGTGAAACCTTTCTGGATAATGAAAGTGAATTTGAGAAATGTTTTCCTACTGACGTCTAAACCAAGGATAAGCTGATATGTATGATCTCACTTAATCTTTAAAACAACACCAGTTAGATACTGTTAGCCACCTCTTTTATAAATGGGGAAACTGAGGTTCAAGAAGTTATATAATTCTACCATGCAGTAAATGTTGAAATGAATTGCACAGATAATCTCCATGGAGTAAATAACATAATAAAAATATAGCAATTCTGACATTATTACATCAAGAAGCTTAAGGACTTTTAAAAAAATTAAGGTATTATTGATATACACTCTTATGAAGGTTTCACATGAAAGAACAATGTGGTTACTACATTTATCCATATTATCTAGTCCCCACCCATACCCCAATGCAGTCACTGTCCATCAGTGTAGTATTCACTATTTACCTTCTCTGTACTACACTGTTTTCCCCGTGATCCCCCACACCATGTGTACTAAACATAATACCCCTCAATTCCCTTCTCCCTGCCTCCCACCCGCCCTCCCACACTCCTCCCCTTTGGTAACCTCTAGTTCCTTCTTGGAGTCTCTGAGTCTGCAGCTATTTTGTTCTTAAGGACATTTTTATAAGATCTTTTCTCGTTAGGTGAAGCTGCATACTAATACATGTCAGTCCTGGATTAATAGCAGAGGGTGTCTTTACCGTTTCAGTTTTTGAACCCTATGCATTCCAAGTTCTCTTTCAAAACAGGAACCACATCCCCACCTCCTCACATACATAATTCAGTGCCTGCCCTAGGTAACTGATGCTTGATACAATTTCAGTATTTTTTAATTCACTGAAGCTTTTTTGGTGTCCGAATATGTGATCTATTCTGGATAACCTTTTGTGTGCACTTGAGAAAAATGTATATCCTGCTGCTATAGGATATTCTGTAACATTAAGTAACTCAATCCATAGAAGAGTGGAACTGCATTTATTTTCACCAATTTTCCCAAGACTTACATTCTGGTTACTGAGCTTCAGACTTGCATTAAGGTCTCTATGTCCTCTGACTTTACGGTTGTATCTGCTTTACTATACAGTAAATGTTCTGTAACATTAAGTCCATCTGGTCTAATGTGTTATTCAAAACACTCTTTCTTCTCTTGTTTTCTACCCATTGATGCAAGTGAGGTGTTAAAACCCCCTAATATAATTGTATTGCTGTCTATTTCTCCCTTTAGGCCTTTCAGCATTTGCTTTACATATTTAGGTGCTCCTATGTTGGATGCACAGATATTTATAATTGTCATATCCTCTTGTCAGACAGATCCCTTTATCATTATGTAATATCCTTCTTTGTTTCTTCATATTTTCTTTGTTTTGAAGTCTTATTTTGTCTAAGTACTTCTACTCCTCTTTATTCTCCCCCTTACTTGCATGAAATATCTTTTTCTATCCCTTCACATTTAGTCTATGTATGTCTTTAGGTATTAAAGATTTAGGTCTGAGATGCATCTAGATAAGTCCTGTTTCCTTATCCATTCTTCTACCATATATCTTTTGATTGGTGCATTTAGTCCATTTCCATTTAATGTAACTATTGAGAGGTATGTACTCATTGCCATTTTATTATTTTTTCGTTGTTTTTGTAGTTCCTTCTGTTCTTTTTTTTCCTCTCTTACACTCTCCTCTTGCAATTTTATGTGATTTTATGCTTGAAGTCTATTTTTTTTTTAAATTTGTTGTGTATCCATTATAGGTATTAGGTCTGTGGTTACCATAAGATTCAGTTATAGTCTCCTAAATACATAACAGTCTATTAAGCTGATGGTGGCTCTATCAGCTTATGTATTAAGTCTATTAAGCTTATGTATAAGATGTCATACTCTACATCTTTTGTGTATCCCACTAATTTTGTGTGTAGTTGATTTTATTACTTCTGTTTTCTGAACTTCGTACTTTGTAATTAATTTTTTGAATTTCTTACTTTGTAATTAATGTAATTTTGTCTACTACCTTTACTGTAAGTTTATTTTCACTGATGAAAAATAGTTAGACTTAACATTTCCATATAAAGAAGTCCCTTAAACATATTCTGTAAGAGTAGTTTAGTGTTGGTGATTCTTTTAACCTTCATTTATCTGGGAACGTATTAATCTCTCCTTCAATTCTGAATGATAACCTTGAGGGGTAGAGAGTTCTTGGTTGTAGGTTCTTTCCTTTCAGTACTTTGAATATTTCATGTCAGTCTCTTCTGGCCTGTAAAGCTTCTGCTGATAACCTTATTGAGTTTCTCTTACTGTCTGCCTCTGTCTTGCTGAGCTCTCTTAATCTTTAATCTGCCATTTTAATTACTGTGTGTCTTGGTGTTGTCTTCCTGGGGTTTATCTTGGTAGAAGTTCTCTGTGCTTCCAGGACTTAGATGTCTATTTCCTTCCCCAGACTGGGGAACTTTTCAGCTATTATTTCTTCAAATAGGTTTTTTATCCCTTTGTCTCTCTCTTCTTCTGGGCCCCAATATGTGAATATTGTTTTGTTTGGAGTTGTCACACAGCTCTTAACATATTTTCATTTTTAGAAGTTCTTTTTTCTTTCTGTTCTTCAGCTTGGCCCCCCACAGTGCTACAACTCTCCCTGGTGTCCAGCCCCATTAATCATCCAAGTCCAGTGCAACGTTGACTCATATTTGCAGAGCAGATCTCCAGGGCCAGGTGTGCTGGATTCCTGAGCATTTATACCTCCTCACTCTGTTCCTCTCCCTTCTGTTTGTGGACTGGGATGGGTGAAGTGTTGTGGGCAGACTGATCACAGCTCTGCCTCTTTACCCTTCTCAGTGTGGTCTTCCCTTCTTCATGAGGTATAGATGGTCTGTTATGCAGTCTACAAGTCATTCTCAGGATTAGCTGTATTTGCTATAGTTGCTTCCTTGGGAAGTTTCTCCTTGCCATCCTACTCTGCCATCTTTTTCCCACTCTTTCCCAATATGCTCTCTCTTATATGTGGAATCTAAAAAACTAAAAAACAAAAGGCACAACCAAGCTCATATATTAAAGAACAGATTGGTGGTTGTCAGAGGTGTGGGGTGGGGGCATGGGAGGAATGGATGAAGGGGATCAGAAGGTAAAAAGGAAAAAAAGAAAGACTGGTCTTATTTAAACAGAACTAGTTTCTCTTTAGCAACAGAATCATTAGTTTAGTAAATAATATTTGAATTACTAACTTTATCTTATATTATCAAAAATTGTTTTTCTCTTAACTCATCCTCCAATTCTCATCTTCCCTGAACATATGTTCCAAGGTTAATAGCATTTGTGTGCCCAGTATTTCCTACTTTTTAAATGTAATTCTTTTTTAAAAAAGGAAAACTAACAATACAAAATATGTAATTACATAAATAACAAAATGTTATGCATTATTATCTACCCAATTTATAGCCTTAAAATTTGATAAGCCATGTATAAATGTGTTTAAAATATTGTTTCCTTTTCACTATTCTAGCAACATCATAAATTATAATGCCAAATAGTCATTTTATGTTAAAAATTCTTATTATACTTAGAAAAGACTTAGCAAGTTTACTAATGTCTGGTGACACTTAAAGGACTTTTATAATTGAGGATATGCTATAAATATCCATTTTTATAATTCTTCTCTTTGAGCATTTGCAAAATGGGAATTGTAGAATAAATATCTATTTTTATACCTAACCAGTTAAATAATCTGTATATATATTGCATTTTAAAAATCAACAAGATAAATTGAAATTATCATGCCTTTAATATTCTGTTAACTTAGACATTTTCCCCAATCTCAAATTAATTTTTTTAATTGGCTTCTTCCTTAGAGCTTTGGAAATGCCAAGTGGTAAACTTTAATCCTGTCTACTTCCTTACAGCTTAAGAATGACAGACTTGAATATATTGTTAAATAGTATGGGTCATAAACTTGAGTTTTTGTTCTGTTTTGTTTTGTTTTTTGTTTGTTTGTTTTGTATAGCCTTACTGGCAGTGGGAGGATTCACAAAGCACTTTTCAAAATAAATTGCATTTTGGGAGAATTCCAGTGAATTTACTAATTGAAAAACTGCTCATTATATTAGAGAAATGTTGTTTGCATTTATTAAAAGAACTTGAATTACATTAAAATTACTTAAAATAAACTGAGGTAAAAGTGTAAATCCAGTGTAAATAGGGAAGTTGTTGGGCTTTTTATTTCCAACGGTAGTCTGCCTGTATGTGCACAGCCAAAAAGTTACCTCCTTCTTTTCATCCTGCACATTACCAGGAGATAGCCTCCTGGTTACTTTCAGGGAGAACAGCCTTGAAAGAATCAAATGCCTAATTCCAAAATCAATCATCCCTGTACTTACATTTCCCTGTACTTACATATCCTTCAGGAAACCATTTTCTCCACAAGTAAAACTGAGATTTGTCATATGTTCAGTCACCCTGTCCATCTCAGGAAATGAGACATGTTCATGCAATTATACGCAGTACTGTGAATGCTAGACTCTCCCCCATACAAGTCTCTTGCATTAATTTAATGATAAAACAACACTCAAGTTAATTGCTTTCTATTGAGCTGGCCTTGAATTACACACAGTCATCTGAAAGGTTGCCTAGCAGATGTGATTTCAATAGCTTGGGGAAAAGCACTTTTTCAGAAAACCAGCACTGTAATTACAAAGACGCACCACCTGCTCTGATACTTTAATGTTTGGAAAGTGCATACAAAGATTCAACAATAAGATGATTAGGTATCTCTGAGAGTAATGAGCTGCTTTAAATTACCTTAAATACAAATAGTAGATATTAGATTGCTTTTGGAAAGTTGGTATGAGGAAGGAGATAGCACTGGGCACCTCTAAGGAAAATGGGACCAAACAGGAGGAAAGGGATGCAGAGTAGGGCTGTGGGAGGCAATATACATTTGAAACTTTGACTTAGAATCATACAACATTTTGCATATTTCTAGAATTTTAAAACATGTTGACATTTTGTTGTATTTGTTTCAGACTCTTTTTACATGTATGAAAATTAAAATGGAAGCGCCCTGAAAATTGAGGTGTAAGTCCCCTCCTTTCCCTTTCCAGTGAGCTTCTTCCTCTCTCTGGAGGCCATCCTTGTGTTGTTACTGTGTAGCCAAGTCCATTTTTAGGCTTTCATTATAAAAATATGTGTCTGAAACAAATATGTAGTCATTGTCTTCTTTTTTTACAAAATTACATAACTGGTTTCATATACTAATGTATTTTTCTACAGTTTACTTTTTCAGTCAACATATTTTTGAGCAGTATTTATGTTAACTATTATATTCGTTTTTTTAAATGCATATAATGTATTTATTAGTCCCACTCCCATGGACATTTAAATTACTTTGAAATCTTCACTGTTGTAAGTATTTCTGCAGTGAATATTCATGATTATGGCCCCTTCTGGTCTTGTGTCAAGGTCTCTTTAGGGAGTTGCTAGGTGACAGGGTATGCCCATTTTCACATTTCTAGATACTGGAAAAGCTGCTCTTGCTGGCAGTTGTAATTCTATATGGAAGGGTGCCAATTTAAATAGATAGAAACATAAAAATGTTATTTAAATCAATGCTTACAACTCTGCTCTTTTGAATCTCAAATTCCTTTTCTATATTAATAAAGCAAGTTTTTTTTCACATTTCCAGTTTCTTTAATGTAATGTTTATTCAAATTTCCAACTTTTTCTCAAGGTCAAATTTAATAGTTTTCTGTTTTGCTAGGAAATCATTCTTCTATAAGAAGTTTTTAAACTTAAAATTACAGAATTACATACCATATTTTCTGATAGTTATTTTCATTTTCCTTTGTGTGTGGTTCTGTCTCCATTCTCATTTCTGAACTCATATATGTGTTTCTTTCTTTTGTTGTTCTTGATCAAATTAATCAATAATTTTCATTTTTTCAAAGAACTGGTTTTAGATTTATTTTTTCCATTGAAAAATTAATTTTGGGGTTTTTCTTAGTGATTTCATCATTCTAATGTTTTCTGGTTTATTATTTTTTTTTTGTAGCAAATTATTTTTTATTGAAGGGTAGTTGACACACAGTATTACATTAGTTTCAGGTGTACAACACAGTGATTCAACATTCATATACATGATAATTCTAGGTACCAGCTATCACCATACCAAGTTGTTACAATATTTTGACTATATTCCTTATGCTATACATTACATCTCGGTTACTTATTTATTTTATGATTGGAAGTGTGTACTTTTTTCTTTTTTTTTTTTTTGTGAGTGCATCTCTCATATTTATTGATCAAATGGTTGTTAACAACAATAAAATTCTGTATAGGGGAGTCAATGCTCAATGCACAATCATCAATCCACCCCAAGCCTAATTTTCGTCAGTCTCCCATCTTCTGAAGCATAACAAACAAGTTCTTACATGGAGTACAAATTCTTACATAGTGAATAAGTTACATGGTGAACAGTACAAGGGCAGTCATCACAGAAACTTTCGGTTTTGCTCATGCATTATGAACTATAAAAAGTCAGTTCAAATATGAATATTCATTTGATTTTTATACTTGATTTATATGTGGATACCACATTTCTCTCTTTATTATTATTGTTTTTAATAACATGCTGAAGTGGTAGGTAGATACAGGATAAAGGTAGAAAACATAGTTTAGTGTTGTAAGAGAGCAAACATAGACGATCAGGTGTGTGCTTGTAGACTATGTGTTAATCCAAGCTAGACAAGGGCAATAAAACATCCAAGTATGCAGAAGATTTCTCTCAGAACAGGGGCGGGTGAGGTTCTAAGCCTCACCTCTGTTGATCCCCAATTTCTCACCTGATGGCCCCCCTGCGACTGTGCCTGTCTTAGGTTGTTCCTCCCTTGAGGAATCTTACCCGTCTCTGGCTAACCAGTCATCTTCCGGGGCCATACAGGGAAATGTAAAGTTGGTAAGTGAGAGAGAAGCCTTATTGTTTGAAAAGGTTAACTTTTTACTTCTTTGCATATTTATGCCCTGTGGCTTCTATGCCCAGCATTTGTCTTGAGGTATCTTTACTACTTGGCAGAATTATGATACTCAGTAAATTCGATATGAGGCACGAATTCTATTTAAGGGTTGTAATTAGGAAGGAAGAAGAAAAGCTATAGAAGTAGCAGGCGGAAGAAAACATGGGAGGATTGATTATTTCTTTGACATATCTTCTTGTAGAGTAACTTCAGCATGTATAGGTTTTAAACTACTAATTAAATTGCGCACACACATTAACATAATAGGAGTACAGTTACATAACCAAAGCATACCTGCAATTACCAGCCATCTCCAGTGAAACCAAGAAAACCAGTTAGGCACCTTAAGTATTTGTGAAAACTTATCTATGATATAGTGGATATTGTCCAACTGAACTTGAACAGTCTGAGAGAAATCAGACAAATTAAAACAACACATTTCTGGGGACTGTTCATGTCCCATATGTTCTTTTAACAGTAAATAGTCTGTAGTTGTAAGATTTTGGAGCGCTACAATTTGCACTTCTCCTAATTCTTGTTTGAGTTCCAACAGTATAGATCCAGTCAAATTTGTTGTTTTATTGTATGCACAGGCCAGCTTAGATATCTCCTTCTTCATTCCCATGGCAAGTCCAGGAACTGGTGGGATGAGTGCATCTACACCTGTAGCAGTGCGTGGATCTTTGCTGGGGATTTTGATGATCATCTTCTGGCATGAGTCTTCCAAAGAGTGCTGATGTTGGAAGTTCTTTTTCATATCGTATCTTAGTTCATTTTTGGGGTAGCCAAATTAGGCTTTGATCCTCTGTATAAACACAAACAGACCCTTTGTCTACACTTTTATATGCCCTTTATACCATTGTGTAGAACTCATTGGAAGTCAGCACATGGGAACTGCTTTTTTTTGTTGTTGTTGTTATCATTAATCTACACTTACATGACGAATATTATGTTTACTAGGCTCTCCCCTATACCAGGTCCCCCCTATAAACCCCTTTACAGTCACTGTCCATCAGCATAGCAAAATGTTGTAGAATCACTACTTGTCTTCTCTGTGTTGTACAGCCCTCCCCTTTCTCCCACCCCCCCATGCATGCTAATCTTAATATCCCCCTTCTTCTCCCCCCCTCTTATCCCTCCCTACCCACCCATCCTCCCCAGTCCCTTTTCCTTTGGTACCTGTTAGTCCATTCTTGAGTTCTGTGATTCTGCTGTTGTATTGTTCCTTCAGTTTTTCCTTTGTTCTTATACTCCACAGATGAGTGAAATCATTTGGTATTTCTCTTTCTCCACTTGGCTTATTTCACTGAGCATAATATCCTCCAGCTCCATCCATGTTGCTGCAAATGGTAGGATTTGCCCTTTTCTTATGGCTGAGTAGTATTCCATTGTGTATATGTACCACATCTTCTTTATCCATTCATCTATCGATGGACATTTAGGTTGCTTCCAATTCTTGGCTATTGTAAATAGTGCTACGATAAACATAGGGGTGCATTGGTCTTTCTCAAACTTGATTGCTGCATTCTTAGGGTAAATTCCTAGGAGTGGAATTCCTGGGTCAAATGGTAAGTCGGTTTTGAGCATTTTGGTGTACCTCAATACTGCTTTCCACAATGGTTGAACTAACTTACATTCCCACCAGCAGTGTAGGAGGGTTCCCCTTTCTCCACAGCCTCGCCAACATTTGTTGTTGTTTGTCTTTTGGATGGCAGCCATCCTTACTGGTGTGAGGTGATATCTCATTGTAGTTTTAATTTGCATTTCTCTGATAATTAGCGATGTGGAGCATCTTTTCATGTGTCTGTTGGCCATCTGTATTTCTTTTTTGGAGAACTGTCTGTTCAGTTCCTCTGCCCATTTTTTAATTGGGTTATTTGTTTTTTGTTTGTTGAGGCATGTGAGCCCTTTATATATTCTGGACATCAAGCCTTTATCGGATCTGTCATTTTCAAATATATTCTCCCATACTGTAGGGTTCCTTTTTGTTCTATTGATGGTGTCTTTAGCTGTACAGAAGCTTTTCAGCTTAATATAGTCCCACTTGTTCATTTTTGCTGTTTTTTTCCTTGCCCGGGGAGATATGTTCAAAAAGAGGTCACTCATGTTTATGTCTAAGAGGTTTTTGCCTATGTTTTTCTCCAGGAGTTTAATGGTTTCATGACTTACATTCAGGTCTTTGATCCATTTTGAGTTTACTTTTGTATATGGGGTTAGACAATGGTCCAGTTTCATTCTCCTACATGTAGCTCTCCAGTTTTGCCAGCACCACCTGTTGAAGAGACTGTCATTTCACCATTGTATGTCCATGGCTCCTTTATCAAATATTAATTGACCATATATGTCTGGGTTAATGTCTGGATTCTCTAGTCTGTTCCATTGGTCTGTAGCTCTGCTCTTGTGCTAGTACCAAATTGTCTTGATTACTATGGCTTTATAGTAGAGCTTGAAGTTGGGGAGTGAGATCCCCCCTACTTTATTCTTCTTTCTCAGGATTGCTTTGGCTATTCGGGGTCTTTGGTGTTTCCATATGAATTTTTGAACTATTTGTTCCAGTTCATTGAAGAATGTTGCTGGTAGTTTCATAGGGATTGCATCAAATCTGTATATTGCTTTGGGCAGGATGGCCATTTTGACGATATTAATTCTTCCTAGCCACGAGCATGGGATGAGTTTCCATCTGTTAGTGTCCCCTTTAATTTCTCTTAAGAGTGACTTGCAGTTTTCAGAGTATAAGTCTTTCACTTCTTTGGTTAGGTTTATTCCTAGGTATTTTATTTTTTTTTGATGCAATTGTGAATGGAGTTGTTTTCCTGATTTCTCTTTCTGTTGGTTCATTGTTAGTGTATAGGAAAGCCACAGATTTCTGTGTGTTGATTTTGTATCCTGCAACTTTGCTGTATTCTGATATCAGTTCTAGTAGTTTTGGGGTGGAGTCTTTAGGATTTTTTATGAACAGTATCATGTCATCTGCAAATAGTGACAGTTTATCTTCTTCTTTACCAATCTGGATTCCTTGTATTTTTTTGTTTTGTCTGATTGCCATGGCTGGGACATCCAGTACTATGTTAAATAACAGTGGGGAGAGTGGGCATCCCTGTCTAGTTCCTGATCTCAGAGGAAAAGCTTTCAGCTTCTCGCTGTTCAATATAATGTTGGCTGTGGGTTTTTCATAGATGGCCTTTATTATGTTGAGGTACTTGCCCTCTATTCCCATTTTGCTGAGAGTTTTTAACATGAATGGATGTTGAACTTTGTCAAATGCTTTTTCAGCATCTATGGAGATGATCATGTGGTTTTTGTCTTTCTTTTTGTTGACGTGGTGGATGATGTTGATGGACTTTCGAATGTTGTACCATCCTTGCATCCCTGGGATGAATCCCACTTGGACATGGTGTATGATCCTTTTGATGTATTTTTGAATTCGATTTGCTAATATTTTGTTGAGTATTTTTGCATCTACGTTCATTAGGGATATTGGTCTGTAGTTTTCTTTTTTGGTGGGGTCTTTGCCTGGTTTTGGTATTAGGGTGATTTTAGCTTCGTAGAATGAGTTTGGGAGTAACCCCTCCTCCTCTACTTTCTGGAAAACTTTAAGGAGAATGGGTATTATATCTTCCCTGTATGTGTGATAAAATTCCGAGGTAAATCCATCTGGCCCGGGGGTTTTGTTCTTTGGTAGTTTTTTGATTACCGCTTCAATTTCGTTGCTGGTAATTGGTCTGTTTAGATTTTCTGTTTCTTCCTGGGTCAGTCTTGGAAGGTTGTATTTTTCTAGGAAGTTGTCCATTTCTCCTAGGTTTCCCAGCTTGTTAGCATATAGGTTTTCATAGTATTCTCTAATAATTCTTTGTATTTCTGTGGGGTCTGTCTTGATTTTTCCTTTCTCATTTCTGATACTATTGGTTTGTGTTGACTCTCTTTTCCTCTTAATAAGTCTGGCTAGAGGCTTATCTATTTTGTTTATTTTCTCGAAGAACCAGCTCTTGGTTTCATTGATTTTTGCTATTGTTTTATTCTTCTCAATTTTATTTATTTCTTCTCTGATCTTTATTATGTCCCTCCTTCTGCTGACCTTAGGCCTCATTTGTTCTTCTTTTTCCAATTTCGTTATTTGTGACATTAGACCATTCATTTGGGATTGTTGTTCCTTTTTTAAATATGCTTGGATTGCTATATACTTTCCTCTTAAGACTGCTTTTGCTGTGTCCCACAGAAGTTGTGGCTTAGTGTTGTTGTTGTCGTTTGTTTCCATATATTGCTGGATCTCGATTTTGATTTGATCATTGATCCATTGATTATTTAGGAGCGTGTTGTTAAGCCTCCATGTGTTTGTGAGCCTTTTTGCTTTCTTTGTACAGTTTATTTCTAGTTTTGTACCTTTGTGGACTGAAAAGTTTGTTGGTAGGCTTTCAATCTTTTGGAATTTACTGAGGCTCTTTTTGTGTCCTAGTATGTGGTCTATTCTGGAGAATGTTCCATGTGCATTTTTGAAGAATGTGTATCCTGTTTACTTTTGGGTGTAGAGTTCTGTAGATGTCTATTAGGTCCATCTGTTGTAGTGTGTTGTTCAGTGCCTCTGTGTCCTTACTTATTTTCTGTCTGGTGGATCTGTCCTTTGGAGTGAGTGGTGTGTTGAAGTCTCCTAGAATGAATGCTTTGCATTCTATTTCCTCCTTTAGTTCTGTTAGTATTTGTTTCAGGTATGTTGGTGCTCCTATATTGGGTGCATATATATTTAGAATGGTTATATCCTCTTGTTGGACTGAGCCGTTTATCATTATTTAATGTCCTTCTTTGTCTTTTGTTACTTTCTTTATTTTGAAGTCTGTTTTGTCTGATACCAGAATTGCAACACCTGCTTTCTTCTCTCTGTTGTTTGCATGAAATATCTTTTTCCATCCCTTGACTTTAAGTCTGTGCGCGTCTTTGGGTTTGAGGTGAGTCTCTTGTAAACAGCATATGGACAGATCTTGCTTTTTTATCCATTCTATTACTCTCTGTCTTTTGATTGGTGCATTCAGTCCATTTACATTTATGGTGATTATTGAAAAGTATGAACTTATTACCATTGCAGGCTTTAAGTTTGTGGTTACCAAAGGTTCAGGGTTAGCTTCTTTAGTATCTTACTGTCTAACTTAACTCACTTGTTGAGCTATTATAAATGTGGTCTGATGATTCTTTATTTCTCTCCCTTCTTATTCCTCCTCCTCCCTTCTTCATATGTTGGGTGTTTTGTTATGTGGTCTTTTTAGGAGTGCTCCCATCTAGAGCAGTCCCTGTAGGATGTCCTGAAGAGGTGGTTTGTGGGAGGCAAATTCCCTCAACTTTTGCTTGTCTGGGAATTGTTTAATCCCTCCTTCATATTTAAATGATATTCATGCTGGATACAGTAGTCTTGGTTCGAGGCCCTTCTGTTTCATTGCATTAAGTATATCATGCCATTCTCTTCTGGCCTGTAGGGTTTCTGTTGAGAAGTCTGATGATAGCCTGATGGGTTTTCCTTTGTAGGTAACATTTTTTTTTCTCTCTGGCTGCCTTTAATACTTTGTCCTTTTCTTTGATCTTTGCCATTTTAATTATTATATGTCTTGGTGTTGCCCTCCTTAGATCCCTTGTCATGGGAGTTCTGTGTGCCTCTGTGGTCTGAGAGGCCATTTCTTCCCCTAGTTCGGGGAAGTTTTTGGCAATTATTTCTTCAAAGACACTTTCTATCCCTTTTTCTCTCTCTTCTTCTTCTGTTACCCCTATAATGCAGATATTGTTCTGTTTCAATTGGTCACTCAACTCTCTTACAATTCTTTCATTCCTGGAGATCCTTTTATCTCTCTCTGCATCAGCTTCTCTGCGTTCCTGTTCTCTGTTTTCTAGTCCATTAATGGTCTCTTGCATCTCGTCCATTCTGTTTTGAAGTCCTCCCAGAGCTTGTTTTATTTCTGTATTCTCCTTCCTTAGCTCTTGCATATTTCTCTGCAAGTCCATCAGGATGGTTATGACTTTTGTTTTGAATTCTTTTTCAGGAAGACTGGTTAAATCTATCTCCCCAGGTTCCTTCTCAGGGGAAGATGTAGCAGATGCTGAAGCTGTCTGGGTTAGTCTTTTCTGGATCATATTTTTTTGCCTTTTCATGTTGACAGGTGCTTTTGACTGTCAGCTGGGAGGGCCAAACTTTTCACTTGCTACTGGCCTTTCTTTACTGGGACAACTGCGACCCCTAGTGGCTTGTGTTGGGTAATTGAGTGTAGGCTGTGTCTTTGTGTCTTGCCCTGCTGATATGGAGGAAGCTCCCTTCTGTGGGCGGGGTTTGCCTTAGGCTGTTTCTCTGCTTTCGCAGCGCACAGAGGGGTAATGGACGGGGCGGGGGCGCTGTTTGGCTGTTTACCTCCCTGAGGGTTCTCAGAGCTATTGCCCAGGGGGTTAGTGTGCCTGGTTTTCCCTGTAATTTCCAGCCACTGGGCTGTGGCCTGTGTTGTTTCCGTCTAGCAGTTAAGTCCCTGTCCCTTTAAGACTTTCAAAAAGCACTTGCTTTTCTTTGTCACAGGAGCATCAGCTTCGGAACCAGCTCAGAGGTCTTGCTGCCCTATTTCCCTAGTTTCCAGCCCTCCACGCATGCACTGTGTGTGCGCTCTGGTGCGGGTGGCTGGGGCTGGGTGTTTAGCAGTCCTGGGCTCCCTCTCCCTCCCGCTGGGAGCTGGGGGGAGGTGTGCTCGGGTCCCGCCGGGCCGGGGGTTGTATCACCCCTTTCACCAGGCGCTGGGCTCTCGCACGTGTGGATGTAGTCTGGCTGTTGTCCTGTGTCTTCTGGTCTCTCTTTTAGGATTAGTTGTATTTGTTGTATTTTCAAAAATATATATATGTTTTTCGGAGGAGATTCCCACTGTCCTATTCACGCCGCCATGTTGGCTCCACCTCTGGTTTATTATTTTTTTTCTAATTTTGGTGATGAGTAACAAATTTCCTTATTTTTTATGCAAATGATGTTTTTGTTGTACCATATTAGTTTTTAGTATATCCAGTAGATACTTATTGAGCACTTACTGTGTTCAATGATTTAGTACCACATAAACACAAAATTCTTGCCACAAAGGTGCTTGCATTTTAGTAAAGTTTACGAGCTACCTTACTGCTATAAAATATTCTCTTTTCATTGCTTCTATATAGTTATTGTTTTCTTTTTATGTCTTCTTTGTTGCAAGTGTCATCTAGGAGACTGTTTCCTAATACCTGAGTACTTTGAGGTTTTTTTTAAAAAAAATTATTTCTAACTTAACTGGATTTTATTCTGAGACCACAGTATACTTCATAGCCAGACAAATCATCCATGAGGTAAATCATCTATGTGTTAATTACAACATTATTTACAATAGCAAAGATATGGAAGCAACCTAAGTGTCCATCAATACATGAATAAAGAAGATGCGGCACATACATAATAGAATATTACTCAACCATAAAAAGGCAAGCTATCTCGCCATTTGTCACAATATGAATGGACCTAGGGGGTATTATGCTGAAGAAAATAAGCCAGACAGAAAAAGACCAATACCATATGATTTCACTTATACAAATCTAAAAAAATAAAATAAAGAAACAAAAGAGAAATATCCCCCAAAATAGACCCATAAATACAGAAAAAAACTGGTGGTTGTCATGGGAGGAATGTGGAGGTTATCTCCTTTTCTCCTTCTTTCCCCAAATTCAGATAACTGCATCTGAATTTGTAGTTTGATAAATATATACTACTTATTTTTTGTTGACTAGACTTATCTCATTCTGAATGTATAGTATAGGCTTTTAATAGTATACATATTGAATTCTATTCCATTTTGAATGGTTTTGCTTTGTATAATTAATTGTTTTATGCATACTAAATTTATGGTTATTGTATTTTCATAAATTGAAATTTCTGATGCAGTATCTATTTGTATCTGTTTATTACTTTTAACTTTTAATTTCACTATTGATATTCCATTCCCACTTGTTTTTTGGTTGCCTTTGTCTGGTCTTTTTTTCTTTTCTTTTCTAACTTGCTATTTTCAATGACTCTTTATAACTTCATTATAAGTATATTTCTTTGAAAGAACAAATTGCCTGTTTTTTTTCAGTTTTGTTGAATAATAATTGACATACCTCCCTGTATAGTTTAAGGTATAGAGCATAATGGTTTAATTTACATATATTGCAAAATGATTACCACAGTAGGTTTGGCTAACATTCATCATCTCATATCAGTAGAGTAAAAAGGAAAAAAAAATTTTCTCCTAGTGATGAGAACTCTTAGTATCTACTTTGTTACTATTTTTTATGTGTTTGTTTTAACTCAGTCTGATTAATGATAGATTTTAATTTGTTCACAGTGTAATGACTGATTTTTTGGTTTATTCCTTGTGTCTTTATGTTTGTGATTTATATTTTTTGTTAAGTTCTCCTTTTCTTTTTCCCTGTTTTGCTGGGCTAATAAAGTTCCAGTTTATTCCATTATCTCTTTGTCAGTTTGGCACTTCTACTTTATTATTATATTTTCTCAGTGATTACTTTTCCTTTTCTGGTCATTAACAGAACTCTCTATCATTATAGGAATCAAGATATGACTCCTAACCACGTCATTATATATCTCTTTGTCTCACCTACCCAACAAGATGAAACGTTAGTAATACTTTTACTTTCCTCCTCTCTTCTATCTATACCCAAGAAGAGACACTAGGATTATTTTTATTTCTTCTCTCTCCCTATTTGCCTCTAGCTTCTAGGTATTTTTGAGATAGTTTAATACTTATATTTATTTTCTAATCTTTATTTTGTACCTATGTAAAATACCCCCGGTCTTTCATTTATTCATTTAAGGGTAACTATGTTAATATATGAAAGTATGTTTATATATATTGTAAGATTTACTGCACAGTGTTTGTCTCTTTTTCTCCATCTTCCCTTTTCTTGGAAGAAGTTTCTCTTCTGAATTATTATTTTTTTTAGTTGGTTGTAGAGTTTTAAGTTGACATTTATTTTCTTTCTCCAGCTGCTTCTAAGATTTTTCTCTTTTTCTTTAGGAGTTTTCAGTAGGTTCACTATGATGAACCTGGAGTAAATTTCTTGTATCTATTTTATTTTCCTTTCCCAATGTTTACTGAATCTGTAGTTTGATATTGCTGTTTTTCTAGGATTTTTTTTTGAAGTATAGTTGATGTACAATATTATATTAGTTTTAGTAGTGCAACATAGTGATCTGGCAATTATATATGAAATACCATGATAAATACAGCTACCATCTGTCATACAAAGATACTACAATATTGTTGCTATACTATTCATCCCCATGAATTATTTTTTAATTGGAATTTGTACCTCTTTATCCCCTTTACCTATTTCACTCTTCCTCCCCACTCCCCCCATGGCAACCACCAGTTTTTTTTTCTGTATTTATGGGTGTATTTTTAGGCCTATTTCTCTTTTGTTTCTTTGTTTTATTTTTTTAGATTTGCATAAGTGAAATCATATGGTATTGGTCTTTGTCTGTCTGACTTATTTTCTTCAGTATAATACCCTCTAGGTCCATTCATATTGTGACCAATGGCAAGATAACTTGTTTTTTTATGGCTGAGTAATATTCTATTATATATGTGCCACATCTTTATTCATGTATTGATGGACACTTAGGTTGCTTCCATATCTTTGCTATTGTAAATAATGTTGTAATTAACACATAGATGCATATATCTTTTCAAATAAGTGTTTTTATTTTCTTCAGATAAACACTCAGAAGTGGAATTACTGGGTCATATGCTCAACATCAGTAATCATCAGGGAAATGAAAATTGAAACCACAATGAGATATTATCTCACGCCAGTCAGAATGGCTAGTATGAAAAAGACAAGGAATAACAAGTGTTGATGAGAATGTGAAGAAAAGGGACCCCCCCTTACACTTTTGTGGGAAGGTGAAATGATGCAGCCATATGGAAACAGTATGGAGGTTCCTCAAAAAATTAAAAATAGAAATGCCATAGAACACCATAGTTTGATGTTGCTTATCAATTTAAGAAAATTCTCAGCTATTGTACTTTTAAATATTACCTCTGCCCCATTCATTTCAATATCCTCTCCTCCTGGGACTCCAATTACAGGGACAGAATTTTCACTGTGTGCTATATGTCTATATGTCTTGTATTCTCTTTCTTTTGTAATAATTCTTAACTCTCTGATGCCTCAGTGTGTGGTATTTATTCACTCGTGTTCATTCTAATTTAGTCTTCATTTCTGAAATAATTTTTGGTTCATTTGTAATTCTTGCCAGAGTCTCCCACCTCTCTTTTTCAAATTTTCCCTTTATTTAATCACTTTATGACTTTTTAAAATATTCTGATCTATATTGTTCTTTTATAACTGATAGTTTTCTTGATTCATTCTCATTTTGAAACATTAGGTTATAAGTTTACTTATAGTTTTCATCTGTTTTGAGGGTATGAACATAGGAACAATATTCTGTTCCTTATACTGTTTTTTCTCATAAATGCCTTTACTTTGATTCCTTTATATTTTGATGTGAAATGAGTTTTCCTATATTTTAAGTGAAATGAGTTTTCCTCTACTTTTAGGATGGAATTACATCTAACATATATCTACTTCTACATCTAACATAGCAGGAAGTATATCTAACATAGCATTTATAGCACCATTCTGCTAGAGCTGGGGTAAGCAAACCTTTTATATGAAGGGCCAAACAGTAAATATGTTATGCCTTTGCTGGCTACAAGAAACTATCTACTCTTTTTCCTCCTCCTCCTCCTTCATTTCATCTGCATCTTCATCTTTTTCCATTCTTATCTTGTGGGACCATAGGAAAACAGGCCACAGGCCACATTTGGCCATCAGGCTATAGTTTGCTGACCTCTTATTAAAATATATGTTCTGTCATTTTTGCAAAGTGATTAAAATATGATTAAAAGATTTTCAGAAATCTATCTCGTTTGTTTCTCTCCTCCAATGTTATGTAGATCTCCTCTTAATACATTATT
This sequence comes from Manis pentadactyla, assembly GCF_030020395.1. Taxonomy (NCBI): domain Eukaryota; kingdom Metazoa; phylum Chordata; class Mammalia; order Pholidota; family Manidae; genus Manis; species Manis pentadactyla. The sequence continues at coordinate 87,825,341 of NC_080019.1, forward strand.
TCCGTGTCTTGTTCAATTTATATCCTACTAAAAGCAATATTTCTATAGTGTAGGGCTTTGTCCTGAAAAGTTTAGTTTGTTAGTGTCAAGGGTTTATAAGATTCAGACTGCTCCAGTACCATTATATTACATAGTCCATTGTAGTCATCTTCACTCACTGTGAACTGAAAAGTTTCTCCTGTGACTCTTAGATTGGTCCATCACACTTTCCAGAGGGTACTTATTCATGATTTTGGGCTCTTCCATGCCCAGGGTTAACAGAAGTCTCCGTGCCTTCTCTTTCCTCCCACACAAATGCTTATACCACATGGATTTCAGTGGCTTTTACCACCTCCTTATTCTTTGCAATTTGTGGGGATATCCTGTCACATAGTTTTGTTTACATGTTATCTGTGGATCTTTGTTTTTGTTCTCTTAGTTGTTCTGTTTTTATGAGAGGTCTTGTGGGATTAATAAACCAAGCTTCTGCTCTCAAAATCTTTCACAAAGCCTCCTCTCTGACTTGTTTTTTGATAGAAAAATATAGCCTCTGCGTGAAGAAGAAGCAATAAAGAGAGCAATATGAAGACCTGCAGCAACACTAACAAGATAGGATGGTGACATGGAATATGGTAGTTGTGCAGAGGAAGTGAGGAGTGGTCAAATTTTGGAATCTCTTTGGTGCTCTTATTATTTGGGTTGCATTATCTCCTCCATTCCTTGCTTACTCTGTTTCATTAAGAATGTGTTCTATGATCCTATTTTTCATTAGGAATTTGTTCTGTGATTCTTTTGGCTGATGGCTTCTTTTAGATGTGATTTCTCCTTGTGGGCTTATTGTCGCTCAGGTCTGGCTGTGGAGAGAGTCCCAGATGTGGTGGGATGTGGTGGTGGGGTTTCTATCCCTGTGGCCTTCAGCTATAGAAACAGGTAGGGTGTCAGTTTCCTACTGACACACTTGGAAAAACCTCTTTGTTCCATTACATTCCTGTGATATCCAAACCTCAGTGCAGGAAAATTCATCTCTCCCAGTCACTCTTTGTTGGTCTTTCCAGGGTCAGGGACACTCACCACATTCATCAGGGCTGATGGCAACTTTATTTTGAGAACTGTAAATGGCAAGATATTTCCAGTTCCTGTTGTGTTCCATTCTTTGTCTTTGGCCTGACATTTGGATAAAGTCCCATACTAGTTCCTTATGCCACAGTGAGCTCAAAGTTTCACTTCAGTAGCTCCCAGGAAGCATTTGGTCAGGACAGCAAATAGAGTTGAAAATTGAGGGGAAGGAAACTCTATTTAGATGACTGTGCTCCAAGAATTGCCTCTTGAAAATATTCTTTCTGTCCTAAATATCTTAAAGTCATCAGAACACAATTAATCTTGTCTTAATATACATGTCGTTTCAGTAGATTTAATTAATAGAGTGCCCTTATTGTAAGTTTTCAAATTCATTGATAAAACACTGAAGATTATAAAAGAGTAAGTTTACTTTGGGAAGAAAGTAGAACATTATACTTCAATCTGAACTTATTTCTTGACTGTTGGGCTTTATAAGATTGTTTAGAAGTACAAAGAAATATATGACAGTGTTTTTGTTCTCCAGGTGTTGATAGCCTGTTTAAAGAGATGGCAGATATCAGATTTAAAAGGAAAAGAAAGAGAAGAAAGAAAAACCTATTTCATATAAAGCAGAACAGACTTTCATATATATGCTTTCTAGACAAGTTCCCAAGAAATTCAGAAGAACGGTGAGAAGCAGTAAGGGTACTGATACTACTAGTCATGTGTGAAGATGAGAACTGTAATGAGTGAACAGAGAATGAAAACTGGCCACTGTATAATAAAAATGAGATAAACACAAAATAAAACCTTTGGTGTTATAAGCAGGTGGTTTGCCCAATCTATTGAAAAGTGTCCCTATAATGGCTTATGTTTCCAAGAAATTGAGGAATTGCAAGAGCTCGGATTTGATATTGATTCTTCAGTTAAGATTTGGGAAAGTCCTATGAAAGTGATGATATTAGAAATGAAATCTCTCAGTGTTTGGCAGAATTAGTATAGAGTTAGAACTTTACTCACTAATTTCTAGAGCTGGTCTTGTTAGAGAATATGTGGAAAATGTAAAACAATACATTTTTACCTAAAAGTTATGATTCATGCTTCACTACCACTGAGATGTTTTGTTTAGATGCAGCCTCTTCTGTCTTTTATTTTGTTTGAGAATTCACTCTGGTCCTCCTTCAAATATGAATAAATATGACAAGAGAGTTCACTGAACTAATATTAAACAGTATGGTATTAAATTCTAGAGAAACTTATACCAAAAGGAAATTTATTTCATTTTTTTGTTACAGTCATGAAAGGATAATACAGATGCTTCTAAATAGATTAGTGAATCCTCAAAAATGTTTTTCAGTAAGTTCTAGAGCTGTTTGAGGCCATTGGCCATGGTCTGTAAAAGTCAAGGGCTGAAAGATCTAGATATTATTTCCAGTAATGTAAAACTGTATTCATTAATGTAGTAATATGTCTTATTCATGGCTCCTATCAAGGTGTGGAATAAAATCTAGAAAAATCCATGTCCTTTCTCATTGGCTGATTGTTTTCTGCAAAGTATTATAAATACTTAAAAAAATTACTGAGCATGTCGAAAAAATCCTATTGAACTTGGGATTATTCAGTAAATCCCTAACAAAGGGGTCTTTGGCCACTTCAGATTCATAATATCTTAAGTATAGTATTAAGTATAATGTTGTTTCCCTTTCAACATAATGGATAAGAGTTATTTTGTGCAAATCCAGAACACTAGAAATTTTTTTCAAATGTCAAAGTACAAAACCTTCTTTCTTCTTCAATTGTTTCATGGTTGCCATGGCTTTAAAAGAACTCTTGAAATCTTCAAACCCCTTCTCTCGGTGGACTGTTGCTTATCTAAGAAGCCAGCATTGCTGCTATAATGAAACCAGGAGCACTTAGTGGCTATAGGAGCTTGGTTACTCCTGCCAGAGCACAAAGCAAATGAAGGTCATGTCTGAATTTATTTACAGAGTCCTATCTGCAATAGATCAAGTACTGAATATTTATACACAGAAAGTGTTGGGTAGTTGGAAAATATTCTCTGGAGCTTGCTTTACAATTTGCTTTCTCCAATTGGTTCGGTTTTAAAATCCCAAAGTATGCGTATAGATATTTGCCTCAGGAAGACTGTTCTGACCGCCCTCTTTCTGGGGCCTCACTGTATCTACACCCTGTGCCACTTAAATGCATACTCGTTACCACTGACTCACTGAAAGCTCCTTCAGGCAAACAGCCTCGTCAGTTACCTGTGTACTTTCATTGCTGGTTGCTGACTATCAGAGGAAATACATGCAATAAATCAATCCCAAGTTTAAATGGAGAAGGGACAACAAAACGATGAAAAGGAAGAGAAAGATAATCTTTTGTGGAATCATATATGTATCAGCTTACTTGTACCAATTGCTTGTCATCTGTTTGCTCTTACAACTATTTTCTTTCCCTTTATAGACTATAATTTTCTACCAAGGTTCTCCTAAACGTACAGAAAAATCAAAGGTCCCTGGAGGCAGGAAGTGTATTCTGAAGGGACTGCCATAATTATAGCATTTTTATGTTGTGTATTTTTAAAATGTATCATTTCTTTTCTATCATCCATGTTTATTTTATTATAAACTATATATATGTGTATGTGTATGTATGCATATCTATACACACACATATAATCTCTCCACATTTATTTGATTATAAACATGGCTTTTTTTCTTTAAATCTTTAGCTAGATAATCCAGGAATATTCATTGTATTTATCCTGTGGATTGTTATAACTCTGACTGATAAATGTGGCACTAAGATATATCTCTTCAATAACAAGCTATTTCTAAAAACAAGGTCATTTTCAACTGTCTTGAATACTTCCCCAGGTAACACATCCATAACCTTAGGCTTTATCTAAATTTGAATTTGTTCTTAAGTATTGCTATAAAATGAAAATAAGTAAACTTTTATTTCTTGATAGATCAGGATCAGTAATATTGCCCTATTTGGAGGACATAGAAATTATTAAAATACAATACAACAGGGAAAACCAGAAAATAATACTCTCGCCATTCATTAAATGACTCCTGTGTTCTTTACCTTATTTATCACATTTTTGAGCATCTAAGGAGCTTATGACTCATTGGGAAAGACAGGCAAGAAAATGGCTCAGCACCGTGAAGGACAGAATGGCCATGCTATGGCAGAGATGAAAATCCTGGTGTGGGAGTGCAGAGAGAGGTGAGCATAGAAATGGGGAATGGGGAAGGCCTTACAGAGGAAGTTCATGCAGTTAATCAGAGTGCCAGGATTTGGAGTTTGGGTTAAGAAAATCACCACCAATCTTCTAGTGAATGTCTACCAAAGTAATTTATTGTAGCAGGTAAAGGATATGAGATTAGATAGAAGAATTTAAGGTAGGGGGTCCTAATGTTTTGAAAAATGGTGTATTGTGGAGTTCGAGCAGACCTCAGCAGAGCAGCCCAAGATTTTGCTTCCTGGGCCTTTCGTACAGCAGCAGTTTTATTATGCCAGATCTCCAACTTGCACATTTACAAGTATAAAAAGCCTTAGAAGGCCTTGTCTGGAAGAAGTCCGAAACTAAGAGATAGTTGTTGGCACCATCTGTAATGTTCCATCAGATTTTGAAATTAATTAACCTCTTGTTATTATCTAATAGACATTGTTCCTTCCTGATGCTGTAGCTATGTCTGATCTTATTGACGTGGCATCTATTCCTCATGGCATTCAGGGAACAGCAGTACCACTTTCTGTGCTGTTCAAGGTGGAGCTTTAGGGAAACACCTTTGGCCATCTGTGAAAGAAGGAGGGAGACTAACAGTAACCAGAAATAAATAGAAGTGGAATATGTGGACTGGTGAAATAGTAAAGAATTTTAATAGCACATTTTGCATAATTTTTAGAAGTTATAAAGCATCTTCACATGTGGGTCTACATAATGGGCAGTGTTTTTATTTCCATTTGAGAAATGATCAAGTGATTATTTCACAGTTGTCCAGTTAGCAGGCAACACAGACCTCACGTGAACTACATCTGCTCCCCGGCTCCTTTTATTGCAATTGTTTCTGCTGAAACAGGGTGGCTGTCAGTCTGCGATGCTCTGGTCTAGAGGGAATTTCTGTCCTTGGTTGATTTAGATGCCATTTCCTATCCTTGAAATTCTAAGAATCCTTGATTCTATGATAAAAGTTTCAATTAAGGCAGAAGGCTGTGAGTTCTGCAGAAAAGATTGGTGAATTTGGAAAATGCTAGGTCTGCAGAGCAGTAGAACTTGGACAGAGGCTGTCTATACAAAGTAAAGAAGGAAAATAAGTAGAACATAACTCAGGAATATCCCTTGGTGAATTAGTTTAGTAGTAGATTAAAGATAATTCACATTTTAAATCTCAGTTAATGATTAAGGTGCACAGCCCCTTTTGGCAAGACATTAAATAATAGAATTTATTTTAATCTCTCATGACATCCATTGTGACTCTTCCTCTTGATTTCAAACTTTTGGGGTGATTTTTTTTCCTATTCTCATACATATGTTCACACACCTAAACATACACATGCGTATTTTGATAACTGTGTAAAACCCATATTCTATCCTTGAATTACTGTGATTCTTTCATTCAAATATAGAAAAAAAGTGTCATAACTTGTACCATAATCACTGAGAAATTGTCTACTTCTACTGATTTTTCAGGGCTTGCCTTTGCAGGCTTTTCTAACCAGTGACTTCAAGGACAGCGACTCCAAGGACAGTTGCCATCTGAATGTGTTTAGCACTATCTTTAATCGAATGACTAAAATGCACAGTCTTAACCAATAAACGTCATGGATCTCAAGGATATCATCTTCTAAATTTCACAGTTTACATGGCAACCATTTGAAGGAGAGGCAGTGGGAGAGAAAAATATATAAATATTTGTACTGCACTTTAAATGTTATTAATTGTAAACTGTTGATGTTTTCTCCATTTAGTCTCTCATCCCTTTCGAGGTGCACCACCGCCCCCATACCCTTTCTGTTGCACTGTCATGGAATCATCACTGCTATGGCCTAAATGTTTGTGTCCTCCAAAAATTCATATATTGAAATCCTAACCCCTGATATAATGATATTCATAGGTGGGGCTTTTAGGAGGTGATTAGGTCATTAGGTGGGGTCCTCATAAGTGGGATTCATGCTCTTATAAAAGAGTGCCCACAGAACTCCCTACTCCCCTCCACCACGTGACGGTAGAGAGATTGTGCTCAGCACACAATAAGCCAGATGAGGGTTCTCACCCTACCGTGCTGGCACCCCAGTCTTGGACTTTGAGCTTCCCGAACTGTGATTCAGCAGCCTGAAAGAACTAAGTCAGTAATCATTAATTCTGCAAGCAAGTGGGATGGAGGAGGTGATGAAAAATGCAGCTCATTTATAATATTCTTGTCATTAAAAATACACATTTAAGACATTTGTGAAACTATGTTGTAGGAAAAATTAAATATATCCAGATAGCCACCTATTTCTGGAGTCTCAAAAGAAGAACTCTTATTGCTAAGCCAACTTAGCTTTTTGTTTTATTATTGATAAATTTCTTTGACAATTCATTCACCCCATGGCCAGAAGGCTGACAGCCTAATCATAACCATAGCAAAATTCCCATGCTTCTCTTATTTTCAGTCCCTGCATTGCCACTGCTCCCCCAAATATCCTCCAAGGTCCAAATAAAAGTTGGGTAATAGGGTAGTAGGCCTGCAAGCTTCCTCAGAAATTATTTGGAAAACCATTGTTATGGCAAGTGCATCTGTCTATATCTATTTCAAAGCACTAAATCCAATTTTGGGGCCTCCAAATGAAAATGCTCTATTTCTGGTACCTACTGAGAATGTCTCTAATGAAAGCTTACTCCACAGGGACATCACAGTGAATGCTAGATGACAACAGCCTGCTAGATAACAGACAAAATTATTTCCCCAACCAATTCATCCAGTTTCTTTTAAAAATTAGGTTTCCTAGGCCATGTACAGAAAATGCTGTGATGTTTTATGATAATTAGGACAGTGTCTTTAAAGGGTTATTTATCTAAGGATATTATTATTTCTTTTTTTTTCATTAAGGTATCATTGATATAAACTCTTACAGAGGAAGTTCATGCAGTTAATCAGAGTACCAGAATTTGGAGTGGTTATTACATTCACCCTTATTGAGTCCCCCCACTACCCCATTGCAGTCACTGTCCATCAGTATAGTAAGATGCCACAGAGTCCCTATTTGTCTTCTCTGAGCTACACTGTCTTCCCTGTGACCCCACACACACTATGTGCGCCAATCATGATACCCCACAATCCCCTTCTCCCTCCCTCCCCACCTCCACTCCCCCACCCTCCCGCCTTTGGTAACCACTAGTTCCTTCTTGGAGTCTGTGAGTAAGTCTGCTGCTATTTTGTTCCTTCAGTTTTGCTTCGTTGTTATACTCCACCAGTGAGGGAAATCATTTGGTATTTGTCTTTCTCTGCCTGACTTATTTTACTGAGCATAATATCCTCCAGCTCCATCCATGTTGTTTTAAATGGTAAGTTTGTTTGCTTCTTATGGCTGAAAAGCATTCCATTGTGTATATGTACCACCTCTTCTTTATCCATTCATCTACTGATGGACACTTAGGTTACTTCCATTTTTTGGCTATTGTAAATAGTGTATTGTAAATAGTGATAAACATAGGGGTGCATATGTCTTTTTGAATCTGGGAACTTGTTTTTTGGGGGTAAATTCCTAGGAATGGAATACCTAGGTCAAATGGTATTTCTATTTTTAGTTTTTTGAGGAACCTCCATATTGTTTTCCACAATGGTTGAACTAGTTTACATTCACACCAGCAGTGCAGGAGGGTTCCCCTTTCTCCGCATCCTCACCAGCATTTGTTGTTCCTTGTCTTTTCTATGTTGACCATCCTTGCTGGTGTGAGGTGATACCTCATTGTGGTTTTAATTTGCATTTCCTGATAATTAGCAATGTGGAGCATCTTTTCATGTGCCTGTTGGCCATCTGAATTTCTTCTTTGAAGAAATGTCTGTTAATATCCTTCGCCATGTAAAGATATTTTTGAGAAAAGAAAATCCAGTGTTGTTCAACTGAATTTCTTTTATGTTGACAATGGAAAAGGGAAGCAGATTAACCTGGAAGAGGGAAATGGATGTGACTAGCAAAGTGAAATGTCCAGATATCCAGTACAGAAGGGTTTTAATGTATTTAAGGTATTTTCAGTGTAGATTTTTTTCCCTAGAAACTTAGATTAAACTTTGCAGATAATAGTGCAAAAAAAAAAATGCCCTCAGTATTTCCCTGGCAAAAATTAAACATTTTTTATCCACAAAGACTTGTTCTCCACTGAAAGGAGTGCTTTTTCCACATTTCCTAAAGGGAATATCCAAAGAACTCATGTCCTCATTTTTATTAAATTATGACCTTGAGGAAATAAATTATTTACTTCCATATCTTTGTGACTAAGATCAATGGCTATAGCAGGAAAGTTTAAATCAGTTAGGAGAACTTTCTCAGAAGTTCTCTTCATGTAAAACCTCCATGTCAGGAAGCAAATACCTGACATTATACATCTGGCATGGAGGGCTGAGATATTGTGTTATCAACCTAGAGACAGGGAAATTTTATTCTTTAATGTGTTATCTGAATATAACATACTACAATATTTCTAAGGCTATTTGAAGTGAAGGGTATGGAATCCCAGAGAGATGTGTTTAACATTGCATTAGAAGATCATAGAAAGAATAGATTCCAGTTTCTGGAAGTAATTTACAAAATTTCCCTGTAGAAGTGTCTCCTCAATTTCATTGTCTGTTACAACTATTTTAAATGGGTGTGGTTCTGCCTCACTCCCTGACTCTATACCAGTTAGTCACTATTACCAGTGGTCCCCATCTTATCAGACCAATAGCCATTTTTCTGTTCTTATTGGTATTAGACACAGCTGACCATTTCCACTTGAAACACTCTCCTCCCTTACCTTTTGTAACACTTCACACTTCTGATTTCCTTTATACTTAACTATCAATTTCTTCACATGCCCGTCAGCTGATGCCTCCCCTCTAACTGATTTCTGAGGATAAAGGACGCAGAGCTTGGTCTTTGGTGATCTTCCCTTCCCAAAGTGATATTTTCTGGGTTGATGCTTTAAATACTCTAATTTATATTTTGCCCAAGAACGTTTCCCTGAGAACTGTAATGCCTGACACCCACACTTGGATATCTGATAGGTATCAGACGCATACACACAAAAGGCATGTCTAATTCTAAACTGTTGAACTTATGCTCTAAACCCGTACCATCCCCTATTTCCTCATCTCAATAAAAAATACTGCCATTGTTCAAATCAAATTCCTAAGAACTGGATTTTTCACTTTCCTTTCCTCATCCATTTGTCAACCTGTCCATGCTACCTCTAAAGTGGTTTTTGATTTTAGCTATTTCTCTCAGACTCCATTTGCCACCACTCCTGTGCCACCCAAGCTGCCATCCTTTTCAGCCAGGTGACTGCATTACATTCCAATTGCTCTCTCTGCTTCCCCTCCTTTCCTTGGAGTCTTATGTTCTGTGTAGCTGCCACAATGGTTATTTTAAAATGCTCATCAGAGAACAGACTTTTTCTACCCAGACTTCTCACAGAATAAGATCCAAATTCCTTAATTCCTAGCTCTAGCCCAAAAGACCCAATGATCTGGCTTTTTTTTTTTTTTAACCACTTCAACCTTGTCTTGAACTATTCTGCTTACTGATGACTCTTCTGACATTGCTGTTTTCTTTTTGTTCAGGAACACATCAAACTCTTTCCCATTATAGAGTCTTTGTACTTGGTGTCATGCCTGCTAGAAAAACTCATTAATTAAGCATCAGCTAAAATTTCACCTTCACTTTGAAACTGTTTTATTCCCTCTGAGTCAGAGTTTGTTACTCTATCTTTTGTATTTCCACTGCACTCTGTTCTGACCCAACATTAAAGAGCATCTTTAGTCTTTTATACAATGTTTTCCTACTCCAGAATATAAGTTACTGAGGAACAATAACTTTCTTATTTGTCTTTCTTTGGTGCCTGGAGCACAGAATATACTTACTAAACAGATGTTGCATTTATGAAAGAATTTTAAAAATATATAGTGTGAAGAAAAGCTAAAGGAAAATACCCAAAATAATTACTTTCAATGATCTATGTGCTATTATAAAAAACAGATAGTACATTTGTTTCCTTTTAGGACACACCTGGGTTTACTGTATGAAGTTACATGGAAGAGGAGCTTTTGCTCAATTTTAGGAAGTTCTGAAGATTAGAGCTCTCCAGCTGAAACTGGAAGAGTATGTGAAATAGGGCTGACTCTTTCACTGGAAATATGTAAGAAAACAGGCTGGATGTATGCAAATAGTCCTAGGGAAGAAATCTCTGCAATGGGTGTAAGGGTCTTTTTCTCTTCTTAATTTACCATTAGAGTCTATGTGGCCTATATCATTCTTAGTTTCTATGCTTTCATAAGTTACAAAAATTGCTTTCAACTTCTTAAGTCTACTGCTATTTTAATTTCCAAGCCTATTTCCTATATCCTCAGGTAGCAGGGTTTTTTCTCTTGATAGATTTCTGATTTCCATTCTTGCTCCGTTGTATGATTTTAAGGTGTATGGTTTTATTTGCTACTAAACTGATTGAATATTAGTTTACAGGGAAGCAGCATACATGGCAGTTCAGTACACAGTCAACCAGAACCAAATTCCTGGATTCAATCTTGCCTTTGTCATTCACCAGCTCTGTAAACTGCTAATACTTCTACTATTACAGCATAGTTTATATAGCTTACATTCATTAATTGCTTCTAAGATGTTATTGAACTCTAAGTCTATTATTCACTTTTATTTTATGTGATTCTGCCTATGTAGTTAATCCAGTGTAACCTTGGCCTATTTTTTATATGGTAAATTCTTAAAATGTTGATTATTTCTTCAAAAACAATAAATTATGTTGATTGTAAAAAATGTATTTTGAAGAAATATACACTTTGGAGTAACTTTTAATGAAAGAATAACATTCCATTAAATATATATACTATAGTTTGTTGCATAAATTTTCTATTTTGTAACTTAATATGGTTTCAGTTTTCATCACTTACAAATTATGAATATCCTCCTTCAAACACATTTGCATACTTTACCAAAAATGTAACTGGGATCAAGTCCTCAATGTGAATTTCTGTGTTCAAAGGCATATACTATTGAAGGCAATAATACTCATTACTTTCTGGGAAGTTTTTCATGACTTCTAATAGCATTTTTTTTTCAGTTTATCTCTTATTTTACAGTGACTAAAAGTAGTTCCCTTTTCCATTTATCTGTCACTGTATCTGTACAGTAAATTACTTTCCTTCTTTTAGTCAATTTTAGGAGATGTTAACCTACTTCAAGAAACATCAACCATTTCTCTAATCTTAAATTATGTATATTGTGTGCATGATTCTTCTGTGATACATACTTAATGCATCTTTAATTTCTTCTAACATGTTAGATGTGCGATACACTGCTTTTTATTTCCTAATCCACAAAGACTAATTTAATTAGAAATCATTATGTATCCGCACATTTAAGAAATAAGAAATATATACTTTACTCTTGAGTGCTATATCGATCTCTTTCCTCTATGGAAATAGCTTTAAGCTATTCTCTGTATCAAATCATTTATATTAATAGCTATTTATCACAACAGTTTATGCATAATTATCAATTTTGTGCCTCTTTTGGCTATTCAAAGCTCATCTAGAACATTAAAATCAATATATGATGTGATTCATAAAGTGAAGCAATGAAATATGTTCCTTTTTCATATAGGTCATTATTTCATATAGCATTTTCAATTTGAGTTTCTAGGTTTTCTATCTGTTATACTCTCAAATAAGTTAGATTTGGTAACTCTCAACACAAAATCTAAAAATTGATATCTACTTTTAACATGAAAGTGAATTTCTAGTTTAGATTTTTTTTTTAATTTTATGGTATCCCTTGAGGTTACCTTAAGTACAACTGAGATGATATATGACCATAGCTGGGAGTCACAGCTTTAGACCTTTCTATTAGTTGATTCTGTGTAAGGTGAAATATAAATTAATAATGCTTTTGAAATTCAGATATATTTCATTTGCTGTTCTCTTTGTCTGACTGAGCCATCTAGCTGTTGGAGGCAAATTTTGTTATATATGAATCTTTGAAATTCATATTGATCTTTGCAAATTTAGAATGCTATAAAATGGTTGCTGGGTGGAATAGATTACATTTTTCCCTGTTCTTCCTTTGAGAACACCAAATCTTATACTAACACTTAAATTCAAATATAAAATCAAATTTCATCTTGCGGCATAGGCCAATTAAATCTATTTAAAAGCATCTTTGAATAGAATAAATGAGTTTATTCTCAAAGATTTTGTGCAATTCATTATTTTGGTTTATGATACCATTAGATCTTTCTCTTTATTTTTATTTTGACCTTGTTATTATTCTTCAGTTGTGATTATTCAACTTCTGAATTCATTACAATTGGCAACAAAAGTCAAGATTCCTTACGTCATATTTTTCAGTAAAGCATGAGCATTGAATATGCTGCTAAAAGGAGATGAAATTTTTGTACTTTTAACTGTTCTAATCAGGCATGTACTCAACATAGACTTGTTGAGTTCTTATTATGTTCCAGGCAGTGGGGGATTCAGAAAGGAAATACATTTCTTCCTTTTAAGAAACTGAGAATGAGGGGAGGAAGATCGTTATGATAACATGTAACAAATCCTGTGCTAGAAATTTGCCTAAGGTGTGACTGCAGCCTAAGAGAGTACCTAATTAAACATTTGAGCTGGGCCATAAAACTTATGTTGGAGGTATGTAGAGTGATAAAGCTATGCAAAAATACAAAATTTCGTTCCTGAAATATCTTGTATGATGTTGCATTTTGTTCCTCCTGAAGTTGAAGGGTAGTCATGAAAGATGTTAATCAGTGGAATGATGTGATCCAACTTGTGCATTTGAATGCCACCCTGGTAGAAGTGTATATGAAGAGGGAGCTAAGAAATATCATGTAGCAATTCAGTCAGGAGCTGAAAATAGCTGAACTCATGCATTGGCCATAGAAATGGAACTTTGAGAGCAGGTTTGAAGTATTAAGGAAATAGAAAATTTAGGCCTTAGTGACTAATTAGTTGTAGGGTCAGGGCAAGAGAGGAGACAAGGATGACATCTAGATTTCCCACTTGGGCACCTGGATCAACGATAAGCTGTATTCTGAAATAGGGAACTCAGAAATGCAAATTAATAGGCATGATAAGTTTAGAGTGAACAATGCTGAGTTTGAGATACCAGTGATATAGTCAATGGAGTTGTTTTGTAGAAGTTATGAATGTGGATTTGACAGTGTAAAGAAAATTTGGGGTAGAAGAATAGATTCTGGATATGTAGGTGATATTGTGATCAATATTCTGGTGATAGTTGAAACCCTAAGTAGGGATGCAGTGGCTGAGAGAGGGGGTAGAGTAAGCAGAAACGAGTGCTGAGAAGGAAGCCTGGAAGGTGCCAAGATTAAGAGTCGGTAAAGGAATAGAATTTTGCAAAGCAGTCTATAAAGGAGTCATTAAAGAGATAGAAAGAATATTATGAGAAAGTGATTTTATAGAATTAAAAGCTGAGAACTGAAATTTATCCCTTGAATTTGATATATTGGAGGTCATGGTCAGCTCAGTATGAGCAATTTCAATAGAATACTGGGAGTTTGACACTGAACAGGCTGGACTTCAGAGGTGATACAGAAGAAACATCTAGTAATGAACTATTTTTTCAAGATGCCTGAGCTGTGTTGAGTTTCCATGGAGGCTGAAGATCAAGAGTTTATATGTTACTAAATGGCAGCTTTAAAATATTTTTAAAAAGTAATCCTCATTCTCCAGGATGAGGAGTAGAAAGATGTGGTAGAGTACTTGTGACGTGCCCATAGAAAAGACTGCTGTAAGGAAGGTGAAGACATTGATGTTTTAGATACTAAGTAAAAGAACACAGAAAATAATAACCTAATATTGGAATGAATGCCCCTCCCTCCAAGTTAGGCTAAGACAGGGTGAAATCACTTTATTTGATGCCCATACCTATGCCTTAGACAGGAAAGCTGTTCTTTAATTCAATATACAGCCTTCTGTAAATGCACAAATTCCCAGAAGGTAATGAGGAGAATGTTCTCAGTTTGTCAAGGACAGCAATACAGTTGACAGCATAAAAGACCCATGGTGTGCTTGCTGAATGATGAAAGCATGTTATTCTGTACTCTTGTGTTTTATCCAGAGAAGCAGACTGCTCAGTGTGACTTGGGGGTTTTCTGCCTCACTGTTGAATAGGAAGACCATCTGTTAGAACATAAATATTAAGGCAAGCATGTCAAATATCTGTGGTGTGTGTAAGAATCACTGTCTATAAATTATATGGCTCTGGGGATTTGGTGAAAACAAGACTAAGATTTAACAGTAGGCACAGCTTTCAATTTATTCGCATTTCATTGAGAAAGGAAGAACAAAACCTACATGAGACACACAAATAATCAAACTATGCATTCAGATTGATGAAAACAACCAGAGGAAGATAGGCAAGCAGCCAATAAATTTGAAAATAGGGCTGCATCTGAATAACTGAAGGTAGCTAACAAGTGAATACAGAAATGCCATTTTAGCAGGACTAAATTGATAGGATAGAAAAGATCTCTCTGCTGCATAAGACAGATATGGCCAAACCTGAATTTGAGAAAAATAGCTTCATCGTTTTCTTTGTAGTATTCATTTTCAATATGAATAAAAACCCTGGTAGCTTCCGTCACCCCAGATTTCTGTTGTGGCAAGCTTTAGTATAGCTTGTTAAGCAACACCAGGGCAAAGGGAAAAAGAACATCATTAGTGGTGAGAAAAAATAATACATATATACATATGTATGTAATCTAAGAAAAATGAACAATAACTTAAGAGCCAAATGATTAAATTTTTCTGTAATTATATGATTTTCTCTTTTGGTTGCTTGGAAAATTATAGAAGTAATCTGATACTTATAATTCTGTGTTTTTGAAGTTCAAAGATTATTAATACCTTCTCTGTCCCTCCCTATTGGTTAAAATGAGAGTAAAAGTAAGTAGCCTAAAATAGTAGTCAGTACCAATAAGTCTTAAATGGCTCAAGAGATGAAAAATTTTAGAGTACAGACTAAATAATCAAAGAATTATAGGACCATACAAAATACATAAAAATTAGGAACTAAAAAAGGAATAGAGCTGTGGGCTGCTGTGTTAATGTTTAAGACATATAATTTGGGCATCTGCGCTTACCTAGAAAATAGCTAGAGATGAAGAAAAAACTAAGAAAAACTCAACGAGACTAAATAAAAAACTCAAGAGTCAATACATTTAAGTCCATATACCAATTCCAGTTAAAGCACTAGTCTAATTCATTGGTGATTGTGTACCTTTTTCCCAGCACAGCAGAAAAATTAGAAGTAGTAAATATTAAGTAAAGATGTCTACTGAAGAGGCATTAGATTTTAGCAGAAAGAGAGCAAGGCATGGGTGGAAGTGGAGAAGAATAATTAACACAAATCTAATCAGTAAGAATTCTTGAGGTTAAAATCAATTAAGCTCAATGTTACATCTCTATTGAATAACAGATATAGTATCTGAAACACAGTATTTTATGAGAACTAGGTTTGAGCCCTGGCTTGATCACTTGCTGGCAGTGTGATTTTTATGGACAATAAGAAATTTATGCATCCTAATTTCCAATCCATAAAATGATGATACTAAGGCTACATTTCATTGATTCCAAGGGGCACATTTGTTTACATTTTAACACCTCTGAAATAACAGCTGGGTGTTACAGTTGATGCCTCTTGGCATTGCAGTAAGCCAGGCAGCTTTTGTGACAGTTCTTATGACTGCCTATGCTATGCACAAACTTGGTTCCTACAGTCATGATTAGACAACTATAACCCATCAATGATTCAGTCAACAAACACATAAGGAAAAAAACGTGTCCTGGTTATTGTCTGAATTCTTTTATTGGCATCTTCTTGTAAGATCAAAAAAGCACCAGCATCAAAACTTGGAAAATGGTATCAATGGCTAAGAAGAAAATTCTTAAGACAAAGTGAGGCTACTCCTCTCTAACATGCTGTATCACCCACACTCATGGTGGCACAGAGGATGCACTGGGTAGAAAAATGGGCATCTAGGGCGCTGAGTACAAAAGTCTTTTTGAAGAATAAAGCCAATCATGGAGGTAATTGAAAAAGTACTTGAGCTGATTTATCTCACTTCTATTACCTCCCTTTTAAGTATGTGTAGGAGTGGTATATATATATATATGATATTTAATAGAAATATATGCTTAAATAAGTCTAAAGAAAGCCTTTGAATGAAAATTGTAAGTGATAGACCATTGTTAATTTAATTGGCAGCTTTTTGTTTCTGTCTTAGTACTGCATGAAATAGTGATATCTTACAACCAGTGGCATCTTACATTTAATGAAATAAGGTATTTGAGAGGTTTGAAGAGATCAGGATAAAAGCAAAAGTGGTTTGCAGAACTGGAAAACAATGGAAACGTTTTGGGCAAATAGTGAGAAGAGATGGTTAAAAACTGGTTGAGGGAAAAAACAAAAATGGGCTCTAAGCTTAGGTACATCTATATTGAAATACCTAAAATTCTCTCCTAGCCTTTATTTACATTGCCATGAACCTTGTAAATTGCTGCTGGCATACAAAAAGAAGTAAAATGTATGTGCATCTGCAGAAGTGATATTTATTTTCAGGACTTCCATATGAAAGGAAATCCAAATTACTGTTTCTGTTTTACCTTAAGTTTATAATATTCATTTGAATATTAGTATTTACTTTATAGGTGTGATTAAGTTCAACCTAAAGATATAAAAATCATTTAAATTTTGTTAGAAGTGAATACTACCCATACTAAAATTAATAAATCATGTAGCAAACATAAAGACCTTTAATTTCTAGTATAATTTTCTTGGTGAAGTCTAAGCTACATTCATAATTATCACTATATATATATACATATATATACACACACATATATATATAGATATATAAATCACAGTAAATACATACTATTTTTTTAACAGTAATAGCCTCAATTTATTGAATATACTTGTTATTTTCCAGGCACTATTAAGAGTTTTACATATATTGTTTCAGTCTTCTCTACAACTCTATGATAGAAATGTTACATATTCTCCTCATTTTCCACAGGAGTAAACACACTCAAAGTCATTGTCCAAGGTCACATAGCTAGTAACTGCAGGAGCTGGAATTCAAGCCCAAAGCTTTGGCTTGGCTGATCTGTTTCCTGACTTCTCATGAGTGGACTGAGGCCACTGAGTGTACATCATCCCTCAGCACTCAAACCTCCACCTCAAAACAAATGCTTACTTCTTAAGCTATCTTCTGTGTCAGACAGGCTGAAGAAAAAATACCCATGAGGAAATATGAATGAAGGCAGGAAAATGCTGACTCAATTCCCAAGCAGATAAACATTCTGAAATTCAGGAGTACCTCTTATAAATGAACAGTTCTAAAAATATTCATTTGAGAATTATATGGCCACTTTATTTTATTGAGGTTCTTATTGGAAAGTTAGGACATATGGAAAGAAGAAAATATTGTGAAGATTATGATGTCTATCTAATTAGAGCCAAAGGAGTCCCTTAATTTTTTTTTGATTCAAGTATCATTGATAATACAATCTTATATTGGTTTCAATATGCAACATAGTGGTTCAACAGTTACCTATATTATTAAATCCTCACCCCCACTTGCAATTACTATCTATCAACATAGGAAGATGTTACAGAATCATTGGCTATATTCTCCATGCTGCACTACCATCCTTGTGACCAACTTATATTATGACTGAGAATTTTTGTGCCCCTTTATCCTCTCACTTTCCCTACAACCCACCCACCCAAACTTCTCCACCATAACTTCTCATTATCTATGAGTCTACTGCTCTTCTGTTCATTTTGTTTTTGTTTTTATATTCCACAATTAAGTGAAATCATATGATATTTGTCTTTCTTTGCCTAATTATTTCACTTAGCATAATATCCTCTATGTCCATCCATGTTGTAGCAAATGGCAGAGTTTCTTTTTTTATGTCTGGAATAATATTCCATTGTTTATACGTACCATATCTTCTTTATCTATTTATCTCTTGGTGAACACTTAAATTGTTTCCATATCTTGACTATTGTAAGTAATGCAGGGATAAACTCAGGGGTGCATATATCTTTTTGAATCAGGGATTTTGTTTTCTTTGAGTAAATTCCCAGAAGTGGAATTATTGAGTCAAATGGTATTTCTATTTTTAGTTTTTTGAGGAACCTCCATACTGCTTTCCACAGCAGCTGCAACAATTTACATTCCCACCAACAAACAGTGTAGGAGGGTCCCCATTTCTCCACATCCTCTCCATTACTTTTTAATTCGTGTCTTTTGGATAGTGGCCATTTTAATTGGTATGATAACTCACTGAAGTTTTTATTTGCATTTTCCTGATGATTAGCGATGTAGAGCATCTTTCTATGTGCCTGTTGGTCATCTCCATTTCTTTTTTGGAGAGGTTTCTGTTCAGGTCCTCTGCCCATTTTTTAATCAGGTTATTTGTTTTGGGGGTATTAAAGCATATGTGTTCTTTATATATTTTGGATGTTAACCCCTTATTGGATAAATCGTTTACAAATATATTCTCCCATACTGTAAGATGCTTTTTTGTTCTGCCACTCTGTGTCTTTTGATGGGTGCATTCAGTCTGTTTACATTTAAGGTGATTATTGCTAGGTCTGTACTTATTGCCCATTTTATTGTTTTCTGGTTGTTTTTATAGTTCCTCTCTGTTCCTATCTTTCTTTCTTAAACTCTTGTTATTTGATGGTTCCTTTACTGTTATGATTGCATTTCTCTTTTTTAATTTTTTGTGTATCTATTACAACTTTAAGTTTATGGTTACCATGAAGGACAGCTTCCTAACTATATAACAGTCTATATTAGTTGGTGATTGCTCTATTTCAAACAAAATTTAAACATGCTTTTTTTCTTCCTCCTCTACACTTTATGTAGTAGATGTCATACTATGCATTTTTTTGTGTATCTCTTGACTGATTTTGTGTATAATTGTATTTTGTTTTGTTTTAATATTGTGCTGGCTTGGTAAGTAATTGTCTACTACCTTTACTGTGGGTTTATTTACTGGTGAATATTTAGGCTTAGGAACATTTCCATCTACAGAAGTCCATTTAGTATATCCTATAATGCTTCTTTTGTGGTTATAAATTCCTTGAGCCTTTGTTTATCTGGGAAATATTTAATCTCTCCTTCAAAACTGAATGGTAATCTTGCTGGGTAGAGGATTATTTGTTGAAGGTCCTTCTGTTTCAGTACCTTAAATATTGCATGCCACTACCTTCTGTCCTGTAAGGTTTGTGCTGAGAAGTTTGCTGATAGCCTGATGGGGTTTCCCATATAAATAATCTTTTCTTCTCTCTCTGGCTCCTTTTGATGCTCCCTACTTATCCTTAATATTTGCCATTATAATTATTATATGTCTTGGTGTTGTCTTCCTGGGGTTCCTTTTATTAGGGGCTCTCTGTACTTCCATGAACTGAGTGTCTACTTCCTCCCCCAGACTGGAGAAGTTTTCAACAATTATTTCCTCAAAGAAGCTTTCTATCCCTTTGTCTCTTTATTCTCCTTCTCATACCCCTATTACACAAATACTGTTTCATTTGTAGTTGTCACGCAGCTCTCTTACCATTCTTTCATTCCTAGAAATAATTTCTTTTTTGTTCCTCAGCTTCATTGTGTTCCTCTTCTCTAACTTTTCTTTCATTAATTGTCTTGTCTTCTTGCAGCAATCTATTACTCATTCCCTCCACTGTATATTTCATTTCAATTATTGTATTCTTCAGCTCTGAGTGGCTCTTTTTCAGCTCTTGTATCTCTTTGTTGAAGTCCTCCCTGAGATCTTCAATAATGCAGGTCAGTGAGAATATTTATGACTGTTACTTTGAAATCTTTGTCAAGAAGATTGTTGATCTCCATTTCATGTAGCTGTCTTTCTGGCATCTTATCCTCTAGTTCTGTTTGGAACATATTCCTCGGCCTCCTCATTTTGTCATGGTTTCTTTGTTTCTTCATTTGTATTAGATGGATCTGCTATGCTTCTTG
Source organism: Manis pentadactyla (assembly GCF_030020395.1). NCBI lineage: Eukaryota > Metazoa > Chordata > Mammalia > Pholidota > Manidae > Manis > Manis pentadactyla. The sequence goes on from NC_080019.1 coordinate 87,845,661, forward strand.
GTCTGGAAAGTAATGGCTTTATGAAGAAGGCATCCTGTGGTACCCAGAGCTCAACTCTTTACTCTCCAGTGCCTGGTTGTCCATTACAGTGAAGCCCCATTTGTTGTTGGTAGACAATGGGTAGAGCTACCTTTCTGTCTGTCTGCTGGCAGTGATCTTTCTCAGTCCTTTGTTGTGGGCAGTTTGCCTTAGCCAGATGTTTGTGAGCAGAGCAGTGGCTTCTGCTGGAATCATTGTGGGTGGGGCTGCCCTCTGCCTGCCCTGCAATGATGGCAGGGCTTCTGGGTCAAAAGGATGCATGGGGAAGTCATGGGTTTTGGGGAAGGCACAAGGTGTGGTGAGTTGCATGGTCTCAAGGCCATGAGTAGAGGCTGCGAGTTGGTCACATGGTGATAGCAGAGCATGCTGGCAAAAGGCAGCAAGTTGCTCAGGGGCCCCTGGTGGCACTGGGCTTGGAACTGGGGATGAGGAAGGAGTGCTTGGAGCTTGCTTCTGTAGGCACCTCTGTAATTGGGCTGATAAAAGGCCAAGAAAGCTGGGAAATCCTTTCTCTGCCTGCCAGGCAGCAAAGTCTGACACTGCTCATGCCAGTGGTAGGGCACCAACAGTGCATAAGGAAGCACTTTGTGCACAGAGAAGTGCCTTGGGGTTAAGCCACCAGTGAAGGGGATGTAGCATTTGAGGCTCCCAAGAGTGCCCTACCTGTTGAGCCAAGGGAGGGCTGGGGATGTATCCTCCACCTGCCCTTTCTCCTGTGGAGAGAGCTCCATCCAACCCCTGCCCCTCTGGCACCCCTCCCACTGCTGGCAAATATTTCAAACTGCCACCTCTTTGTTGGGTCTCAGCAGGATGGTTAGAGAGTGCCTGCCCTCCACAAGCAGCTGGAGTCTACCCTCCCAGTGTTCCATCTGTCTCTGGTGTCTAGCCTTGCTAATTACCAGGACCACATGCAATGTGGATTCAGTGTTCCCAGAAGAGATCTCCAGTGCCAAGTGTGCAGAGTTCCTGAATACTTATCCCCTTCTAGCTCTATTCCTCTTCCTCCTACCTGTGTGCTGGGATGGGGGAAGGGCTTGATTCCTAATAGATAATGGTTCTGCCACTTTACCCTTCTCTGTGTGGTCTTTTCTTCATCAGGGGTAGGTGGTCTGTTCTGCAGTCTTCAGGTTATTTTCAAGTTTAGTCGTATTTGCTGTAGTTGCCTCCTTGGTTTATGTGTTGGAGGAGGTTTCCACCTTGCCTTCATAATCTGCCATCTTTTTCCACCCTAATACATACTATTTCACAGTCTGCTTTTGGAACCTGATAGTATATCTTGGCTATTATACCATGTCATGTATAGAAGTATCTATCCTTTTTAATGGCTGCTTGGTGTTCCACTGCTAAGATATGCCATGATTCATTTGACTAATACTTTTAAAATGGGATGTAAATGTGTCCACCTGCTTACTCTCATAAAGTGTTACAGTGAACAATTCTTGAATCTTCATTCTTGCATACACTAGTTAAATTTTTCTGTAGAGTATATTTATACATATGAAATTGATACATCAAAAGATACATAGGCTCATTTTATATTTAGGAATACAGAAATTTTTTCTCCAGAAAGGACATATAAAATCTCGCTTAAAAGTATATTGTAGAAGTAGAAATAACTTCACAGACTGATCCTCGTTGAAAATTTATAAGCTACAATAGCTTGAGTAATGAAGCCTTGGGGATTTAATGTGGTGTAGTTGAAATTGTTTTCCTCGGCTAGACAAGTAGTTGATGGTGAGATGTTTCTCATGGGTGTACTATTTGCATTTTGGGCAGAATGCTTTTGTGCTATGGGACTAGTCTGTGCCCTTCAGGAATATATCATCATAGCCCCAGACTAGTAAGTGCTCTGCAGTGTCACTGTGACAAAAATGGTTCTATATATTTCAGCATGCTTCCTAGGACACAGGAAGGTGGTAAAATGAAAACATTATTCTAGGACAAAATGGTCAGGGGAAAGACCTTATTAAATTTAAATAAATACAGGATCTGTCTCTCTTGCTATGCTTATGGAACAGATCCATGCTGGATATCTCATCCAGGATATTCAGTGCTAAACTACTGTGGGTAAAATTGCAGTATTTCCAGAAATTCTCACTTGGCCTTAGTGCATAGGCATATCAGTAAGTGTTTCCAAGGGGTGAAGAAAAGTAGTCCATCTCCATATTAATAGGTGATTACGGGGTGGGACAAGAGCATATCTGGACCAGAGAGGTTGAGTGGGAACCCAGCCAGGTCATGAGAGAGAAGGGCAAGCAGAAGTAGACAGCTGCTTGTAAGCAATAAATGGGTTTCTCCCGCTTTATTTCTCCCTTTGAGCTTCAAAGGTAATTTGTCCCAGGCTGGGAACATATTTTCACCCTGGAGTTACACCTGGTGGAAGTCAGCAGGACCTCTGAACCCAAAATCTGTCTTCATGTGTGCAACACTTGGGTGGGCTGCCTCTATGGATGGTGGGGAGATACCCAGAAACACCCCTGTGGATTGTGGAGAGGCCCCAGTAATGGCTGTGGTAGGGGGTGATGACTCACCTTTACATCTGGCAGTGGTGGAGTGTGTGACTTCACTCAGGAGCCCCCTATCCATGAAGCTTCCACTTGGGGGGCACTTAGTAGGCAATTGGTCTAGGGTACAGCATCTCCTAGACAAGTGGGGCCTTCCCCAGAATTGAGGAAGGGTGGAGGCATTGGAAGCTGTGGAATTAATCCTCTATGAGATAGAAGACTGCCTAGAGGCTCTTAATGGCTGTGTAGCAGCCATAACTGTGGGATGTTTGTTTCTCTAGAAAGTGGAAAGGGTTTTCAGCGAGAGAGACATACTTCAGCATTGTTTGGTTGAGCTGGGAGATGACCTATGGGATGCCCTTAGAAAGAGAGACAGTTATGGAGAAGACAGGTCACGCTCCTGGAAGATATGTTAGCAGCAAGAGAGTAGGCAGCCAGAGAATCTGCACTGAAGGAGGTCATGGGGGAGGGAAGGAAAGACCTGTGCCGTCAGCCCCAGAGACGGTTAAAGGAGATGTTTGGGGAGAATGGGGGGGGTGGAGCCGAGGGCCAAACTGTTGCCGAGGCCACCACTCAAGGTACCAACCTCTCCCGTATTAAAGGCCCACCCAGTTGTAATTAAGAAAATTATAATGTTAGAGCTACAAAGTTTTTTTAATCATTCAGGAATGTAGCTTTCCAATCACAAAGTATAGGAATGCTCAAAACTTAGAAAATAGTGTAGTTCTCTTTTAAAAGCTTTAGAATATAAATTTGAAATAGAAAATGAATTTGTTCACTTTAAATGTAAAGTAATTTAACTTTGATCCAGCACAAGATAAATTGTCTAAGTGGTTTTCTTATTTGTTTTGTTTTGTTTTGTTTTGTTTTTGTTTTTGCTTTTATATTCAGAAAACCTCAAATTGCTCCCTGGTCTAATTTTCACATAAGCTTCTTAAAATACATAGCACTTCTGCCAGATTTACATGCAAATGTGACTCAAAGCTTTCTCCTACATATGAAAGTTCTTCTTGACCACACCCTCATCAGATGTGTTAATAACAATAGAGTAGTGGTTAAAAGCACAGCTATGAGGTCAGACTGCCTTGGTTCACAAATTGTTTAATCTTTCCATGTCTCCCTTTCTGTCTCTGAAGGGTTGAAGGATAATACTAGAATTATGTCAAAGGACTGCTATCAAGAATTAAACCTGTACTTGACACTCAGAAAGCACTGAATATATGTTTGTTATCATTATCATTACTATTGTAACTGTGGTGGCTTTGTAGAATGTTAGCTGACTTGGAAACAAGATCTCCCAGGATTCCTTTCCCTGCATGCTCCAGGAGGAAATGTGCTAACACTTCTGTCACCCCATCACTGGAGTTAGAGTTTTAGAAGTGGTGAGAGACCTACACAGATTCTGCAGTTCTAGAGAGAGCCATGGTTCCTGCTTGTTCTCACAGATTCCAGTTTTTTCACACTATCGCATCTATCTTCCCTTCTGACTGCCAGCCCTGCTCAATGCAGACCCAGCAACAGATCATTCAGGAGCAACTCATGCTACCTGTTTAATCAACTTGCATAATCACATCAAGTCCAATCATTTGTAATAAATACCTTATAATTCTCATAGAGGTTCTGTTTTTTTGAGCAAACTCCCAAATACAAATCCCCCCCTTTTTTTACTTCTTAATCATTAGAAATTCTGAATATCTTTTGGAGTGTTCATTGGCTATTCACATACTGTCTATAATTTGCCCATTTGCATTTGTCCTATTTTCTATTAGTTTGTTCCTTTTGTGTTGCTTTGTAAGAGTACATCATAAATTAAGGATATCAAAACTAAGTAACCTGTATTGTATGTGTTTTTTCTTTTAACTCAGTTTATGTATTTTTTGCCATACAGAATTTTTATTTTTTAAAATTTGCCATGTTATTTGACTTTATAAGTTCCAGCTTTGATATTGTGCCTTTTCCAATCAAATAGAGAAATATTTACATATTTTCTTTTCCCTTCAGTTTAAAAAAACCTTATTTTTATTGAGATATAATTGACATATAACATTGTGTTAGTTTAATTATATCTCAATAAAATGATCTGATATATGACAAAATAATGATCTGATATATGACTATATAGTTGACCCTTGAACAATACATGTTTGAACTGCATAGTTCATATAAGTACACTTATATGTGGATTTTTTCAACAAATATTTTGGGACATTTTCTTTTTTCTAGCTTGCTGTCTTGTAAGAACACAGTATTTAGCATACAAAATATGTGTTGATTGACTCTGTTATTGGTGAAGCTTCTAGCCAACAGTAGACTGTAGTTAAGATTTGGGAGTCAAAAGTTATAAACAGATTTTCATCTGTGTGGGAGTCAAAAGTTATAAACGGATTTTCATCTATTTCACCCCACATTGTTCAAGCGTCAACTGTATTGAGAAATTACCACAATAAGTTCAGTTAACACCCATCACCTCACATAGTTAATAATTTTTTCTTGTGATGAGAATGTTTAAGATCCAGTCTCTTAGCAATTTTCAAATATACAATACAGTATTGTTAACTGTAATCACCATGCTGTACATAATATCCCCAGAATTTATCTTGTAACTGTAGATTTTTACCTTTTGGCCTCTTTGACCCATTTTTGCCCACCCACCCCCACCTCTCATGGCCACCGATCTGTTTTCTGTATCTATGAATATGTATTGACTAATGTAAACAATACTGCAATGAACTTGGGGGTGCATAGGTCTCTTAGAGATAGTGATTTCATTTCCTTCAGGTATGTGCCCAAAAGTGGAAATGCTGAGTCATATAATAGTTCTATTTAACCTTTGAGAAACCTCCATACTGTTTTCCATAGTGGCTGTACCAGTTTATATTCCCTCCAACAGTGCACATGGGTTTCTTTTTTCTCCACATCCTCACCAGCACTTGTTACTTCTTATCTTTTTGATAATGCCATTCTAATAGGTATGAGGAGATACCTCATTGTGGTTTTGATTTGCATTTCCCTGATGATTAATGATGTTGAACACCTTTTCAGGTACTTATTTGTCATTTATATGTCTTTGGGAAAATGTCTATTTAGGTCCTCTGCCCTAAATTTTTAAATCAAATTGTTTAATTTTCCTGTGGATCTTTGTGAGTTCTTTATGTATTTGGATATTAACCCTTTGTCAGTTATATCATTTGCCAATGTTTTCTCCCCATTCAGTAGGTTGTCTTCATTTTCTTGTTGGTTTCCTTTGCATAAAGAAGCCTTTTAGTCTGATACAGTCCCACTTGTTGATTTTTGCTTTGTTGCCTTTGCTTTAGGTGTCAAAGCCAAACATACCATTGTGAAGACTGATGTCTAAGGAGCTTATCCTCTATGTTTTCTCCCAGGAATTTTATAGTTTCAGGTCTTATGTATTCAAGTCTTTAATCCATTTTGAGTTGATATTTGTGTGTGATGGAATACAGGAGTCCAATTTCATTCTTTTGCATGTGGCTGTCCATGCATTTAATACCATTTAATGAAGAAGCTGTTCTTTTCTCATTGTATATTCTTGGATCCTTTGTCATAAATTAATTGACTATATATATATGGGTTTATTTCTGTGCTCTCAATCTGTTCCACTGGTTTATGTACCTATTTTTATCCCAATATAATACTGCTTTGATTACTATAGCTTCATAATATAGTTTAAACTCAAGAAGTATGATGACTCCAGTTTTGTTCTTCTTCCTCAGGATTGCTTTGGCTATTCAGGGTCTTTGGTGATTCCAGACAAATTTTAGGATTGTTCTATTTATGTGAAAGATGCCATTGAAATTTTGACAGGAATTACATTGACTCTGTAGTATATATTTCCTAATTTGGAGAAAATGCATCACCAAGAACTTGATATGTGCTTTATATTATTGTAGGGGCTCTTGGATAAAATGGACAAATATTTTGATGACTATTTGTATTATTAGATTGGTTTCTCTTAGAATGAATAAACACAGTTCTATAAGTAACAGAGGAAAACTATGCAAGTGTTTCAGCTTTGCAAAATTAGGCATCAAGTTTAGTAATCAGCTGAAAAAATACTGGAAAAAATTAATTTGTTGTATTTATGGAGTCAATTTGGAAAGAATATTAAGAGTTACACAATCTAAACTCTCAGTCAAAAATGGAAAGATCTGGTCTTCTTGATAGCTCATTCTAACTTTATTTATTGGAAATTCTTCTGGAATTCCTATCTGTTGCGTCTAATTTTGCCTTCTCAAGTTCTGCAAGATATATCTAACATTTTCTCTACACCTCATAGCTTTTAAATATTTGAAGATAGCTTTTGTATTCTTGTTAAATTATATCTTCTCAAGTTCCTCATTCATATTCATTTATTAATATATTAAACATATATTTTTGAGCACTTATTATGTCCCAAGCAATGTTCTCGATGTTGGATACATTAATGCAAAAAATACAGATTATGCCCTTAAGGAGCTTACATTTAAGTAGTTAAAAGTTCCTCATATTACCTAAAAATATTTTTTTCACATAGAAACATTTTTCCATTGAAATCAATTACATTCCAGCAATAAAATTAAATTCAAATATTGTAGCAAGATGGGCTTTTAAATCTTAAGCAGCAACATGAAGTAATTTTGCTTGATTACACTTCATATTGTGCCAGATATATGCCTAAGAAAAGAATTTGAGACCAACACCATGTAGATAGTTAGACTACAGAACTTTTAGGAATACTTTTTAGCAAGCCAATTTGTAACAGAACTAGCCTAGAAATCTTCAACTACATACATAAAGTCTAGGACTATTACTGGAGGGGACTTGTCAATTCCATGTCTTCTCACCTTAGGTTTGGCCTGTGTCCTGTCCATGTTCTATGTCCCATGAATTATAATGTCATGTTATTTGAGGCTGTAGCCTTCACATTAGAATTATTCACATAGGTAGACTAGGAACCAATGCTTTTACCTATTAAAAATTAAAGTGACAGTGATTGAGAAATTATAAATATGATTTATGTCTTCAGTGATTTGGGTATGAAGGCCTACTGATAGGTAAATAATGAGCAGTTATAATAGAAATGGAATTTCCCAATCCATATTCCTACCAGGGCTGTAATTACATATTGAACTGCACAATTTTTCTTACTTTTTCTTTCTTCACTTATGATATTGAAAGTGAATCTTGAAAGTCATTATTTTAGAATGAGTTAAATTGAGAGCGTCATTGGATAAGAATCTGGATGCCTGATGCTAGTCTCTAAAGAGGAAAACAGAAGGCAGTTAACCATAACTGGCAGTTCACTGACCTAGGCAGTTGCATTTTTGTAACAAGAAACTTTGCTGGGAAACAAATGAAAGCTCTTACACATCCATACAGATTCATGAAATGCTAATGGATCTGCTCACATTTCTGTAGAAATGCTGTTTAATAGAGCAGGCAGTGCTTAGCATTCCATCTAGAGTCGGTTTTTCATCCCTTGAGCCAGTAACTCCTTTAAATTTCTTATGAGGCATGCAAAAGATTTTTCCTCTGTAAAACTAAATAGGCCGTGAGTTTGTTCAGCAATGCAGTTATATTAATTTCCATACAACACAATTTATAGATTAGGCATAAAAATAAGTTGTTACCCTGTAACCATTTAAGTTTGTTTTACAGGGAATGAAATTGCACATTCTTTTAGTAATAGATTCATAATAAAAATATTGCTGTTTTTCATATTTTTTAAGCCTATTTAAAATATGATATTAAGATGATCATTTTAATGTTTATTTCCTTTTCTTTATTTTGTTGTAAAATTATATTGTGCAATTATTGATTTTTAAAATTTGCATTAAAATTGTTAAGGTTTACAATGGTCTGTCTTGTTTGTAAAGATAACCATTTTCACTCATTTATTCATTCATCCATTCATTCATGTAACAACTATTTATTGAACATTTAAGTGCCTAGAACAGTGTTAGGTACCATGGATGCAATGGTAGTTTCCAAGTAGGGAGAAATAAAATAACAGAAAAATAAGCATAATTGTAAAATGCATTGATAGCAGATGGAATCATTAATATTTGGAACCTGAGAGCTTTATAGGAGCGAGATCTCAAAGGTGGCAATTAAGAGTGTGCTTCAACTTGAGGGCAGTGGGAATTCTTAAGGGCTTACTCAGATTAACATGATTAGATTAGTATTTAGAAAGATTACTTTTGGCTGCCATGCAAAGAATGGATTGCAGAGAAAGTGAAAGTATAGCAACTAGTCAGGAAGCTAGTGTAATTTGAGCAAAGATGATGCTGTCCCCAGTAGGTAGAGGCAGTTTGTAGACAGGTCTACTTGTCTGAGGGTATGTGTAGGTGAGGAGGGAAAGGAATCTGAAATTCTTAAGAAACGAAATTTAAGAGATAGATTGAGAAGAAAGAACCCACACAAAGATTAGAATGCAGGGCTCAAAAGGTGGGAGTAAAACAGTGAGATTGTTTTTGGGGAGCCCAAGTTAATGTACACTATGTTACTTATGTTCCTGGGGAGGATGTGTGTGTTAGGTGAAAAAAAGTAGTAGTCCCCTTTTTAAAACAAAGTAAAGGTGTAACATCCAAGTAGTTATCACTATGACTTGATCAATTGTCAATAGGTTGACAAGTATTTTGGGAAAGGGAGTTGGAGCAAACCTCTTTGATTTGACTCTCTAAGAGATTTGTTGAGTTTTATATGGGTAATGAGGCTAATCTATCAGCATCACCATGTTATTTCAGGGATACACTGATGACAAATGTGAATATGGAACAGTACCAGAGACTCTCTGTAATTACTTACCGCTTTACAGTTATCTTCAGACATTTATTAACATTTAGATTTGGTTTTAGCAATCTATCATAGTCATTTTAAGTAGGAGGCTTCTAAATCTCAGCAGTTGTCATTAGCAGCCAAATAAAGAGAAATATGACCATGTGCTCTGTGCAAGTCAGGAAACCTAGCAGGGCTTCTGCTTTCCCAAATGTTCACTTAGCTGCAGGGAAAAACAACAATAACAACATTTAAAAAGGATTCCTTTTCATTCTCTATTTCAAAGAGATCTCTATTTCAAAGAACCTTTTAAATACCATCTTTACATGTTTTTATTAATAATATCTAATTGGTATAAACAGAATGTGATTTTTACAGTAAACATATAAGGAATGTCTTAAAACAATCCTAGAAAGCTGGTATTTGCAGTGTCTCCAATAAGGGACCTGAGGCCCCAAGTATTTCACTTTACACACCTACAGGTGGAAGAAACTGCTATTCAAAGATAGACCTTTGAATGTTCTAGTCATTGGTCATTCCATTTTTCCAGTGCTTTTAAAATGTGCTTGTTTGTGTTTTGCGTTCAGATCCCTGTCTACAAAGAAGCGTACTCTGTAATAGCTCCTGCCCTCATTCCAGGGTCTCTGGTGTGCCTTCTCAGAACTTTTATGGCTCCATAAGCTAATTTAAACTGTGTGCCAGTGCTGGGGCTGCTTCCTTTCTAGACGGATTGGGACTCCAATGCAGTTGTAAATGGGCAGAGGGAAAAAAAACCTGACTTGGTATATTGATAAATTAAAAAAAAATTATTTATGTTTATTGGGTAAAGGTCAGTGTCGTCTAGAAATTTTTTTGAAAAATATATTTCTGCCATCACTTTCTTGTAACTTTTAATTTTAAGATCATTTTAGATTTAAAGACAAGTTGCAAATGTAGATTAGAAAGCTCTGCATTCCCTCACTCATGTTAACTTCTCAGATAACCATAGTACATTGATGGAAACCAGAAAGTTTACATTGCCTATTACTGTGAAGTTAACTGCAGACTTTATTTGTGCACCAGTTTTTCCCACCAGCATCCTTTTCTGTTCCATGATCCAGTCCCTCAACCCACATCACATTGAGCCACAGGGTCTCCTGTTTCCTTCAATCTGTAGCAGTGCCTCCATCTCTCCTTGTCTTTCATCATCTCAACATTACAGAAGAGCATTGGTCAGTTTATTTTAGAATATCCCTCAGTGTGGTTTGTGTAATGTTTTCTTACAATTAGACTGATATGATCTATTTTTGGCAAGAACACCACTGAAATGATGTGCATTCTCAGTGAGTCATATCAATGAATGCATAATGTCACTATGTTTTATACATAGACATGTTGACTTTGATAATTTAGTTAAGGTTATATTTGCCAACTTCCTCTACTGTAAAGTTACTATTTTTCCTTTTATGATTAATAAATATCTTTGACGCTGGAACACCTTGAGACTATGCAAACATCCTGTTTCTCCTGAAACTTTTCATCCACTAATTTTAGCATCCATTTGTAGATGTTTCTTGAAACAATAATTACTCTGGTGTTGGCCCATGGTGATTTTGTATTTCCCCCCTTCCTACTACATTTATCAATTAGAATTATTTTGTGTGGAAGATGTGGCCATTTCTCAGGTTTACTTACAATATAAGCTCATTTTTCAAGGATTTCAAAATATAAGGATGTTTATTTTATTCTATTAGTTTATCCAATATCATTATTTTATTTCTCATTTTATTCCAGCTTTGGTCATTGGGAGCTCTTTCAGGTTGGCTCCTGTGTCCTTTTGATTTTCCTATTACTCCCTTTTGAGCACTTTTTTGCTTCCTGGAACCACAGGATGCTCCAGGCTCATTTGTATTTTCCTGCCTCAGTCCTGATATCAGCCATTTTTCTAAAAAGCCCTGATTTCTGTTTCATATTTAGAAACCAAGATCTGGGTGATAGGTGTGTGTCTTTTCTCCTAGGTCCTGCTCAGTGAACAAAGCTTAGAAATATATATATGTATACTAACCCATGTATATACACTTCTATACTTTCTTTCTTTGTATATCTATCTACTAAAAACAAACACAAATCCACTCTGATACCTCACCACCTGGTGTGCTGAATTGATCATATAAATTGCTCCAGTTGAAATCCTTGAAAAATGAAATTTTCAAGCTTTTCAGCTCCAAGTATACTAGGATCTAAGTGAAGAATTTGTGTTGTGTCTCCAAATTCACCAGAAACTAGTTGTAACACGTTGATCTCTCCTTTTTTGCCTCCTAATCTATAAAAGTGGAATCACAATGACTACTCTTTCTAGGTGATGAGGTGGTTGCCAGGATTAAACAAACATATTAATTTTGTCTCCCCTTGTCTGTCAGTGACTCTTTATTTTCCTTCATGGCTATTCTTCTTCCGTGCCTTCTGCTCTACTGAAAGCTTTCCTCCACCCTGCAATCAGAATGATCAATCAGAAATGAAAATCGGGTCCCATTTCTCTTCCTGTTTAAATTTTGGATTTTTTTTTTATTCTGAAAAGTTAGATCTAAGGACATGACACGGCAAACAATACCTTGTATGGTCTAATTCTTTCCTATCTATGAGTCTCATCTCATTATTTCCTGTCCTCCTGTTTTATGCTCTTATACATGATAAGAGTGCTTGAAATCATCTTCCCTTGCCTGCAGAAGTCTTTCTTTCATCTCTTTGCTTTAGTGATACTGTTTGGTCAAATTTGGATTGGGACACTTGACAGTGTTTTCTAGCTAAATTTCAAGGATCAGTTTGGTGTCATATATCCATTTACCTTGTTGTGTGCTTGGTACCTAGCACCTCGTCAATTCACTCAATACTTGGTGAGCTTAATAAGCTGTCTACTTTTCTATTACTACTTCTTTATTAATTGTGATGCCTGATATGAAGTCCTGTGGTTTTCATTCTGCCTCCATTATCTACAGTTGTTCTTGATAAGACACTAACTACCAAATTCATAGATAATATTTAGTCCTTATCTAACTTAACATCTAAAGAGTATGGGCATTAGAAGGAATTTATTGTGGCTGCCATATAGAAGGTCATAATGGTGATGCATGAGTAGTGGTGTCTGGGTGGAGAGCAGTGCTGAGAGGCAAAGCTGGAGACTTAAACCGGGGCACCCTCTAATAGAAATCAGTAGGCCATGTTAAGGAGATCAAATTTACCCTGAAGCAATGGAGAGCTGTGTAAAAAGCTTAAATAAGGAAGGTCATATTTTAGGAATATAGCTATGAATTTGGTAAGACTAGAGAACATGTCAAAATGAAATAGGGCAATATTTGAAGGAAGGGATATTCCATAATCCTAGAACAGGATTATGACTAAGGCAAAAAGTATGGAGCAAAATGGAAGTGTTACTATTCAAAAATATGGTAGATAGAATCAACATAACTTCATGATGAATTGGAAGTGGAAGATATGTAAGAAAAAGGAATAATAGATTATTAGTTTCTTACTAAATGATAAAGGAATTCCTTGAGATTGAGATGCAGGAGGAGGAGTGGCTTTGGAAGAACATGGTAAGTTTATTTGGAAATGTTGAGTATGAGATAGATGCCTGTGGGACACCTAAATGGAACTGTTCCATTGGCAGTCTCAAATGTGTCTAAAGTCTGGGAGACAGATATGGACAAAAGATGCAGGTTTTGAAATCAATATTATATTGATGATAAATGAATCCTTGATTGTAGATAAGATATCCCAGGATGTATGTGAAGTGAAAAGGGATAGAGCACCTTCTATGGCCTTCCCCTTTTCATCTTAGTTAAGAGAACCCATTCACTCAGCTGGAAACCTCGGAATCATTCTCAACCACATCCTCTCAATCACCCACCCAACTCATGTGTAAGTCACTCTCCTGCTTAAGTCCTGCTTACTCTGTCTCTGCCTTAGCTCGGGTCCTTAGAACTTCTCTCATAGATTACTTGTTATTATTAGTACTGGTGTTTAGGCTGTCAGATTAACCTGTTCAAAACTATCCATCTTGTCCATTTTATACCCTCAGCATCTACACATTATTCATAAAAATATTTATTGAATTATTGAGTGAATGAAGTTATTTTTCAAAAGTATAAAGTGCTAAAGAAATAGGAACTAATAAAGAAACTGTTGTATAAAAATTTATAGGTGGCACTAAACAAAAATATTAATATTTATTTTCTTCATGTGTACTTATAACATCTATTATGGGTAAAAGGAACTCAGAATAATCATGAAGAAATATATAATTATTACGTGGGGGTGTCCTGTGAAAGGAGATCTGGATAAGGGAGTAAAAGCTATCGACTTGAGGCAAGAGGAAGAAATTCAGAAAAGACCTATCAAAGTGACTGTGTATTTCACCTCAAATTTCTGATATAATCGTATTCTAAGCTAAGAAGCTGTGATGGCCTGCAGCCAAATTGTGTCCTCCTTTGCTGGCAGCCACTGCAAAATGATAAGGAGCTTGTGAAACAGACCACTTTGTCACAAGCCATACCTGTGATGACACACACAATATCATCTTTGATGAAATCTACTGACTGATGCTTTTAAAAGAATGGATTAAGCAATAAATGTAGATATTTTTAGATGCTTAAAATTATGCATAAAAAAGGCCAAAGAAGATAAGATAAACTCTAAATCACCTAATTTACTTAATTACCTAAACTATCTAATCTAAGTGAGTATACGTGAATCCTTTTGAGAGTTTGTTGAAAAGCAGGAACAAGACAAAGGTAAGGGTAAAGAAAATACCAAAACTTATTTTGTTATTAAACACAATTTGTTTTGTGAATGAAATTTCTTAACCAATTGAACAGATTTTTTACTGCTATTTTAAATACACCTCATCTTGTGTGAAATACCCAGAGACAAGCTTTTTTTATGCTGAAAGTTTTGTTTTCACACCATCAGCCAGAGAACACTGAGAAGCAATAGAAAATAGACATTTAATTCAGTCTCTAAATGGAAGCTTAGCTTATAAATATGGTGGACTTAAAAATGCTACAACCATAAACCACCACAGCAGAATAGTGAATTTGGAGTAAAAATACATAATGATTTCCATACAAATAATATTTGTTCATTCATTGATTAACATATATTAATTGAAAAATAAATATGCATCAGACAATATTATTAATGGAGAGATACAGCAGTGAATAAACCAGAGCCCCTGCCCTCAATAAGCTTACAATCTAGAGAGGCACCTTGACAGTTAAGAAGAAAACATATTATAATATCAGGTAGTAATGGGTGCCATGATGAAAAATGAAGCTAGGTTCAGAGATAAAGCATAAAAGGGGAGTTATTTTGGAATGGAGGCAACATAATTCCCAATGTGACATTATAACTCCAGGGAAACATCCCAAGGCAAAATACCTTGGAAACTGAAATCAGTCAAAGGGAGAAATAAAGTGGGAGAAACCCATTCATTTCTTAATAGCAGTCTGCTTCTGCTCTCCCATGTCTCTCCTGAACTGGTTGCAGCAGCAGAGAACTCCGCACAATCTCCCCAGTCCAGATAAGACCTCACTTGCCCTTGTAATTACCTACTGTTATGGAGATGGATGCATCTCTCCGCTCCCTGGAAACAGCTATTGATATGGAGATGCACTAAAGCCAGGAGAGAGATTCTGGAAATATAACGATTTTATCCACTGCCCACCACTCAAGAAATCTCCATCTACAGTCTACTCATTCCCCATCTTCTGCAATGGCTCCTGGGTGAGAACTGGAGCATTGTGACCAGACTAATAACATAGCAGCAGCAATAAAATCATGATATCCTCAAGCCAGAGGATTCATCTATGTTCAAAGTCTTAGGCAGATTAAGTCCATAGCTACCAATAGCTGACAGGTAGGGAGTTAAGAGCAGTCATCATGTGGCAGCTGCAGCCAGGGGACGTCAGGCCTTAGGGACTGTAGAAAGAAATAACCTTAAAGGTGATAAGATACATGTTTTAATGACACCAGCATAGGCAAATCTTATGCATCACATAGAATGCATGTAAGAGAGTGGTCCTGTGATAAAACAATGACAGGAATGGGACCTCGTCCTGGTCTAATATACCAGACATTCATCCCCTGCCCTGTGGGGGTTACAGATGGGTCAATGTATAGGGCTATGGGAGGTACATGTACTGGCCATAAAGATAAAACAAAACTTCCCTGTAAGGTGCCCTTACCTCCCAGATATTTTGGGTACACTGCTGTGATCTTTGGGGGCCACTCTGCTATTACTCCAGGAATACGTATGAGACCAGCGTCCAGGCCGTTTCCACAAGGTGTCAGAAAGGCCAGCCATCACTTGTCCATGTGTAAAAATGTCCAACCATGTCCATTCAATAGTGTCTCCAGGGTTTAATGCAGTTGGGGCTGACAGCAGGATGTTGCTCTGCTGGATATATCATGACTTCAATAACTCTGTTTTGGTTTGTACATACAGTTGTATAGGAGAGGCAACAATGTGTGTTAGAATGTCCAAAGGGCTCAAGGCTCCCTTTTGGGGCTTCTCATTCAAATACCATAGCACTGTCCATAAGTGAACTGACTAGCCCCATAGACTGTTGGTGTCCAACTTCAGGCCAGATTTCAACAAGCCATTGTACCTCTCTATCATGCCTACCACAGTAGGGTTACATGGTACATGAAACTTCCACTTCATTCCTAATTGCTGCAGCCATTCTTGTAATGCATGTCCAATAAAGTGGGTGCCTTGATCACTCTCAGTCACCTGCAGCCAGACATAGGCTACAATGAGACACTCTAGGCCTCTTTTGGTGGAAAAGAGGAAAGAAAAAGCAACCAATAGGCCGGTAGCTGTACCCACCCATGTCATGGAATACTGATATCCTTCTCATATGGGCAGAGGCCCAATATAGTCTATCTGCCACCTGACAAGGGATATCGGCCCCTTTTTCTATTGTCCCATGTTGCTGTGGGACTCAATGTAAATCCCTCTTAGAACACAGAAGGCACTCCTTCCAGGCTCTGCTAACTTCTTCAAAAGTAAATGGCAAACCCCACTGATGGGCTAGAGCCCAGCCCACATTGTCTTTTGTCCTGAGTGCAACAAATGCTAATGTAACCATTGGGCTACATCAGAGACAGGCCTATTTTCTAGCCACTGCACCTGGGCCAATGTGTCTGTTTCATCTTTCCCTGGGGATACCAAAGGCAAATGGCCAGTCACATGATATATGGTAACTGTCTTAGTCTGACCAGAGGCCCATAGGTCTTGCCACAGCTCTTGTCCCCAAAGGGGCAGGTGACCAACAATCCAGTTGGCGTAGTACAATTTTGGTAGCCACAGGGTCAAACCCTCATAGAGGGCCCAGCTGTCAGTGCAGACACCTGTAGGGGTGGATTCCTGGGTGATCATGAGCCATACTGCCTGCAACTCAGCCCACTGGCTGCTCTACCCCTTCCCATCCTCCATCCTTATTGTCTCAGTCTTAGGATAGAAAGCCACAGCCCTCCACTTTGGGGGCTGTTCACAACTGGAGCCATCCATATACTCAGCATCTTCAGGTATAGGGGCTTTTCCCTCCTGATAAGGACTCTCAGCTACCAATGGCTCAAAAGCAAGTTCTTCCTGCTTTCCACTGATATATGTCACTGGCCCCAATAAGCACTGGAGATCTCCACTTATCAGGCTAGTAGCGAGCACAGAACACTGCTGTAAATATGTGCCCCATTTGGCGAGTGTAGGCATCTGTGCCACGCCACTCAGTGGCCTATGGTTCCAGTCTTGCACCCAACCTGTGATGGGATAGGCAGTAATTACCTTGGTTGGAGCTGTTCCAGTGATGGGAACATCACTGTGTAGCCAGCAAGGCATGGTACAAAGCAGCCAGTTGCTTCTCTATCAAGTTGTACTGGACCTCTCCTACTTTCCAATGTTCTGACCAGAATTCAATGGGTTGGCATTTCTATTAAAGCTGCTTCCAAAGACCCCATCCATAACCATCCTCAGTTACATGAACACCTAGCTCATAGTGCCATGATGAGTCCATTACACTCAAGGCCTGTAAGGCCTTGACTGCTCACTTAGCCGCAGTAAAAGAAGCTGTATATGTCTCATCTCACTCCCATCTGATGCTTTTTCGTACCAACTGGTACAGGGATTAAGAATTTGTGCCAAGTGTGGAATAAACACCCTCCAGTGGCCCAAAAGACACAAAAACTCTTTTTAAAAAAACTGCCACAGTAGGAAGGGTAGGAAAAGCCTGGACCTTGTCTATGACTGCTTCAGGAATAACTTTAGTTTTACCCAACCAGACAACCCCCAAGAATTTTACAGACAAACCAGGTCCCTGAACCTGGGTGCTGTTCACAGCCCATCCTTTCTACTGTAGATGTTGCAGCAGTCTAGGAACTACCTCTTCTAAATCTGAAAGAGAATCAGGCATGCATATAATTTCATTGATGTAGTGATACAGCCACACCATTTGCTGTTTCTTCCATGTGGCCAAGTCCTGGGCTACAATTGCATGACAACTGGTGGGACTGTAGAGATATGTATCTGTGTGGAAGGACAGTGAATGTGCACTGCTGGCCTTCCCATATGAAGACAAACTGTTCCTGACTTTCCTGTACTATGTGAATAGAGAAGAAAGCATTATCAAGGTCCACAACAAAATGATATGTCCCCAGTTCATGACCTACTGTGTCCATGAGGGTGCTATAGAGGCGATAGCAGCTTGCCAAGGGGATGTGACTTTATTCAAATCCCTGTAATTCACCATCATTCAGCAAGGGCCACCTGGCTTTTTCAATGGCCACACTGCAGAATGGAAAGGACTATCAGTGGCCTTTATCATGTCTACCTTCCCCAACTCCTGTAGAGTTTCTCCAATTTCCCTGTGTCCCCCAGGCAATTTATACTGCTTAGTAATTGTAACTCACCTAAGTACAGGCAGAGCTACAGGTGGGTGTTTAGCATGTCCCCTCAGAACTGCCTTTACCACACCAACCCTCAGTCTGAACTCACCTGCAATCGGCTATAACCATGAGTTCTGCAGTATATCTATGCCAAAAATATATTCAGGAATGGGAGAAATGTACACAGTATATTCCTTTGGGGGTAAACGCCCTATCCTCAGTGGTATTTGGGCTTTCTTCACTCTAACTGCCTTACCCCCATAGCCATGTGTCACAGCAGGGGTCCCGGAAAAATGCTCTGGGTTGCCATAAAACAGAGATCATTCACCTCCTGTGTCCACCAGTGCCAGGACACATTGTACATTCATGGAGGACTAATGAATTGGTAATTTAACATGTAACCTCCAGTCCCCACAACGTACCCCAAGGTACACCTCAGTCAGATCGCAGCACCCAATCATCAACCTTGGGGAGAGGGCTCAGGAGGGACCTGAACACTGTCCCTCAGGAAGTCTTGCAGGGATGCAGGTGGGACAAGGGGCTTTGCCTCTGGCTTCCATATCCTAGACCTCAGCAGCTGGAACTGCTGCTCTGGCTTTAATTGGTGCCACAATTCTAACAAGATCCTATTGGACTGCCCATCAAGTTTTTCTTTTACTTCCCCAGCCTTTATCAAATCAACTCACGTCTGGGTCCTCAAGTCCTTCACGGGGCCCTTTGCCCCTCTCCTTTCAGTCATAGCCCATACTTCCTTCCGTGCTGTAATTGTGTCAACCTCTCCCAGGTCTGCTG
The DNA here is from genome assembly GCF_030020395.1 of Manis pentadactyla. Classification (NCBI taxonomy): domain Eukaryota; kingdom Metazoa; phylum Chordata; class Mammalia; order Pholidota; family Manidae; genus Manis; species Manis pentadactyla. The sequence goes on from NC_080019.1 coordinate 87,864,689, forward strand.
AAGTACAAGTAGCCTCACTTATGGGTTGCCCTATGTGGGGGGCAAGAATAGTCACTAGGGACTCAGAGAGAGATGGGGGAGCTATATGGAGCACCAGATCTCTCATTCCTATGGTGAACAACTCCTCATCAGGGCCCTGGGGATCCTTATTATAGATTATATTTTTCATGCCCTATTCCTGCAACACCTGCTGGAGTTCTGTGTAGATTTTCTAGCTAGGTAAATATGGTAAATCACCCTAATTAGGCCAAACTGCCCTGATGGTTCCTGTTGGCCAATCCAGAAGCACCCGATTCACTGAGGTGTGATGGGCACTTTGCAACCACTGCTGGAAGGAAGGCTGTCATTAAGGAAGCCAATCTACCCATTTCAGAACCCGACATAATAGTGTTTTGCACCCCCATATCCCAGAGATACAGGAACCATGTAGGCAGAGGTTCCGATGGCTTCTGATGCTCATGTCCACCAGCTCATCCTGGGCTTAGGAGTGGAGCATGGAGTGCTCCACAACATGGATAGTGGGTGGCTCCTACCCTGAGGATCTTGCAGTTGTGGTGTTTTTACTTTCTTTATTACAACAGGGCAGGCCTTTAATACAGGAGAGGCTGGTGCCTTGGGCAGCGGCCTTAGCAACAGAGCAACCCTCAGCCACACCCCCTCATCCTCTCCTGACATCTCTTTTACCAACTGTGGGGCTGAAGGCACTGCTCTTTACTCCCCCTTCCCCACAGCCTCCTACAATGCAAATTCTCTGGCTGCCTCCTCCCTTGCTGCTAACATATGTTCCAGAAGCGCATCTCATCTTCTCAATAACTGTCTCTCCTTCTTAAGGGTATCCCATAGGTCATCGCCCAGCTCCTCCAAGCGATGCTGAAGTGTATCTCTCTCCTGCTGAAGTCTCTCTCTCTCCTTAATAACACTTTCCACTATCATGAGGAAAAGAGATCCTACAATTTCATCTGCTACACAGCCACTCAGGGCCTCTAAGCAGTCTTCTTGCTGATGGAGAGCTAATTCTGCAGCTTCTGGAGTCTCCACCCTTCCCCAATTCTGGGGTAGGCTCTATCCCTCTAGGAGGTGCTTTACTGTAGACCAATTCCCCACTTGGGGCTCACCAATTGGGAGCCCCACATATAGGGGGTTCCCAAGTGAAGCTGCACCCTCTACCACTGCAGCAACTGGGGCATCCCCACCATCCCTAGAGGCAGCCCACCTAAAGGTTGCACCCATGTAAACAGATTTCAGTTTCAGAGGTTCTGCCAGCTACTGCCAGATGTAACTCCTGGAGGAAAAATATCAGGGCAAAATACCTTTGAAACCAAAATCAGTCAAAGGGAGAAATAAAGTGGGAGAAATCCATTAATTTTTTTACAAACAGCATCCTATGTCTTTCTCAACCCAGCTGCAGCAGAAGAGAGCCCCAACCAAACTCTTGGGTTCAGATAAGCCCTCACTCACCTTTGTAATTACCTACTGGTATGGAGATGGCTACTTGGCTCTACCTCTTGTAAACACTTATTGATATGGGGAGATGCACTAATGCCAGGTGAGAGAGTCTAGAAATATTGCAATTTAACCCACAGACATCTAATACTATTTAAAAATCTCTTAAGTATTTTATCTGCAGATGTGGAGCAGAAACCATGTGGTCAGTGGCACTGTATATTGGAGTCTATGTAAAAATGTGATACCTTATAATATGCATTCTGAGAGTCAGGCCCTGATTTTCCAGAGACCTCATGTATCCTTTAAGAACACAAATGTACTTTGCTAATGTCAAGTGTATCATAAGACATCCATTCATGGCAAAAAAATTGTAAAACCCCTACATCTCTGGTTTCAACTCCTGGCCAGGTGCAACCATGCTTCCAAAATCTTTGAAGTACTGAATATAAATATAAAACAAAAATTTGCAATGTTCATTAAAAAGTGAATATCTGAAGTATCTGAAATGCACTCTGCCGAGACTTCAAATATATATTAAAATTTTAAATGTACACATCAGTACATTATATGCCTCTGTTTTGTTCAATCCAACATTATAGGAAGGTTCCAGAAATTCAAGACATGATATCATTGATCCTGGATATAGGGCCCATCTGCATAATCCAAGCTAATTTTCCCATCTTAAATTGCTTAACTTTATCACATCTGCAAAGTTCTTTTTACTGTTGTCAGGGAGGAAAAATTTTCCTCTACCCTTCAAGGTTCTTCTAGCTGGTCTAAGAATCAGACAGATAGGAGACAGATTAATAAGAGAAAAAAAAATGTTTACATGTGCACAGAGGCCCAATGATGAAATTAAGACCCAAAGATATGACCAAGTCAGGAAACTTTTATACATTTTACACAGAGAGATATTAAATCTGTGAGGAATTGACAGGACAAAGAAGGCTTATATTTGGGAGCTTCTTAGTAAGGAATTCTAAAGAGCATTTGAGCTGGGAGTAGATTAGTAAAAATTAGCATTTTTTACTTATGCAGCCTCCTCGACTCCAAATTCCTTATCTCTGGTGGGAAGGATGTTTTTTATTCTCCAGGCTCAGGGAGAGTACTTTTCACATGGGAAATTTATTTCCTGGTTTCCAAGAGGACAAACAAGGGGCAGAGAATCCCTCTTTCACAGGCTGCTTCTCCAGTTGCTTTAATTCAAAATAATCAATATGCCATCTGGGCACATTTTGGGGCAGCCTGCCCTGCACCCTTATATTAGGAAGTGTGGGTAAAATTGCAGTATTTCCAGAATATCTCACCTGGTTTTAGTGCTTCTGCATATCAATAGGTGTTTTCAAGGGGTGGATAGCAATAGTCCATCTCCATTTCAATAGGTAATTACATGGGCTAGCTGAGCATTTATCTGGACCAGAGAGGTTGAGTGGAGCTCTCTCCTGCTGCAGCCTGGTCAAGAGAGAGAAGGGATGACTGCTTGTAAGAAATAAATGAGTTTCTTAAACCTTATTTCTCCCTTTGACTGATTCTGGTTTGAAAGGTATTGTGTCCTGGGATTTTTCCACTCAGAGTTACATGTGGTGGTAGTCAGCAGGACCTCTGAACCCAAAATCTGTCTAAATGGTTACATCCCTTGGGCAGGCTGCCTCTAGGGATGATGGGGAGGCCCCAATGTCTGTAGCGGAAGAGGGTGCAGCTTTACTCAGACATACCCTATATGTGGGGCTTCCAATTAGGGAGACCCTAGTGGGGAACTGCCCTAGGGTAAAGCACCTCTGAGGGGTGAGGCCTTCCCCAGAACTGGGGAAGGGTGGAGACTCTGGAAGCTGCAGAATTAGTCCTCTGTCATACAGAAGACTACTTAGAGGCCCTGAGTGGCCATGTAGCTGCTGGCATTGCAGGATGTCTATTCATTGATACAGTGGAAAGTGTTATCGAGAAGAGAGAGAGGGTTATTGAGGAGAGAGAGAGAGGGTTATCGAGTAGAGAAAGAGACTTTGGCAGGAGAGAGACACACTTCAGCATCGCTTGGAGGAGCTGGGTGATGACCTATTGGTTGCCTTCAAAGGAAGAGAGACAGTTACTGAGAACATGGGTCGTGCTCCTGGAAAATTCCTTAGCAGTGCTAAGCGGGGAGGCAGGAGGAGAGTCTGCTTTACAGCAGGACATGGGAAACAGGGAGGAAAGAGCAGTGCCTTCAGCTCCAGAAATGGTGGAGGAGGTGTCAGGAGAGGATGAGGGGCTGGGGCTGAGAGCTGATCTGTTGCTGAGGCCACTGCCTGAAGCACCAGCCTCTCCTGTAATAAAGGCCCGCCCTGTTGTAATTAATAAAGTAAAAACACAACAACTGTGGGTTCCGGAGGGGGAGGAACCACCCACTCTCCAGATTGCGGAGCGCTCCATGCCCTGCCCCTATACCCAGGATGAGCTGGTAGACATGACTGTCTGGTATCGGCAGAATCCGTCGGAACCTCTGCCTACATGGCTTTTGCATCTCTGGGATATGGGGGTGGATAACATTGTTATGTCGGGTTCTGAAATGAGTAGATTGGCTTCCCTGAGGGCTCACCCTTCTCTCTGGCAGCAGTTGCAAAGTGCCCATCACACCACAGGGAATTGGGTGCTTCTGGATTGGCTGACGGCAGCTGTCAGGGCAGTTTGGCCTAAGAAGGGTGGTTTACCATACTCACCCACTAGGTGGAAAATACATGCAGAGCTCCAACAGGTGTTGCGGGAGTTGGGCATGAAAAATATAATCTATAATATGGACCCCCAGGGCCCCGATGAGGAGTTGTTCACCACAGGAATGAGAAATCTGGTGCTGCGTACAGCTCCCCCATCTGTCTCTGAGACCCTAGTGACTATTCTTGCTCCCCACATAGGGCAACCCGTAAGTGAGGCTACTTGTACTTTAGCAGATCTGGGGGAGGTTGAAACAATAAGAGCATGGAAGGAAGTACAGGCTATGACTGAAAGGAGAGGTGCAAAGGGCCCCGTGAAGGGCTCAAGGATCCAGATGTGGGTTGATTTGATAAAGGCTGGGGAAGTGAAAGAAAAACTGATGGGCAGTCCAATAGGATCTTGTTAGAACTGTGGCACCAATTAAAGCCAGAGTAGCAGTTCCAGCCACTGAGGTCCAGGACATGGTAGCCGGAGGCAAAGCCGCATTTCCGGCCAGTGTCCCTTCAAGACTTCCTGGGGGACTGTACTCAGGCTCCGCCTGGGCCCTCACCCCCACAGGATGACGACTGGGCGTCACAGTTTGACTGAGGGAAGGGTCAAGGCTTGGGGGATGTAGTGGAGTCCATAAGCCACATGTAGAATTAGCAATTTATTGGTTCCCTGTGAATGCACAATGTGTTCTGGCATGGGTGGATGCAGAAACTGATTGTTCTTTGATTTATGGCAACCCTGAGAGTTTTCCAGGGACCCCTGCTGTGGTAGATGGTTATGGGGGTAAGGCAATTAGAGTGAAGAAAGCCTAAATCCCACTGGGGATAGGGCGTTTACCCCCAAAGGAGTATACTGTGTACATTTCTCCCATCCCTGAATATATTTTCAGCATAGATATACTGCAGAGCTCATGGTTATAGCCAATTGCCGTGAGTTCAGACTGAGGGTTAGTGTGGTAAAGGCAGTTCTGAGGGACATGCTAAGCACCCACCTGAAGCTCTTCCTGTACCTAGGTGAGTAACAAATACTAAGCAGTATAAATTGCTTTGGTGGCGCACAGAAATTGGAGAAACTCTACAGGAGTTGGAGAAGGTAGGCACGATAAAACCCAGTCTTTTTCATTCCACAGTGTTGCCAGTGAAAAAGCCAGATGGCTCCTGGCATATGACCATGGACTATAGGGAACTGAAGAAAGTCACACCCCCTTGGCATACTGCTGTCCCCAAATCAGCCATATGGACAGAATAAGTAATGAACTATGGATGTACCATTATGTTGTGGACCTTAATAATGCTTTCTTCTCTTTAACATAGTACAGGAAAGTCAAGAACCATTTGGCTTCATGTGGGAAGGCTGGCAGCAGACATTCACTGTCCTTCCACAGAGATACCTCTACAGTCCCACTAGTTGTCATGCAACTGTAGCCCAGGATTTGGCCACATGGAAGAAACAGCAAATGGTGTGGCTGTATCACTACATCGATGAAATTATGCTCATGTCTGATTCTCTTTCAGATTTAGAAGAGGTAGTTCCTAGACTGCTGCAACATCTACAGGAGGAAGGACTGGCTGTGAACAGCACCAAGGTTCAGGGACCTGGTTTGTCTGTAAAATTCTTGGGGGTTGTCTGGTTGGGTAAAACTAAAGTTATTCCTGAAACAGTCATAGACAAGGTCCAGGCTTTTCCTACCCCTACTACTGGGGCAGTCTTAACAAGAGTTTTTGTGTCTTTTGGGCCACTGGAGGGTGTTTATCCCACACTTGGCACAAATTCTGAGGCCCTTTTACTGGTTGATACAAAAGGGCATCAGGTCGGATTGGGATGAGACATGTGCAGCTGCTTTTACTGCTGCTAAGTGAGCAGTCAAGGCCTTACAGTCCTTGAGTGTAACGGACTCATCAAGGTGCTGTGAGCTAGGTATTCATGTAACCAAGAAAGGTCATGGATGGGGTCTTTGGCAGAAGCTTGAACGGGCACACCAAACCATTGGATTCTGGTCAGAACATTGGAAAGTAGCAGAGGTCCAATACAACTTGATAGAGAAGCAACTGGCTGCTGTGTACCTCATGCCTTGCTGGCTATGGAGCCCATCACTGTAACAGCTCCGATGAAGGTAACAATCATCTGTCCCATTGCAGGGTGGGTGCCATACTGGACCCAAACTCTATGGAGTAGTGTGGCACAGAGCCACACTGGCCAAATGGGGCACAGAGTTACAGCAGTGTATTGTGCTCTCTACTATCCTATTAAGTGGAGAACTCCAGCGCTTACTGGGGCCAGTGACTTATACCAGTGGAAAGCAGGTAGAACTTGCTTTTGAGCCATCGGTAGCTGAAAGGCATCATCAGGAAGGGGAAACTCCTATAACTGAAGGTACCTGATATATGGGTGGCTCTAGTTGTGGGAAGCCCCAGAAGTGGAGGGCTGTGGCTTTACATCCTAAGATGAGACAATATGGATGGAGGATGGAGAGGGGAAGTGCAGCCAATGAGTTAGTTGCAGGCAGTATTGGGTCTTGACCATGTATCTACCAATATGGTACCATGCCAACTGGATATTTGGTCACCGGCCCCTTTTGGGGCAAGAGTTGTGGCAAGACTGATGGGCCTCTGGTCAGACTAAGACTGTTACTATATGTCATGTGACAGGCCATTTGCCTTTGGCATCCACAGGGAATGATGAAGCAGACACACTGGCCCAGGTGTGCTGGCTAGAAGGAAAGCCTGCCTCTGATGTGGTCCAGTGGTTACATCAGCATTTGTTGCACGTGGGGCAAAAGACAATGTGGGCTGAAGCCTGTAGGTGGGGCTTGCCATTGACTTTGAAGAAGGCAGAAGAGCCTGGAGAAGTGCCTTCTGTGCTCTAAGAGGGACTCACACCGAGTCCTGCAGCAACATGGGACAATAGTAAGGGGGTCAATACCTCTTGTCAGGTGGCAGATAGACTACATTGGGCCTCTGCCCATATCAGAAGGATATCAGTATCCCATGACTTGTGTGGACACAGCTACTGGACTGTTGGTTGCTTTCCCTGCATGTCGTGCAGATCATCAAAACACCAAGAGGGTCCTAGAGTGTATCTTTGCCACCTATGGATGGCTGCAGGTGTTTGAGAGTGATCAAGGTACCCACACTACTGGACATGTGTTACAAGAATGGATGCAGCAATTAGGAATGAAATGGAAGTTTCATGTAACATATAACCCTACTGGGTCAGGCATAGTAGAGAGGTACAATGGTTTGTTGAAATCTGGCCTGAAGTTGGACACCAATAGTCTACAGGGCTGGTCAGTTCACTTATGGATAGTGCTGCGGTATTTGAATGAGAAGTTCTGAAAAGGAGCCTTGATCCCTGTGGATATGCTAACACACATTGCTGCCTCTCCTATACAACTGTGTGTGCAAATTGAAGAGTAGTTATTGAAGCCAGGATCTGGCCAGCAGAGCAACATCCTGCTGCCAGCCCCAACTGTGTTAAACCCTGGAGACACTGTTGCATGGACATGATCCTGGACATTTCGACACATGGACCAGTGATGGCTGGCCCTTCTGGCACCTTGTGGAAAAGGCCTGGAAGCTGGCCTCATATGTATTCCTGGAGTAACAGCAGAGTGGCCCTCAAAGATCACAGTAGTGTACCCAAACATCCAGGAGGTAAGGGCATCTTACGGGGAAGTTTTGTTTTATCTTTATGGCCAGTGCACGTACCTCCCACAGTCCTATACATCGACCCATCTGTAACCCTCACAGGGAGGGGTGTGAAAGTCTGGTATACTAGACCAGGATGAGATCCCATTCCTGCCACTGTTTTATCACAGGATCATTCTCTTACATGCATCCTACCTGATGGACAAGATGTGCTTATGATGGTATCATTAAAACACATATCTTATTGCCTTTAAGGCTATTTTCTTCTACAGTCCCTGTGCATTGGATCTTCCCCCTAGCTGCAGCTGCCACATGATAATTACCCTTAACTCCCTACCTGTCAGCTACTCTGCCTGCCTGTGGAATGGGCGAGCTCTGGACTTAATCTGCCTGGGACTTTGAACTGAGCTGAAATGTCCAGTTTGAGGATTATCATAATTTTAGTCTCTCACCTGGCTTTGGTGCATCTTCATGTCAATAGGTGTTTCCAAAGGGTGGAGAGAAGTAGCCATCTTCATATCAATAGGTTATTACGTGGGCAGGCAAGGGTTTATCTAGACCAAAGAAATTGAGTGGAGTGCTCTCTTCTGCTGCAGCCTTTTCAAGAGAGAGATGGGACAACTGCTGGTAAGAAATAAGTGGGTTTCTTAAACTTATTTCTCCCTTTGACTGATTTCGGTTTCAAAGGTATTTTGCCCCAGGATTTTTCCACCCAGAGTTACAGGAAGGTACTATATCCAAAGGTCCTAGGGATTAGGATGTGGCCATTATATGTAGGAATGATACTGTATACCTCACATCTCTACTGGACAAAAGTCTGCAAGTCAACCTTTTCCTCAACAGATTTGTAAATGGCTTGGTTAATAGAAAGTCCAGCCCAGTACTATGTTCAGAGAACACTTAGTAATCTATCTTTCATCTATTTTGAGTTTCAGATAATTTTTCTAACCACTTAGTATTTAGTTATATTTTAGGGGAATGCTGATAAGGTTAATATCACTGAAAATAACAGGAAAGAGATGAATTTTTGGAGCTAAGACTGTCACTTGGAAGAGGAGTTCTGACTTTGATTTACTAAATAATTTTGTTCAAAAAGTCTCATGATTCTGCTTGGAAATTTTTTAGCTGTCTGTGTCTTATTACAACTTAAAAAGGTATGGTAAATGAGCACAAAGAGTAAACAGTGTCTATACAATCCTACATCCTAATCCATTTGAAAAATTATCAGCATATTGCAAATAGAATGCTCATCACAATAGCTCAAAGTCATAAAAAGAGTAAATCGTAGCCAGTATTTTAAGAATGCTTCCTATTTTTGAAAAACTTCTTTTAAAACAGTTTTAAAAGCTAAGGAGTTTGATATAAAGTTCCACCATTAATTAAAGGAGTATTAACACTAATGCTAGGTGAAAACTTGGCGATTGTTTTGGAAAACTGCCATTAAATTTCTAGGATATGTGACTTTATTTGTAACCTGGCTTGGAATATCAGCCTTGACATATACTAATATTTATTAATTAATTTTAAAGTCTGAGCCACTTGTTAGATGGAAACTCTTCTCTATTTGCACACGAATATTTTTAAATTGAAATTAAGTGATTATAAAAATTTGGACATTTTATAGTGAGATTTTATAGATGACCACTGAAAAGCTCATAGGGCAGCAGTGTATCCTATTACTTTTTATGTATGTTGTCAGTTTATTGCATTCATTGTTAGTGCCAGTCTTGGTTCCTGCTGCATGTTGCATCTACTTATTTATTAATTTTCAGTGCTTGTTCTAGTGGCCACAGGTATGAGCTTTGCTGCTTTCTCTTGTCCTGCTGGGAGTGAGGAGTAGGCATTAGCCTAGGTTGGATCAGGTATAGTCAAGGAGTCAATGGAATTAGTCTCTTTCTTTTTATTATCTGCCATAATCCAAAATTCAGGATCAGGTCCTGAGCCTTTATGCTTGCTTCTGGACTCTCATTAATGGCTGCTGAATATCAGACCCTTCCAATCTCATTAACATTCATACAATCAGTAGCTTGTTAGCAGTGTCCGTGTTCTGGGAGCCATGAAGAAAGTACACAGGGCACTGGGTTTGCAGGCATTTCTTGGTTTCAGCTGATGAATATTTAATCCTATTGAGTCCTTGGAAAAATGTAAAAGCTTGCTAGAAATCCAATTTTAACAATTAGGGCTTCTTGTGCATCTTTGTTCTGAAAGTCTTTGAATTTATCATATTGAATGGCTAAGGGGGGGGGGGAATAGGTTTTGTGTCTGTTACAGGAAATTACTTGGGAGTTTTTTTTGGAGGAGTGAACAATAAATGTAATTGCCCTCTCTGTGGAAACAAGAGCCTCTTGGGTCTCCTACTGGCAACTGGAAGAGAGTACTCTAATGTTCTTATTTAATCCCAAGGCTCTGGTAGTGATGGTAATGGACCTTGTTATAAACAGCCTAAATGACATCTCTTTTAATCATCATAATTCTTTTTCTTACAAAAATCTTACAAAGCTGTTTGTCAGAATTACCAAAATGGTGGATATATAATTTTAAAGATATTTTATAGAGTAGAAGTGGGAGAGGAGTGCTTCGCTTTCTCTCCTCCAAAATATCCCTGAACATTTACCAATTCAGCTGCATGAATGTATGTGCAGTAGATTCCCCTTCTCTGCTTTACATTTCATTCCTCTTCACTCTGGCTCTCTAGTCAAGTGGTCATCATTTCCAAATTTCCTGTCCTTTTCAATGATACTTGTGATAATCTTACCCATTTAGTCCTTTATGTCATGCTCTGCTCTCTTTGAAAGGATAAAGAACACTGAGAATGAAATAAATGTTTTTCAATAATTTTAAGAAATGGAGAAAGATTGAGAGAAAGAAAACATTAAGAGAATGGCAATTTAGCTGATCTGATACTTATCTGTCGTATTAAAATTCAATCTGTTTTGTTGGGATGATTATTTCTCTTCTTTTATAAACATGTCTGAAAATTAGGGTGTAAATGAGAAAGCACAAGGAACCGTGAAGTGCCTGAAAACACTGACCGGACACTGAAGGGGCCCATTCTTTATCTTTTTCTGAATTTGTGTGCTTGCATTCTAAATCTTTTCTCAAAATGCACAAAGAATGGAAGAAAGTGCTAGGGGTTCCAAAAGGGAGAGCAGAAGGAAAGCTAAAGCCTCTCTGGTTACAGTCTTCATATATTGCCATTATTTTATGCTGCATTAAACATTCTTCTTCTATTCAATAGATATTTTCCAAGAAAAATTAATTACTGTAAAACAGACGGTCTCAGATGTTGGACAAGATTTGCCAGAAACCAATAGGGACTGCCAGGGAGAATTCCCCCCAAACAAGGATTATTTATTGAAATCAATTCTTGGGGACAAAAGGAGTAAATTATGCCAAGAAGAAATAATGCATTTTGTCAGCTCTGTTCACATCAGTATTGTTCCTGCCTGCTTAAACAAAACTGCAAAACAGTTTTCTCATTGTTTTAGGTAATAATCTTTCATAGCTTGATATAAACCAAGACCTATGTAATAGTACTGCTAACGCCAGTAAAATCAGGATGATCTAACAAAGACATTCCTCAGGACTTCTTTGCTAAACCAACTGTCAGTTATTCTTGACTGAAATAAACTTGCCATTTACTAAACTTGCCATTTTCAGTTTCTGTGGAAAGAGGAAAAAGGACAAAGGTGAAAGAAAGAAAGAGAAATATAGAAGGTGCTTATAATTTTCAGTAAAAGAAAACCTCATTAAAACTAGCTTAAATTTATAAAGAATCATCTCAATAGAAACAGAAAAACGTTTTGACAAAATTCAACATCCTTTCCTGATAAAAACATGCTGAAATAGAAGGAACTTCCTCAACATGACAAGGGGCATTAAAGAAAACCCTACAGCTAATATCATATTCAATGACAAAAAACTGAAAGCATTCTCCTGTAGATCAACAAGACAAGGATGCTCACTTTTGCCACTGCTATCCAATATTACCCTGGGAGTTCTAGCCAAAGCAGTTAGGCAAAAAAGAAAGAATGAAAGAAGGAAGGAAGGAAGGAAGGAAAGGGAAGGGAGAGGGAGGGAGGGAGGGAGAAAGAGAGAGAGAGAGAGAGAGAGAGAGAAAGAAAGAAAGAAAATGTATACAAACTGGGAGGAAGAAATAAAATGATCTTTATTCACAGATGGCATGATTCTACATGTGGGACAAACCAAGGAATCAACCACAAAAGTTATTAGAGTTAGTAAGCATATTCAGCAAAGTGGCAGGGCACAGGATAAAAATATAATACTAATCTGTGTTTTTATACATCAGCAAGGAACAATCCAAAGAAAATTAAGAAAATAATTCTATATATAATAGCATCCAAAAGAATAAAATACCTAAGAATACATTTAATCAAGGAGGCAAAAGTCTTGTACATTGAAAACTACAAAGCATTGCTGAAAGAACTTAAAGAAAGACCTAATTAGATTGAAAAACATCCCATATCCATAAATTGGAAAGCAGTATCATTAAGATGGCAGTACTTTCCCAATTGATCTACAAATTCAATTTACTCTTTACCTAATCCCAATTTCTTTTTTGTAGAAATGGAAAAGCTGATCCTCCAATTCGTAGTGAATTGCTGGGGGCCCAAATTAGCCCAAACAAAATTGAAACAGAAAAATAAAGCCAGAGGACTTGTGCTTTCCATTTTCAAAACTTACAAAAAAAAGCTACTGTAATCAAAATATTATGATACTGGCATAAGGGTAGACATGTGGACCAATGAATAGAATTAAAAGTCTAGAAATAAACCCAAACATCTATGGTCAGTTAATTTTCAACAAGAATGCCAATGCCATTCCATGAGGAAAGAATAGTTTATTTGACAAATGGTGCTGAACAGACACCTGGATAACTATGTGGAAAAAAAATGAGATGGGTCTCTACTTCACTCCATGTATAAATGTTACCTTATATGTATTGGCAACCTAAATATGAGCTAAAGCTATAAAAGTATTAGAAAAAAACATAGGAATAAATCTTAATTACATCAGCTTTGGTAATAGACTCTTTAACATCAAAAGTACAGATAACAAAAGAAAAATGGATAAATTTTACTATATAAATTTAAAAACTTTTGTTCTTCAAAAAATATTATCAAGAAAGTTTAAAGATAACCTACAGAATGCAAGAAAAATATTTGCAAATCATATCTCTAAGGGCTTAGTCTCCAGATATATAAAGAACTTCTGCAATTCAACAACAAAAAGAAATATCCAATTAATAAATGTGCACTGAACTTAACATTTCTCCAAAGATGTACAAAGGGCCAACAAGCATGTGATTTTATTCAATTTCATTGGTCATTAAGGAAATGTAAATTGAAACCACAATGAAATATCACTTTACAACAGTAGGATGGCTATAGTAAATGTTTATAATTCAGGCAATAACAAATGTTTGGGAGGATGTAGAGAAATTGTATATTGCTGATGAAGATGTAAAATATTCACCCACTGTGGAAAACAATTTGGTGGTTCCTTAAATGTTGAACATAGAATAACTCCCTTGCTGGGTATATACCCAAGAAAAACAGAAATATATGTCCACACAGAAATTGGTACATAAATGTTTATAGCTGCTTTATTCATAAAAGCTAAAAGGTGGAAACAACTCAAGTATCCATCCATGGATGAATGAATAAACAATGTACATGCAATGGAATATTATTCCACCATAAAAAGGAATGAAGAACTGATACATGCTGTGTCTTGGATGAACCTCAAAAACATTATGCCGAGTGAAAGGAGCTACATACAAAAGGTCACATATTATATGATTCTTTTTATATCCAATATCCAGAAGAGGCAAATTCATAGAGACAGGAAGCAGATTAGTGGTTGCCAAGGAATGGGGGAGTGGAGTGGGAGGAATAGGAATTATTTACTTAAAAAGCAAATTCTTCAAGGGCATATTAGAGTTCTCCAGAGAATAGTGTGTGTTCATATACAGAAGGGCATAGTGTGTGTATATATACAGCAAGAGATTTATTTTAAGAAATTGACTCATGCAGTTACAGAGGCTGGCAAGTCCGAAGTCTGCATAGTGGACGGGCAGGAAGGAAACTCAGGGAAGAGTCTGTGCAGTTTATGTCTGAAGGCTGTGTGCTGGCAGAAATCCTTTTTGCTTGGGAAGGTTGCTCTATTTTTCTGGTAAGAACAATAAATTGGATGAGGCCCCACATAATGGAGGGCAATCTGCTTTACTCAAAGTCCACTGAATTAAATTTTAATCTTATCCAAGAACACCCTCACAGAGACATCCAAAATAATACCTGACCAAGTAACTGGGCACCATGGCACAGCCAAGTTAACACATAAAATAAACTCTATCGTGTGTGGTGATAAAAAACTTTTGACATGAGGGAGAGGTCATGATTGAACAGCATTGTGAACACGCTAAATACCATTAGACTGTACACTTTAAAATCATTAATTGGAAGTTGTATTTCACCTAATTTTAAAAACAAAACAATGGTTCATATCACCTAAAAGTTTAGAAGTTGTGTTGGCTTTAGTTTCTGTTTGATCAGGGCATTGTACCTGCTCCTCTGACTTCCTCTCAGCCCTCCCCGTCTGTGGTGCAGCTGCATCCTCAGACTGACTTTCTTTGTGGGTACAGTGACTCCCACAATGAGGAAACATAATAATGAAATAAGCAAAATCTCATACAGAACAAAAGCTTTTTATCTATAGACTCCCCAGCTAAATTCCTGAAATTTCCATTCCTAATTCCTAATTCCTATTTAATCTTATATGGCTCAGCCTAGATCGTATGGAAACTTCTGAACCAAACACTATAGCTGGGTGACAGAATAATTGACTTAACCTTGATTATGGGATCCACTTCTAGACCTAGACTAGGGAAAGTTTCCTTTCTAGGAGATTAAAGAATCTATGGGTTCTTTAATGAAAATGTTAACTATGGGAAAAGGTAAAGAACGATGAATATTGGAATGTAACCAAGAATATCAATACATGCAGAGTGTCAATATACATTCATTTTTTAAATGCAGTATATACTCTAAAATGTTTCTTAATCAGAAATAAATGTAGTATGAAATAGAATAATGTGTGTGAAAGTTCTCAGAAGCAGTCTATAGAAATTAGGTTTACCTACCATTCCTTTACTGAATAATTTATTTGTAGCCACAGTAACATAATTACTGAAGTAACATAAGATACCAAAAAGTCTTCAGAACTAAAGGCTTTAATCAGGACAGTTTTTTTTTTTAAGTTTAATTTCAAAATAATTTTTGATTTATAGGAAGTTGCAAAAAATGTATACAGGGAGCTTCTCTTTATCTTTTTTCCAGTCTCCTCCAGTGGTAACACATTGCATAATTATATGTATTATCAAAACCAGGAAATTGACACTGGTACAGTCTACAGAGTTTATTTAGATTTCACCAGTTTTATATGCAGTCATTTGTGTTGTATGTGGTTCTGTGAAATTTTTATATCATGTGTAGATTAATGTAATTACTACCACAATCAACATAAAGAACTGTTCCGTCATCTCAATAGTCCCTTTAGTTACCCATTAATAGGCACAACCACCTCCTTGCTTACCTCACTTTAATTCCTGGCAACAACTAATCTGTTTTCTAACTCTATAATATAATATTGTTATTCCAAGAATGTTGTATAAGTGGAGTCATATAGTATGTAACATTTTGGGATAGCTTTTTCCTCTCAGCATAATTCCCTTAAGACCCAAGTTGAGGAAAAGACTCAAGTTGTTTACATGTACCAATTACTTGTTCTTTTTTATTGCTGAATAGTATTCATGGTATGGATGTACCACAGTTTGTTTAACAGTCCCCATGAAGGACATCTGCGTTGTTTCCAGGTGTTGGCTATTACAAATGGAGGCTATGAACAATTGGCTATAGGCTTTTGTGTTAAAATATGTTTTCATTTCATTGCATACCCATGCGTGCAATGACATTTATGATAGTTGCATGCTTAGTGTTATAAGAAACTGCCACAATGTTTTCCAGAATAGCTGTAGCAATTTCTATTCCTAGCAGCAATGTATGAATGATCCAGTTTTTCCACATCCTCACCAGAATTTAGTTTTATCATTATTATTTATTTAGCCATTCTGATAAGTATGTAATAACATCTCATTGTGGTTTAAATTTGCATTTCCCTAGTGGCTAATGTTACTTGCTTCCTTTCTTCATGTCTTTTTTCTATTTCTAATCGGAGTTTTGAGAGTTTGTCAGATATAAGGCTTGCAAATATTTTTCCAGCTTGCAACTTGTTTTCTTATTCTTTTCACAAAGTCTTTCACAGAGAAAAATATTTTTATTTTGATGAGGTACAAATTACCTATTTTTCCTTGTATGTATGTGTTTTTGATGTCACAAGATAGTTTGGCATCATGGCATATTAGGGTTATAATTTCCTAATACTCTGAAAAATGGAAAATTTATGTGAGACATAGATGAACACTCGATGAACAAGCAAATTAACATTATTCCCTGATTATCTTGAGTAGATGGAAGCATATTGCTGCAGCATTTTAAATCACAGAAGTTCAAGTATGAAATTGCACTCAATTTGTAACTGCATCTTTCAGGAACACAAAGCAAGAAGAACTGAGATGTTCTTAAATATCTACAAAATATCTATGCCAATTCATTGGCAAAATGGCAAAAGACTATTTTACAGAAGTATGATTTTTGTCTGTTGAAGAATTATAATAAACTGGTTGAAAATGTAGTTAGGGTGCCTGATGAAATACAGAATTCAGTTTAACTTGAATTTCAGATAAACAGTGAATACATTTCTAGCATAAGTATGTTCCAAATGTTACATGGGCCATATTTATACTAAAAAGTTATTTGTTGTTTATCTGAAATTCAAATTCAACTGAGTCTTCTGTATTTTAATTTGCTTAATTTGGCAATCTTAAAGGTAGTACAAGTTTTTTAATGAAGAGGTACTAATGGTTTATTTAATGAAGATTTCACAAATTAGATATGTTGGGCAAGTATCCTTTCTATGAATTTAACTTTTCTACTTCTTGTAACATTTTGTGTGTGTCAATTTAAGTGGCATCTAAAGAGCATTAACATTAGAATCAAAGAATAATAAAACTGGAATGAACCATAGAGATCATGTTGTTCAGCCCTATACATTTACAGATGAGAAACTTGAGACCTGTAGTGCCACTGATAGAAGGGAGAATAGATGTCCTCTTGCTAACTCCCATCAGAATTTCAAAGTTTTCACAATCTGAATATTTGAAAACTAAAAGCATTTTACAGCCCTTTCCACTTAGGGGCCTAATAATTTGAAGGCAAAGGGAAATTTCCAGCAGTTGACAGAACTCATTGTGTCTTTATAGGCAACTACATTAATATATTAAGTAGAAAAAATTGAAATACAAATACTAGCCTATATGAAGTTAATATTTGCTTTAGGAGAAGGGTAGGTATTTCACTGAGAAGAATTAAATTACTGAGGGGTTTCAAATATAAGGACAGAAAATGAAAGCTTCTCTAATTAGTTTTTACCTATTATTATCACTAAATGAAAACTCAAACCACCAGAAAAAAGGATTAACAGAAAAATAAATACTGAAGACATTTTCTATAGCCAGGGGTATTCTGTATTCTGAGTGGTACATCTACATCATGACTCGTTATGGGTTTGCCTTTTTAATATTCTCTCTCTTGGTCTGATGTCTTTTCTTTCCTTTTTTCCCTTAAATATTTTAAATCTCTTCATTCTGTGAAAAGCATATTACCAGAAGACTTCAAAAACATACACAAAAATCTCTAAAATAACACATATTCTTTTAATACTTGCTTTAATTATTTTCAAAGGGTCAGTTCATTAAGTGTTCTTTAAAAAAAATGCATAGGTTCCCAGCTATGTAGATAATTGCAGAGAGGATTAATAATGTGCAGGAAGAATTCCATTTGGTGGAATGTAGAACTATAAAATAAAGGCAGCCAGGCCCTGGAGAGTAAGGGATGATAAGAAGCAAGTCTGTAATGTCAGATCAGATCATGAGATGAAGTCATGAAGAGTTACTGAGCTTGTCTAAATCTGCGGAGGAAAAGTTGTGGCTGTCTAACATGGGAGACAGTATTTTCTGCATCCATCACTCAAAAGGAATGTAAATGTTAACATCAAAACAAATGCTGAACTCATTTGTGTTTATGCACATGATCCTTCCCTGCATGTTTCTCTTTAGTATACATATATTTTTTGGAAAGAAAATTAAGAACTCTCTTCTCTTTATGTCACTTAGAGGTTCCCCCATTTTTTTATTAAGGTATCATTGATATACACTCTTCTGAAGGTTTCACATGGAAAACAATGTGGTTACTACATTCACCCATATTATCGAATCCCCCCCATAACCAATTGCAGTCACTGTCCCTCCTTGTAGTTAGATGCCACAGAGGAAATACTTGTCTTCTCTGTGCAACACTGTCTTCTCCATGACCCCCCTACACCATGTGTACTAATCATAATACCCGTTAATCCCCTTCTCCCTTCCCACTCACCCTCCCCCACCACTCCCCTTTGATAACCACTAGTCCATTTTGGAGATTGTGAGTCTGCTACTGTTTTGTTCCTTCAGTTCTGATTCATTGTTATACTCCACAAATAAGGGAAATCATTTGGTATTTGTCTTTCTCTGTCTCAGTTACCTCACTGAGCATAATATCCTCTAGCTCCATCCATGTTGTTGCAAATGTTAGGATTTGTGTCTTTCTCATGGCTGAATAGTATTTCATTGTGTATATGTATCATCTCTTCTTTATCCATTCATCTACTTAGGTTGCTTCCATTTCTTGGCTATTGTAAATAGTGCTGCAATAAACATAGGGGTACATATGTCTTTTTGAATCTGAGAACTTGTTTTCTTCGTGTAAATTCCTAGGAGTGGAATTCTCGGGTCAAATGCTGTTTCTATTTTTAGTTTTTTGAGGAACCTCCATACTGCTTTCTATAACAGTTGAACTGGTTTACATTCCACCAGCAGTGTAGGAGGATTCCCCTTTCTCTGCATCCCTGCCGCATTTGTTGTTCCTAGTCTTTTCGATGTTGGCCATCCTAACTGGTGTAAGGTGGTATTTCATTGTAGTTTTAATTTGCATTTCCTTGATCATTAGCGAGCCATGTGGAGCATCTTTCATTGTGCCTGTTGGCCATCTGAATTTCTTCTTTGGAGAAGTGTCTGTTCATATACTCCAGCCATTTTTTAATAAAGTTATTTGCTTTTTGGGTGTTGAGGTATGTGAGTTCTTTATATATTTTGGAAGTTAACCCCTTGTCAGATATGTCATATACAAATATATTCTTCCATACTGTAGGATGCCTTTTTGTTCTGCTGATGGTGTCCTTTGCTGTACAAAAGCTTTTCACTTTGATGTAGTCCCATTTGTTCATGTAAATGGAATTGTTTTCCTCATTTCTCTTTATGTTAGTTCTTCATTAGTATATAGGAATGCAACAGATTTCTGTGTATTAATTTTGTATCCTGCAACTTTCCTGAATTCAGATATTAGTTCTAGTAGTTTTGGAGTGGAGTCTACAGGGTTTTTTATGTACAATATCATGTCATCTGCAAACAGTGACAGTTTAACTTCTTCCTTACCAATCTGGATGCCTTTTATTTCTTTGTGTTGTCTGATGGTCATGGTGAGAACATCCAGAACTATGTTGAATGAAAGTGGGGAAAGTGGACATCCTTGTTTTGTTCCCAGTCTTAAAGGAAAAGCTTTCACGTTCTCACTGTAAAGTATGATGTCGGCTGTGGGTTTGTCATATATGGCCTTTATTATTTTTAGGTACTTGCCCTCTATACTGATTTTGTCGATAGTTTTTATCATGAATGGATGTTGAATTTTGTCCAATGCTTTTTCAGCATCTGTGGAGATGATCATGGGGTTTTTGTCCTTCTTTTTGTTGATGTGATAGATGATGTTGATAGATTTTCTAATATTGTACCACCTTGCATGCCTAGAATAAATCCTACTTGATCATGATGGATCATATTTTTGATGTATTTTTGAATTCGGTTTGCTAATATTTTGTTGAGTATTTTTGCATCTATGTTCATTAGAGTTATTGGTCTGTAATTTTCTTTTTTGTAGTGTTTTTGCCTGGTTTGGGTATTAGAGTGATGTTGGCCTCATAGAATGAGTTTGGAAGTATTCCCTCCTCTTCTACTTTCTGGAAAACTTTAAGGAGGATGGGTATTATGTCTTCACTAAATCTTTGATAAATTCCACAGTGAAGCCATCTGGTTCAAGCGTTTTGTTCTTAGGTAGTTTTTTGATTACCAATTCAATTTCATTGGTGTTAATTGGTCTGTTCATATTTTCTGTTTCTTTCTGGCTCAGCCTTGGAAGGTTGTATTTTACTAGAAAGTCCATTTCTTCTAGATTGTCCAGTTTGTTAGCTTATAATCTTTCATAGTATTCTCTAATAATTTTTTGTATTTCTGTGGTGTCTGTATTGATTTTTCTTTTTCATTTCTGGTTCTGTTTATGTGTGTAGACTCTCTTTTTTTCTTGATAAGTCTTGCTAGCGGTTTATCTATTTTCTTTATTTTCTCAAAGAACCAGCTCCTTCTTTTATTGATTCTTTCTATTGTTTTATTCTTCTCAATTTTATTTATGCTCTAATCTTTATTATGTTCCTCCTTCTATTGACTTTGGGCCTCTTTTGTTCTTCTTTTTCTAGTTTCATTAATTGTGTGTTAGACTGTTCATATGGGATTGTTCTTCTTTCCTGAGGTAGGCCTGTATTGCAATATACTTCCCACTTAGCATGGCCTTTGCTGTGTCCCACAGATTTTACAGCATTGAATTATTGTTCGTTTGTCTCCATATATTGCTTGCTGTCTGTTTTTATTTGGTCATCAATCCATTGATTATTTAGGAGCATGTTATTAAGCCTCCCTGTTTGTGGAATTTTTCATTTTCTTTGCATAATTTATTTCTAGTTTCATACCACTGTGGTCTGAGAAGCTGGTTGGTATAATTTCAATCTTTTGAATTTAGTGAGGCTCTTCTTGTGGCCTAGTACATGATCTATTCTTCAAAATACTCCATGTGCACTTGAGAAGAATGTGTATTCTGTTGATTTTGGATAGAGTGTTCTGTAGATGTCCATTAGGTCCATCTGTTCTAATGTGTTGTTCAGTGCCTCTGTCCCTTTACTTATTTTCAGTCTGGTTGATTTGTCCTTTGGAGTGAGTGGTGTGTTGAAGTCTCCTAAAGCGAATGCATTGCGTTCTATTTCCCCTTTTAATTCTGTTAGTATTTGTTTCACTTAAGTAGATGCTCCTGTGTTGGGTGCATAGATATTTATAATAGTTTTATCTTCTTGTTGGACTGACTACTTTATCATTATGTAATGTCCTTCTTTGTCTCTTGTGACTTTCTTTGTTTTGAAGTCTATTTTGTCTGATACAAGTACTGCAATTCCTTTTTTCTTCCTATTATTTCCATGAAATATCTTTTCCCATCCTTTCATTTTTGGTCTGTGTATGTCTTTGGGTTTGAGGTCAGTCTCTTTTAGGCAGTATATAGATGGGCCTTCTTTTTATCCATTCATTGTCTGTGTCTTTTGATTGGTGCATGCAGGCCATTTATATTGAGGGCGATCATCGATAGGTATGTACTTATTGGTATTGCAGGCTTTAGATATGTGCTCATCAAAGGTTAAAGGGTAACTTCCTTACTATCTAGGAGTCTAATTTAGCCCACCTAGTGTGCTATTATAAACACTATCTGAAGGTTCTTTTTTTTTTTTCCTTTTTCTTCCTCCTCCATTCTCTATATATTGGATATTTTATTCTGTACTCTTTGTCTATCCCTTGACTGACTTTGGGAGTAATTAATTTGATTTTGTATCTGTTTAGTAATGAATTGTTCTACTTTCTTTACTGTGGTTTTATTTCTTCTGGTGACAGATTTTTAGCCTTAGAAACACTTTCATCTATAGCAGTCCCTCCAAAATACACTGTAGAGACAGTTTGTGGGAGGTGAATTCTCTCAGCTTTTGCTTATCTGGAAATTGTTTAATCCCTCCTTCAAATTTAAATGGTAATCTTTGTGGGTAGAGTATTCTTGTTTCAAGGCCCTTCTGCCTCATTACATTAAATATTTCATGCCATTCCCTTCTGGCCTGTAAGGTTTCTGTTGAGAAGTCTGATGATAGCCTGATGGGTTTTCCTTTGTATGTGATCTTTTCTCTCTCTCTAGCTGCTTTTAGAAGTCTGTCCTTATCCTTGATCTTTGCCATTTTAATTATTATATGTCTTGGTGTTATCTTCCTTGAGTCCCTTGTCTTAGGAGATCTGTGTACCTCCATGGCCTGTGAGACTATGTCCTTCCTCAGATTGGGGAAGTTTTCAGCAATTACCTCCTCAAAGACACTTTCTATCCCTTTCTCTCTCTCTTCTTCTTCTAGTATCCCTATAATGAGAATATTGTTCCATTTGGATTGGTCACACAGTTCTTTCAATATTCTTTCATTCCTAGAGATCCTTTTTTCTCTCTGTGCCTCAGCTTCTTTGTATTCCTCTTCTCTAATTTCTATTCTATTTCCCATCTTCTCTACTATGTCTAATCTGCTTTTAAACCCCTCCATTGAATGTTTCATTTCAGATACTGAATTCCTTAATGATTGAATTTCAGTTCTTAATTCATCCCTGAGTTCTTGAATATTTTTCTGTAGCTCCATAAGCATGTTTATGATTTTTAATTTGAAATCTCTTTCAGGAATATTGATGAGTTCTGTTTCACTTTTCACTTTTTCTGGTGTTTGTGGTATTTGTTTGGGGTTGAACCAGTTTCCTTTGACGTTTCATATTTGTATTTGGCGCCCTCTAGTGCCCAGAAGCTCTTCTCTGTTGAGCTGCTCTGCCCCTGGATTGATGTTGGGGGATTGCAGGGGAGCGGCACTTGTGCCTGGGGTGAGGAAAGAGCTGTTTTCTCCTTCCTGGCTGCTGTGCCTGTCTCCACTTTCATAACCATTGTGCCAAGTGCACAGGTATAAGCCTGTATGCTTTGTGTTTGTAGCTGCCCTTGGTGGTGCCTCCCTCTGGCTGGCCTGACCCCAGGGAGGGGCAGCCAGTTTGTGAGCTGGTGTCAGCCAGCTCGGAGGAAGGTGCGGCCGAGTGCTATTGTGGTGGGGGGCCTTGGAGCTGTGTAGCCACCCAGAGGGATGGAGCACCTGAAGCTTCTGAAAGTTCCCAACCTACTGGGCAGAGTGTGCCTGAACAACTTTGTCCCCCTGTTCTTTCTCCTGATCAGCAAGTTCTGTGCAGTCCTTCCCCCTTTAGGAGGTCTCTTGCTGTTACAAAGTCTCTCAGACTGCCCACCTTTCTTTTTGTCCCAGAGCAGCCAGATGTGTATCCCTGTTTTCCACAAGTGGCTGGAATCTCAGTCTTTCCAAGTATTTTGCCTGTCTTAGCTTTCCAACCCCACTAATCTCCAGAGAACCATGGAATGTAGGTTTGTGCTTCCAGAGCAGATCTCCAGGGCTGGGTGTTTAGCATTCCTAGGCATCCACCCCCTCCCTGCTCCAGTTCTCTTCCTCCCGCCAGTGAGTTGGGGTGGGGGAAGGGCTTGTGTCCCACCAGATCATGGCTTTGGTATGTTACCCTCTTCCGTGAGGTCTCTTCTTTTCTCCAGGTGTATGCAGTCTGTTGCAGCCTTTTTCTTGTTGCTCTTTCAGGATTAGTTTAGTTGTATTAACTATATTTTTGTATTAAGTGTGGTTTTGGGAGGAGGTGTCTGTTTCACCTCTCACACTGCCATCTTTAATCCTCCTCCCCCATTTTTTTAAGACAGGAATTTAGCTTTTCCAGGATTTATGGACTGTGTATTGTCCTTGTAGAGCAAGACCTATGTAACCAAAGGAAGAGTCCGTTTTTTTCCCTTTGGCTGATAAAAAGACAGGTTATGCACTTAACAATCACACTTCTGTCTCTGGAGAGCAGCCTCTCAATTCAACCCATCCACTTCCTTGACATTTTGATTTTTTATACTGGGGCTTTGTGAAGAGAGTACAGAGAAACAGGGTTGTTAGGTTTTCCAACTCTACTGGGTTTTTGACTGTCTGGTCCTTCATTAACTGGATATTTAATTCCAAAAATGTGACTGCAAAGGATCCTAAAAAAGTCACCTGTCTAATTAACATATTACCTTTCTCTCATCCATTTCTTAGTTAATGTTCAGCTGTGGGCAAAGCCATCTTTGGTTGACTTCAGTGGCAAGAAAGAAATGTTTGGGACTTTAAACTTCATTTAACTGTCACTGATTTTTCTGTCCTGTTGAATATCATCATGTGTTTTTAAATGTTAATACTGAACACACAAAAAATAGAAGAAATATACTCTTATGACTCCTCCTTTTCCTTTAACTTTCAACATCATGTTTACTGCCTTTACCATTGCTAAATCAAGAGTGAAAAATATCATGAGTTAAGGTAGCAATTATGCAAGTAAAAGTTATTTTTATTTATAATGATAATTGTATTTGAAAATTTATTGACTCTAAACTCATTAATCATAATATAAAAATGGTTTAGCAATAGAAGGCCCTGGCATACCTACTTTTTCAGAGTCTAAAATATATATTTTTTAATTAAAATTGCAAAAGTTGTGCAAAAGTAACATATCTGGAAGCAGAACATGAATACATTGAAAAGGCAAAAAGTGCTGAAAAACAGGGTAAAGAATTCCCTGAAATACATTTATCTACATATAGATACTTTAATTGAAATACTAACTATAGACCAGATGAAGTGATTGATTTGTCATCTAATAGGCAAGTAAACATATATCTAATTGTCTGTCATCTTAAAATAAATAGATAAAAATTAAAAATAAAAGGATTATTAGCATAAAAATGTGAAAGTTCCCATCTGGACATAAGATAAATTTTATTTTACTAAGTTTGGAGTGAGTAGTGGGAGAGAAGATTCATCTAACCCAGTTTTTCTCATGCTTTACTGATACAAATCACCAGGGATCTTGTTAAAATGACTATTCTGACTCAGTGGTCTGGGATGGAATCTGAGATTCTGAATTTCTGACAGGCTCCCAGCTGATGCCAACACTCTGGTTCCCAAATCACACTTTGAGTGTCAAGGGTCAAAAACGAAGGTGTTTATGTAATATTATGCATGTAGAGAAGCACAATACAAATTAGTTAACACATCTGTTTACTTTATACTAATTAAGAGTGGTTTAGAAATTCTTGTTACAAGGCATTAAAAAGGATTACCTAGGAAGTTATTTATTTGGATCACTTTTGTATTGTTTACTCTCTTTTAACAGCGATAACATTTTGTTCCTTTATGAACCTGGACAATAAAAGGCAAGCAACCTTCTAGTATGTTATATTAGGATTCTGGATATCTGAACTTGATTCATATGTGTATTTATTCTTGATTGAATAAATTTTACTGAATTGTCTAAAAAATAAAGTTTACTACAGACCATAGGCTATGATAAAGAGTAGTGGTTCTTAACCAGGAGTGTCCCCAAAGGAACACTGGACAGTATCATTTTTGATTGACAATGTGGCAGCAGCTGTAAGGCAGAGAGATTTCCTACTGGCACCTAATAGAGGTTAGGGATCTGCTGAACATTCTGCAGTGCACAGGACAGCTTCTTACAGTAAGGAATTATCCTACCAAAATGTCCGTCGAGCCAAAGTTAAGAAACCCTAGTGTACAGGATAAGGTAGGTGGGACTATGAGGTCTCCTATTTAGGGGTGTGAGATTAACCTGAATGAAATAATTAGTGAAGAAGTCTTGAGCAGTGTTATATAGAAAGAGTAGAAACAGGATTGTGGATGACATCCAAATGCTGTGTGCTACTGTCAGAACACTTTGTGGAAGAGGCAGTTCTGAAAGAAAGATGAGCAAGATTTAGAGTAAGGAACAAAAGCATTATACCTTTCCTTTTTCTAAGAAAACAAAGATGCTTCGCATCTTCAATATTGAAATTATTACCATACTTAGTAGGAAGCTTGGAGAATGCACTTTTTTAGAATTTTTTACTTCAAGGCGATTGAAGATCCAATTTAATAGATGTGCAGCTATTGACTACAAATACATTATGAACACATTCAAAGTCCTATCCATCTTTTATCTAACTATATTTCAGCTTTCCAAAGAATATTATTCTTTGCAGAAACACTGAGCAAAGCAAAATGTTTACTAGAAACAGAAGACTAGGGTTTAAAGTTATACATCTAATTGGTTAGTTTTTCATTTTATCTCTAATAACTCCATGGATATGTAAAGATCCCAAGAAGATAAAGAAAAAACTGATCATGGCAAATGGATAGGGTGGTAAAAAATCATATATTATTATGTAGTAACTTCACTGTTATTCCTGAGAGATGTCAGATTGCTTATAACATTTACACATGAGAATATAATGAATATTACATCTGAATATTTATAATTGGATATGAATAGATTCATATTGTGATATTAGGCCTTTACTCTCTAAAGTATTTCCAAAACATGCTATGAACCAAGAAATATATTTAAAAAAATACAGTTGATCCTCATTATTTACAGATTCCATATTTGCTAATTTACCTATTAACTGAAATTTATTGGTATCCCACAATCAATGCTCACAGTCATGGTCATTTGTGGGTATGGACAGAGTAGCAAAAAATTGGAGTCACCCAGTGCACCCACTCTCAGATAAAGTTGAGCCAGGTGATGCTGTGCTTTCTTGTTTTAGCTCTCATGCTATAGACAAGTGTGTCCTTCTCACAGTCTAGTAAGTGTCGTGTTTTTGAATTTTTCTTTTTTTTTTTTTTTTTCTTTTTGTTGATTTCACTGTTTCACTGTGCCCCCAGACATAGTGCTGAGGTACTGTATAGGTTCCTAAGTGCAAAAAGGCTGTGATGTGCCTTCTGGATAAAATGCATGTGTTAGGTAAGCTACATTCAGATAGACTTGTAGTGCTGTTGGCTGTGAGTTCAATGTTGATGAATCAACAATATATGTTAAATAAAGTATCTATAAACAAAAACGCATAAAACAATGTTATGTTTTAATAGGTCGATGAAAATGTTGTGACTGGAGGAGGCTCATGGGAACCTAACCCTGTATTTCCCCTAAGAGCAATGCTTTAGTATTTGCTAATTCAGGACACTCTGGTGTTCATGGAGACTTTATAGAGCATAAGTAACCACAAATAACAAGAATTAACTATATTAATATTCTCTATAGTAACCATTTTAGCATACTGAGAATTTTTATTTGATGTATTATTTTTCATAGAGTAAATGACCAGCTCTATCACCTCCATCATGGACCAGATGGTGTCATTTTTTGACTGGGTAATTGCAGTAGTCTTCCAACTGGTCTTCTTGTTCCACTCTTGCTTCCTATGCATATTCTGCACACAGGAGATTATAAATCAGATGTGTTACTCCTTGGTTCAAAGCCCTATGAAAGTTTTCCCATTTAACTCAGAGTAAAATCGACACTCCTTAGCAAGGACTCTGGGGAAGCAGCTCACCAACCCCCACCATATTACCTGACTTAATTTCTTATGTTCCCCTTGCTCTGCTCACTCTGCTTCAGCCTCGCTGATTTCCTTGCTCTTTCTTCCTGCTGGAAACCACTGACTCTGCTATCTCTGTGGTTCACTCCCTCTCTTCTGTGAGTTCTTTGCTTGAAACTCTCAGTGAGACCTTCCCTGCCCACCCTGCTCAGTACTGCAACCCTCTTCTCTCCCATCCCAAACCCCCAATCCTCCTCTCCTTTTTTTTCTGTAATACTTGCCATCTTCTAATATTTACTTATTTGTGTTTATTGTCTGCAGTGAAATTGAGGCAGAATATACTCCCAAAAAGAAAGTAACTTTTAGTGTTTTCTTTAATTTTTAGTTTTCTCAATTGTTGCCCAGTTGTGATAATCTGAGAAGAACTAGGCTCTTTAATATTCATGAAGTTATAGCTGTAATAACCACCACCACAAATAATTATTACAATATTCAAATAGCAAATGTTTGTTGCTCAAATTATACTTTTGCACTTGCTATTTAAAACATAATATTATTATCATGCACAAACCATATGCATATTTTGCATTCCTAAAGTAATTAAATAATTTTAGATTGGTGAATAGAATAATCACCATTCACATACTAAAGACTCTCAAATCCGTTTCTCCAGCTCAGTGACCTCAATTGCACGCTAGACCTGTATACTAAACTGTCTCACAGGTGTTGTCATTTGGAAATATCATGGGAACCTCAAGCTCCACACCAGTTTCCTAATCCCTCTACTCTTCCTTCTTGCCACAACAAACTTCTTTTAATACTTTGAATGAGACATGGTTTTTCTTGACTATAGACCTTTGCACACACATCTTCCTTTGCCTGGAATACAATGCAGAAATCCCTCAACACACACTGTTTACTCTACTTATCCTGCAGGTCTCAGCTTCAATGCAGCCTAATCTCCCTGGAGTAGGTTGGGGGCCCACTGTTATTCCATAGCATCCTGTGGTACTCATCACACTTTGCTGGCATGGTATGTTGAATTAAAGCTTCCTGCAAGAACAAGAACTCCATGAGTCTGTCTCTAGTGTGATATAATGAGTTATAAAAAATATGCATTTGGTCATTCAGATGACCAGATATATATTTCTCAGATATATTTGATCTTCATCTACAGTCCTGAAATGAGCCGTAAAGATGAAATGGGTGTCTGGTTATGTTAATGGAGAGACTTTTGGACCCCACCCAAGGGTAGACGCTGAGACCAACCATGTTATCAGAGGGTGGGAACTCTCAGCCCCCAGCCCCCAAGCCCTGGGAGGGGAGAGGGCAGAGGGCTGGAGACTGAATCAACCAATGACCAATGACTTAATCATGACTATGCAATGAAACCCTCACAAAAATCCGTGAGAAGAGCATTTTGCTTACTCCTTTCTCACTCTTTTTTGTTCCTTCTTTTCTGTTGGGAAACTAGAATACTTCTATGTGCCAGACTTCTGTGTGCCAGGAGAGAGCTTCTAAGTTGAGAAACCAGAATACTTCTTTGTGCCAGACCTCAACCTCCAGAGGGAGAGAACCTTCTTTATTTGGGACGTCGGCGCTCTTTGTATCTCTTCATCTGGTTACTAATTTGTATCCTTTACTAAACTGGTAAATATTAAGTGTTTTCCTGAGTGCTGTGAGCCACTCCAGCAAATTGATCAAACCTAAGGGGGAGGTCATGGGAACCTCCAGTCTGTAGTTAGCCAGTCAAAAGCACAAGCAACAGCCTGGGGCTTGCAACTGGTGTTTGGAGTGGAGCTTGGAGGGCAGTCCTGTAGGACTGTTGATGGGTGGTCCCATCTCCGGAGGTCTTTCACTGCATGCTAGGTGTAACCTTGCTGGGATGGAGGAGGGAGGGCTCTTGACTGATCAGGAAATAATTCACAAACAGGTAAACAAGTGCAGGTAAGAAAGGAATTCATTAAAATGAAAATAGTAGAGAGTGTCAGCATTGTGTAGTGCCTGGAAGAGTGGCTCTTTTTTTAAGCAGCCATGCAGGTAGTAGAGAATAAAAAAGAACAGAGGAAGAAAAGGGAAGATGTTCAGGCAGGCTGCTGAAGAACATGTGCGGCCATGTTTAAGATTAGAAAGCTGCATGAAATAGCAAAGTGACAGGCACTGAGCACTGGTGGTGGATGTTAGTGGGTTCTTTTTTTCTCACAAAAAAGAATTAGAGACAAAGTGCAATAGGCTTAATCAGCAAGAAAGCTTTATTTAAAGCAGAGTATGCACTCAAAGTGGGGGAGTTTGGGCAACCTCAGAGAGGAGGAGGCCAAGCAGGTTTTATTTAAAGGGACAGTGCACACTCAGAAGTACAGGCAACCTTAGTGAGGAGGTGTGCTTAATGGTTTAGGGTTTAGGTACACGGTCTTTTTGGTAGGGGTCAATATAAGGCATGATTATGCAGTTGATTAATATTTTCTTTGAAGTTTTGTCTTAAGAATAAGGTTATTTAGGTGACTGTGTTGATCTGGACACCAGCATTCTTTATCCATGTATGATCGTTTATACTCCAGAGGTCTATCTTCTGTCCTGGTTACGTTACTTAATTGATTAAGGTGACTGGAAGAAGGGAGAACAGCATAAAGATTAAGTTAAAGAACAAGCTAGGCCTTTGTTTGCAGCCTAAGTAGATTTTATCATGGCATGACCCTTTTCCCATATTCCTGCTCTATCTTAGTATGGAGTCCCTTAACCTGGGGAATCTGGTGCTGTCTCTGGACAGGTAGTGTCAGAACTGCGTTGAGTTCTCAGACACAGTACTGGTGTTTGAGAATTGCTTGGTGTTGTGTGTGAGAAAACCCGTCACACACACACACGCACACACACAAATTGAAATTGGGTCTAGGAACCCAAAGGAACTAGCATATAGTAGTTAGTCAGTATATATTGGGTCAACTGAAAACAAAAGGAAAATGGTAACACAAATTCAGTTAAACGTATCTCCAAGAGTATTTAATGACTTAGAAAAGTGGTCAGATATAGTAATAACCAAAAATTACATGCTGTGAGGTTATAAATAGTGTGGTTTCAATTTTTAAATATATGTAACAAACAAATTTTTATAATGAGAAAAGATCAGAAATATGCCAAAATGTTAACAGGGAAAAGGCTTTGTTGGCAAAATCATTATATGATTTTAAAAATATGTTTCTTTTCCACTTTTATATTGAATGCATATTAGTTTTGTGATCAGAAAAAACAAATTATTCAAAAGGGAAATCAACGTTTTTTATATTCTTATTAAGATTAAGGATTAGTAAACATTCTGTAGTTCATCCTTTTAGTTATTTTTGATGGAAGGTTTTGGCATTTTTATACTCTTCTTGACTCATGAAACACATCTGAAACCAGATCCAATAATCCATGCTAGTATAGCTTCTTCTAGACTTAGAGAAACCCATGAGCATCCATGTAGTTCTATAATTATATATGATAGTATGTGTAATCCAAAAATGTAATGTAACTCAATTTGATCTGTTTGTTTAAAAAGAACTATTTCTCTTCTAAATAATCACTTCTGAAAATATTGTCATCTTTCTCACCAATTAGGATTTCGAAAAGTTTGATATTCTTTTTTCAATAGCCAAATTTAAATGTAAAATTCCTTATCCTTTTGTAGAAAAGATGTGATATAAAGAGCCACAAATCACCATAAAATATGAATTCCCTCCTTACTTCTCTTAAGTCACAGTGGGATAATACACAAACCCTCTTTTGCTAGCTCCAGCTTAATAATTCTGGCTGGCTTATCAATATTACACCCTCAGTCACATATTAAAAATTATTATGAAGTGAAAAATTCAAACATTGTTCATTGAGATTAATTTTAACTTGTTTAAGAAACGTTTATTGAGGACCTTCATATGCTTGGGAGAGTGCTAAGCTCTGACAATGCAAAAAAGATAAGATATGGTCCTGTCTTTGAGGCACTTATAGTCTATTGAGGGAGAAATATTTCAAAAAGATATATGATAATACAGCAAAATAAATCCTGTTATATAGGAAGAACAAAGTGCTTGAAGTACAAAAAGAGTGTAGTGGGTGTTGCTGAAGACTGTGTCTTTTATATCTTCTCTGGTTCAGGCCATCATTAACTCTTACCTTGATTGGGAGAATAGCTCCCAATTGATTACCTTGCTTTTATCCTTGCCTTCCTATAATCTATTCTCAACACAGCAGCCAGAAGATATTTTTTGTATGTTGAAAAAGTATGTTGGAGTGTGTCCCTCATTTGCTCAAAATGCTCTAATGGCTCCTCATTTCACTGAGTGAAAACCAGAGTTCTTCCACGTCCTTCCTGACTTGTTTTCCTTTTTCCCAACCCCAAATGACCTCTTTGTCTTTATCTCTTCCTGAGCTCCCTTTTGCTGAATCAGCTGTAGCTACATTAATCCTTTGATGTTTTTCAAACCTGCTACATATTTATAACTTGGGGACTTTATACTTGCTTTCCCTCTCCTGGAAAACTCTTGACCCAGCATGATTCCCTCCTTACTTCTTTTAAGTCTTGATTCACATGTTACCTTCTCTATGAGACCTATAGTGGTTAGACCTTCCAAAATTACAACTTGTAGGTCAAACACTCTCAATTCATATAGTCTGTCCTAGTTTTTCTTAATTTGCTTTGCACTTATCACTATCCAACATTCTTGTTGTTTATCTCACTCAGGTTTTTAAAAATTTTATTCACTAATGTATTGATTACATTTAAAGTAGGGCCATATATTAAATGATCAATAAATGATGAAGGGATGATTAGATCTTCTTTTTATTATAGTACAATCTTAGTTTTTACTAATTCCAATAATTCTTTTTGGATTCATTTGAGATTTATCTTTACATTTTCTACTTAAAAATTGTGGTTTCCTTGTAACTCAATAACTTAAGTTGGAATGGAAGAAAAGAAACAATACCTCTTCAAGAAAGCTGTTTTCAATCAATTTTTACTGACTTCATGCAGACAATAAATGAAAAGCTGATTTCTAGATGAAAATCACTGCCTAAGATTTTGACAGTTATTTTTTGGTGTAAGAATATGTTACTGAAGTAATACAAGTGACTTTCCTTTAAATTGATGAATCTTCAGACAAACTAATTCTGGACTAGCCTTCTCAGCTGATTGCTGCTCATTAGAGAACAATTACAATTATATTAAAAGAAATTATATAAATATAGATATAAAATGGAATGTTGTAAGAATGTTATCTTAGTTCCATAAACCTCTGGCATTCTAGAATCTTCAGTCTCTGATGGAAGGCACTAATAAGAGCCTTTAGGCCTGCTAATGCATGTTCTGTTGGAAAGACACATTAGAGGCACATTAATTATGAGGCAATTGGAGTACCAATATTTCATTGCAGCATTCTGATGGACTTAAAAGGGGGAAACGGAAACAATGGACTAGTAACATAACCTTCTGACATTAAATGACAGAACCTGGAAGACTTAATGAATACCACAAGTGTTCAGTAGTCATAGAAATTTGGCCCTTTCTCCAATTAAGTTAGTGTGCTGCCTCTACTGAGCACTGAAGGCAGTAGGGATCCTGAGTTGAATTTTTCATGTTCCGTGGTGTGAGGGCTTACCTTGAACTCTTCGCACTTTAGCCAGTTCCCCATTACACATGATCACATGTATTTGCTAAGCAGTGGGCAGAAGTTTAGGATCTAGGATACTGACCTCACTACTGTGAAATCAGCACTCATTTTCAAGAGGACCTTAGCTCTTTCTCAATGGCACTTAAAGAGGTTAACTTTGTTAAGGAAAAAATACAGTGATAATAAAGATCTATTTGGAGTTTTAAGAGACCCAGGGTTCCTCCCACTCTTCCCTGGAGAAATTACCTAACTGCTAATGTGCTGTGCAGAAAAGCCTTCCAAACTGCCTGCTGCCTAATTAGTTTTATTAAAAATACACATCGAACTTATTTTGAGTGATGGGTTTATTATGTGGAAAATGATGCAAACACAAGATTATTGAATGAAAACAAGTAAACAAATGCTCATTTATCATCAAAATGTTACAATTAACCAAAAGAGCACATTAGTAAGTTGGTCTTTCTTCTTAAATTGCCAAGCAGGTGGGAGGTTTGACTTGGTATCTTTTATAAGCTCTTGATTTGAAATGAAGAGAGTGTGAGTTTCCCTCCACCCCCAATTGTCTTATCTTCATTTCAATTTTCAGTGCTCAAAGATATTTCTAAGTGAAATACTGTTCTTTCCCTTTCTCTTTCAAAGTTTCATCAATTACTGTTTGACATGTATATGAAGTGATAAGCATTAGCTGGTGTAATAAAGAAACAGAAAAGCGATTTGTCTTTTACAGCCATATATTTGAAAAATTAGTCAGTGTTTATAAATCCTTCCCAACTCCTTTTTTTCCCTAACAAATGAGTCTGTGCTCTGAAATTATGAAATTGAAGAGTAATTGCACTATAAACAGAAAATGGTGAGTATGAGAGGAGTTGGATGACTCAATTATATTTGGCATTTGGCCTCCTGTTTCCGTAATTGCTAATTAAATGGATCCAGTCTAGGTTGGAGATGAGCTAATGTATGCAACATTGCTATGAAATCTGTAGGATGTTCTCAATTGGAGAGACACTATATAGCAGAAAGAGACACTGGGGATCGAATCCTGATTCTGTTGCATTTTATGTGGCCTTGTGTTGGGGGAGTGTTGTGTATTTTCCTTGGTTCTTGTCCCTGTCGCAAGAAAGAATTGAAGGGCAGAGACACAGTAGTGATACAGAATAAAAGCTTTATTTAAAGTTACTTAGAGAGTAAGTAAGTTCAGGTGACCTCAGAGAGAGAGGAGCTCCCTGAAGGGTTGGGGGTTCTCCCTTTTAAGGATTTTTCAGGAATGTGACAAAGGGCTAGGGGTGTGGACTTGTTAAGTGGTCCCAAGTATCTTTGATGAGACATTAAGTTTCTTATCAGTCCTCTAGGTAATTCTGCAAAATTAACTTTTCACAAGAAATTTACTGTTTTGGTCCTCTCCCAGGATAGCAGCTTCCTGGTTTGGGAGCATATCAGTCAAGACTGTCTGCCCTTCCTCCAAGGCGGGCAGAATTATTGTTTGTTGTTTGCTGAAGAGTATGTTAAGAATCTTTCTTCTTAACTGATTTTGGCTCTAAGTGGGATCTCTCTGTCCTTATTATGCTCTTTATAGGTGGGCCTTTTAGCAGGCTAGAGTAAATCTTACAATGATCTGACTGACACAGTGAAGACATGGGCTGTGCTCAGATACATCTCTTTATCTAGGGAATATTCAAGCATTTAAGGCCAAGTTGCTCCTGACCTTTTGAGCTTTAACTGATTAACTCATTAACTTTGAGTCTTTTCTGGCTTTCTAGTTTTAACTGGTTAACTGAGTCCTTTCTAGGGGCCTTTACTGACCTTGTTCTCTTTCCACCATGCTCATATCTATTTTCCTGCCTAACACTTGGATAGGTAATTTACCTTTTCTGAATCTGTTTCACATTGTAGCATGGATACAATATTACAGTGGAATTGAATGTAAGAATTATGGAGCATTCCAGTGTGATACTATGTAATATTAGAACTGCATCTTGATCTCTTCTAGCTATTTTGGCTTCCAAAGGATCAACATTGGCTTCCTAATGCAAGAGCAAGGACAGACAATATTTAATTAGTATAATTGGCAGATAAAGGGTATAAACCTTGGTGTCAGATAAATGTGGCAAAACATGCAGTTTTTATGTGGTTATGCCTTTGAAAACTCTATTTCTTTTGTCTCTATGGGATTATTCTTGCATAAATCTGAGTTCACTTGAGGGAAAGTTTCACAGAGCAACTGAAATATTTCTGGGTTGAAGGTATTCAAAGCTCTGACTAAATCTTTAAAAACAGAGTAATTTTCTTCCCTCAGATGTCAGTGTGATGGGAAAGGTAGTTGGACTCTTCAGATGAATATTAAAAAGATTAAATGAAAATTATAGAGAGAATACTTTCACACATAGGTAAGTATTCTGGTTTACTTATAATATGTTCAATTTTCCTAGCTTCATGAAGACTAAATCCTCTAAACTATGATTAAGTTAACACAAAGTCCAAACAACTAATGCCATTGCTATATTAATATCAAACTTCTTTCTTTCTTCTTGTATGTTCAAATATCCTTCATACATCCTCAAAATAAAGTAAAGAAAAATAAAACAAAACAGAAAACAAACTAGCTTCTGAAGTAAATAACAAAAATACTACTACCAATACCATCATCACCAACGACAACAAAAAGCCAAACACAAAACAGGACTAAGACATTTAGGAGAAACTGAGATCGTTAACATAAAGACTCTAGTTCATAAGTAATTAGGCAGTGGTTAAGAGAAGAACAGGAAGAATAAAGGTTCTAAATGGCCAAATATTTGAATTCTTTACATATTTCTGCTATGGCTTTAATATACTACTGAAAGTTTTGAGGGCTCTAACCTTCACCCCTGAACTGAAAATTGCATTTATTAAGAACCATTACTTAAAATTCTTAAATGCCTCCAGTAAGTCAACTACCATTTTGAACAACATCTTGACATTTTTATTACAGCTTATAAAAGACCTGCTTATCTTCAGTTGACCAGTAAAGAAACCAGTTTCAGAGAGTTTAAGTTATATGCTTAAAGATTAAAGTTGATAAGTAGTAAGACCAAGTTTTGAACCCTAATTACAAAACTGGTGTTCATTTCATTCCACCATGGATTTCTCCCAATAACTACCTTGCCTACCATCTAGGACTATCATAAACATCAAATAAAATAATGTGTTTGAAAGCATTTTACAACACTGTAAGATTATGTACATATATGTGATCTCTCCCTTTTGGAGAGATTTCATGAGAAACTAAACTAAACCATATGGGAAGAACTTGCTTTTTAGAATGAAATAGGGTATTAAAATAAGGTCCCTCTGGAATGTTATTTTACATTTCACATCACAGTGCAAAGAGCTCCATGGTTTTGCCATTGGCATTTCCCTCCCAGCCCTAAATTCTCAGAGATTCTTTCCCTGAATACCTTATTTAATATCCCCATTTTCAATAGGCTACTCTTTATCATTTTCCCTACTTTTAACATTTCAGTAACATTTGTTCTTATTTAAATTGTTGACTTTTCTTATTGTTTGCTTGCTTACTGTCTTCTGGGGATCTTGTATTTCTTCACTATGTCTGGACCCCTTGATATATGGTTGGTGTTTAATAAACATTTTTTGGAAGAGTATCAGACTATTAGGAGATCTCAGTTCCATCCTCAGGCAGATCACTAAATAGCT
Source organism: Manis pentadactyla (assembly GCF_030020395.1). Taxonomy (NCBI): domain Eukaryota; kingdom Metazoa; phylum Chordata; class Mammalia; order Pholidota; family Manidae; genus Manis; species Manis pentadactyla. The sequence continues at coordinate 87,901,358 of NC_080019.1, forward strand.
ATATGACATAGTTACTTAGCTCTTTTGGACCTCAGCCATCTCATATTTTAAAATGATAGCAGAACTATAGAATCCACAGAGAGTTTTCACATACATATTCTTTTAAAATAAGGAAATGAGTCAGACTAAAAGAGCACAACATCCTTTTTGACTCTCAGGTTTGATGTATCTAACTTTTGATGTATGGCTGTAACTCTGGGGGGATGTGTGTTCCCAGCCTGGGGTGACTAAACCAGTGAAACCAGTGTAGCCAAAATCAGTCAAGGGAAAAAGTAAAGTAGGAGAAACCAGTTTACTTGCTCACAGGAAGCCTGGCTTCATTTGCCTCCTTCTCTCTGGCTGCCAGTCTCACTCCCGCATTTCTCCCTGACCCTGCACATGCTCTCCTTTCCCCCTTTGCAAACACCTATTGATATGGAAATGGCTAAGGAGAAAATAGCTCCTCTCCACCTCTTGTAAACACATATTGATATAGAGGTGGACTAAGGCCAGGCAAGAGATTCTGGAAATACTGCATTTTTACCCACAGCCCACCCCTACAGAATTCTCACTGTACAATCTACTTGGTTCCCATTTTCCACAATGGTCCCTGTGTGAGAAAACTGGAGCACTGCAACCAGACTAATAACATGCAATAACAAGAGCAATAAAATCATGATAATCCTCAGCCAGAGGATCCAGCTTGGTTTAAAGTCCTATGCAGATTAAGTCCATAGCTCACTGATTCCACAGGAGGCCAGCAGCTGAATTGGTAGGGAGCTCCATGCACTCTCAGCAAGCAGCAGCTGCAGCCAGGAGGCAGATCCAAGTAGCAAAAAGTTTAGAAGAAAATAACCTGAAGGGTGACACCAGCATAGGCAAATCTTGTCGTTCAGGTAGGATGCATGCAAGAGAATGTCCTATGATGGTACAGTGGCAGGAATGGGATCTCGTCCTGGTCTAGTATACCAGACTTTCACCCCCCTCCCTGTGCGAGTTACATATGGGTCAGTAGATAGGGCTATGGTAGGGACATGCTCTGGCCATAAAGATGAAACAAAACTTCCTCATTAGATGCTCTTACCTTCTGGTTGTTTGGATACACTATTGTGATCTTTGGGGGCCCCTCTGCTGTTACTCCAGGAATACACAGGAGGCCAGCTTCCATACCTTTTTCCCAAGGTGCCAGAAGGGCCAGCCATCAAGTCCGTTTGTTGAAATGTTCAAGGCCATGTTCACTCAACAGTCTCTCTAGGGTTTAATGCAGTTGGGGCTGGCAGCAGGATGTTCCTCTGCTGACCATATCCTGGCTTCAGTAACCCCTCTTTGGTTTGCACAAACAGTTGTATAGAAGAGGCAGCAATGTGTGTTAGCATGTCCACAGGGCCCAAGGCTCCTTGATCAAATGCCATAGCACTCTCCATAAGCGACCTGCCCTGCACTGCCCTGTAGACTATTGGTATCAGACTTCAGGCCAGATTTCAACAAACCATTTTACCTCTCTATCAAGCATGCCCCAGTAGGATTCTATGGTACATGAAACTTCCACTTTATTCCTAATTGCTGCACCCATCCTTGTAATGCATGTCCAGTAAAGTGGGTGCCTTGATTGCTTTCAATCACCTGTGGCCGGCCATAGGCTGCAAAGAGATGCTCTAGGCCCTTTTGGTGGTTTGCTGAACTGCATGACGTGCAGGAAAAGCAACAAACAGGCCAGTAGCTGTATCCACACAAATCATGACATACTGATATCCTTCTGATATGGACAGAGGCCCAATACAGTCTATCTGCCACCTGACAAGGGGTATAAGCCTCTTTACTATTGTCTCATGTTGCTGTGGGACTTGGTGTAAGTTCCTCTTAGAGCACACAAGGCACTCCTTCCAGGCTCCGCTGACTTCTTCAAAGGTCAAACCCAACTGACGGGCTTCAGCCCACATTGTCTTTTACCCCACATACAACAAATGCTGATGTAACCACTGGGTTACATCAGAGGCAGGCTTTCCTTCTAGCCAAAACACCTAGGCCAATATGTCTACTTCATCATTCCCTGGGGATGCCAAAGGCAAATGGCCAGTCTCACATGATAGATGATAACTGTCTTAGTCTGACCAGAGGCCCATAGGTCTTGCCAAAACTCTTGCTCCCCAAAGGAGTTGGTGACCAACCATCCAGTTGGCATGGTACCATGTCTGTAGCCACAAAGTCAATCCCTGATAGATGGCCCAGCTGTCAGTGCAGACAACTATAGGGGAGGGCTCCTGGGTGGTCACAAGCCATACTGCCCGTGACTCAGCCCATTGGATGCTCTTCCCCTCTCCATCCTCCATCCATATTGTCTCAGTTTTAGGATGGAAAGCCACAGCCCTCTACTTCAGGGGCTGCCCATGACTGGAGCCATCTGTATACCAAGCACTTTCAGGTACAGGGACTTTTCCCTCCCTTTAAGGACTCTTGGTTACTAATGTACCAAAAACAAGTTCTTCCTGTTTTCCACTTGCATAAGTCACTGGCCCTAATAAGCATTGGCATTCTTTACTTAAGGGCTAGTGAAAAGGGTGCTATACTTCTGTAAGTTTGCACCACATTTGGCCAGTATAGGCGTCTGTGCCATGCCACTCCATGGCCTTTGGGTCCAGTCTCTCACCCACACCACAATGGGATAGGTGGCTATTACCTTGGTCAGAGCTTTTCCGGTAATGGGCTCTGTAGCCAGCAAAGCATGGTACACAGCAGCCAGTTGCTTTTATATCAAAGTTTACAAGACCTCTGATTCTCTACACAGTTGTGACCAGAATCCAATAGATTGGTGGGTCCATTCAAGCCACTGCCAGGTGCCCCATCCATAACTATCCTTGGTTATGAACATCATGCTCACAGGGCCTTGTTAAGACCGTTACACTCAAGGTCTGTATGGCTCTGACTGCTCACATAGCAGCACTTAAAGGAGCTGCACATTTTTCATACCAGTCCCACCTGATGCCCTTTTGTATCAGATAGTATAAGGGCTTCAGAATTTGTGCCAAGTGCAGGATAAACACTGTACAGTAGCCCAAAAGTCCCCAAAACTCTTGTAATACTGCCACAGTTGTAGGGATGGGAAAAGCCTGGACCTTATCTATGACTGCTTGTGGGATAACTTTAGTCTTACCCGACTGGGCAACTCCTGAAAAACTTACAAACAAACCAGGTCCCTGAACCTTGGTGGTCCCTCTCCTGTAGATGTTGCAGCAGTCTAAGGACTGTGCCTTCTAAATCTGCAAGAGAATCAGATGTGAGCATGATATCATCAATGTAGTGATACAGCCGCACCGTTTGTGGTTTCTTCTATGTGGCAAAGACCTGAGCTACAAGTGTGTGACAAATTGTGGGACTGTGGAGGTATCTGTGTGGAAGGACAGTGAATGTCTACTGGTGACCTTCTCACGTAAAGGCAAACTGTTCCTGACTTTCCTGTCCTATGTCTGTAGAGAAGAAAGCATTAACAAGGTCCACAACACAGTGATACATCCCTAGCTCATGACTGAGGGTGTCCATAAGGGCTGCTGTACAGCAGCATGAAAAGGGGTGTGACTTTATTCAGTTCCCTGTAATCCATGGTCATATGCCAGGAGCCATCCAGCGTTTTCACTGACCACACTGAGGAATGAAAAAGACTATGAGTGGGCTTTATGATGCCCACCTTCTCCAACTCCTGTAGAGTTTCTCCAGTTTCCTTGTGTCCCGCAGGCAATTTATACTGCTTAGTATTTGTCACCTGCCGAGGTACAGGCAGAGCTATAGATGGGTGTTTAGCATGTTCCCTCAGAACTGCCTTTACCACATGTACCCTCAGTCTGAACTCACCTGGAGTGGTCTGTAACCACAGGCCCTGCAGGATGTCCACCTCCAAAATATATTCATGGATGGGAGAAATGTACACAGTTTACTCTTTTGGGGGTAAGTGCCCTATCCCCAGTGGGGTTTGGGCTTTCTTCACTCCAACTGCCTTATCCCCATGGCCATCTATCATACCCATGATATCATGTGATATCATCTATCATAGTTTCTATGTATCAGGAAACCACTTAGGGTTGCCATAAATCAGAGAACATTCCACCAGCTCCAGGACACATTGTACATTCACAAGGTATTAGGATGTAGGAAGGAAAAACAAGGACATGCAAACAGAACAGAGATGCCATAGGGTGAGAACAGACCAGACCCGAAGGTCTGTGCCTTATATGGAAAGGGGACAGCTCTCCCTGAATTCCATCCTTCTGATGTGCCAACTAAGACCCAGATGTCAGCCTCCTCCCTCTTGGAAGGAAAAAAGTTTCTAGTTGTCTATTATGTCACCTTTAGCCAATCATACCTCTCCACGCCCCCTAGGACAGCTTGCCCACTCCTCCCCCTCCTAATCCCTTATAAGCGCCCACCTCCCTGAACGGGTGTGACTTCCCCGGCCTGTAATACCCAGGCCATGGAACATTACTCGAGAGTTGCACTCAAATAAACTACCTGGCCCTTTGTTGCCTCTCTTTGCCTGCTTATTTTGGCTAAAATTTATCTTACACCAGGGACCAATGAATCACTAATTCCACATATGGCCTCTGATCCCTACCTACCTTCAGTTAAACTGCAACACCCAGTCATACTCCTGTGGGAATTGGGGCCCAGGCAGAGTCTGAGTATTTTTCCCCAAGAAGTTCCCTCTGCAGGGACACAGACCAGACATGGGGCTTTGACATTGACTTCAGTGTCTTGAACCTCAGCAGCTAGAACCACTGCTCTGGCTTTAATTTGTGCCATAGTTCTAACAAGATCCTATTGTGCTGCCCATCAGGTTTTTCTTTCACTGCCCCCAACTTTATCTAATCAACCCATCTGGGTCCTCAAGACCTTCACAGGGCCCTTTGCACCTCTTCTTTCAGTCATAGCCTGTACTTCCTTCTGTGCTTTTATCGTTTCAACCTCCTTCAAATCTGCTCAAGCAAGTAGACTCATTTATGGGTTACCCTATGTGGGGGGCAAGCAAGAGTAGTCACTAGGGTCTTAAAGTGAGATGGGGGAAGTTGAAACAATAAGAGCACCAGATTTCTCATTCCTGTGGTGTACAAATCCTCATCGGGGCCCTGGGGTTCACATTATGGATGATATTTTTTATGCCCAACTCCCATAAAACATGGTAGAGTTCTGCATGTTTTCTAGCAAGTGGGGAAATACGGTAAATACCCTGATTTGGCCAAACCGCCTTGAGGGCTGCTGTTAACCATTCCAGAAATGCATGTTTCCCTGAAGTGTGACAAGCACTTTGCAACCACTGTCAGGGAGAGGAGTGGGTCATCAGGGAAACCAGTTTACCATTTTGGATCCTGACAGAACAACGCTTTCTACCCCCAAATTCCAAAGATGCAAAAGCCAAGTAGGCAGAAGTTCCAAAGGCTTCTCCTGAAACCAGATGCTCAAATCCACCAGCTCATCCTGGATATAGGGTTGGAGCATGGAGTGCTCCACAACCTGGGGAGGGGGTGGCTCCTCCCCCTGAGGAACTGGTAGTGTCGCATTTTTATTTTCTTAATTTCAACTGGGTGGGCCTTTAATACAGGAGTTGCTTATCCCCTTATTCTCCCATGACATCTCCTCCACCATCTACCACTCCTTTCTTCCCCTCCGCCACAGTCTCCTGTAGTTTATATTCTGCTTCTTCCTCCCTAACTGCTAGCATGTCTTTTAGCAGCACCTCCTCACTTCTCAATAACTGTCTCTTTCTCAAGGGCATGCTGTGTCTCATCATCCAGCTCATCCAAGCAATGCCAAAGTGCATCTCTCTCCTCAGTAACCCTTTTCAGATTCTTAAGAAACAACAACTCCACAACTCCTGTAGCCACACAGCCACTCAGAACCCATATACAGTCCTGTCTCACTGACGGCTAATTCCACAGATTCTGGCGTCTCCACACTTCCTCAATTCCGGGGAGGGGCCCACTTGTCTAGGCCAATTCCCCAGTAGGGTCTCCCTGAATGGAAGCCCCACAGATAGGGGGTGAACCTGCACCATCACAGCAGGGTCCCCACCATTCACAGCGGGGTTCCCAGGTGTCTCCCTACCATCTCTAGAGGCAGCCCATCCAAGCATCACACCCAAGAAGACAGATTTCAGGTTCAGAGGTCCTGCTGTCTACCGCCAGATGTAGCTCCAGGGAGAAGTATGTTCCCAGGCTGGGGTGAATAAACCAGTGAAACTGTTGAAGCCAAAATCAGTCAAAGGGAAAAATAGAGTGGGAGAAACCTGTTTATTTGCTCACAGGAGGCCTGACTCCACTCCCCTCTTTCTCTGGCTGTTGCTCTTGCCTGCCTATTTCTCCCAATTCTGGTGTGTGCTCCCTCTCCCCACTTGTAAACACCTATTGATATGGAAATGGTTAAGGAGAGAACAGCTTCTCTCCACCCCTTGTAAACACTATTGATAAGGAGATGGACTAAGGCCAGGCAAGAGATTATGGAAATATTGCAGTTTGACCCACAGCAGCTTACATTTAAATGGTATATAGTAATCACACAGAAATGGGTATAAATGTGTATAAAAATCTAGAATCCTTACATATTATTTCATTTCTTCTACTGAATATTCAAACTTTGTATGATCTAGGCATTCTGTGATTATTAAACCTGTGTATTTGCTAGACATGCAAGTTTTTAAGGTTGATTCTATATGATATTTTTAAAAGAGCTCTTCCTTAGAATTTTAGTCAAAACCTTGGCTAGCGCCTCTGAAGAAATCTGCCCTTTGTCTGCCCTTTGTCTGCATTTCACATTTATCATGACTTGGAGTCTATTCAGATTGGGATTATCCACTCCTCATTGTTTCTTTCCATCAGTAACATTACTTACTTATCACCATTTTCTTTTTCTAAAATAGGAAGTTAGGCTTCTGTAAGGATACCATGATAGTTGTAACTAAATAAAGTAAAGAACATGAGATTTTTGGGGATGACCCTATTGAAATGATTGCTCAAATGCCTTTCATTATTGAATTAAAGGATCACACTCTAGAAGAATTGGAAGACCAGAAAGGAAACTCAATGAAACTAATTTAATTCAAAACTTAGTTTTCAAGTTTCCACTGTTAAATTATTTTATAATTTAGAATGTTATCAGTCTTTGGAGGAAACTCCTTTTAAGTTTTTCTTCTTTAGGTGCTGCTATTATTTGTCTAAAATAAGTCTTTGGAGAGACTAGTTGAACAGCCTATGTGTGTTTCTATTTTCAGTGGTTTTCTAATTAAAAAATTTTACTTCTTTAAAAAATATTTTTAGCTGAACTACACAAAATTAGGATAGTCATAATTCTTGTTTCCTGACACATTTGCATCTTAGTTTATGTAAGGTCCTTATTTATTTATTTCTCTATTTATTTATTATAAAATAAACATTCAAGAACCCATCATCCAAAGCAAAAATCAGAACATTGATAATAACTAACATCCACCTATAAAGTCTCCCACTAGTCTGCTCCAAATGATGTCAATCCTGCTTGTATCATTGTAAGTCCGGGGAAAGGAAATCCTGGGGTAAATATCCCTAAAAACCAAAATCAGTCAAAGGGAGAAGTAAAGTTTAAAACTCATTTATTGCTCACAAACTGCAGTCCCAGGCTGTCTTTCTTCTCTGCTCAAGCAGCCACAACACCGGGCTGTCACCCTCACCTCTCAGGTACAGATAAACCCTCTGTTGCCCAGGTAATTACTCATTGATATGGAGATGAACTTCTCCACCCCTGAGGAAAAATGCAAATGCACTAAAGCCATAGTTCTTTCCACCTCTGAATGCCTATTGATATGCAGATATACTTAAGCCAGGCAAGATATTCTGGAAATGTTTCCATTTTACCCACAATCCATCCCTCCAGAAATCTCTCCTTACAATTTACTCGACCCCCCTCTTCCGACCAATCTAGTAACATGCAATAGCAACAGCAGTAAAATCTTGATGATCCTCAAGCCAGAGGATTCAGCCTATGCAGCTTAAGTAAATGTACTTTACAGCACATCTCTCACTAAGCACAAAATACGTTTCTACACTTGTTTACTCATTCCTAACAATCATGCTAGATTGCTCACAAAACTTTTATCAAGCATTAGACAAAGTCAAGCCTCTCTTTAAACATTATTTTCTTGACAACAGCAACTCAATCATAATTCTCAAGCCAGAGGATTCAGCTAGGTTCAAAGTCCCATGCAGATTAAGTCCAAAGCTCATCCATTCCAGGCATCACGTGGCAGCTGCAGCCAGGGGGTGCATCCAGGACACAAAGATCGTAGAAGCAAATAACCGTGATTGTCGGGGGCCAAGTAATTGTTATTACAGGAATACACAGAAAGCCAGCTTCCAGGCCTTTTCCCTAAGGTGCCAGAAGAGCCATCCATTGCCAATCCATGTGTTGAAATGTCCAGGGCCATGTCCATTTTACTCCTAATTGCTGCACCCAACCTTGCAACACATATCCAATAAAATGGGTACCTTGATCACTCTCAGTAACCAGTGACCAACCATAGGCTGCAGAGAGATGCTCTAGGCCCCTCTTGGCGGTTTGCTGATCTGCACAATGTGCAGAGTACTCTTTCCAGGGTTGGCTGACTTCTTCAAAGGTGAAAGACAAGCCACACCGATGGGCCCACATTGTCATTTTAGGTGTCTGTGCCATGCCACTCCGTGGCCTTTGGGTCCAGTCTCACACCCACCCTGCGATGGGGTAGGAGGTTATTAGCTTGGTCAGAGCTGTTCCAGTGATGGGCTCTGTAGCCAGCAAGGCATGGTACACAGCAGCCAGTTGCTTCAAGGTGACCCGGACCTCTGATCCTTTCCATGGTCGTGGCCAGGCTCTGGCCGGCAGCAAGAGCAGCAGCAGTGGCAGAAGCAGTAGCCTTAGGCTCGGCCACGGGCCAGGGTTGGCGTGGCCAGCAGCGGTGGTGGTGGTGCCTCCACGACCACACTAGTGTAGACACATGTCCCTCGGCGTGAGCGCCACTTCTCCCCATCATTTCTAGGGGCGGCCCTCCCAAGGGTCACACCCATTATGACAGGTTTCGGGTTCATAGGAACCCTGCCGACTTTCATGAATTGTAAGTCCGGGGAAAGGAAATCCTGGGGCAAAATACCCCTAAAAATCAAAATCAGTCTAAGGGAGAAATTACGTTTAAAACCCGTTTATTGCTCACAAACTGCAATCCCAGGCCGTCTTTCTTCTCTGCTCATACAGCAACCACATCGGCCTGGTCAACCAGTCACAACACTGGCCGTCACCCTCACCTCTCAGGTACAGATAAGCCCTCCATTGCCCAGGCAAATGCACTAAAGCCATACTTCTTTCCACTTCTAAATGCCTATTGATATGCAGATATACTAAAGCCAGGTGAGATATTCTGGAAATATTTCAATTTTACCCACAATCATAAAGTAACTTCTTACCTCCTCTACCCAGCTCTAATTTTCACCATAACCCTAACTCTTATCCCTCACCGCTTGTCCACAAGCTGTCTTGCTAAAATGTATGCTCTGTTAAGAATTTTTGGTTGCAAGCAACAGAAATTGATTCTGGTTAGTCAGAATTAAACAGAATTAAATGGGCTTAATAAAATTTAATGGAATTAAACAGCATTAACTAGAATTAATTATTCTAGTTAATCAGGAAAAATATTGTTCTGAATATGAGAGAGTTTGAGCAATGGAAGGAGAGATTAAGAACCATGCTTCAAAAGGTCAGGAATTAGAGAAAACACAGCGGAAGTACACAGACAATTTTTTTGTTTGTTTGTTTTTTGCTTTTTAGAGGGTCAGGGCATGTATCAACTCCAGTGCTTTCAAATGTGTGACTGGTCTGGCTCGAATCATGTGCCACCTGTGGCCAGGAAAGAGAGCAAAGCATCTTGATGGACTGTCCCACCAGACCATATCCAATGGAGTAAGAAGAGGACTCTCAAAGCAAATTCAGTTTGCTATTTCATAAAGGAGGGGAATGAATGTTGAGGCCAAAGACAGCACAGGTCCACACCAGAAGAACTTTTTTCAATTCAGAATCTTGGGCTAGCTATTTTAATACAATTTTATAATCCCCAGCTGAATTTCACATCACAGTCTTTGACCTACAACTCAGATCCTCTTATTCCACTCCTATTAATATTGAGCTATCTGTACTTACCAGTATTTATTTGTGGCCTAAAAATGGCCATTTCATGTGATTTAACTAAATATAGCTGTGTAAGGAACAGAAATAATTTGCCACGTAGTCATGCTCTTTCTAGTTACTATAAGAAGAGCTCATGGTTCATTTTAAAAAATTCTTTGAATTTGTAACTTCTTTATTTATTCTTTCCACTTTGCTCTGTAGGAACAACTTCAAATAGTGTTCTAATAGATAACAGGATGAGCTAGGCTATTAGAAAGGACATTTCAGTCTTATGTACTAAATTATTTAACTTCTCTAAGTGCTCAGTTTATTTATCTATTAAATGGGGACAACTAATGTTTCTCATCTCACATTGCCCTGATGATAAAAAATGAGATTATATATTTAAGGGCTTAGCACAGAGCCTGACAAAGAGGAGGGCTGGAATCAGTGTCAGGTATTGGAATTGAATAGTGACATTTAGAACTGTTGCAATTTGAAAAATCTCATTAAAGTTTCAATCAGCTTGCCTAATCTAGAAGGTAAAAACTGAATTTATTTTGGGGGCAGACTTTCCCTATATTCCATTGACTCCATTTTGGCTGAAAGTATAAACTATACACACTGCTTCAGGAATCCTTCAGACTGAGAATTTAAATGTTTTGCATAACAAGAATGGTTTTATTCACAGGAAAGTGCCCTTGAAAAATTGAAGGGATGTGTGCACCTGTGTGAGACACTTGCTGGAAAGCATTTTCTAGTTGAGAGTTTATAAAGGTATAACTCTGAAAATGAAAGGGATTGGCTCTGAAAATTATTGACTGTGGTTGGGAGCCAGGTATGTGTTCTTTTCAAGTGATGACCTTAGGATATTAGAACCCAAAATCCCTTAACTTTACTAGAGCCTCATATTCTTTATTTTTCCATCACGTGTGGTATATTTTTTTCTTGCCTTTCCTTATCTAAAATACAAAACCTTTAACAATTTTTACATGTAACATGGGAATAACATGGTTCTGTATAACTCAGAGAAGTTGTAAGTCTGCAATAAGGTCATGAATGTAGAGTGAAATTTCGTGCATCATAAAATATTTTATACAACTAAGGTACGATTACTATTTTAATTATGTTTATATTGTTCAGGTCAAAGGCAATATAGTGTAATAGCAGTTAAGAATATGAACCCTAGAACCACAGTGCCTGAATTCAGATCCCAACGACACTACTGGGATCAAGTGACTTGAACTTTTAAGTAGCTTATTTTCTTCCTTTTTAAGTTGAGTATAATAACAGTTCCTTTTTCATGTGATTATTTTTAGAATTAAATGAGTTCTACATGAAAAGCACTTAGAACAATGCCTGGCACAAAATAAATGTTATAAAATTATTTCTATTATACTATTATTATTATCTTCCTTATTAAAGCTGATACCCTTGAGTTCTACTTTTACATTTCCTTCAAGATTTATAAATATAACTCATGTCACACTGTTATGCCTTATTTGTAAGTTGTCCTGGAAACACATTGTTGGGTGAATTATTCATATCTCTACATCCTTTTTTGCATCTGGTCATGTCCACATTTTGTTATTTCCCAAAGAAACTAATAATTCTCTCTCACATGAATTGAAACCTCGTTTCCATTCTTTTTCACTTACATATTGGTTTCTGTCAATCATTTTTCAGTTTTTATTTTGGCAGGAGAGCATTGAAAGCTGCTGGATTACACTGAAAGTGCTTTTGGTATTAGTTCCCAGTTCAATTTCCTTGTACAATGAGTAATAGTTAAGGCTGTCAGGCCAACAGGAAGTCACTCAAAATTTGATTCCATTAGGACCAAGCTGGCTACTGCGTTCATAGATGAGGTTATCAGAACATCTTCAAAAAGTTTACACCTCAAATATTTTCATACTTGGTTAATTTTTTTGGCAAAAACAAACCAACCACACAGTATCTCATAAACACACACACACACAAATACACCCACACAACAAAACAAAAACAAAAAGGCCTAGAATTGAATTTTTGAATAATTACTTCAAAATAATTTCCTAAAATTCTGGCCTAAAGATTTTGCCATAATGAGGCATATTTATTAAGCTTATACTCTATATTAACATTTTAGCTTGTTTAATCACTCTTAAATATTTAGACATATGACAAGTTGGCCTCCATTTGTACTCTTTTATTATGTTAGAATGGTTTAATTCTTTAATGACAGATAAATGGGTTATACTTAGTGTAGATATAATTTGTAGGGAATTGACTTCAGAAAGAAATGTCATGCTACATCTCCCTGTTGGAGTTTCAATACTTCATAAGTATTATTAATGTTTCTATTTACAGCAATGAATTCATTCATCCAACAAATATTTATTAAGTTCCAGCTTCGTTTAGGCAATCATACAGGTACTGGAGATGGAGTAGTGAACAAAATAGACAAAAGTCTCTGCTTTGGGGGAGTTCTGGTGGAGGAAAGAAGATAAACAATAGACGGGTACCTTTATGGGCTTACTTAATATAAGTGTTGTGGAGAAAAATAAAGCAGGGAAGGGGGAACAGAGTGCTGGCAAGGGGTGTTGCTGATTTATATGGTAGCCAGGGGAGACCTTCATGGGAAGATGTCATTTGAGCAGAACCCTAGAGAAAATGAGAGAGTAACTTTGCAGATTTCCAGGCGAAGAACATTCCAGGGAGAGGCAGTGATGAATATGAAGGCCCTCAGATGAGAGTGGGATGGACAGATTCAAGGAATGAGATGGTGGAGGGGCGGAGGCAAGGGGAAGGGATGTAGGATGTGAGGCCGGGAAGGAGTCATTGGCAGCAAGACTCCAGGGTCTTGGAAGGGCATGACAGTGACTTCTGCCTTGATTCTGGATGAGATGGAAAACTACTCGCGTTTTCAACAGAGTGACATGACCTGATTCAGATTTAAAAATTCCTCTGGCTAATATTGGATTCATTAAAGGATATGGAAAATCTATAGGCTGAAAAATCTGAATGGTAGAGTTAGGCAGTGATTCAGTGTGGAAGGTGTTCATCTGGGCAAGAATCATCATTTTAGTCATTTTTTAACTTTAATCTTTTAAGCAAAATCTTTCTTAAAAGGCTAATATTTAGATTTCAGAGTATCACTGAGCTATGCCTTCTCAGATTATTTCATGTTACACCAACATGCTTATAAAGAATATATTTTCTCAGGAAGGAAGTTGTATATGAAAGCCTTAAAATAAAGATTTTCTGATGCTCTAAAACACATTAATAACATAGCAAGTCAAACAAATTATCACATTTTAATTTTTCTGATGATAGAATAGGCTGTATATACTCTTTCAGAAAACAGTTAAGTTCTGTCAGAGAAGCCAAGAAATAAAACATTAATGAAAACACTTTAAATACACATTTTGTAATAACATGATCATGAAATTGGAACAGATTTAAATACAAAGTTAAAGTGCCTGTTTGAGGCATTGGCTCATCTTCTGTGGTCCTACTATGTTAATGTCAAAATATAAAAAAGAAGATTCAAGTTAAATCAAAAAAGTGAATCATTGGTAGCTGTAAATATAGCTCTTGCTCACTTCTTTGGTAAAACTGAATGAATATGAAGGACTTCCAACAAAATAAGAATTCTCTTTTCCTACTCAACCTCACTTCTATCTTTTATCTCTGTGTTTTTTGAGAATAAATGTTACTAATATTTGTCACTAAAAATACTAATTTTTCCTATGTCATAAAATCCCCAGTCTCTTGAGCTGATTTTGGTTTCTAGTGTGACTCTAGAAACTGGCTCATTGATTCAGTACGTTATTGTCCATTACGTGATATACTGTGATGGTGTTTAAGATATTAATGTGTTAACTAAATGGAAGTTCTAATTATTTCCTTTTGTATAGTATATGCTTACCTATAATTCTTCAAGTATAGATTTACTGAGCTGAGAAAACTAAGACTACCATTTGTCTTGAAAACAGAGAATGATTTTAGATACATACTCATTCACACATCTTTATTAGCACTTTATTCTGTTACTTATTGTATACCTATGAGCCAACAAATAAGCTTACATTAAATTCTGATGTCAGGCACTGTATTGGATAGTTAGACCTGGAAGAACTGTTTTTCTGATAAGATTTAAGGTGTTCCTCTTTACTCTTTAGACTACAGAAACTCTGTTGAAGATTTGAATTCATTAGCATAAATGAGAACGAATTTTTTCTTAGGGCCATGTTAGGTGCAGAGGAGTTGTAAACACATGGTCCCTGTTTTCTTGGAGGTTACCATGACTAGAAAGCCACTTAGGACAACTACTGGAGTTTGAGAGTGGGTGGTTTGTGGACTCTTGAGTACTGTAGGAGTTCAGAAAGGGGTGGGGCCATTATGGACTCTATGGTCTGAAATATGAGAAGTCCGTGGAATGCAAGAAAAGCATTGCTAAGATTCAGCCTGTTGAGAGTAAGAAACTATGGCTACACTTGGATGTAGTAAAAATAGATGGGGCTATATAAGCACCATAAGGAGTAATAAGTGGTTTGATATTATTCTGACCTCCTTCCAACTACTCCAGCCTGGGAGTGAACTGACTGCTGAAGGATATTTTCCTGTTTGGGTACCAAATCAAATAGTTATTTTGGCATCAGGGAGTCACTGTCGAAGTTTCACTCTTACCTTATGTCACTTTCATGTGGCTTAAAAATACAATGCACAAGTTATCCTGAAAACACTTTGTGAAATAATTTAATCACAACACTTTGTAAAAGCACTTTTTGCCCCAAGCTACTGCTAAGATACAAAACATAGAGTAGAGCTATTTCTCCAAGCAACTCACTTCTTGTGGAAACTGGAGCAAAGCTAAGAGAAAAATTAATCACAGTTATTCTGAAGTGAAGATTCACGTTGTTCTCTTTATGTTATTGTCTCTGAGCTCCCTGAGAGCACTGACAGTGTCTTCCTCACCTTTGATTCCCTCAATGCCTGGCACTGTGTCTGGCAAATAGTAGGATGAAAATGTTTACTAAATTAATACATAATTAGTAAATTTTAACATCCATCAGGAAATCCAAACATCTGTCCTGCTTCCCATTAATTACATCTGATATTTTCCTCTCCTGTAGTTTGAAGTATATACATGTATCTTCCTTAAGAAAAATTTCAGTCAGTACAGTTATCTTTTTACAAGAATGCCAATTTGTCAGAGTTAGAAAATAATACATTTTGGTAAATACAATTCCATAAGGAGATTTCTGATGTTTGAGGAAATTGAATACATAAATGCACTTTGAACTTACACTGTGTGGAAAGCAATTTACCCCTCTGGTGACTAGGAACGTTTTTCAGATTTCTGCAGTCCTTTAGGATCCTGAGACATCTATTTCATTGTCCTTTTAGTTACATTTGCATGAAGAAAATGAAGGAGGTTACACTGAAACTATAATAGTTCTGTGACATAACCATACAAAAAAATGTTTAAAAATAATTGCCTTTAGCTGTTTATCTTTTTCCTTAGAAATATGTAACTGTTAAATCTTTACCCTATTAGTTAAAATACATTCCTAGTTGATAGATTATTGCATAAGCCTGGATTGTAACAGGAAGACTAGGTTTCTGTGTGTTTCCATACTTCCTGCTTCTAATCCATACCTTTTAAGACTTGAGGATATCATAATATAGAAAAAAAAACACAGAAATATTATGTATGACCAATGAATGAAATTTAAAATTGTAAGTAACACCCACAAAACAACTTTCTCACCTGGGGTGACCAGAGAGAAAATAGTCTGGTCACCCCAGACTATTTTTACTGGAGGCTGAGATAGTAGCTCATTTGTCCAAGGGAGATGTTTTCCTTTGACTCCTACTTTTTTGCAAGCTCACCTATACATTTAAAAGGGTGGTTGCTATGTTTTATCCTGGGCATTCACCTTTTTGATAATTTTTCTGGAAATAGACATTCATTCTTTTTTCCATAAATAAATGCTTAACTATGCTTTACTATTTTATATTTCGGCCTTATCTTGTCATTTGTAATTAAAGATTCTCAGATATTAGTAAAAACTTCCTGTATGCTACTAAGATCTTAATTTTAGAGATGAATTATTTCTTGTAATCCTTCTCAGTTTACAAATCCATTTATATTGAACTTGCTGGAGTATGTGGATTATTGGATGTTAGTAGCTAGTTAAGTATATACTTGATAAATATCTTCCATAGACACATATTACCATATTCACTTCAGTTTGATCATGTTTCTTTGAAGGTCCTAAACATCACATGCATTCTGATGTATTCACTACAATATTGGTAAATTAAATGGGTAAAACTTTCCATGTTCCCTCATAAAAGTTGCATCTTCAAATCTGTGAAGAAGTAAGGAAAGTCAGTTGATGGTATAGACCATGGATGAGATTAACTGTCTACAGGAAAGTGTCCTAGGAGTAACTTATCTTTAATTTTGATTTGGAATTAACTCACTTGAAAGATATAAATGATGCTGACTTGATGGAGACTGAAAGAAGATAACCTTTCATCCCTGCAAAATGAACTAAGGTTGATGTAAACTCACAATAACCACTAATTAAAGTCTCTTAGATGAAAAGGGATGATCCAAAAAATTGAGACCAGAGGGAGTTTTTCAGGCATGCCCAGAGGAAAGGGTGCTCTAGCAGATTGATATCACACCTGTTTTATCAGAGGCAAGGATTTCAGTCTGCCATACATGATTAAAATAAACTTGTCCCTTATTTAATTATGATTTTCAAAGTTAGATGTAACCAAACATTTTAACTCTCTAAATTAAAAAAAAAATCATTTTAAGCACCCAAATATATATATATATGTATATATTCACACATATATGTAATACCCTTATATGTATACAGATGTGTGTGTGTGTGTGTGTGTGTGTGTGTGTAAGCTAAACATACCAAACATAAATTTTTCCTGTTTCAGTCTTCATTTGGCCTCAGAGAACCTTGAGGCATGTCAGGATACTTGTCAATTAACTGAAATAACTCCTGGTTTTTGAGCTCTTATGTCTGTTTTTATCAAAGTGGGAGGTAGTTTTTTGTGTGTCTTTTCCTATTGTCATTGGTTTCTTGCTTCTGGTGTTGTGATTCCTTCTAGCAATCCCCCTTGCTTTTAATTTGCTAATTCTAGATCACCTGAGGCTTAATGAGAACCAGGTGATAATTCCAGTGAGAATTCCCATTCAAAGTCTGAGAACATACATTTGAGTGAAGGATCATGGGGCAATCCAATGACAAAGTCACGGAAGCTTAGTGTATGGGCCTTCTAAAATCTGTTCTAACTGCTCAGACGGACTTTTTAAAAAGTGGTGTTTGCTCCAGGTACTTAAGATGGAATCATGCGACTGTTACCAGAGAAGGGTTCTTCGTCTTGTTGCAAGAAGGAATTTGAGAACAGATGCAGAAAAGCCACAGAGCGTTAAGAATTTATTTGGAGAATAAAATTTAGAAAAAGACAAGAGTACACATCTGAGCGCTGGGGCTTGGGCAGACCTAGAGGGGGCCACCCCAAAGGAACAATAAGGAGCATTTTTTATATGAAGGGAGGTGAATATACACTAAGTGGGTTGGGTGTCAAAGAGGACAGGTATCCAAGGGAGTTTTTTTGAGTTCAGGCTTGCTCCACCTTCATGTGGGGTGGAGGGATTTTTTACTATATTTGGTCCCTATCAAACCCCTCGTGCAGGGAGGTATGATTTTTACTATGCTAATGATGGATGGGTGTGATCTTCACTATGTTAGTGGATTTTAGATTGAAGTTTGGGTCAGTTTCTCCTCCATGCTGGAATTAGCTGGTTTGGGCCAGTCCATTATCTTATTTTCACTCCACATTCTGCACGAACAGCTTGTACAAAATGTGTAGAATGTAAGCAAGCATCCGACCAAAGCTCCCTCCCTCTCTCTGCTACATCTGGCTCTCTACCTACCACAACATCGCCACCGTATAAATGAAGTGTTACCTGTCCCGATGGGAGGAGAATGATGGGTTCATCGACCAGTAAGAATGTGTCCCAGATGGAAATCACATTCCTCACTGTAATTTAATAAATGATTACTTTGTATTATAGGTTTTCTTCCCCCTGAAACTGGTAAGAATGACCAAATTTGCCAGATTAATAAAATCAAAGGTGTATCTGCAAACTGAATGACAGGACTTTCATTCCCTAACAGTGGAGGGTTGTGTGGTTGTATAAAATCTATAATCTTCATTTAGTAATTCAACACATCATACTAGAACAAAACCTAACTCGACATTCTTTTGATTCATAACATAATCCTTGGCTTTTAAAACTTTCAAGGGGTAAATTTTCAAAGGCTTTGGTAATACATATAAAAATATAAATTTTTAGGTAAATGCCTGCTTGGAGAATTAGGTTCCACAAAACTGAATTTCTGAAGTAGCTAGAAGTTAAGCTTTTCAAATGAAAACTGCTTTTATTTAATGGAAACATTTATAAAATGAAATATACATATACTGTATAGTCCCACTTATGTTTATGTGTCATAATTATGAAATCAATTAGGTAATTGTGCTGTAGAATAGTGATTGAGGACAATTGAGTGGATTGTGTTTAATTTCCTCTTTCATTGTCAAAATATCTCATTTCACTGCTCAGCATACATATGCTCCTTTAGTAGTCCACTCCTTTCCTTCCTAATTTTTTTTTTGCTTCTAGTTTATTTCAAGACAGGGAAATCAGATAGCCAAACTTGCTTGATTGCATGTAAAGTAGAAACAGATTCTACATACATGAGAAAACTTATATTTCTTAGGAATATTTCACCTGTTAAAGGAATTTTTAAATGTATTAGCAGGTTCTGAATACTTGAGATTACCATTACATGGTTTCAAGATCAGCAACATATTACTATACCTTTTATAAAGACTTTGACTTAAACATTTTTTCCTTTGTAGACTCAAGATGAATAGAATTGCTATTAATATTAATCATTTGAAATCTTCATAGTTTAGTTAGATAAGCATAGCCTCATAAAATTTTCTAGCTGTAAAAGGCCTTAGAGAACATTGTCCCAAGGTTAGATTTAATATCATATTGTCAAAAAATATTTTGAACAAGTCATCTGTAAAGGATATGGAATATCCTGCTCAAAGAGTGAGGGATATTAAAAAATATGGTATGAATCTGTCACTCAATCTGATTGTCTTGATTCTAGTTGACCAGAAATTGATACTGGGCTTTTCTAATATTGAAACTAAGTATAGTTTTTTATACTACATTTATTTTAAGCTTTTCTTCATAAACTTCAATAAAACTATCTTGAAACATCACTACAATGAAAAACTCAAGAAAAATATTCCCTCAACTCATACATGACTATATCCAATACTATTTAATTTCAAGTATAGTTACAGACATACAAATGGGTCATCAAGCATTTAATGTTAATGATAGATTGCACCTCCTAAATTTAGAAGGCAGTCAAATTTGTTAAAAACAAGACCTAAAAATATAAGCTTCTTAATCTTTCTTTCTGGGCTGCTATAATAGCAATATAATAATATGTGTGAAAATATCTTGAATTGTGATTTAGAGTAATATGTGAAGAAACTAAAGTGCAGAGTAATTAAAAGATTTACCCAAGTTCATGCAGCTACGAAGGGATAGAACCCAGATTTCCTGACTGCTACATCAGGGAGCAATTTGTTCCTATTCCATTGCTCTTGTCCCTTTTTTGATTCTACTTGGATAACTTGAATGAAATCTATACAAACAATAGCTTCTAAACTTATTAAATAAAATATAGTGTATTAGTCAGGGATCTCCAGAGAAATAGAACCATAAAGTGTGTGTGTGTGTGTGTGTGTGTGCGCGCGCACGTGCGCATGTGTGTGCGTGTGTGTGTGTGTGTGTGTGTGTGTGTGTGTGTGTGTGTGTGTGTGTGTGTTTGATATGTATCTTAGGGAATCAGCTCATAAAACTGTGGAGGCTTGGAGAATCCAAAATCTGATGAGGGAGACCGAAAGGCTGGAGGCAGGGAAGAGTGGCAGTTCAAACCAAAGGCAGTTTGCCATCCAACCCTGAAGATTCCATGCTGCAGGTGAATTCTGAAGGTGGTCTTCTTGAGAATTCCCTCTTTCTTGAAGATGTTAGTGTTTTGTTCTATTCAGGCCTTCAGTTAATTGGGTGAAGCCCATCCACATTATGGCAGGCACTCTGCTTTACTCAAAGTTCACCAATTTAGATGTAAATCTCAACACCCTTACAGAAACATCCAGAATAATGTTTGACCTAATATCCACAATGCTGTGATCCAGCCAAACTGATACATAAAATTAACTATTATAGTTAATATTGATTAATACATGTTTATAACCTGGGTTCTTGTCATAGTTTGGAATAAATATAGAAGAAATTACTTCACCTCTCTGGGCTAGTTTTTTTCCCCACATGAAAATTAAATATTCTGAATAGACAATTTGTAATATGTTTTGCCGTATTTACTGTTCATCTTGGAGCCTGAAGTAAATCTCATTAGAATTTGATTTAAAAAATATAGTTGTAGTTGGAAAATAATCACATAGTTCATTCATTCAACAAATATTCATTATTTAAAGAATAAATTAATTTAGTGCTTTTTCTCTTAGGTGCCATCTCAAGCATTATTCCACATTATGAATTCAAATTAAACTCATAATATTTTGGTTTTTAAAAGTAAAAGTTACAAAACTCCAGATTCCATGGCTGCTCATTTCCAGTTTATTTCTGTCTGGTCACCAATCATATTCATTTCATTAATCTTACCTAGAATTGTAAATGTATTCAATTTATATATCAGTTAATCAACAGTTCTACTAATAAACCAGCCAACTCACAAATATTCACCATGTACAAGCTATTTGACCAAGCAATTTCAAGTCTTGAAAGTGCCTCTGATGTATGTCTCTATCTGGGGGGAAAAAATGCAGTTTTAAACCTCAAAGGAATATTCCTCATTTCCTTGGATCAAACAATCTTTTGCTAAAAAGAAAGGGTAGAAAATGCCATCTGTCTTAAATAAATAACTTTAAGGGAGGCTTAAAATATTTCTAAAAGAGCAAGCTATGAAGTACTATGCGTAACAAATGCTCATTTGTATGATGCAATATTAATAAAGTACAAACATTTTCATGTCTGAAATCAGGCCAGATTTCTCAGCAGCTTTGAAGAGTGATAATTATTTATTTTTCAATTAGTTCAATTTTATTTAAAACTCTGATGTCATGAGCACAATGGCAGTGCTTGGTACTAGAACAGGAACAAAGCAAAGTAGATTTTTGTCCTGGTTCCTTTACTCACTAACTGCAAGACTTTGTGTTATATTTTTACTCTTTCTGGGCCTTAGAGCAGAATGAATTTTCTTGCTGCAAATTGGGAGTAATGGTGAATATCTTAATGGAAGCAAAATACCCACTCAACACACCTAAGATTCTAAGCCAGTCAGACTCAAAGAATGTCTTGAACTTGGAGTTGCCTTATAGATCATGACAGCATTTACAGTACAATCATTCTTCTTAGGAAATAGCATTATAATTAGAAGTTGGGATTAAATATAGTTTTAGGGATCTGACTATATATGAAATTCAGCAGCTTCATGGTCATTAGATAAAAAATTTCACAAATATAAGAGTTTAAGAAAATCAAATTTGATCAATAATAGTTTCAAGCATTTGAAACACAAGAATACTCCTTAACTACTTTGCCCTATGGCTTTAAAAAAATCTCTTTTAGGTAATTTACATTTCATCTATGACACTTTAAAAATAATTTTGTCCTTTTGTTTAAAATGTCTAAATTGTTTTCATCCATAAGACAATCAGCAATTGCATCTTTTTTGTTCTAATTGTGTAACCTCCTTGAATAAAGTTGTACCATTAATTAATTGATGCATTAATTAATTGACTGATTTCCTCCTTCATTCAATCTTTCAACAAGTATTTGCCCAGGTCAGTAAAGGGGTTACTGTAAGAACTACTCAAAAGTCTGAATCTGTCTCTCCTACCCACCACTTATTTCTATAACCCTCTCACCATCTAGCTTATTCCCTGCTGTCAGTCATGTCTGCTTTAAATCTAGCCTCCACATTACATCCTGATAGTCCATCTAATATCCCTCTAAAACACACATCTGGCTCACACTGTGGGTCCTGCCACCTGTTTCATCCTCTGCCTCGCGCGCACACACACACACACACACACCTATTCATTCTCCTCTTTGCCTTTGCGCATAGCCTTTGTTCTGCTCCCTTCACACTTTCCTTTTCCTAGACCACTTTAACCTATCCTGTCCACTCCAGAGAAGGGTCTTTCCTCTAGGCTGTCCTAGATTTCTTTTGTCTTCTGTTTATTGTATTAGATTGAAGGTAGTGTTTCTATGTTTTGGTCTATTCTTGTCTCACATTATCCTTTCTTCCTATTCAATCTTATTCAACCCCAGTACTCACAATACAGTCCTTACCTCAGTGATCCTGTTTGACAGCCAGGTGTAGGTTTCCGACCTGAACTCTTGGTCTCTAATCTTTCCCTTCATGTGTACCCTTCCTTCACTGTCCTCAATCAGAGGAAATGACACATTCTTTCACCAACAAAAATAAAACCGTTTTGTGTGATTACTACATGCTAGGCACTCTACTGGGCCTACAGTGATGAATAGGATAAATACAGTCCCTCCTTTAGGGGAATTTGTGTTCTAGCAGATAAGTGAGATATTAAACAACTAATTACCCAGTAATTTCTTTAATGACAATTATATGTATCATGCATTCCTAGCATTCTTTACTCAGTCATGGTCAAACAGAAAGGCCAATTTACTCATGTATATACACTGACATGCCAGGAGCTGACTCCCAGGGCTGGTGTCATTAGAGCTCTGATCTCTGCTGCTGGTGGCGCTCAGGTCCTGGAACTTAGTTTGCCCTTGCAGCCTAGTGGATCGCTGGTAGGTGGCCCAGCTGGCCTCCCAGAAGCTTGGGGTGTGATGGTCCTCTTACCTCGCCATGCTGGAAGACCTGGTGTGTGTGTGTGTGTGTGTGTGTGTGTGTGTGTGTGTAGTGAGGTGTGACTGGGGCAGGTGGTGAACTCCAGTTTCCATAAGGAACTTAAACTCCCTGCTCCTTCACCCCGCCTCAGGGGAAAGGGGAAAGGTTTGGGGACTGTCCTTATCATTGTGCCATTCACCACTTTTTATGAACCTGCCTACATTCCAGCCAGCAGACACATTTGCATAACTCACTCTACAAACTCTGGCTGATGAACTGTGTAACTTTCTCCTTTGCTGCAGATGACTCCAAACATTGGAGTCATATGAAGAGAAAAACAAGCAACCAGCAAATGTACCAGAGTATTAGATCCCCCGGTGCTCTTCCAAATTCTCATTCTGTCTCTGGCTGCATTAACCTCTTTCAGTTCCTGCAAGATACTATACTCCCTTTACCACAGGACTTTTGCATATGCTGTACTTGGCCTCAAATTTTCTTAAACTCACCACATCCCCACTTCTTAACCTTTGCTTATCCTTCAGCTTCTAATGTAAAAGCCACCATGTAGATAAATTGTCCTTTCTTTCTTTTATATGGTTTTAGAGAAATTCAAGCCCCATTCCTTGGGGAACTAATCTACATAACTGTTGTACCATCCTTGTGTGATTTACAAAAGCTTGTCTTCTGTACTTACCTTGACCTAAGCAGTTGAGAGACCCAGCAATAGAAAGAACACCAGTAGCTAAAGCCAGCCATATAAATGTGTGTGTGTGTGTATATGATGTATATGTATATGTATATATATGAATTCTTATGAACATGTATGTGTTCATAAGAATAAATCAACATTTTTGTTCATTACTTTGTCAAGTATTTTAATTATATATGCTACATATAATTTTGAGGTCTAGGACACAATTATGCTACTCACTAAGTATCAGTGGCGCTGGCATGTAGTAGATACTCAGTAAATACTTGCTGAATGAATAAATAAATAATTATTAGCCTAAAGAAATTTTGACTAAAGAAGGGACAGATAGCAGTTTTATTATCACAAAACAAAGATGTATGTGCAAAACTCCTGTAGATAACCTTTATCACAGCCACTGTGAACAGTTTCTCTTTCCTCAGGAGGAAATGCGACTGCAATGAAGTCCGTCCTTGCAATTTGATGAATTATGCTTCGGTGATGAGATAAGAAAAGAGTAAGGCTTTAAGAGCAGGATGAAAAAATAACAGTCAGATGCTCTAGTGAAAAATGTGCTATGTATTTTTTATTTACATTACAAAGTGGCTTTGGTCACAAGTTCCATTGTGGCTTTATTTTCATTTTAAGATAGCCCAGATGTTTGAAACAATGCCAAGCTTTTAATAACAATGAAGTCAGAAACTTCCAACATGGAAACATTTGAGTAATGAACCATAGGCTCAAACCTGAGTTTACTGAAAATCTATTGCAAGGCTTTGTAAAAAAGAGTCTATAAACTGATTGCTTATACTAAATTTTAAAAAGAATACTTCAAAGTGTCTTAATTATCAAATTCATGTATTCAGATAACTTCTTTATTTTATAATGAACACATTTGTCATCCTGTTCTCTTATGCCTATTGCAAACAGTGCTAATATGAAATACCCATCAGTTTGTGTTCATTCTGAACTGGTTAAACTTGGGGACATTACCATTTCATCTTGACTTTGTCCTGAGTATACAGAATTGCAGCAAGAAGACAGGGATCTGGCTTTGAGCTAAGAAACCGATCACTCTCTTTCCATCCTGTCTCTTAGCCTGACATCAGACAGGACCGCACCTGAGCATTACCATCAAAGACCTTGTTGCCTTAGACATGCATGAAAGTGATTACATAACATTTATAAAATGTTTTTAAGTAAGTATTTAACTGAAACTATTCACTGAGATTTCTTCTTGTTCTTAGGTTATTCCTCTCTAAATATGCATTAAGTATAAACCAAAACCTTATTAAATTACCCTTGGCTATCTCTTTTTTACAAGAATGACTCTAATTCTTTTCTAGGGTTTTGATGAGTTTCAGGTGTCAAAATACCTGCCGTTACTTGACTGAATCAGTATTTTTTAAGCATCTACTGTACACAGGTTTTATCATTCTGGAGTCATATGAATTACAGCTGGATATTCTGTGGATGAATTCAACTGGTAGAAACCTCTGCATACCAAACAGCTGAATGCATGAACAGAGAAGAAGAGGATTTGAACCTGCCAGAGCTCACCCTAGTAGATAACAGTACAGTAGCTGCCTTTTCAGTTTCCTTCTTTCCCATCATAGTGCCTCAGAATTGGAAGGTAAAAGCTGGTGTCTAACTGGGGAATAGGCCTTCCCCCCAGGGAAGCCTAGGTCTTCCATCCCCGACCTCCTTTGACTCTGCTGTTAGTGTTTGCACATGCCCACAGTCACACTCTCCCACATACACACATGCAAATAATGCAGGGGACCTTGAGAAATCAACAAGTATAGAAAAAGCAGTTCTTACCCAACAAGATTTGGAACAAGTAGGATCCATTATAATTTCTTGAGCATGGGAGTAATATTTTTTTAAAGTGTTTTCAGCAGATCTATATAGCAGTGAAAGCTGTGTTTTGCCTGCCAGATTAATCTATCAACTTTAGCCAGAGTTTATTGATGTTCCGTTATGTAGTGGGGAGACATGGGGACAGGAAGAATTATCAGGAAGTATCTGCAGTGAATCAGGCCTGAGGGAATAAGGGTCTTTTCTAACTTTTATCTTGGATTAAAGTTATATGATGTAGAGAGGGATGGGAGTCAAAGGACAGGAAGAGGTAGAGATGCTACTAAGCTTGGGAAAAAAGAAGGGAGGTGATTTATGGGGTAGTGGATAAAAGGAGACAGTGGATTTAGGCATGTTGGTTTAAGATAATACTGGCCTATCCAAGTGAGGATGTTGTGTGAGCATCTGCAGCTGAATGATTGGGACTCGGGAGAGGGAAGCAGAAAAATGAGGGGTTGTAATACAGATCTATAGATTATTTTATATCAATTTCAGCATCTTATTCGGTTAATGGCCTCACTACCTTCTTTGATTCTTACATTTCTTTTCATCATCAACAGATAGAAAGTATTCAAAACTTTCTTCATTCTGGTGCTAATTATGCCTTGATTAGATTATCACAATACACTATAAATTTGTCTATTCAATTTATTATTCACCTTCTTGTTCCAGCATTGTCATATATGACTTTACAAGCCTTGCTTTTCTAAACTCTGCACACATAGTGTTTTTGACTCCCTGTTGCCTGCAAAATGCAAGGCAGACTTATCTTAGCCTGTGTAAGGAAAATGGAAGTTACCATGGCTAGGATCCTCACCTGACCCTAAACTACTCACCTGTGGCACACATGTAATGCTCACAGGCACAGGCTTGCACATGTATTGGCAGTGAGCTATTACTGACTGTGTTGCTATGTAAATAGCTCCACCCAGTGCTCAGGGACACAGCTGAGGGACAGCAGAGCCTGAAGCAGAGAAGGTTTGAAGATTTGCCTGATGCTAGTGGTCTACCTGCCACTGTGAGAATAAAGCTTGGTGTAAACCCTTTTACCCACAATGTTCTGTTGTGATTCAGTCTTACTGAACTCAGAGTGAACTTGCCCAGGATTGAAACCTCCTGCAAGACAGCCTGGCTTTTTGGCTCCAATCCACTATTTGAAACCCAATTGTTCATTATTCTCCTCCATGAATCCTGTGCTATAGCAAATTGTAGTGATCTACTCACTGACCATCACACAAACTGATGCTTTCCCATCTCTGTGCACTGCTTATGCCGACCATGGATGCCTTTCCTAAATCATCACACTCAAATCCTAAGCATAGGCCAGATGCTGGTTCTACTATAACTACCTCAACTGGAGAGATCCCATTCCTCAGTTCCCTTGGCATTGCACCTGTATGCAAACATGGCATTAATCTCATTTTATCTTGGATTAAAGTTATATGATAATCTTCCTTATTTCCCCCAAACACCTTCAAGTTACTTGAAGACAAAAACAGTTTCTGTAAGAATTTTGAAATTTTTTGGCACCTGCTATTGTGTTTTGCACATAGCAGTAATCTATAGTTACTAAAATAAATATGCTTTCCCCTAATTGTACTAGATTTCCAGTTTTTTTAGTTAGTGCTCTTTGGTTACAAGCAAGAAAAAAGGACTCTGCTTAACTGATGCCAAAAAAATGAATTTATTAGAAATCCATAATGCAAGTCACAATAGTTAGGAAAAAGTTGAAGGACCATCTCTCAAAAAGCAAAGACAGCAGAATTTCCCATGGACTTTGGAAGCAGGAATTAGGGGGAAATCTTAGTGGGTCACCATTGCCATGAAGCAGCTCCAAGAGTTTTCCGTCTCAACATCATTCTGGTTGAGATTGAAATTCCCTGAAGAACTCTGATTGGCTTAGACTGAGCCACAGGCCAGGAGTGGGTGGAACTCCTTGGCTGAAAGTCCTAATGAGACTTTATCAAGTGAAGACTGGGTTATTTCCCAAAGAAAAACAGAGAATAGATGCCTGTCAGGTAAGCACAACTGACTCCAATACATTCATCCTATAAAAACTCTCTTCTTTGACATTCTTGCATTTATTCAACCAACCAGATTTATTGGGTGCCTGCTCTACCAGGCAATGTGCTAACTGCTGGGGATACAAATATGAATAAATTGTGGTCCATATTTTTAAAGGGTTTATATTACAGTGTGTTTCTATTTTCTAATCATTTAACCATTTTCTTAAAATGAACGATCAAACAATTAAAAGTTCAAGTCTCTTGGGAGCTTTGCATTCCGCATACCTCTCTCATGTTCTATGTGACTTCAGCACCAGATGGGTGACCCAGCCAGCATCCTGGTCATTCAGTTCATTGACTTTCTTATCAGTAATAAGTGTAGGAGGAGACAAACATTAAAAAGGTCTGCTAGGACAGATTACCTAGAGTGCTGGAGGCTTTAGTAAAGAATTTAGATTTTATTTAAAGTGTGATTCGAAACAATTGGGGGAGTACTGAACTCAGGGCAGGTCACTGGCTGCTATGTAAAGACAGCATTATGAGAACACCAGGAAGACAAGAGTGGGGCAGGATATCTGTCCGCAGGATGCCAAAGTGGTCTAATTGTACCTTAGATAAGAGTGTCAGTGGAGGACAGGTGAAAAGTGGACAGGATCAGGAAATACTGTAGCTGTGGAGCTAACAAGAACTGCTTATGGAGTAGACAGGGGGTGAGGGAGGAGACAGGGATTATCTAGGTATATGGAGGTGCCATTTCCTAAGATTCTTATTTTCTATTCAGTTTACTTTCACTGTGTAAATTCTTCTATCTTATTATGACCACTGATAGATTGACCCTTTTATTATTTCCCTATCAGCTCTATGCTGCATTTATTTCCTTCTCTATAAGGCTTGGATCAGTGGGTCTTTATTTTTACCACTCTTAAGACCATGTCAAACCCCTTACCTCATTCTCATCCTGTTGTACCAGTCTGGTGAAACATTTACCAAACTTCCCACCTTTTAGGATACTTTGATTGGGCTGTGGAAATACCATATGACAAAACTTATTCAGGACACAATAACCTCCGCCTCCAATCTCAACTCAAACATCGGCAGTGTTGCCAGTTCTCCGTCAGTTCTTGTTTCTTTTCTCCATCTTGCCTGTTCTGAAACATCTGACTCTTCTCTACTGTTCCACATTCTCAACAAATAACCTCACCACTTCACAGAAAAAACAAATTTAGGGAAGGATCTCCTTTGCCTTCTGCTACCAAGTCAACAAACATACCTGAGACCGTAACTCTCCCATTTCTCTTCCCATCCTGTGCAATTAGAAGAGGTTTTCTCTTCTTGCAGCATGGACTCTAATTTCCACCTGGGCTCTGGTTCTTTACTTACCCAGTCTCTCTTTCCTTTGGTCAGCTTTTCTCCTTGTTTTTTTCAGTGAGGACATAGATGGTCACAAGTCTCTTCCTTAAACACAAAATTGCAAATGCAAACAACCAACCAGCCAATCAAACCTTACCCAGTCCAACGCTCCACCCCTTCTACCTTCAGCGCCCCTCCCCCAAATCTATCTCCATCCTAAACAAGTTGAATTAACTGCCTACATTACTTCCCTGATTATTCTCATTTCCCACTCTCTCTTCATCCATAATCCAGTTTTCTTCACACTATTCTGATGAAAACGCTCTTGAAAAGTTTGCAAAGCAAAACAAAACACAAACATGCGTATGCTTCCATTCTCATTTGGCTTCACCTCTTCTCAGTGTTTGACACTGGCCAGTGTCATGTTTTCTTGGCTTACGTGGCAACGTGCTTTCCTTCCCTGGTGCTTCACTGCCTCTCTGGCTTGCTCATTCTTTCTCTGTTTCTTCTCCCACCCTTCTTTCCTTTCCCCCTCCCTCCCTTCCTTCCTTGTTTCTTTTTTGAAAATTTTTTTTTCTCTCATTTCCTTAAGTGTTTCTCTCCTCTTGACTTTCTCTTCTAGACTCTGTTCTCTTTAGATAATATGCAAATCTGTTGGTTATTTGTCTGGATCCTTGAAGTCATCTCTTCCAGTGATGTGCTGCAGCTGCTCTGTGTGTGTGTGTGTGTGTATGTTAGTAATAAGCTTAGCTACCTATATTCCTTGAGCCAGGCAAGAAAGGGCACTGGAGGAGGTTGGGGAGGCATTTACTGTTCAGCCTACAACTATTCAATTAGTCCCCTGTTCTCACCGTAGCTCTCAACTTACCTTCTGCCAGGCCTGCTACGCACACATCCACATTCTGTCCTACCCAGTTTGTCTCAGGAACCAATCTCCTACCTCCTTCAGAGGTCACTCCTCCTCCTTCACATGACTACTTTGGTTGAAGTGAGCTTTCTAATTAACCTTTAAATAGACAGTATCTGGGTAATATTTTTTTTAATGACATCAGCTCTATACTTGACATCATTCATTAGGATGAGAAATTAAATTATAGAAATTTGGAAAAACAAAAAATTATCTCAGGAACTAATTAGTGACTATGTAAAAGAGAAGGCTTGGAGTCTTTTTTATTTAATTGCTTGATGTCTGTGAGTAGTTACTGAAGATATTGCCATATTATTATGAAGTTATTTTAGCTTAGAATATACGAAGTAATTGGCTTTATTAGATATTAAACTATTTGGCTTATCTCTTACCCTCAACAAAATTGACCTTAAAAATATCTATGGCTTCAAACTATGTCTTTGAATACTCTTTTCGCAATATTTATATGTATATTTGTGTGTATTATTATTGCAATATTTATGTGTATTAAAAAGAATTTTTCTAAAGACTTGTATTTCTCACTTTGACACTTCACTTAACAGCTGCTTTCTCCACCATTGTCTCCCCACATTTCCTCTCCTATATTCTCAGATATGTCAATCCCCTCTCTATTACCTACAGAAAAGTAGATTGCATTCTAACCAAAATTGTACTTTTTAGAAGGTTGTCCTACTGAGGACCATTAGTAATACTACACTGTGAGACTTTAAGTTGGTCTCTTTTCATATGGACAAACGTATGTGCCTTGAAATCCTTGTAAATTTTACCTATTTAATCCTTACCCTTGATCAATGTTATATATTCCAAAGGCTGCTAGTGTAGGATACTGTCCTTATTAAAACACAACTGTACATAGAGAAAATGGAAAGAAAAAATAGAGCTTATACTCAGTGAGTATGCAGTTGCAGCAAGATATTTTCATCTTAAAACATAAAGCTTGATTTTATAGATAAGATCTTATAATTGTGGATTTTTTAAAATGTAAAATGGGGTCTCAGTAAAGTGTAAAATTCTTCTGCCATCCTTCTCCCGCACTCGTTCTCCTTATCTATTCAAATCAGCATGAGAGTTGGTATGTTTTAATCAGTTAGGTAGGAACACTAGTCATTTGTGCATGGATGACTATATCAATTCAACTTAAGTTCAAATCAAGACTGCCTGCTCTAACCCAGGGATGTTGCTCATTGCATGGGATAGTGAATGGTGATTAAGACACATGAAGTTCCTTCCAGAACTTTCTAGATCAGGAGATAAATATAAGCAAGTAAACTAAGAAGTTAGCATGTTTATCATGGATTGTGATAAATACTATCAGCGACACAGGGTGTTGAGATGGAGTCCCTTTCCATTAGAAGGTTGGGGGATCTTTTCTGAGGAGCTGACATTCAAGCCGAAAATTGAAGGATGATAAAAAGCTAGCCAAGCAAAGAATTGGGGAAAGAGGATTCCTGGCAGAAAGAACAATAAACACAACCTCCATGTTAGCAGGCAAGGGTTTAGAAGAATCAAAAAAGACAAATGAATGCCAGTAGGTCAAAGAGAGGAGATAAGATGGGAGGGAAATAAGGGCCAACTGTACAGAACCCACAGGTCATCGTCCTGCCTTTTATTTTAGGCTCAGTCATTGTTGTATTCATATATGCATTCAACCTAATAAACAGATTAAAGAAAAGTTAATATAATATAAAAGGAGTGAAGGAAGCCTTGATGGAAAAGAGTTAATTGAGATAACTAAGTAAAAACAAAAACAAAACCACCTTACTAAAATAAGTGAATAAGTACATTCCGAAAGATTTGTGAAGATACTACAACAGTAAACCAAGTTTTACTAATAACAGTAAGCAAAATTTAACTAATGGCGTGAGCAACTGGAGCTGGCCATGACCTTGGGCAAGACATTTAACCTTGTGTATCTGTTTCCTAATCTATGAAATGGTGTTAATAATAGAAAATTTCTCAGGGTTATGGTGAGCATAAGTGGGTTATTACATATGAACTGTTTAAAATGTGCCCAAAACATAGTCCTATATAACTTTTAATATCGTAACATCTTTTTTGTAAAAAGTATAACCATCTAACAAGAAATATATTGGCATTTAAAATCTAATTGCTAAAATTTAAAAAGAAAGTGAATAAGTTGAATAAAACAGTAGACAGATCTTAAAACTGGACTTGGAAGATAAATAGGAAAAATCACTCAGAATTTAGATACAAAACAGAGAGACTGAAAATATGAAGTAGAGTAAACACAACACGGGGGAATCAATTCAGACATTCTGCCATCTGCCTAAAGGAGATCCAGAGGCTGATAGCAAAGAAAATGGACAAGAAATAACATTTTACATAAAGAAAAAGGAAAAGTAATCTGTAGATAGAAATAATCCACCAAGTGGCAGACAGGACAAATGAATGAAGCCCAAACATAGGTAGATTGTGGAAATTTTAGATCATGAATAAAGTGGAAAAAGCTTGAAAGCATTCAGAAATTTTAAAAATGGAGATTCCCTGTGAAGGAGAGAGGACATCAGACCTCCCTCTAAAGTCTCAATATCTGAACAAATGAACATTTTGAAAACACAAAGACTTTAACTTAATCATTATGTGCCTGGCAAGAAAAAATAATCAGCATGGAGATATTCCCATAAAATTAAACAGGAATACCAAAATAAATTAAAAAGTTAACATAAAGTACAAATTCTAGTTGATTGTAATGTGGAAATTTTTGAAAAAACTGATGAAAAGTAGATAAACTGGATTACTCCACTCTTCAACACTTGGAATATTCACCTTAAATCAACAATAAAGTTTTGTTGATGCATGATCACATTGATTTCTTTTTTGTTCTATTCATACTACTTGGTTCTGGTGTGAGTAAAATGATGTCTTCATAGATTTGAAATATACTTACATTTATAACACCAAATTCTAGACAAATGAATAAGACTAATTATTATTGTAGAGAAAAATATAAAAGGTTTATAATGTACAAATAACAACATAGACAAATAAAGATCAAGGTGGAGATAGGGAAAAGAGGTAAGAAAAAATATTAAATCCCTCATTTCTCATCTGAGACAATCAACAGATATTTCCAAAGTTGATAAAACTAGCATTGAAATATGTATTCTTCTTCAAAGTAATAGTCTCATAACTACCAGTTTATTACTAAAAAAAATTAAACATGGTCATATCTTAGTATTGGGGTTGCATAGAAAGAGAGGATTTCGATTTTGATTTAGACATTCTGCATCGTGTCTTAGATACTTTTTTACCATGATAATTTTTGAAACTATTTGCAAGCATAACTTTAACTTGCAAAACTATTTTGGTATTAAAAGTGTATTATTATAAATAGGTGATCAATTATATAGTATGTAGTACATTCATGTAAAGAAAGACTATGCAGCCTTAGGAAATAAACAAGGAAGTCATAGGGACATATAGGGAATCATGTCTAGAATATAATTCCAAATGGAAAAATGAAAAGAAAGGCACAGAAGAAGCTACATTGTACAATCCCCTTTGTGAATAGAAAATTATATATGTATATAAATGTCCATTAATAGGAAGAGCTTTAAAAAATTGTGGACTCATACAAAGTAGAATGCTACTTGGCAATACATGGAATAAATTGTGTAGGTCAAATAGAAGTTCCGTGGCCAGGATCCTCACATGATACCCATTGTATTTGAGCAATGAGGTAATGCTTAGCATACTATGCAGGCACATGCTCGCACACCCATTGCAATAAGCCATCACTGCTGGTATTGCTATAAAAGAGTTCCCCAAGTACTAAGAGCAGAGCTTAGAGAAGAGATAAGAGACTGGGAGCTAGAGAGCACAGGCTGGGAGCAGAGCTAGAGCCTGGAGTGGAGGCAGTGCCTGGGGCAGAGGCTGGAGCCAAGGCAGAGACTGAAATGGGCTTACTGCATGCAGATCAGATGTGTTTCTAGTGCTTGATCTGCCACCATGAGAATAGCTTGGTATGAGCCCGTTTTTACCCCCAATGTTGTCATTTTTCAGTCTCACCGAATCTATAGTGAACATGCCCTGGGCTGAAACCCTCAGGCATATCAGACAACAGATGCATGTAACAACAAGGTAGAAAATCAAAAGCATTCTACCGAGCAAAAGCAATCACACAAGAAGTATATAAACTTTAAAAAAGGGCAAAACTAATCTATGATGTTAGAAATCTGAGCATTAGTTGCCTCTGGGGTGCTAAGGAGGGGCTGTTGGAATTGACTAGAGAGAAGTATAAGAGCAGTTTCTGAGATAATAGACATATCCTATATCTTCATTGAGGTGATGGTTATTCAGGAATACACATTTGTTAAAACTCATTAAATTGTACTCTTAAAATGTATGCATTCTATTTTAGGTAAACTATGGCTCAATTTACAGAAATTATGTGCACAGTACTTGTATATATGTATATACATGATTACATATGCATAAGATAATACTGGAAAAGACTGTATATCAAACTGTTTAGGTCAGGGGAGGATTCAGGAGAAGAATTTACATTCTGTATTTGCTTTAATTTTTATGAGCTTTATTACTCTTATAATAAAGCCAAGAGATGAATTTTAAAAACCAATTTGAGTTATAAAAGGCGCTTATTTTCAATGATGTAAAATGACCTTCCCCACCAACACTGCCCTTCTGCCTCCCAACTCCAACAGAGATACGTGTTCCAGGGATGGGGGCTGTCACGTAGCTCTGTTGTGTACCACATCCACCCCCTACCCCGGGTTGGCAAAGCTGGGAAGGGAGATCATTTGTTGAGAACTTGACCACATGGGAGGTTAAAAGAACAACAGAGGAGATGGGGTGGGGAGGTGGGTAAGTAAACCAGTTCTCAGTTTCAGCAGAAATGTCTGAATGGTCAAGCACACAAAAGAAAAGGTATTCTGTAAGATCTCTGTTTAGGGAGTCACCTGCCTGTGCCTGCAGCAACCGTCCGTGTCTATCAGGGCCTCTTAGAAAAGTGCATATTGGGTGCACTTGTAAGGTCAACAGTGAACTGCTGTCTCTACCGGAGAACCCAAACCAAAAAAAATTGGATGCTACCATGAAGAACGTCACCAGAAAGCATTGTTAGCTGTTTTAAAGAAGCCAGCCCCAAAGGACTTTTAGTGACTGCTTTGCTCTAAACCTGCAAGCACCAGTTTTTAACTGAGCATTCTGTGGGGTTATTTTCCCTTTCATCCTTTCATTTAATACCAAATATCTTCAGTGCCAGAACAAATTGCTAGTCCATGCTAACAAGCCTTCACTTACCTGAGCTGGGATTTTGACCTTCTGACACTTAAAGTCCCAGGAGTTTCTACTCAGGCAATTAGTGCTCTGAATTTCTAACCCAGATATCCCTTGCAGAGGGCAGAGAAAAACTGGCTTTTCGGAGGAGAATTAACTTTTTGCATGCTAACTTCCTGCTATCAAATTATTGTCTTGACATGCATTGAATCTTAATTTTATTGTTTTGGGTTTTGTTGTTTATTTGTTTGAGCCATACAGATTATAATTTTTTATTCTTGGCAAACTAAGGCAGATTCTAGTATTCTATTATATATATATAAAGTGTATGCATATATGTAATGTATTATATATATATATATATATATTTAATGTAGCATGACGAAAAGGCTATTCTGAAATATAGGCCTTCAGAACTTACTACTGAAAACACTCAGTGTGTGCCTTGTTTTTGAACAAGATTGTGGACCTTAATGAACTTTTGTTCAAGGTTCATCCTATTTTGCAAAGCAATCTGAAATATTCCCAGAGAAGAGAATGCCTTTTAAGAGTTGTAGTTCTGATGGATGATTAGTTTAAAGGCAAAATAAATGTGTTTTTTTTACTTCTGTTTACCTGTGGATGTAAGTGTCCTATAGTCAATTTATCAGCAGTAATGAGGCATAGTCTTTTTATCTTCACTTTCCATACTCTATCTCCTATTACAATGGCATGAACTATTATTTATTTTTTTTAATTCACATGTTCTTTATTTAGTCCATATAATACACCATTTTTAGAGGTTTTAAAATTAGATAAAAAGCATATTAACTGACAAGTGTATGAAGTTTCTCTTCATAAACAATGTCAAAACAAAAAATTTTGAATTGCTAAATGTTAAAAAATATGTACGTCACATTTCAAAAATAGGTACTTAACATTTCATGAAAGCATAAAGTTACAGATATTTTTTAAAGAAAAACAATTTTGCCACTTACCTATGTTTGCTCTATGAACTTTTTTATTCTGTACATAGGACATTTTGTATAAAATATGAACTCTACATTTTTATTACTTATTACCATAAAACAAAGATACAATGTATGTACAATAAATATTTTTTAAATCAGAATCATCAGATATTGTATTTCTGAAGCCTTAATGTTGACTTACGTATTCTATTAGCTAATTGAATCTGCATTTTCAGTTTGTACCAGTATAATGCTATGTGATCACCGAACCATTTTCTATTTCTATTGGGCACATGGGAAGACAACGTTTCCCAGATCACTTGCATTTGTATTGGGCTATGTCTTAGTTCTGGGCAATGGAATTTGAATGGAGAGAGGTATGTCGCCTGATTTGTAAAATGTGCCCATGATCAAACTGTCACTCATCCACATGGTGATGAGCAAGAACTCCCATGGTGGCAGACACAATGAGAAGAAGTCTAGAAGAAGACATCTCAGGAAGTAAGCCAGTAGAAGATCCTCTTGCCCCACATCATACCTTATGAAAACAGGAGATGAACTCTTACAGTGTGAAGAAACTGAGATTTTGGCCTGTATTTTCCAGTTTAACAGCACTTATAATGAGAATATCTCATGGATTGCAGTCATGATTTTGATTTTATCAATTTCATAAAAGGGAATATATTTTTGTAATTAGGTAAAATCAAGCATTATCCAAAGTTTTGTTACATAGCTTGAAGTTTCAGAATTATTTTTGCAGATATTTTTTGACTCCAAACTTTTGGAACCACTTTATCTTAATGTGCCAATAGGATAAACATTTTTCTTGCTTGAGTTGCTAAAAGTCTAGTTGGACTATATCTGAGAAGAGAAGGGAGTCTCCTTTGACATTTTTGACTACAAATTGGCCTCAGGTTTGGCATTTCATGAAAAGAAACAAAAATGTAGAAGACAAAAAGAGATTGCCAAAAAAAAAAGCCTTCTTAAAGGTTTCAACACAAAACTTTTCCTGAACCCAAATCTCTCATATATAATCAACAAGACAAAGACAAGTGTAAAATCCAAAAGGCTTTGAAAACCTAAATTTTATTGGCAACTCATTTGACGAAAAAATCTGACCTGGCCTGAACTAATACAAGCCACTTGTAGTCTTTTTTCATTACACTGGATGAGAATATTTCTTAGACCTGACTGCAGAAATGCTAATGTGTTTGATTTGGAGTCCTGTCGCAGACCCTGGGGGATGGGTTTGTAGGATACAGTTGGTTTATGTATTATATTAAATAAGCAAGTATTAGCTTTTAAAAATCCAAAAATTTCTGAATTCTAAAGTACATTGGTACTAAGGGTTTCAGACAAAGGATTGTGGACCTTTTAGAACCATCTCTCATCATTCCTTTCTCTAGGTAAACAGTACAGTTGACAAAACTACATTTTTATAAGATAATTGTTTTAACTTTAAAACAATGGTATGGATTCCCTGTGACTTCTTTTGAACTTCTTAAAATTCTTTATGTTTCTTTTAAAGTTACTGAGTCCAAAAGACTCAAAAATGAAGTGACCATCTGACCAGTACTAATTATATGACTTATTACCATTTCATTTTCATCATCTATTTCTTAAAGGATTGTTGTGTGCTCTTAAAATTATATTAAATAAATACAACCTTCCAAGGCTGACCCAGGAAGAAACAGAAAATATGAATAGACCAATTACCAGAAACAAAATGGAATTGGTAATAAAAAAACGACCTAAGAACAAAGTTCTGAACCAGATGGTTTCACTGCTGAATTTTATCAAACATTTAGTGAAGACCTAATACCAATCTTCCTTAAAGTTTTCAAAAAAATAGAAGAGGAGGGAACATTCTATGAGGCCAGCATCACTCTGATACCAAAACCAGGCAAAGACATCACAAAAGAAGAAAATTACAGACCAATATCCCTGATGAACATAGAAGCAAATATACTTAACAAAATATTAGCAAAACGAATTCAAAAATACATCAAAAAGATCATCCATCATGATCAAGTAGGATTTATTGCAGGGATGCAAGGATGGTACAACATTTGAAAATCCATCAACATCACCCACCACATCAACAAAAAGGACAAAAACCACACGATCATCTCCACAGATGCTGAAAAAGCATTCAACAAAACTCAACATCTGTTCATGATAAAAACTCTCAACAAAATGGGTATAGAGGGAAAGTACCTCAACATAATAAAGGCCATATATGATAAACCCACAGCCAATATTATACTTAACAGTGAGAAGCTGAAAGCTTTTCCTTTAATATTAGGAACAAGACAAGGATGCCCACTCTCCCCACTTTTATTCAACATAATTCTGGAGGTCCTAGCCATGGCCAGCAGACAACACAAAGAAATAAAAGTCATCCATATTGGCAGGAAGAAGTTAAACTGTCACTGTTTGTAGATGACATGATATTGTACATAAAAAACCCTAAAGAATCCACTCGAAAACTACTAGATCTAATATCTGAATTCAGTAAAGTTGCAGGATACACAATTAATACACAGAAATCTGTTGCATTCCTATACAGTAATGAAGAACTAGCAGAAAGAGAAATCAGGAAAATAATTCTATA
This sequence comes from Manis pentadactyla, assembly GCF_030020395.1. Taxonomy (NCBI): domain Eukaryota; kingdom Metazoa; phylum Chordata; class Mammalia; order Pholidota; family Manidae; genus Manis; species Manis pentadactyla. The sequence continues at coordinate 87,940,136 of NC_080019.1, forward strand.
CACAATTGCATCAAAAAGAATAAAATACCTAGGAATAAACCTAACCAAGGAAGTGGAAGAATTATACTCTGAAAACTACAAGACACTCATGAGAGAAATTAAAGAAGATACCAATAAATGTAAACACATCCAGTGCTAATGGATAGCAATAATTAATATAGTCAAAATGGCCATCCTGCCTAAAGCAATCTACAGATTCAGTGCAATCCCTATCAAAATACCAACAGCATTCTTCAATGAATTAGAGCAAATAGTTCTAAAATTCATATGGAACCACAAAAGACCCCAAATAGCCAAAGCAATCCAGAGAAGGAAGAATAAAGTGGGGGGGATTACACTCCCCGACTTCAAGCTCTACTACAAAGCCATAGTAATCAAGACGATTTGGTACTGGCACAAGAACAGACCCATAGACCAATGGAACAGACTAGAGAGCTCAGATATAAACCCAAACATATATGGTCAATTAATAATTGACAAAAGAGCCATGAGCATACAATGGAGAAATCACAGCTTCTTCAACAACTGGTGCTGGCAAAACTGGACAGCTACATGCAAGAGAATGAAACTGGATTATTGTCTAACCCCACAGACAAAGTAAACTCAAAATGGATCAAAGACCTGAATATAAGTCATGAAACCATAAAACTCTTAGAAGAAAACATAGGGAAAAATCTCTTGAATATAAACATGAGCAACTTTTTCCTGAATGCATCTCCTCAGGCAAGGGAAACAAAATAAAAAATGAATAAATGGGACTACATCACAATAAAACTTCTGTATAGCAAAGGACACCATCAGCAGAACAAAAAGGCATCCTACAGTATGGGAGAATATATTTGTAAATAACATATTTGACAAGGGGTTAACATCCAAAATATATAAAGAACTCACACACCTCAACACCCAAAAAGCAATAACCCTATTAAAAAATGGGCAGAGGATTTAAACAGACACTTCTCCAAAGAAGAAATTCAGATGGCCAACAGACACATGAAAAGATGCTCCACATTGCTAATTATCAGGGAAATGCAAATTAAAATCACACTGAGATATCACCTCACACTAGTTAGGATGGCCAACATAGAAAAGACTAGGAGCAACAAATATGGGCAAGGATGCGGAGAAAGGGGAACCCTTCTACACTGTTGGTGGGTATGTAAACTAGTTCAACCATTGTGGAAAGCAATATGGAGGTTCCTCAAAAAACTAAAAATAGAAATACCATTTGACCTGGGTATTCCATTCCTAGGAATTTACCCAAAGAAAACAAGTTCTCAGATTTAAAAAGACATATCACCCCTATGTTTATTACAGCACTATTTACAATAGCCAAGAAATGGAAGCAACCTAAGTGTCCATCAGTAGATGAAGGGATAAAGAAGAGGTCGTACATATACACAATGGAATACTATTCAGCCCTAAGAAAGAAACAAATTCTACCATTTGCAACAACATGGATGGAGCTACAGGGTATTATGCTCTCAGGCAGAGAAAGACAAATACCAAATGATTTCCCTCATTTGTGGAGTATAACAACAAAGGTAAAATGAAGGAAATAAGAAATAGCAGCAGACTCACAGACTCCAAGAAGGGACTTGTGTTTACCAAAGGGGAGAGGTGGGGAAGGGTGGGTGGGGAGGAAGGGAGAAGGGGTTTGTGGGGTATCATGATTGATGCACATGGTGTGTGTGGGGTCATGGGGAAGTTAGTGTAGCTCAGAGAAGAGAAATAGGGACTCTCTGCATCTTACTACCTTGATGGACAGTGACTGCAATGGGGTATTGGGGGGAATTGATAATAAGGGTGACTGTAATTACCACATTGTTTTTGTTTTGAAACCTTCATAAGAGTGCATATCAATCATACCTTAATAAAAAAATTATGTTAAATGGACATAGTTATTCCTCAATATCTTCTCAAAGCATGATCGGTATCCAGCTAGTGCTTTGCATAGGTAGGCTGTAATGAAATGTTTGTTGAACTAATCAAAACATTACTGATTATTAGAGCCCTATTCTTGTTTATGCAATGCTGTCTTATGCTTACTTTGAAAAATGCTATGCCATTATACATACATATCTTATTGCGATACCTCCTTTTCCTTCCTCTATTTGTATAATTCCCTTTTTATCCCTAAATTTGTCCCTGCTAAACTTTGTTTCTGATGACTCCTCTTTATTAAGGTGGTTTTGAATTCTAAGCATAAGCCCCAGGAGGATTTCTGTTGTTCTTAGCTTATGGTCTTCTGCAAATCTAATGTGTGCTCTCAGGCACTTTTTATTTCCCAAAGGAATTGCCAAGAAAGGAATAAGTTAATGCAAAACAGCAAAATTTGAAGTATTCTAAAGTGATTATTTTATACTTAATCCTGCTACCTTTTTCTGTCAGACAACACAATAAACAGATAAACTCTCAAAATTGAAAATATCTGGAGTTTATGGACATGATATCAGTATTTCAACTATGTTCTATTGCAGTTGAAAAATAAACATGGTCTCTTTCCCTGAGAAGCTTGTGGTTTATTGAAGAGGTAAACACGTCAATAAATACTTGCTCAAATACAGGATTTTGGGCACAGTCACTCAAGTGTGTTCAAGGGGTAGTGTTTTGGGGAAACCTGAAGGGAGGGTCCAACAGCACATGACTGAACTCCCCATGATGAGGGGAAGGAAAGGTATTTGGGGATATGAAGTAACTATAACAAAGGCACTAGAAGTGAGAGAAACCAAAGCTACACAAATGCACAGAGATTTGAAGGAAACCTGAAAGGATCTTTAAACCAATCAGTGCGACTAGGTGAAATACAGGTAAGGATCGAATCAAAAAGGACCATCTGAGGCCTCTGTAGGGCTTTAGGCTTTGTTTGAACAAAATGAAGCACACTGATTCAAAACTTTTGCATTTTAGAAAGCTTCTTCTGGCTGCATTACTGAGGATAGATGGAGAATTCAGGGACTGAATTTGGGGTGGAGTGGTGGCAGTATTCATTGAGAAGCACTGAGCTGAAGTGATGGTTGTGAGCACCAAGCTGAGAAGGGACAAGAAATGGTGAAGAGTGTAGAGATTCACCTGTGAGTAGAGCCGAGTGAGTTGATAGTTTGAAATTAGTCGTGGTGGTAATACTTAAAAGTACTTAAACCACAGAAGTTGGCAAACACAGGAATTTGCTTTCCACTCTCTTTCTGATGAGTCTTTTTTTAGATTTACCAGCATATCACTAAGAGTGTACTTGGAATAAAAACAAATTTACACTGCACATTTCTTTGATTTGTAAAGGCAGTCATACATTATATTAGTGTCATTGAACACAAGCTGTCTACTACGGTATTTTTATTATTTGAAGTCTTTTACAAAAGCTAGCCCTTCTCTGTTTTGCAAGGAGAGAAAGAGGAAAAGAATTAGGTTGAGGAGTTATTGCATGACTGGAAAAAAATGTTGAAGAGGCTTCTGCTGGTCTCTGGAGTTTCAGGCAGCTTCTGAGTTGCCGCAATGTTTATGTTGGCTCAGAGGTGGGTTTACAGTTGAAGTTGCAGACTGAATTTTTGACATCTTTGATATGAACAAACAAGAATTACTTCTAAAGGAAAGGGTTAGATTTAAGAATATTGCCTGAAATAATAGTCCCTATACTAGGCAATGAAGGTTAATACTACAATTCAAGTAGATTTGAGTGTATGTGTAACTTACAATTATTGGCAAACAATTCTGCAGAAAACTGTTCATAAGTAGACATATTTACAATGTGGACTTGGCCCTTTTGCTCTGAACAGGAATAACTAATTGTTTTTAGTTTCTATCTCTGACTGTCAGTTCATTTATAACAGATTATCTGTTGTAATTTAAAAGTTATACTCTAGTTAGGTGCAGAAATGAGAATTTGATACAGAAAGTAATTTTAACAATATGTATAAAGGCCTCTCCTTTTCTTTCTGTTTTCGACATTAGAGGTGTTTAATTTCTGCATGTAAGAGCTGCCAATCCCTTCCTTTCCTCCCTCTTGTCTTCCTTTTTCTCTCCCTCCCTCTTTGCTTCTTTATTAGATCTTAAATAAAAAATTTGAATTGATAATATGATCACATGTTTCAACAATTTTCAAAATAGAATGACAGTGCACAGTCGATAAGACCCCCGCACCCCATCATCCGCCCAGGTCCCCCCTTCTTCCTCACAGTGACAAGCATGACACCCATTCTCATTGCCACTTCAACCACATTCTTATCTGTACTATGAAAATAACTTCTGTTTAGCTTTTTAAGTATTAATTTGATCCTTACTTTTGATAAGGATCAAGATATAAGAAATGATCTAGAACATCCACCATGTCTTAAGTTCAGATGGCTGTAACAAACTGCTCTAGATGGAGTGGCTTTTAAACAACAAACATTTATTTCCCACAGTTTTGTAGGCTGGGAATTCCAAGACCAGGACACTAGGAGATTTACTGTCTGGTGTAAATCCACTTACTGGTCCACAGAGAGCTGTCTTTCTGCTGTGTCCTCACCTGGCAGAAGGGGTGAGGAAGCTCTTGGGGGTTTTTTAAAAGGGCACTAATCCCACTAATAAGGGCTTCACCATCATGACTTAATCACCTCCCAAAGGCTCTCCTAATACAGTACACTGGGGATTAGGTTTCAACATATGAATTTGAGGGGTACATAAACACCTACTCTATGGCATCCCACTTGTGCCTGGTAAAATTTACTTACCAGGTCTTTGAAGACCAACTTTCCATCCAGGCCAGCCAGTGAGGGTCAAGAAACTACTGGGATTTTCATCTTTTTCCTTCCATTCCACCTGGGAATTAACAGGGGCAACAGGGCTGAGATTTATCAGAAGTTAGAACATAAGTAGATGGGACGAAACAGGCTCCAGAGCAAGGGAGACTGGCTGGGACAAGCCTTTGTGAGAGCTGCTCTGCAAGCTCGCTGCTTTCCTTCTTCCAGGCAGTTCTCCAAGTGAGGGTGGGAGAATTTGGTGGTCACACATGTGAGGACATAGCCACACAGAGCTAAGAAGTCTCAGGATGGAAAAATGGAAGGCCAGGCAATTGAGGGTGGGGTGCCATGTGATTTGAAAGACTTTCTAACATGTCATCCAGCACAAAAGTATATTTCACAGCTACCCAATCTAGGAAAACATGAAGTTTTTCTGCACTGGTTTCACATTAGTAAACACATGAGCATTTTAATAAAGAATACTTAGTTCTTATACCTAGTCTAGCAGTATCAATAAAATATATTTTTTCTATTCTTCTGTTTTGTAATTAACATTGTTGACATAACTTTTCTATAGTAAATGTATTTTGTTTCCTAAATTAATTCTTGGCTCTACTTCTTTTCCAACATGTGTTTTTCTTGTTGAAAAACAATATATGTATGCTTTTTTCGTACATATATCCATCTTTGTTACCTACCCTAAATTCTTTGTGTTCGGAGAAAGATGGCATGTGGGTAAATTATAAAAGGAAATACTTCAAGTGGAGAAGTATTGATGATGGTATTTCATTTGAAAAATATTTACTGGAATAATATAGGTACAAGTAAACAAATAATCCAAATAGAGAATTGTTAGAGCTGACATTCCATCTGGGATAATAGCTACTTGAATTGTTTGAGGGTTGGTTTTGTTCATGTAATAGCAGTAGTATTAGTTTGCTCCCTAATATGCTGAATGTATGTGCATTCTCTCTTCTCCCTTTTCCCTTGGAAAATTTACACTGTTTAAAATCTCTGATGCACAAATAGATTGTGGCTGATAGGTTTTTGTTTTGTTTATTTATGACTCAGAATTATATACCTGTTGTACTCAGTTGCCAACTTTTCACAGGGAAATAAAGCAAAACTTAACCATATTTACTGAAATGTAAAATTGGACATGTTGATTGAAAAAAGCAGGTTTAAGCAATGTGTACAATATGACATCATTTTGTTGAAGAAATACATATTTCTTTAAAAATATTTATTTCATAGAATAAAATATGAAAAACCATTAAGGTAGCAATGGACATCTCTGGGCAATAGGAGTATTCTCTCATTTATTTTTCAAGATTGTTATTATAACATAATTGATCATTATATGAACTCAGATACATCAGATATAAACCCCCCATCACTCTCAGATAGGTTATATTACACTTGTATTCACTAATATCCTGGGCCTTCTACTTTAATGTTATTACAGAAATCCATTTCACTAATATAAAAAATTCATAAGATCTTTTAGCCACTCAGTCAGGTAATATGCCCAAACAGTGCCTGGTGTTGGGATATAGGAGAAGACAAACACATACAGACACTTACAGGATAGTGGAATAAATTGAAATATAAATTAAGGGTTGCACTTACCACAGTGTGTAATGATTTTACTTATGTGCCTGTCTATTAGTTGTTTGTTCATCTTCCACATTAGATTGTAAGACCTCAGTGGGCAGGTTTACCTTGGTCTTTCCAGTGCCCAGAGTAATGTCTGGTATGTGGCAGGCAATTGGTGAACAAATTGAATAGGTAAATTGATCAAATGAAAGCATAATTAGAACTATGAAATAAGCAAGTGGAGACAGAAAGACAAAGGTGAGACCAACTTTAGCTTGGTGGTCAGGAGCTTATATATTAGCCAAAACCTGGTGGAAGAGAAGAAAGCAAAACAAATGTTTTCAAAGAATATTGGTATTGTGTTTTCTTTCTTTTTTCTTCTAATGTTTTTAAGCCTTATTTCTTGCTCTCGTGTTTTGGAAAGAAAAATTTGAGTACTCTGTTGTCCAGGTGGATGCACCTCAAGAAAATGTGTTCTTCCTATCTACTCAAACACCCCCTCAGAAAGTCTGAAAGGAAAGGGAGTATGATCTAAATTATTTGAGGCACTATGTAAAAGAGATACTTTACCTACTTTTCCCCTCCTGCTTCTAAAATACTTTCTGAAATAAAAATAATTTTTCATGATCTTTTAAGTCACTCAAGACAGCAGATAATGTTTGGTCTGTTAGCAAATTTGAATGAACTATAGATCAATTTTATTCTACTTTTTAAATAAATATTCTCTTAATAACAAGACAAGTTATTATTAAGAAATGAGTTAGCAAATTCAGCACTTTAAAACAGTTTGTGTGTGTGTGTGTGTGTGTGTGTGTGTGAGAGAGAGAGAGAGAGAGAGGAGAAAGAGAGAGAAAGAGAATGAGAGAGGCGGGGAGGCAGGGAGGCAAGGAGGAGTGAAGGAAGGGAAAGAGAAAGGAAAGAAGAGAGAGAGAGAGACAGAAGGCAGGGGAGGAATGATTCTAACCCTGAGGAGAATAATGGAAAGAATAGGTCTTGTGCTAGTCTAACTCTGTCTTCTTCATTTCATCCCATGTGATTCCAAGTCCCATGAAGACAGGTGACATAAATGGGTGAAATAGCCTTATGCCTTCATATATGATTGTATAGACTATGTATTGAGCAACTCCAGAGAGCTCCATTCACATTTGTAATCTTTGTAGATGAGTATATTTGTTAAGACAGTTTCTGAATGATGGTTGTAAATCATCTTAAGAAAAGGCAGCCCTTTCTAATTTGCACAAAAGAGTCATTTGAATTACTGGTAAAACAGGTACTATGGATAACTGGGAGGTAGGTATCTTCTCTATGGGTACAACTGCTAATCAGTGGCAATCAACTGGCAGTGCAAAAATGTCATTCTGAGAATGAGAAACATGGATTTATTTTTTCTTTCAAAAGAAGCTTAGAAATATAGCAATTTATATCAAATCTAATTTTAAATACTTATTCAATTAAACACATAAACTAATCATGTTTGTGGGTATGGCATGGATATAGTCCATGAGCTACTGGTTTCAAGCCTCTGCCCCTGACAACCCTCACAGATTCTTTGGCCTGGATAGGTGATTTCTGCTTCAGGCATCTCTGTTTGGGATCTCCCATAATGCAACAGTTTCTTCTGTGAAACCTTTGTCTGAGTTCCTTGTTATGACTGTTTCCTCTGTAGAGTTAATGTCTTGTTCTGGTTCATTCACTTCCGTTTTAGAATGGGATAATCTCTCCATAATTGCCCAGCATGATGTCACTTCCTGCAGTCATTAAATGCTCTTTCTCTATCCTTCCACACTAGCTTTGCAAGTTACTCTTGAGCAATTGCAGGCACAATATTGAGCAAAATTCACTAAAATGGCATGATCCAGGAAACAGTTGTAAAGTTTTTACTTTACAATGTGGCAATTTTTAAAAACTGTGGTTTCACCAAACCAGAAAGATTGTACAGGTTGCAACATTTTATCAGTAATCAGCTGTATTTTGATCATTGTAGCTCTGAGAACTAGGAAGAGAGGTATTAATACCTTTTATATTAAGGTAAAACCGTGAATGAAGATGCAGGAATGACCTCATTCCCTTCCGCATTATCAAAATCACATGATACACAGAACTAGGGAAACTGGGTTATTTGGAATCCCTTACATGCTTCACAACTTTTTCACTACATCTTTTTCATTGTTTGTAATCCTGAATGTTAGCTTCAAGTAGACTACTTCTTATAACCAGTTTAGTAAAAACAGCACTACGATGACAGATGACTGCTGTGCACAGATTACAAGGCTGACATCCAGATGCATCTTCAGTCATTTATTTTCTTAGAATGAGGCTTTACTGAAGCAGATGTTACCTAATAGAATATTTTTAAACAGACTTAGAAGAGTCTACCAGTTATAATAAAAAATGTAATCTAATAATACTTCATTTTGAACAAATGATATTTAAAGTAATTTGGTCTCAAGCTTCTTAAAATAATTCTAAAAATATGAACTTCTGGTAGTTTTTAAAAAATTTTCTTCAGCCTTTTTAAAAAACCCTTGGAATACCAAATATACTCATGTTTGCTATATTGAGGCTACTCATGATGTGTTTGAAATCATAAAGGAACAAATAATCAACTGAACTTCACAAGAATTTGAATATACTGTCCCTAATACATTAACTCACAGAACATATGTGGAAGAGGGAGTTTACATTTCTTAATGAATGTTTACATATATGTTGATATAGGCATGTGAGTGTGTGTATGCTTTTGGCAAAAAAATAAATGGAATCCTGTAATACTTATTGTTTGTAACCTAGCTCTTCACCTAATAATATTATGAGGACATTTTTCCAGATTATCTTGCTCCTTAATTTATTGAACCAATTTAACCAATAGGTTGTTACAAGGTTTTTTGTTGTCGTTCTTGTTATTAAATACAGTGTTTCAGGGAACATCTATGGACACATATATTTTTGTGTTCTTATGTAAGTATATCCATATATTCCTAAATAGGTAATTGTAGCTAAAAGAATGTAGAATATTCACTTTAATAAATACAGCCAAATTGCTCTTTAGTTCTTGCCTCTACTACCTGTGTATGAAAGTGCCTGCTTCACCACATTGATTTTATCAAATTAGTTAATATTTGGCAAGCTTCTTTGCATATTTTAATTCTAAATAAACATCTTTCATATTTTTGTTAATTTTTGAACTATGACTTGCTTATTTTTCTATTGAGTTGGATTTTTTTCTCCTTAATTTCACTGAGAATTCATTTAACAAATTTTAATTTTTGGCCTATCACATGCCAGGCTCAATTAGAAATGCTAGAAGCATAGCAGTCAACAAAAACAGAAGAAACCTTTTCATTGTGGAATTTTTATTCTAGAGGGAAGAAATGAAAATGAACATAATAGATCCTGGAGTGTTAAAATGTTATATAGTGGCAGGCTCAAAGGTGAGAAATGAGTATGTGGAATAGGGGATGCAAGGCATGAATTTGCGCTGTTAGCACAGTGAGGGGGCGCTCTGAGGAGGGGAAGGTGGCTCTTGCCTAAAAGACCTGCATGGGTGAGGGAGAAAGTCATGTGATGCTTAAGGCAAGAGGGCTGCACACTGAGGAGGCGCAGATTCAAAGGGCCTGGGGAAACATTAATTCAGATTGCTCAGGTGGCTGGAGCTAAGCAAGCAAGCAGGAAATTAGCTTGATAATGAGAGGCCAAATCAAGCTGGATGTTTTAGGATGTTGCAGGCCTTTGTAGGGCATCCTGGTTTTCACTCTGAGTGTGATGGAAAGCCCTTTGAGTATTTTGAGAGAGAAATGACCCGACCTGATTTTAGCAGGATCACTACAGTGCCTTGGACCTGAGTGGTGACATGTGGTCAGATTCTGGGTATAACTTAGATAGGGAACTGACAGGATTTACTGATGGATTGGATATGGAGTCAGAGACAATAATGGTGACGCTGAAATTTAGTAAGCCTTTTTGTATAAGAAGGAAATTACCTTTTTGTCAGTCATCTGTGTTTTGAATATATGGTAATTTTCCCATGAAGAACATTTTAATAAAGTAAAATGTATCTTTCTTTTCCCTTTCTCATTCAGTCCACTGTGATATATTGTTTGACTGAATTATATTGAAGAAAAGCCAATCTCAAGAGATACGTAGTCAGAAGAGGAGGAATATTTCAATAGCCTTTCAGATATTTGAAGCTATTCCTTTTAGATACTACAGCAAAACTTGAAAAGTTTTCATTATTTTAGAGGTTAGTTGTGATGTGGAATCTGAAGCTATATCAATGAATTTTTCTCGCTATGTTACATTGAAATCTATTGGTTTGTTCTGCACTTTGGATGAATATTTTACACATGTTTAATTTTACACATGTAAAATTTCTGGATTTTGTATCATGTTTAAAAAGACTATTCCTACCCTAAGAGTTAAAAATAAAAATGTCTGTATTTTTCCTAGTGTTCTTATAATTCAATTTTAAGTTTTAAATTAATACCTCTGAAATTCCTTTTGGTTCCATTTCCTGATCTTTTAAATGTTTATTGCTCTGGCTTCTAAGCACTCTTCATTTTTTGTCTGCTCTTGAAGCTTAATTTTGGTTTAATGGTTTGTGCATTCACTGTGACAACCTTGTGCAGCTGTAGGCATCTTCTCCTGTCAGACTCATGGAAGCTATCCTCGGCATCCTCAAACCTCACACCATTCTGTCAGCCGGTACAAGGCTGCTCCTTGAAGGCTCAATCCAATCAGCTCCTCATTCTTGCGATATTCTAATCATTAGGTTGTTTCTTCTTTCTCTCTGTGCTCATAGGACTTCACATTTATTTTTATATTAATCTGCTGATTTTTTTACTTTACATTTAGTTGTCCAGTGGCTGTCACCTCATTTGGACTGAGTTTTTTGATAATAATGATGGTGTCTAATGGAGAAAGTTGTTATATGAAAATACTCAATATGTCTTGTTCAATGACCTCCACTTACAAGAAGAATACTCTTTAAACAAACACTCTAATAATTGGCAGGTTTATTATTGTTATGATAAGGTCATGAGAATTTTATCATTGATTCATTAATCTACCCAGAATGGAAATACTCTTGTTAGACTCTAGGGGCCTAATTTTGAGCAAGACAAGTGGGTGGTCACAATAGTAACACATGTAGAGCAGTAATCATGAATAATTCACTTACATTTGTAATTAAACATAACTTCTCATTCCATAAAGACATTTAAAAAGTGTATAGTTAACACCATAATGAAAGAGACATAGGAATCATTTTTCTTCCTCCCCTCATTCCCCTTTCTAGAGTATGCTACTTAAGCCTTTTTTTTCCCAAGGCTGTGGGCCCTATCCCGCTGGGTAAATAAGGGGAGAGAAGGGTGGACAGTCTTAGCAATCCTTTCTAAGGGATAGAAAAAAAGATATTCAAGATAAATATAATCATGCTTATGAGTTATGCTATAAGTAGCAAACAAAATAAGGAAAAAACATTTTTTTAAATCTCATAGACCATTGGTTTTCAATGGGAGAATGGACAGTTTTGCCCCCCCAGGGACATTTAGCAATATCTGTAGACATTTTTGGTTGTGACCACTGGGTGGGGGCAAGGGAATGTATGCTACTGGCATCCAGTGAATAGAGGCCATGAATCCTGCTAAATACATAATGCATGGGACCAGCCTCTGCAGCAAAGAATAATCCGGCCCCATTTGTGCCAAGATTTGGAAACCTTGCCCTAGATAAACGTTCTTAAAGTATGAAGCCTTGTCATCATGAACTGTCAAATTAAGCCCTGCAACTATCAACAGTTTTATCTAACATACCTATCTATATGGTGTTCTCTACTTTTGTATTAAAGTCAAAATATTAAAGCTGACTAAATAAAGAACCAAATCTGAAACTACATCATCATGAAATAAAATATGAGATTAAGCCCAAGGTTACAATGCAAAAAAAAAAATCTGAACTACATGTTGATGTTTTTTGACAATAGAGAGCTGATGTCAATGTCATAAAACTATGATATCCATTTGTGTTATACTGTGCAATCTATCCAGGTAAGCAGACCTGCAAGGGAAGTAAACTATAATTAGAAAACTATGCAGGTATGGGATCAAAAATAAAAGTTTATTAGGTATCAGTGCTAAATATGCTTGTTGCTATACAATGCTAGTTGAGTAAACCATTTTATTCATATTAGATCATAATTGTTTTAGTTGTTGACATAAATACTAAACATATTCCAATATATATGAATATAAACAAAGCAGTTACAAAAAGTAGAATAAGATACATACCTTAGGATGATCTTTTTGCAAAGTAAAAAGAAAGGCCAATCTCAAAATACAATGGACAATAAATGGGCTTGCTACTTCACTTAAAGAGAAGTCAGGAGGTGGTTTGGGTTTGACACTTAACTAAGTTGAGAATCCAGGGTCCTCTGGTGTTTCTGCTCTGCCGTTCTTTCTCCCTGAGAGCTCCTGTCCTTAGGCCTGTCTGCTCATGATCATAAAATGACTGCACCAAGCATATAGCTTCGTATAACAATATAAAGTATCAGAAAAGGAATTCATTTTCTTGTGTCCCTTTTAAAGAGAAAAAAGTATTTTCTAGGTATTTTAAAGCAGAAAACTTCCTGTTGTCTCACTGGCCAAATAAGTCATATGCCATTCCTATGCTAATCACTTCTCAGGGAATGGAATTACCATGCTTGTTCTCATCTAAGGTTATCAAATTTTAATCTTCAGATGCCTTTATACTCTCCCAGAGTCACTGTAATGTGGTGTAGCTATAAATATTTAAAATATAAGAAATGGAAAATGGTAAACTTTTTAAATATCTATTTGCTAATTGGTTTTAAAATAGCAATAAGCCTATTACATGTTAATATAAATAACATTTTTATATAAAAAGCTCTATTTCCAAAAAATATTTAATGAGAAGAGCACCAAATTTTTCATTTTTGTAAACCTCTTTTATGTTTGGCTTAGCAGAAAATATCTAATTTCTCATACCAGTTTCTCATTCAGTCCACTGTGATACATTGTTTGACTGAATTATATTGAAGAAAAGCCAACCTCAAGAGATATGTAGTCAGAAAAGTAGGAATATTTTAATAGCCTTTCAGATATTTGAAGCTATTCCTTTTAGATACTATAGCAAAACTTGAAAAGTTTTCATTATCTTAGAGGTTAGTTCTGATGTGGAATCTGAAGCTGTATCAGTGAATTTTTCTTGCTCTGTTACATTGAAATCTATTGGTTTGTTCTGCACTTTGGATGGATCTTTTACACATATTTGATTTTGCAGTATCTTGAACTGGTCACTTACAAAATATTTATTATCTGATTATACAAATAATAAATATCATCTACTATTTTCTATCTAATATTATTATCTATTAAATATTATTATACAGATAATAAATAATATTAGATTAAACAGACCTCCCAAGTGTTGACACATTTCCTTACATAATATCAAAACATCATATAATCACATTTTTAATACCACTGACTCATCCAAAAAGTCTTTAGGTAGTATTGCAAAACTGTGTGTGCTCACCAGGGAGGATGTACTTTCCACAATTTGAATTTTCACTTGAAAGTTCAAATCTTATCATCGATCTCCAATGTTAACAACTGATTTCCTTGAATTAAGAGACCCTCTTGGTTTATTACTGAGAAAATGTCTGCTAAATACCAAAGTCTAATAATTATATTTATCTATGAGTCATCTTTCAAGTAAAAATGCTGTCCTGTGAAAAAAGTGGCTGATTTAGCTCTCAGCTCAGTCCCACAAACGCTTGTCCTTGGACCAGTTGTCTCACTTGCGAATGCCATTGGAGTGCTTTATGGGTACAGCAATAGGCTTATTGCAGATGAATAGATTTATTTTTTCACCAAGAATGTAAAAAATAGGTATTCAAGAGTCAAAGTTTAGTAAAATCAAAAAATTTTATTAATTCTTGAAGGAAATTCTTAAGTGAAATGGGGTTTCCTTCCCTTGCCCTCTTTCCTTTCCTTTCCAAGTGTGTGGTGGTGAATGATATGGTGGCTTCTCACACAGTTTGTGCTATTACCTTGCTTTGTACTGAGGTGCTGCTAGCAGTTTTACCCACCATTGCTTTTGCACCATAGTTCAAATGTCAACACAATAAAACTAACTTTGATATTTTCAAAAAATTCTCCTGATATTGATATTTGATAATTTTGGTAATAATCAGATATTAATCTATTGACATTACTTTGAGAACCACTGCTCTAAGTTAACTGAGATTTACCAATTGGAGCTAGAGAGGAATTAAACCCCTGGAAGCATATGATCATCCAATACCTGAACAATGCCTGTGGTTCTATTAGCAGGAAGTGTGGGATGACTGATGAGTGGGCAACTAATGTTGTATGCTATGTTTTTTAGTACATTTAGATGAGCTTAGTTTATCAAGTGAAACTATTTCTGGTCAGGTAAAAATCCCTTATATGTGTCTGTAAAAAATGTGTGATAACGTAGATGAAAGTTAAAGTGAAATTTGAGAGGGGGAAACATATACATTATAAAATGTGTCTTACTTTTTGTATGTATTCACTAATTAACAACCATATTCCCTCCTTGATTAGACCTATTTTAATACTATTCCTTACTTTTCTTACTAAACCACTGTCAGTTTAGGTAAGTTTACTTAGCCTCCTTAGGTCTCAATTTTGACCTTGTAACCTGTTCTACTAGATGATTTTGGATAAGCACATAGGTTTTTTCTTTTCCTGGCAAGGGAATTGGCACTTAGGGAATTATGCCTAAATTAAA
Organism: Manis pentadactyla; assembly: GCF_030020395.1. Taxonomy (NCBI): domain Eukaryota; kingdom Metazoa; phylum Chordata; class Mammalia; order Pholidota; family Manidae; genus Manis; species Manis pentadactyla. The sequence goes on from NC_080019.1 coordinate 87,955,243, forward strand.
AAATTGGAAGAATCATTTCACTAATCTAGATGGGAAGTCTGTGGAGCCACCAATAGTTACCATTTACATACATTCTCTTTAAATTAAACAAATCTTAATTTCTATTGTATGCTACTTTTGTACTTACCTGCTTTGAATATAAAGATATATTCAACCCCTGGATGATTTGCATAATGATTTCTTTTGGAAGGTGGTGGTATGTTCTGGGAAAGACTTTCATCTTCAGCTTTATTTGAAATAAGTGTTTTAGTCTGGTTTTTACTGAGAGTAGATAGTGTCTCTTCAAGAGAAGAAGAAATGACCTTTAAAGTATGATGACAGAAGAACTGTATGTTCAATCAAATTTGTAGAATTTACTATTCAGTGACTAACTCAAGGGAGAATTCCTAAGTGTTCAAATCTTACCAGTTTCCTTTTGAGAGACCAGAGATGGAGTATTGGGAAGCATATACCAACCAAAATAGTAAAATGAGATTTCTATTTTTTAATCTTTAGGGAATCCAGTAAATTTCCCAAGCTCTTCTCTTTCCTTCTTTCTATTCAGATTTGTCTCATCTTTTGACATTTAATATTCTATGAAATTTCCCCTAACTTTTCTAGGCTTCAGGGAATTAATTCACTTCTGGATACCTAAAATCTGGGCCAAATATTTTAATCTTTAATTCCATTGATTCTTATTGTTTCATGACTTTTAATCTTGTTCCTTGGTTTAGATTAAAAGTGTTTTTTTGTGGTCAGGATTCATAATGCAGTTATTTTATCTTTCCATATTGCTCAACACAGTGATGAAATACATGGTTAGTACTTAGTAAATATTTTTTGCTCATTTTTAAACTCTTTATTTTGGAAAATTTCAAGAATTCATTTCAATATAAAGAACTCATGAATCCATTGCTCGTTTCAACAATTATCAACTTATTACCAATTTTATTTCACATTTATCCTTACACATTCCTTAGCTCTGGATCATTTTGAAGCACATGTCTAACACCTCATCATTTTATCCAGAAATATTTCAGTATATATCTCTAACAGTAAGAATATTTTAAGGATATAGGTCAACATAAAATTATTATACCTAAAAATAAATATAATTACATGATGATAAACAATAATTTATTAGTGCTCAAAATTTCCTTGATTGTCTCATTTTATTTTACATTTTATCTTCTCATATATGTCTTTTTTTCTTTCAATGACTTACTTATTGAAAAAAGAGTATGATTTGTCCTGTGGAATAGCCAACGTTTGGATTTTGTTAAATGTATTCTTATGTTGTCATTAAATAAATTTCCCTTTATATTTCAAAAAACATTGTGGTTCAATCTAGAAGTTTAATAAGATTCTTTTAGTTCCCTTTTATAAGAATATGGCAAAGTTGAAAGACATATTCTTCAGTCTGGAGACATGTAATAACTGGTTGTCATTATTTTTTATTTTAGTAGCCTTTGGCATTCATTGTAAAAATCTATTCATCATACATCAGTTGAAATACTTCTATAAAAAGAAACTTCCTGACAACAGTCTACCCCTGTTAAGGGGCCTGACTTCAATAGGATCAGATTGGTTTAATAATAGGATCAATTTGTTTAACAATTATTTTTTAAAAAATTAACTACCAATGGGGAAGGGTAAGAGTGGCATGTGATACCAATAAATAAAGACCAACCAGAAACTTAATGGGGAGACAAGGGAAAGAGATAGTCAAAGAAAGCAAGCTAACAACACAGTCATCCCTGGTGTTCGGGAAGACTGTGTATGGGCCCCAGTTTGCGCTCCCTTAAGAATAATGTCAGAGACTGCTTACTATGGGGAAAATAGACTTCACTAGGTTAGTTTGCCAAGCCACTGAGGAAATAAACAACCAAATAATACCAACATACATAAGGGATACAAATCAGTATTCAGATTTATCAAAACTGTCCAGCTTTTGGCAAAATATTATGAGACATGCAAAGAAACAGGTAAATGTGACCTATACTCAAAAACAAAAATAAGCAATAGAGATTACCTATAAGGGGGCCTAAATATTGGATTTACTAGGCAAAGATTTAGAAAGAGCTATATAGATATGTTTGAAAACTAAAGGAAATCATATTTAAAGAATTAAATATATAATGACAATGTCATATCAAATGGAAGAAATTATGTGAAAAGAACCAAATGAAAATTCTAGAGTTGGAAATACAATAACTGAAATGAAGAGATCACTAGAGGGTTCAGTAGTAGATTTGAGCTTGCAGAAGAAGGAATCCATGAGTTTGAGTATAGACTGTTAGAAATTATGCAACCTGAGGAAAAAATGAAGAAAGCCTCATAGAAATATGGGACACCTTTAGGGGAGTACCAGGAGAGGAGAAGGAAAAAGGGACAGAAAAAATATTTAAAGGAGTAATTGCTGAAAACTTCTCAATTTTATGTAAAACATCAATCTAGGTAATCTAAGAAGTTTAATAAACTCCCATAAAGCAACTTAAGTCTCCATCAATAGATGAATGGATAAAGAAGATGTGGTACATATACACAACAGAATATTAGCCATAAAAAAAGAATAAAATCTTGCCATTTGTGACAACATGGATTGACCTAGAGGGTATTACACTAAGTGAAATAAGTCAGACAAAGACAAATAACATATGATTTCACTTATAAGTAGAATCTAAAAAATAAAAAATCAGAAATAGACTCACAAACATGGAAAAAACTGTGGTGGCCATGAAAGTGGGGGTGGGGGAAGCAAAGTAGGTGAAAGGAATAGACAAATTTTCAACTATAAAGTAAGTCATGGGGATGAAAAGCATAGAGAATATGTTCAGTAATATTGCAATATCTTTGTATGGTGACAGCAACACTTATTTTGCTGAGCATTTCACAATGTATGTAATTATTGAATCAGTATATTGTACACCTGAAGCCAATACTATGTTGTATATCTACACTTCCATTAAAAATGAATAATAAAATAATACACACACACACACACAGACTCCCATAAACAAAAAGGGTAAATACCAAGAGATCCATACCTAGGGACATCATAGTCAAACTGTTGGAAGACAAAGGAAAAAAAATCTTGAAAACAACAAGGGAAAAGTGTCTCATCCCAGGCAATAAAATTAACAGCTGACTTCACCTCAAAACAATATGCTGAAAGAAAAAAAATTCCCACTGAGAATCTTATATCCAGCAAAACTGTCTTTGAAAAATAAAGACAAAATAAATACAATTGCCAGATAAACAAAAGCTGAGAGGTCATTGATAGCAGAGCTACCTAAAGGAAGTTCTCCAGGCTGAAAGCAAGTAACCCCAGGGAGTAATATGATCCATAGGAAAAAACAGAGTACCAGGACCGGTAATTAATGTAAGCAATTAGAGAGAACAGTATAATGCATATTTCTTCTCCTTCTTCACTTAAATAAATTAAAAAGCAATTGTATTGAACTATAAATCCATATTTGTGTTATTTGGTCTATAACATATAGAAATGAAATATATTTGACAATAACAGCACGAAGGAAGTTGGTGGGAATAAAGATATATCAGACATTAGATAGTGACTCAAATCCATAGAAACAAATGGGAAGAACCAGAAATAGCATGTTGTAGGTTAATATGATAAGTTCTATAAATATACACTTGCCCTCCTTCTTTCAGCTTCTTGAAAAGACAGAAAATTACATAATGTCATCATTTTAACAATAAATTCTTGGATTTATCACAAATAAAGACATAATATATGTAAAAGTAACACCACAAGGAAAACAGAAGATTGAGGTATAAAGAAGTAAAGGTGATTATGTAGGTAATTATTATCCTGGGGAATAAAAAAGCGGATCTAGAAATTTTTTGTTAATTTAGGCAGATGGTATTTAATGAGGCAAGTGTTGTACCACAGTGGAAAAAGAGTGAATTTTTGAGAAATCTAGATTCAGGTTTCTATTTGCACCCCCCATACTATACATGCAAACTTGGACAAGTCAATTAATTTCTCTACAGTTGAGTTTTCTCATTTAGAAAATGTAGATAATAATATTGAAGATACGGGTTGTTCCAGGAATTAAATCTCCACAAGTACAGCTTTTCCCTGTTCTTTTTCTTTTTTTTCTCTGATGCACTCTAGTGGTTGTATAGTGCCTAGTTCACAGTAGAAGCTGATTAAATATTTCTTGAATAAATGAATGAAATATCTGTTAAAGTTCATGGCACATAATGGGCAATCAAATGTTAGTTCCCATTTTCCTTTATTTTAAAAACAATGGCGGCATCAAATTTATAGTTATAATCTTAAACTAGTTCCTTTGTCTTTTCATATTATTATTATATTTTGTATAAAAGCCAAGAAAGAACATTTTTCTCTATGATATAATTTACAATGAAATTTTGATGTGGTTGAATGTGATTTTCTAAAGCTTGTATTTTCAGTTCAAATTTTGTTTAGGTTTGTATTCACAACAGAACTAAATAATTGCTTACTGGAAGCAACTCATTAATAATAAAAGCAGAATTACAGAAATAATAAAAAGAAAGGCCAATAAATCATATCCATAACATCCATATGCATTTTAACACTGCATAGGATTTGCAATTGGAAGAAAATGCTATAAAAAGACATGTTTATCAGTTTGACTTCTTCATGAGTGAGGTTATATTTGTTGTTAAATAGTAAAGTTTCTACAGTAAATGACTGCAAAGAAAAACAAAACAAAACCCTGGAAAATACTACTACTTAGTGAACTGGTAGAATGAGAATGCACCTGTGAGTAAGATTCTCAGCAGTAGTAAAATAGCTTTAATTGCTGAATCTTTGTCTTTCTCTCTCTCTCTCTCTCTCTCTCTCTCTCTATGTATATATATGTATGTATATATATATATATATATATATATATATATATATATATCCCTTTTGATCTGTCTATATATATATATGGCATCCCTTTTTTCCTATATTCTTCCTTTGGGATCTTTTCCATTTTCATAATTTTAAATACGATTTTTATGCTAATCACTTCTGGCATTAAGGCTCTGCCTGGACTTACTCCTGAGCTTCAGACACAAATATCCAACTGCCTACTTATCTCAGTTTCCTCATTCACAAAATGAATTTGGTAATACTATTCTCTATGCTTGAGTCCTTTTTTTGATGATAGAAATGAATTTGTGAATGATATTAGAAAATTTCAGTGATAAATATGAAGCCATATTTATCTTATAATACTCTTAATATATGCAATATATTATTTAAACACTATAATAATTATATTTTGTGATTCAAAAGTAGACAACTAACCTAGTAACTAGCTTTATATTTAAGTGTGCTACAGTCATTAAATTATAAGCTTTTAAGCATAATTTGCAGGCTCCTACAAAGATGTTAGTTTTGGACAAAGTTGGTACACAAACCATGTTACCATATTTCTTGTCATTACATTTATTTACTGTGTCTCCTTTTGTTAATTCACTGAAATGTGAATAGGTGAGATTTCCTTATTAAAAGATGGGGATGTCAGATTGAGTAAAATGAAAATAAAAGAATTTCCATTTGGATTAGCTATCAAAGTGACTCAGACAAAACAAATCACACACACACACACACACACACACACACACACACAAGTTCAAAAAGACAGCTAAATGCTAACAGAAAGAAAGGATAGTAAATGTAACCCACTGCAGAGGGGGGTTCTCAATAATCACGTGGACAAGAGGACTCATTACATGAATGAGAGTCAGTAATTGCTTATAAATTAGAATGCTTGTTGAGTGGATTCATAAATAAAGGATTTGCATGGCAGGATGGAGATTATACATAGCCTTGTTATAGGAGTTCCCTTCACCAAGGCTAATCTGGAAAACATCTCCGCAGAGTGCCTTACCTGCCAAAAGCTGAGTCCAGTATTGAGCCTCCAGTATGTACGATACCATAGCCCCAGGAGGCCCAGCCAGCCGTCTGGTACAGGTTGATTGCACTATACACCTCTTTAATGGAGAGAGCAGCAACTTAGCTTCCTTGGAATAGATACTTACTCTAGATTTAGATTTGCTCTTCCTGCTCATCATGCTCCTGCCAACAGTTCTGTCAGAACTAGGATATTGATATTGACATGGTCTAGATACAGAATATTTCTCATCAGCACAGGTATCTTTTATTTTGTCTTTTTATAGCTGCACCCACCTCTCTTCTGCACCCTTTTCCCTGACTTCTGGTAACCACTAATCTCTTCTTCATTTCTATAATTTTATTTCACACATGTAAATGAAACGACATATCCAGTGTCCTTTTAAGTCTAGCTCTTTTCACTCAGCATAATTCCCTGGCAATTCATCCAAGTTGTTCCACGTATCCATCATTCATTCTTTTTTATTGCTAAGTAATAATCTGTAGTATGGATATATAACAGGTTGTTTACCATTTGCCTATTGAAAGACACCAGGATTGCTTCCAGTTTGGGATTATGAGCATTCCTGTATAAATTGTGTGAACATAAGCCTTCATCTCTCTGTGATAAATGCCCAAGGATGCAATTGCTGGGTCATATGGAAATTGCATGTTTAATTTTTTTTTTTTTTTAATAATTATTTTTTATTGAAGGGTAGTTGATGCACAGTATTACATTACATTAGTTTCAAGTGTACAACACAGTGGTAGAACATTTATATACATAATTCTAGGTTCCAGCTATCACCCTACCAAGCTGTTACAATATCTTGACTATATTCCTTATGCTATACATTACATCCCGGTTACTTATTTATTTTACCATTGGAAGTCTGTCCTTTTTTTTTTTTTTTTTTTTGTGAGGGCATCTCTCATATTTATTGATCAAATGGTTGTTAACGACAATAAAATTCTGTATAGGGGAGTCAATGCTCAATGCACAATCATTAATCCACCCCAAACCTAATTTTCATCAGTCTCCAATCTTCTGAGGCATAACAAACAAGTTCTTACATGTAGAACAAATTCTTACATAATGAATAAGTTACATAGTGAACAGTACAAGGGCAGTCATCACAGAAACTTTCGGTTTTGCTCATGCATTATGAACTCTAAACAGTCAGTTCAAATATGAATACTCATTTGGTTTTTATACTTGATTTATATGTGGATACCACATTTCTCTCTTTATTATTATTATTTTTAATAAAATGCTGAAGTGGTAGGTAGATACTAGATAAAGGTAGAAAACATAGTTTAGTGTTGTAAGAGAGCAAATGTAGATGATCAGGTGTGTGCCTGTAGACTATGTGTTAATCCAAGCTAGACCAGGGCAATAAAACATCCACGTATGCAGAAGATTTCTCTCAGAACAGGGGGGGTGAGGTTCTAAGCCTCACCTCTGTTGATCCCCAATTTCTCACCTGATGGCCCCCCTGCGACTGTGCCTGTCTTAGGTTGTTCCTCCCTTGAGGAATCTTACCCGTCTCTGGCTAACTAGTCATCTTCCGGGGCCATACAGGGAAATGTGAAGTTGGTAAGTGAGAGGGAAGCCTTATTGTTTGAAAAGGTTAGCTTTTTACTTCTTTGCATATTTATGCCCTGTGGCTTCTATGCCCAGCATTTGTCTTGAGGTATCTTTACCACTTGGAGGAGTTATGATACTCGGTAAATTTGATATGAGGCACGAATTCTATTTAAGGGTTGTAATTAGGAAGGAAGAAGAAAAGCTATAGAAGTAGCAGACGGAAGAAAACATGGGAAGATTGATTATTTCTTTGACATATCTTCTTGTAGAGTTACTTCAGCATATATAGGTTTTAAGCTACTACTTAAATTGCGCACACACATTAACATAATAGGAGTATAGTTACATAACCAAAGCATATCTGTAATTACCAGCCATCTCCAGTGAAACCAAGAAAACCATTAAGGCACCTTAGGCATTTGTGAAAACTTATCTATGATATGGTGGATATTGTCCAACTGAAATTGAACAGTCTGAGAGAAATCAGACAAATTAAAACAACCCATTCCTGGGGACTGTTCACATGCCATATATTCTTTTAACAGTAAATAGTCTGTAGTTGTAAGAGTTTGGAGCACTACAATTTGCACTTCTCCAAATTCTTGGTTGAGTTCCAACAGTATAGATCCAGTCAAATTTGTTGTTTTACTGTATGCACAGGCCAGCTTAGATATCTCCTTCCTCATTCCCATGGCAAGTCCAGGAACTGGTGGGATGAGTGCATCTACAGCTGTAGCAGTGCATGGATCTTTGTTGGGGTTTTTTGATGATCATCTTCTGGCATGAGTCTTCCAGAGAGTGCAGATGTTGGAAGTTCTTTTTCATATCGTATCTTAGTTCATTTTCGGGGTAGCCCAATTAGGCTTTGATCCTCTGTATAAACACAAACAGACCCTTTGCCTACACTTTTATATGCCCTTTATACCCTTGTGTAGAACTCGTTGGAGGTTACCACACAGGAACTGCCCTTTTTTTTTTTTTTTTTTTTTGCTTTGTTTTTGGTATCACTAATCTACACTTACATGACGAATATTATGTTTACTAGGCTCTCCCCTATACCAGGTCTCCCCTATAAACCCCTTTACAGTCACTGTCCATCAGCATAGCAAAATGTTGTAGAATCACTACTTGCCTTCTCTGTGTTGTACAGCCCTCCCTTTTCTCCTACCCCCCCATGTATGTTAATCTTAATCCCCCCCTACTTCTCCCCCCCTTATCCCTCCCTACCCACCCATCCTCCCCAGTCCCTTTCCCTTTGGTACCTGTTAGTCCATTCTTGAGTTCTGTGATTCTGCTGCTGTTTTGTTCCTTCAGTTTTTCCTTTGTTCTTATATTCCACAGATAAGTGAAATCATTTGGTATTTCTCTTTCTCCGCTTGGCTTGTTTCACTGAGCATAATACCCTCCAGCTCCATCCATGTTGCTGCAAATGATTGGATTTGCCCTTTTCTTATGGCTGAGTAGTATTCCATTGTGTATATGTACCACATCTTCTTTATCCATTCATCTATTGATGGACATTTAGGTTGCTTCCAATTCTTGGCTATTGTAAATAGTGCTGCAATAAACATAGGGGTGCATCTGTCTTTCTCAAACTTGATTGCTGCGTTCTTAGGGTAAATTCCTAGGAGTGCAATTCCTGGGTCAAATGGTAAGTCTGTTTTGAGCATTTTGATATACCTCCATACTGCTTTCCACAATGGTTGAACTAGTTTACATTCCCACCAGCAGTGTAGGAGGGTTCCCCTTTCTCCACAGCCTCGACAACATTTGTTGTTGTTTGTCTTTTGGATGGCAGCCATCCTTACTGGTGTGAGGTGATACCTCATTGTAGTTTTAATTTGCATTTCTCTGATAATTAGCGATGTGGAGCATCTTTTCATGTGTCTGTTGGCCATCTGTATTTCTTTTTTGGAGAACTGTCTGTTCAGTTCCTCTGCCCATTTTTTAATTGGGTTATTTGTTTTTTGTTTGTTGAGGCGTGTGAGCTCCTTATATATTCTGGACGTCAAGCCTTTATCGGATGTGTCATTTTCAAATATATTCTCCCATACTGTAGGGATCCTTCTTGTTCTATTGATGGTGTCTTTTGCTGTACAGAAGCTTTTCAGCTTAATATAGTCCCACTTACTCATTTTTGCTGTTGTTTTCCTTGCCCGGGGAGATATGTTCAAGAAGAGGTCACTCATGTTTATGTCTAAGAGGTTTTTGCCTATGTTTTCTTCCAAGAGTTTAATGGTTTCATGGCTTACATTCAGGTCTTTGATCCATTTTGAGTTTACTTTTGTATATGGGGTTAGACAATGGTCCAGTTTCATTCTCCTACATGTAGCTGTCCAGTTTTGCCAGCACCACCTGTTGAAGAGACTGTCATTTCGCCATTGTATGTCCATGGCTCCTTTATCAAATATTAATTGACCATATATGTCTGGGTTAATGTCTGGATTCTCTAGTCTGTTCCATTGGTCTGTGGCTCTGCTCTTGTGCCAGTACCAAATTGTCTTGATTACTATGGCTTTATAGTAGAGCTTGAAGTTGGGGAGTGAGATCCCCCCTACTTTATTTTTCTTTCTCAGGATTGCTTTGGCTATTCGGGGTCTTTTGTGTTTCCATATGAATTTTTGAATTATTTGTTCCAGTTCATTGAAGAATGTTGCTGGTAGTTTCATAGGGATTGCATCAAATCTGTATATTGCTTTGGGCAGGATGGCCATTTTGACGATATTAATTCTTCCTAGCCACGAGCATGGGATGAGTTTCCATCTGTTAGTGTCCCCTTTAATTTCTCTTAAGAGTGACTTGTAGTTTTCAGAGTATAAGTCTTTCACTTCTTTGGTTAGGTTTATTCCTAGGTATTTTATTTTTTTTGATGCAATTGTGAATGGAGTTGTTTTCCTGATTTCTCTTTCTGTTGGTTCATTGTTAGTATATAGGAAAGCCACAGATTTCTGTGTGTTGATTTTGTATCCTGCAACTTTGCTGTTTTCCGATATCAGTTCTAGTAGTTTTGGGGTGGAGTCTTTAGGGTTTTTTATGTACAGTATCATGTCATCTGCAAATAGTGACAGTTTAACTTCTTCTTTACCAATCTGGATTCCTTGTATTTCTTTATTTTGTCTGATTGCCGTGGCTAGGACCTCCAGTACTATGTTAAATAACAGTGGAGAGAGTGGGCATCCCTGTCTAGTTCCCGATCTCAGAGGAAATGCTTTCAGCTTCTCGCTGTTCAATATAATGTTGGCTGTGGGTTTATCATAGATGGCCTTTATTATGTTGAGGTACTTGCCCTCTATTCCCATTTTGCTGAGAGTTTTTAACATGAATGGATGTTGAACTTTGTCAAATGCTTTTTCAGCATCTATGGAGATGATCATGTGGTTTTTGTCTTTCTTTTTGTTGATGTGGTGGATGATGTTGATGGACTTTCGAATGTTGTACCATCCTTGCATCCCTGGGATGAATCCCACTTGGTCATGGTGTATGATCCTTTTGATGTATTTTTGAATTCGGTTTGCTAATATTTTGTTGAGTATTTTTGCATCTACGTTCATCAGGGATATTGGTCTGTAGTTTTCTTTTTTGGTGGGGTCTTTGCCTGGTTTTGGTATTAGGGTGATGTTAGCTTCATAGAATGAGTTTGGGAGTATCCCCTCCTCCTCTATTTTTTGGAAAACTTTAAGGAGAATGGGTATTATGTCTTCCCTGTATGTCTGATAAAATTCCGAGGTAAATCCATCTGGCCCGGGGGTTTTGTTCTTTGGTAGTTTTTTGATTACCGCTTCAATTTCGTTGCTGGTAATTGGTCTGTTTAGATTTTCTGTTTCTTCCTGGGTCAATCTTGGAAGGTTATGTTTTTCTAGGAAGTTGTCCATTTCTCCTAGGTTTCCCAGCTTGTTAGCATATAGGTTTTCATAGTATTCTCCAATAATTCTTTGCATTTCCGTGGGGTCCGTCGTGATTTTTCCTTTCTCGTTTCTGATACTGTTGATTTGTGTTGACTCTCTTTTCTTCTTAATAAGTCTGGCTAGAGGCTTATCTATTTTGTTTATTTTCTCGAAGAACCAGCTCTTGGTTTCATTGATTTTTGCTATTGTTGTATTCTTCTCAATTTTATTTATTTCTTCTCTGATCTTTATTATGTCCCTCCTTCTGCTGACCTTAGGCCTCATCTGTTCTTCTTTTTCCAATTTCGATAATTGTGACATTAGACCATTCATTTGGGATTGCTCTTCCTTTTTTAAATATGCTTGGATTGCTATATACTTTCCTCTTAAGACTGCTTTTGCTGTGTCCCACAGAAGTTGGGGCTTAGTGTTGTTGTTGTCATTTGTTTCCATATATTGCTGGATCTCCATTTTGATTTGGTCATTGATCCATTGATTATTTAGGAGCGTGTTGTTAAGCCTCCATGTGTTTGTGAGCCTCTTTGCTTCCTTTGTACAGTTTATTTCTAGTTTTATGCCTTTGTGGTCTGAAAAGTTGGTTGGTAGGATTTCAATCTTTTGGAATTTTCTGAGGCTCTTTTTGTGGCCTAGTATGTGGTCTATTCTGGAGAATGTTCCATGTGCACTTGAGAAGAATGTATATCCCGCTGCTTTTGGATGTAGAGTTCTGTAGATGTCTATTAGGTCCATCTGCTCTACTGTGTTGTTCAGTGCTTCCGTGTCCTTACTTATTTTCTGCCCAGTGGATCTGTCCTTTGGGGTGAGGGGTGTGTTGAAGTCTCCTAGAATGAATGCATTGCAGTCTATATCCCCCTTTAGTTCTGTTAGTATTTGTTTCACATATGCTGGTGCTCCTGTGTTGGGTGCATATATATTTAGAATGGTTATATCCTCTTGTTTGACTGAGCCCTTTATCATTATGTAGTGTCCTTCTTTATCTCTTGTTACTTTCTTTGTTTTGAAGTCTATTTTGTCTGATATTAGTACTGCAACCCCTGCTTTCTTCTCACTGTTGTTTGCTTGAAATATGTTTTTCCATCCCTTGACTTTTAGTCTGTCCATGTCTTTGGGTTTGAGGTGAGTTTCTTGTAAGCAGCATATAGATGGGTCTTGCTTTTTTATCCATTCTGTTACTCTGTGTCTTTTGATTGGTGCATTCAACCCATTAACATTTAGGGTGACTATTGAAAAATATGTACTTATTGCCATTGCAGGCTTTAAATTCGTGGTTACCAAAGGTTCAAGGTTAGCCTCTTTAGTATCTTACTGCCTAACTTAGCTCGCTTATTGAGCTGTTATATACACTATCTGGAGATTCTTTTCTTCTCTCCCTTCTTGTTCCTCCTCCTCGATTCTTCGTATGTTGGGTGTTTTGTGCTGTGCTCTTTCTAGGAGTGCTCCCATCTAGAGCAGTCCCTGTAAGATGTTCTGTAGAGGTGGTTTGTGGGAAGCAAATTCCCTCAGCTTTTGTTTGTCTGGGAATTGTTTAATCCCACCGTCATATTTGAATGATAGTCGTGCTGGATACAGTATCCTTGGTTCAAGGCCCTTCTGTTTCATTGTATTAAATATATCATGCCATTCTCTTCTGGCCTGTAGGGTTTCTGTTGAGAAATCTGACGTTAGCCTGATGGGTTTCCCTTTATAGGTGACCTTTTTCTCTCTAGCTGCCTTTAACACTCTTTCCTTGTCCTTGATCTTTGCCATTTTAATTATTATGTGTCTTGGTATTGCCCTTCTTGGATCCTTTCTGTTGGGGGTTCTGTGTCTTTCCGTGGTCTGTTCGATTACTTCCTCCCCCAGTGTGGGGAAGTTTTCAGCAATTATTTCTTCTAAGATACTTTCCATGTCTTTTCCTCTCTCTTCTTCTTCTGGGACCCCTATAATACGGATATTGTTCCTTTTGGATTGGTCACACAGTTCTCTTAATATTGTTTCATTCCTGGAGATCCTTTTGTCTCTCTCTATGTCAGCTTCTATGCGTTGCTGTTCTCTGATTTCAATTCCATCAATGGCCTCTTGCATTCTATCCATTCTGCTTATAAACCCTTCCAGAGTTTGTTTCATTTCTGCGATCTCCTTTCTGGCATCTGTGATCTCCCTCCGGACTTCATCCCATTTCTCTTGTGTATTTCTCTGCATCTCTGTCAGCATGTTTATGATTCTTATTTTGAGTTCTTTTTCAGGGAGACTGGTTAGGTCTGTCTCCTTCTCTGGTGTTGTCTCTGTGATCTTTGTCTGCCTGTAGCTTTGCCTTTTCATGGTGGTAGGAATAGTCTGCAGAACTGGGACCAGTGACGGCTGGAAGGACTTCCTTTCTTGTTGGTTTGTGGCCTTCCTCTCCTGGGAGAACAGCGGCCTCTAGTGGCTTGTGCTGCGCAGCTGCGCGCAGACAGGGTTTCTGCTTCCTGCCCGGCTGCTATGGAGTTAATCTCCGCTGTTGCTGTGGGCGTGGCCTGGCTCTGGCAGCTACTCCAAAATGGTGGAGTCGCGTTGGAGCAGGAGCTGCTGGGAGGCTATTTATCTCCGCAAGGGGCCTCCCTGCTCCCTGCAGCCCAGGGGTTAGGGTACCCAGAGATCCCGGATTCCCTACCTCTGGATTAAGTGACCCACCCTGCCCCTTTAAGACTTCCAAAAAGCACCCGCCAAAACAAAACAACGCCCACCAAAAAAAAAAGAAAAAAAATTTTTTTAATTAAAAAAAAAAAGTTTTTAATTAAAAAAAAAAAAAAAAAAAAGGTGGTCGTTCGTTTTTCTTTATTCTGCGGTGCCAGCCTCAGGCCTCTGCTCATCGGTCTTTCTGCCCTGTTTCCCTAGTATTGGGGTCCCTATCCCTTTAAGACTTCCAAAAAGCGCTCGCCAAAACAAAACAGCAAAAAAGCAAAAAAAAAAATGGTCGCGCGCTTTTCTTATGCCCTCTGTCGCCCAGCCTCCAGTGCCTGCTCACTGTCCTTGCTGCCCTGTTTTCCTAGTATCGAGCGCCCTGCACTCTGGCCCGGATGGCTGGGGCTGGGTGTTCGGCAGTCCTGGGCTCCGTCTCCCTCCCGCTCTGCCTATTCTTCTCCCGCCGGGAGCTGGGGGGAGGGGCGCTTGGCTCCTGCGGGGCCGGGGCTTGTATCTTACCCCCTTCGCGAGGTGCTGGGTTCTCTCAGGTGCGGATGTGGTCTGGATATTGTCCTGTGTCCTCTGGTCTTTATTCTAGGAAGGGTTGTCTTTGTTATATTTTCATAGATATATGTTGTTTTGGGAGGAGATTTCCGCTGCTCTACTCACGCCGCCATCTTCTGCTTCTCCTGCATGTTTAATTTTATAGGAAATTGCCTGACTGTTTTACAGAGTGGCTATTTTATTTTCCATTCTATCAGAAATGGCTGAATGATCTAGTTTCTCTGCATTCTCCATCGCATTTGGTGTTATCATCACTGTTTATTTTAGCCATGCAGATAGGTATATAGTAATATCTCATTGTGGATTTAATTTGCATTTCCTTAATGCCTTGTGATGTCGAATATCTTTTCAGGTGCCTACTTACTATTTGTATATCCTTTTGAATGAAATGTCTATTCATGTCTTTTATTGATTTTCTGATTGGTTTGTTTCTTCTTCCTTTTCATCTGTTGAATTTTAAGAGTTCTTTATATTTTTAGTTTTAGATACTACTTCTTTGTCAGATGTGTGGTTTGCAAATATTTTTTTCCCAGAATATAGCTTTTCTTTTTATATGTATAATAGGATGTTTCACAAGCTTTTAATTTTGATGAGGTCCAATTGATCAGTTTTTCTACTTATGGATCATGCTTCAGGGGTCAAATCTAAGAACTCTTGGCCTACATCTAGATCCTAAAGGTTTCTTTCCTGTTATTTTTCTGAGAGTTTTATAGTTTTTGTTGTACACTTAAGCCTATGATCTATTTTGAATTAATTTTTGCATAAGGTATAAGGTTTAGGTTGAAGGTCACTTTTTTTTTGCCCATGGATGTTCAGTTATTCTAGTACCATTGTTGGAAAGGCTCTCCTACTTCCATTTAATTGCTTTTACACTCTGGTCAGGAACCGGTTGGCCAGACTTGTGTAAGTCTATTTCTGGATTCTCTATTGTGTTCCATATTTCTGTTTTAGTCTATTCCTCTGCCAAAATCACAGTGTTTTGATTCCTATAACTAAGTAGTAGGCCCTAATATCAGTTATGTGATTCTTTCTACTTTTTTCTTCTTTTTCAAGATTGTTTTAGTTATTCTATGCCTGTGCCTTTCCACATAAATTTTAGAATGATCCACAGATTTTTAAATGTCATATTCACTACCAGGGTATTCCACACTTTAACAAAGAATTCACTGTCTTACCATGTAACTTATCATACAGCAGTGGTTGGGGAAACGGACTATGAAAGAGTCACTTATGGAGTTAGTTGAGTAACAACACCTTTGAAGATAGGTTTCTTTCCTAAAAGATGCAGAATGTGCTCTCAACTAGTTACTGTACGTGGTGGTGTTTCACTCTCAGCCAGAAATCATGGATCTAGAACCATGGATAAAAGTGGTTGTGGCTTCTTTCATTATTATTATTATGGATCTCTTACAGAATTTGTGCTTCATATTCTGTATCTTTGGATTCTGTTAATTTAGAGGTGTTGGTAGTAGATACCATAGGCCTTCATAAGGAAACATAATATTGGTTCCACTGAGCTGTGTGTTAAGATTGCCATTTGGCCATTTGGAGTGTCTGGTCCCTCTTTAGCAACAGACAAAGAAGGAGTTGGCTGTATTAGCTGGGGATCTTGATCCTCCTATCAAAAGAAATAGCATTTGTGCTTCACAATGGGAGTAAAGTGATCTAGTCCTAGGAACTAGCATTCCTGTAGTGACTTTTAGTACATCCATACCCAGTAGTAAAAGTGAAGTGAAGACTATAGCAATACAGAGAAGAAAGCTAAGAGCTATGTTCCTTTTAGCAAAGAACATATGAATTATAAAGAGTGATTCCCATCTGTGGGACTGGCAGAGAAAAATAGAAAATGGAACAGATACTAAAAAATGAAGTTTTAATTAGCAACTACAACCATGTAGTCAAATGCAAAAAGTGAGAATTCAAGTAGTTATGCATATATTTTCCTTGCTTTATTATGATGATTGTACATATTAACTAGTCTTTCTCATCTCCCCTTTCCCTACTATTTAATATAACATATATTGATAATTATGAATCTAATAATTTTTAAATTGAAGGATATCAAAGAGAGATTATGGTTTTACTGGAAAAGGAATGAGCATTACTTCAATATGGAAACAACTTAATGATATTTTGGATCTTTTCTTTTTGGGGGTATGATGAATGTATCTTATACAAGAGATAGTTGCATTAGGTATCAGTTTGTAGGTTTAAATGTGGTTGAAGTGTATGTGTGAACACTGAGTAGCTACCAAGGAACTGACACTCATTTGGGGCCCTCTCTTTTCTTATTTACATATACATATATATATATATATATATATATATATATATATATTTGTCTATCCTAAGATGTCCTTTCTGATCAGTGAAATGGAAAGAGATAAAGTCATGGCATTATGATCTTGTTTCCTGTCTACTACTTCAACCAAGTGCTGCCTGCCCATGACCTCCCCACAGATGCATTGCAGTCCATCAAATGTCCAGGACCTGAAGTCCAACCCGTAGCTCATTTCCCTGCTTCTCCACTGGCCACCATCTGGAATTACACCTGCAGCCTAAGCTCATATGACTGAGGCAGCCCATGGGAGGATGTGGCTGAGACCATCCCCAGTGAAATTCCCATTCTGAGTTTTGTAGGTTTAAATGAGACCTTTAAGAAAAGGTTTTTCAAAAGGCTCTAACTATTTAGGGAACAAAATTCAGTGTGTTCTGTAACTACCAGTGACTTGGGGTCTGCATACCTGTGGGGATCGCTGGCTCATGAGCAGCCAGAGAAAAGGGAGGCCAGTACAGTTGATGAGTAGCAGGCGCACCTTGTAGGCAGCTGCTGTATAATAACGCAGTGAGATGCAGGTGGTGACATTCTGTTTTTTTCCCTTTGTCTTTACCTGGTGACCTTCTCCATCAGAGCTCATAATCAGAAATTAAAGGAAATCACCTTTTTGTTTATAAAATCAAAATGAATAGTCCAGGAAAGATTTGAATGGTGATGGGATCTGGCAGAACCAGTTTTTAATTCGCCTTTCAAATATATTAGAATCCACTGAGCTAGAAAGGAAGAGAAGAGAGCTGTAAGGGAAAAAGCTTGATGCTGGCATGTGTGTGTGTATTGAGTGTAGTGTATGTATTGAGCCCTCCTTGTAACTAAAATAAATAATAGAACAATCCGTGGTTCTGGTGTCAAATGGACAAGCGCTTTGCCTCCTTCATGTCTCCCCTTTCCTCAGTTGGTGGTAGAGTAGACCTGCCTGCCTGAGTGTATGTGTACGGTCCTGAGTAGGCCCCAGAGAGTCCACATCCCCTAAAAAGCTAGTTAAGCATCCAAGTATTTTCTGGTGGGGCCAAAAGTGGCCCAGATTTGAAGGTGAAAAGGGTTCTGGGAGGTGGCAAAAGGGGGTGGTATGGACTCTGAGGCCTGGTGGGAGATGCTGCCACTCCATGGATCCCAGTATGGGGAAGTTCAAGACTGAGAAATGAGTAGCTCTCCCCATTTATTTGGCACCACTGAATACACTCACAGCTGAGAATCAGCCTCAAAAGAAGTCCTCTGTGCCTGAATTGCAAACTTAAATGACTGAGAAAATAGTAGATTTGAAGAGTTTACTTATAAATGACTAGATTAGCCTTTCTACCTTCAGGTAGAGATGGGGATTCAAAATAGAAACCAAATCCATATATAGAGAAGCAAAATTAGCTCTCTGTGTACCTGATACATATGTAAATATATGGTGTGCTTATGACAGTTATATTGTATTCCAGTCATTCTAGTGGAACTTCTCTTGTTTTAGTGAGAGATGGCAGAAGTATTTGTATTTTCTGCAAATGCGAAAACTGTCTTACTGCTAATGAGATAAGAAAGGTGGTGAATGTTACGTTTTTTGAACAGAGCTTCTCAAAATGCTAAAATAACATTAAGTTGTAATGAATAATGGAAATGCCCTTTTAAAAGAGATTTTGTAATTGGTCCTTCATAATGCTTCATATATTTTAAAACATATATAATTCAGCAGAGATTTTTATTTTGCAGTTGGCTTGCCTCAATTCTTCAATTTCTCCAATATTAGCTTATAAAAAGTGCTAACATTAATTATATATATTAATTATGTATATATTAACATATATACATAATTAATATATATTAATTATGTATATATTAACTTGTTTTTAGACAAAAATTATTTTTACTTTTATAAATCATATATTATTACTACCACAATTATTAATTGACTTTTCTTTTCATTTCAAGAGAGCATGAGGTGATTCGAGAGTTGAAAATATTTCTTTGGAAAGAACTTTTTATGGGAAAACATATGGTGAATTCAACAAAATAAAATAACTAAAAACAATTACTATCTTTATGCAAAGTGATTTGTACAGCAGAGGTTTCACTTCAGATGCTCTTTACAGGTGACTTAAAAGTAGTTGTTTTACACAGCTTCTATTTTTTCTTGAACAAAATTATGCAAATATTTTTTTATGTTATTTTAACTCATTTCTTCACTGAAGAACACCTTCTCCAGAGTTTTTTTTCCTTCAAAGAATTGGTGATTCTAGGATGCCTAAAGAGGCTCAGGTCCCTCATTATTATTCATCTACAAATTGTTAACGGAAAAGGCTTTCATGTAGAGAACATCACAGGGCAACTTCCCTGGAAGAGGAAAGTTTGCCTGGAAAGCAACTTAGAGTTGCCAGAAACCATAGCTGTACCTACAATGTAGATTCAGTGTGTGATTCCAAAATTATAGTCCTTTGAGACCATAATATACTCTACGAGGCAAGATTTATTTACTTTAACTCACATTAAAGCCTTATTCTATGATGGAAAGACAATTATAGTAATGGACATCTCATGTTTGCCCCTCGATCCTTTCAGTGGTACATGTAAGCACATGAGCTACACTAGCTCTTCATCAGTCTGCCCACTGATGAGGCTTTTTCCATTTTTCAACCATTTAGATGCATAAATTGTACATAATGCTATGCCTAAATTGCACATAATGCTCAGTACAGAGAAGGAAGATAAGGCATGTTAGATCCATTTTTAACCATAAAGGGAGGTTATTTATGAAATGGTGGCTCATGAGAGAGAATAAATGATCCTTATTAAAATTAAGGAAATTGCATTCTTCTAAAAATCTCAAATTAATTCCAACAATGGAGGAAGCAAAATCACCCCTTGGCAAATCTCGATAGATTATTTTTGCTTTTGGAATAGTCATCTATGCATACGACTATCCTTAATTAATAATGAATGTGGCTTCAGAATGATCGATAACACTGTATTGTGTTACAAAACCTGCACTAATCGTTTGGAATAGAAGCAGCAAATCTGATTGCTGTATAATTAGAATAGATCAGTAAATGATGGTTCATGAGATGAAAGTGAATAATATAAGCATAGTTCTATAAATTGGCCTTGTATAATAAAACACAAACTACAACAGACTGATTTCTGCTGAATGACTTGGAGATAGCATTAATGTCACCCTCTCAAAGAGGTAACCACATAGAAGGGGCTTCAGAGAGGCCATGGACTAAGAGAATGAGGAGGGAGCCTCTTAGGCACCCAACAGAATCAGGGTTAGGGTGAGTTGACCTCTTAAAGCTGAGTTGGACTGCATTCCTCTCCTCTTTGTTCCCCTGCAGAATGGTGCCCCTGCTGTGTAACACCTTACATCTTTGACCAATGGTTATCAGAGAAGATACATTAAACTGACCTCAGTGTTTGTGCTTGTCTTCATCTTCTCTTGTGTTCACATGGATACTTCATATGTAATAGGCAGTACCATCTCCCATATCTTGTGCTCTCTGCAGATTCTTTGTAGCAGAGGTAAGTTCAGATAGTCAGAGCTGGAATTGTTGACATTCCTGCATGGTCTTTATAACCTTAGTGTATCCCTATCTATTGATGTGGGTCAAATGCAGAGGGGTAGAGGCCCTATCCTGGTATCCCTTGCATCAAGAGCTCAATTGCACATTAATGTGAATGAAAGGGTACATGTATACATTAGTCAGTTCTTATTAAAGGACCACAAGTTCTGTGGAGAGACTCTTGAGAAAAAAAAGGTGTTACTATCATGGAATACAGTGAAACTTAAAGGGGATTGTGAAAGCTCTTTCTGTGTAAGCAAGGCTAAACACATTTTGACTTTAGGAAAATTTTATTCCTTAGAGCAGTCTTGAGATATTACACAATCTTATAATGTTTTTATGTGTAAAACACCAAAAGTTAGGATAGTTCTGTCTTTACCAATTTTCCCCTTCTAACTCCATAGAAGCTGTGGCTAAAGAGGAAATTTCTAGTACAAGCTAAGTGCCATATTTACTCATATTTGACAAGTCCTTATGAGGAAGTTGAAAAGTCCTTATGAGGAAGTTGAAATAAACTTAATGCGAGGGTGGAGCCAAGATCGTGGCATGAGTAGAGCAGCAGAAATATCCTCCCAAAACCACACATACTTTTGAAAATACAACAAATACAACTCTTCCTAAAAGAGAGACCAGAAGACACAGGACAACAGCCAGACTACATCGACGCCTGCGAGAACCCAGCACCTCATGAAGGGGGTAAGATACAAGCTGCAGCTCAGTGGGACCCAAGCGCCCCTCACCCCAGTTCCTGGCGGGAGGAGAGGAGTCAGAGTGGGGAGGGAGAGGGAGCCCAGGACTGCTAAACACCCAGCCCTAGCCATCCGCCCCAGAGCACAGAGACAGTGTGTGTATGGGGTGCTGGAAACTAGGGAAACAGGACAGTAAGACCTGTGAGCGGGTCCCCACAGCTGGCGTCCCGGGGACAAAGAAAAGCAAGGGCTTTTTGGAAGTCTTAAAGGGACAGGGACCGCACAGCTGGATGGAAACATCCCGGGACACTTAGCCCAGCAGCTGGGAATCCTGGGGAACTCTGGGCACCCGAACCCCCTGGGCAGCAGAGCAGCTCACAGGCCCCTTACGGAGATAAACAGCCTTCTGGTCATTTCGCCTCCCATGCAGCTCCACCATATTGGAGCAGCCTGAGGCAGGCCACGCCCATAGCAACTGTGGAGCTAAACTCCATAGCGGCCGGGCAAGAATCAGAAGCCCCATCTGCACGCAGCGGCCCAGCACAAGGCTCTAGAGGTCGCTGTTCTCCCAGGAGAGGAAGGCCACAAACCAATAAGAAGGGACGTTCTCCAAGCCATCACTTGCTCCAGCTCTGCAAACTATCTCTATCACCATGTAAAGGCAGAAGAATTTGATACAGACCAAAAATCACAACCCATGAGAAGGAGATAGACCTAACCAATCTTCCTGAAAAAGAATTCAAAATGAAAATCATAAACATGCTGATGGAGCTGCAGAGAAATATACAAGAGCTAAGGGATGACATCCGGAGGGAAATTACAGAAGTGAAACAATCTCTGGAAGGATTTATAAGCAGAATGGATAAGATGCAAGAGGCCATTGATGGAATAGAAACCAGAGAACAGGAACGCATAGAAGCTGATGCAGAGAGAGATGAAAGGATCCCCAGGAATGAAACAATATTAAGAGAACTGTGTGACCAATCCAAATGGAACAGTATCTTCATTGTAGGGGTACCAGAAGAAGAAGAGAGAGAAAAAGGGATAGAAAGTGTCTTTGAAGAAATAATTGCTGAGAACTTACCCAAAATGGGGGAGGAAATAGTTGCTCAGACTACAGAAACACACAGAACTCCCAACAGAAGGGACCCAAAGAGGACAACAGCAAGACACATAATAATTAAAATGGCAAAGATCAAGGACAAGGACAGAGTATTAAAGGCTGCCAGAGAGAGGAGAAAGGTCACCTACAAAGGAAAACCCATCAGGCTATCATCAGACTTCTCAACAGAAACCTTACAGGCTAGAAGAGAATGGCATGATATATTCAATGCAATGAAACAGAAGGGCCTTGAACCAAGGATACTGTATCCAGCACGATTATCACTTAAATATGAAGGAGGGATTAAACAATTCCTGGACAAGCAAAAGTTGAGGGAATTTGCCTCCCACAAACCACCTCTTCAGGGTAATTTTGAGGGACTGCTCTAGATGGGAGCACTCCTAAAAAGAGCACAGAACAAAACACCCAACATATGAAGAATGGAGGAGGAGGAATAAGAAGGAAGAGAAATAAAGAATCATCAGACTGTGTTTATAATAGCTCAATAAGAGACTTAAGTTAGACAGTAAGGTAGTAAAGAAGATAACCTTGAACCTTTGGTAACCAGGAATCTAAAGCCTGCAATGGCAATAAGTACATATCTTTCAATAATCACCCTAAATGTAAAGGGACTGAATGCACCAATCAAAAGACACGGAGTAATAGAATGGATAAAAAAGCAAGACCCACCTATATGCTGCTTACAAGAGACTCACCTCAAACCCAAAGACATGCACAGATTAAAAGTCAAGGGATGGAAAAAGATATTTCTTGCAAACAACAGGGAGAAAAAAGCAGGTGTTGAAATACTAGCATCAGACAAAATAGACTTCAAAACAAAGAAAGTAACAGGAGATAAAGAAGAACATTACATAATGATAAAGGGCTCAGTCCAACAAGAGGATATAACTATTATAAACATACATGCACCCAATACAGGAGCACCAATGTATGTGAAACAAATACTAACAGAATTAAAGGAGGAAACAGAATGCAATGCATTCATTTTTGGGAGACTTTAACACACCACTCACTCCAAAGGACAGATCCACCAGAAAGAAAATAAGTAAGGACACAGAGGCACTGAACAACACACTAGAACAGATGGACCTAATAGACATCTACAGAACTCTACACCCAAAAGCAACAGGATACACATTCTTCTCAAGTGCACATGGAACATTCTCCAGAATAGACCACAAATCCTACCAACCAACTTTTCAGACCACAAAGGTATAAAACTAGAAATAAATTGTACCAAGAAAGCAAAAAGGCTCACAAACACATGGAGGCTTAATAACATGCTCCTAAATAATCAGTGGATCAATGACCAAATTAAAATGGAGATCCAGCAATATATGGAAACAAACGACAACAACAACACTAAGCCCCAACTTCTGTGGGACAGAGTGAAAGCAGTCTTAAGACAAAAGTATATAGCAATCCAGGCATATTTAAAGAAGGAAGAACAATCCCAACTGAATAGTCTAAAGTCACAATTATTGAAACTGGAAAAAGAAGAACAAATGAGGCCTAAGGTCAGCTGATGGAGGGACATAATAAAGATCAGAGAAGAAATAAATAAAATTGAGAGGGTAAAATAATAGAAAAATCAATGAAACCAAGAGCTGGTTCTTCAAGAAAATAAACAAAATAGATAAGACTCTAGCCAGACTTATTAAGAGAAAAAGAGAGTCAACACACATCAACAGACAGACCCCACAGAAATACAAAGAATTATTAGTGAGTACTATGAAAACCTATATGCTAACAAGCTGGAAAACCTAGGAGAAATGGACAACTCCTTAGAAAAATACAGCCTTCCAAGACTAACCCAGAAAGAAACAGAAAATCTAAACAAACTAATTACCAGCAACGGAATTGAAGCAGTAATCAAAAAACTACCCAAGAACAAAACCCCCGGGCCAGATGGATTTACCTGGGAATTTTATCAGACATACAGAGAAGACATAATACCCATCCTCCTTAAAGTTTTCCAAAAAATAGAGGAGGAGGGGATACTCCCAAACTCATTCTATGAAGCCAACATCACCCTAATACCAAAATCAGGCAAAGAACCCACCAAAAAAGAAAACTACAGACCAATATCCCTGATGAATGTAGATGCAAAAATACTCAACAAAATATTAGCAAACTGAATTCAAAAATATATCAAAAGAATCATACACCATGACCAAGTGGGATTCATCCCAGGGATGCAAGGATGGTACAACATTTGAAAATCCATCAACATCATCCACCACATCAACAAAAAGAAGGACAAAAACCACACGATCATCTCCATAGATGCTGAAAAAGCATTCAACAAAATTCAACATCCATTCATGATAAAAACTCTCAACAAAATGGGCATAGAGGGCAAGTACCTCAACATAATCAAGGCCATATATGATAAACCCACAGCTAACATCATACTGAGCAGCCAGAGGCTGAAAGCTTTTCCTCTGAGATCAGGAACAAGACAGGGATGCCCACTCTCTCCACTGTTATTCAACATAGTACTGGAGGTTCTAGCCACGGCAATTAGACAAAACAAAGAAATACAAGGAATCCAGATTGGTAAAGAAGTAAAACTGTCACTATTTGCAGATGACATGATATTGTACATGAAAAACCCTAAAGGCTCCACTCCAAAGCTACTAGAACTAATATCGGACTTCAGCAAAGTTGCAGGATACAAAATTGACACACAGAAATCTGTGGCTTTCCTATACACCAACAATGAACTAATAGAAAGAGAAATCAGGAAAACAATTCCATTCACAATAGCATCAAAAAGAATAAAATACCTAGGATTAAACCTTACCAAGGAAGTGAAAGACCTATACCCTGAAAACTACAAGACACTCTTAAGAGAAATTAAAGAGGTCACTAACAAATGGAAACTCATCCCATGCTCGTGGCTAGGAAGAATTAATATCGTTAAAATGGCCATCCTGCCCAAAGCAATATACAGATTCAATGCAATCCCTATCAAATTACCAACAGCATTCTTCAATGAACTGGAACAAATAGTTCAAAAATTCATATGGAGCCACCAAAGACCCCGAATAGCCAAAGCAATCCTGAGAAGGAAGAATAAAGTCAGGGGGATCTCACTCCCTAACTTCAAGGTCTCCTACAAAGCCACAGTAATCAAGACAATTTGGTACTGGCCCAAGAACAGAGCCACAGACCAGTGGAACATAACGGAGACTCCAAACATTAACCCAAACATATATGGTCAATTAATATATAATAAAGGAGCCATGGACATACAATGGGGAAATTACAGTCTCTACAACAGATGGTGCTGGCAAAACTGGACAGCTACATGTAGGAGAATGAAACTGGATCACTGTCTAACCCCATACATGAAACTAAATTCGAAATGGATCAAAGACCTGAATGTAAGTCATGAAACCATGAAACTCTTAGAAAAAAACAAAGGCAAAAATCTCTTAGACATAAACATGAGTGACTTCTTCATGAACATATCTCCCCAGGCAAGGGAAACAAAAACAAAAATGAACAAGTGGGACTTATCAAGCTGAAAAGCTTCTGTACAGCAAAGGACACCATCAATAGAACAAAAAGATATCCTACAGTATGGGAGAATATATTCATTCATAAATGACAGATCTGATAAAGTGTTGACATCCAAAATACATAAAGAGCTCACACACCTCAATAAACAAAAAGCAAATAATCCAATTAAAAAATGGGCAGAGGAGCTGAAAAACTGTTCTCTAAAGAAGAAATTCAGATGCCCAACAGACACATGAAAAGATGCTCCACATTGCTTGTCATCAGATAAACGCAAATTAAAACCACAATGAGTTATCACCTCACACCAGTAAGGATTGCCATCATTGAAAAGACAAACAACAACAAATGTTGACGAGGTTGTGGAGAAAGGGGAACCCTCCTATACTGTTGGTGGGAATGTAAATTAGTTCAACCGTTGTGGAAAGCAGTATGGAGGTTCCTCAAAATGCTCAAAATAGAAATACCATTTGACCCAGGAATTCCACTTCTAGGAATTTACCCCAAGAATGCAGCACTCCAGTTTGAAAAAGACAGATGCACCCCTATGTTTATTGCTGTACTATTTACAATCGCCAAGATATGGAAGCGATCTAAATGTCCATCAGTAGATGAATGTATAAAGAAGATGTGGTACATATACACAATGGAATATTACTCAGCCATAAGAAAAAAACAGATCTTACCATTCGCAACAACATGGATGGAGCTAGAGGGTATTATGCTCAGTGAAATAAGCCAGGTGGAGAAAGACAAGTACCAAATGATTTCACTCATATGTGGAGTATAAGAATAAAGGAAAACTGAAGAAACAAAACAGCAGCAGAAGCACAGAACCCAAGAATGGACCAATAGTTACCAAAGGGAAAGGGACTGGGGAGGACGGGTGGGAAGGGAGGGATAAGGGCAGGAAGAAAAGAAAGGGGGCATTACGATTAGCATGTATAGTGTTGGGGGGGCATGGGGAGGGCTGTGCAACACAGAGAAGACAAGTAGTGATTCTACAGCGTGTTACTATGTTGAAGGACAGTGACTGTGAACTTGGTGACAAGTAGTGATTTTACAGCATCTTACTATGCTGATGGACAGTGACTGTGAATGGGTATGTGGGGGGGACTTGGTGAAGGGGGGAGCCTAGTAAACATAATGTTCTTCATGTAATTGTATATTAATGATACCTATATATATATATGTGTATATATATATATATGTGGATATATATGTGTGTGTGTGTATATATATATATATATATATAAAGGAAAATGAAAATAAATAAATAAATAAACTTAATGCAAAGTGAAAAAATATAACCTTTTCCTTTACTTCTAAACTAGGTTTATGGAAAAGCAATAGAAATGAAGAAAAAGGCCTATTCTAAGGGTCATAGAATTCAGAGTCTCCCTCAACCCTACAATCTCTTGTGTTTTCTTTTCATGCACACCAATGTGTGGGAAGGTCTGCGTATTCCTCCAAACTTCCCTGCCTATCTGACTACAAGTGTCACATTTCTTCGTAGAAAAATGTGAATAAACCATTTGTTGCTCTCTGTGTACTTTTCTTCAAACACCATTTCAGATAATAATGGCACTTTATAAATGCTGTTTGATGCTAATGGTTCACAAGTGCTGTAATGGATTGGAGTAAGGAGATCTGATTTTAATATCTTCCTCTCATTCTTGTAAATAAGGTTTTGTGTATCAGTTTTGTGTAAAGGTAGTGGTGTTGGGGGAGTGGGGTGTTAAAATTTTAATGTAATTGTTTGTGTGTATGAAAAGTGCCTCATATTTTTTTGTGCCAAAATGTTCAAACGTATCTAGTTGAATGGTGCAATTTTAAGGGGATTGATTCCACATATATAAACCAGAATAGATTTATTTGGATATTCATCTCTATTTTATTTCTTTTAAAGTTTTGATTTCTTCATATATAAAAAGGCCCTCTATAATCCCCAATGATCAGAATTTGAATTAAATCTATTTTGAAATTATGTGATCCATATGCTATTTCAAAAGTAGAAAAGAGGCAAAATATTTCATTCAATACTCTTAGTTGTTGGAATAAGGAAATAACATAAACACTGTTTCTCTGTTTATAAAATTAAGTGTCCTCCATTACAGAAAATTCAGAAAATATAAGAAAAAACTGGCCTGATTAGCAATTTTCAAATAAAGTCTGACTTAATTTTTTCCTCCTCAAAAGACAGCCTGATGACTAAGGACACATAAGATTTAATAATATTTGCCTTGAAGTTCAGACCTATGGTCTGTCTAGCTCAGTATCCTGGATATTTCTGACATATTCCATGAACGTGCCGTCAGAAGCGTAAAATGTGGGCTCAGGAGCAGGCTGCCCAATGTCTTAATCCTGACTCTGCTACTACTGCAGACATGGATTTGGGAGGTTTACTAATCTCTCTGTGCTTCTGTTTCCTCCTCTGTAGAATGGAGATAATATTAAGTTTACTTTCTATATTTATTGTCAGGATGAACTGAACTAATACAGATAAACAATAGTGCTTTGTCCTTATTAAGCATTCATTAGTATAAAGTGTAGATATCATACCCAACAGTCCAGTTTTGTTCTGAGCATCTTTTCTTTTAGCAACCAGTTTCAGTACTTTCTTCTATTAAAGTATATAACCTTTTTGAAATGGTGTCCATTTTCCTTTTGTACCACTACGAAAGGAATGAGTGGTTTACTCTGCTTCATTGTTTATTTGTAGCACCTTCCAAAATCCAGAAGCTCCCCTTGTTCTCAGTACTTACTACTTCACTGCTTGCTAGGTATCTATCAGCAAGTCTAATTGTTACTCTGCATGTCCCCAGGGGAAATTCCTTACCTCTGCTTGTAGAGTTCTCATGCCTTGTCTGGCATTTTGCCATCAGCTGTGAAATGCACTATTAGCAAAGAGCATATAACTCCATATATGAATGCCCCATGACTTCTGGGAACTGTTTTGAACTTTTATCAAAAGGCAGAAAAGATCTCCATGCACAACTTTTGAAAAACATAATACTTAGGACATGGTTCTTATCTCAAGGGCCTGGAATTCAGTGTTACTGCTTCTTCTTAAAGAATGTGGAGAGATCTTTCAGGACTATGCAGTAAATGTCGGAAGGTCAGAACATACAAAAGTATACCTGAGTTTCTTTCCTCTCCTTTCTTTAATGTACAGCTCAGGTGTTTTTCCCAACTGATTAAATCTTCAGTGTCTACTGAACTTTGTGCCATCCAGAGAGGACATTCTCATATCTCCTGGAAACACCCAAGACTTGAGATTGGCTCCATTTCTAGGGTCTTCTCAAATGGATAAGAAGGTGTGGGGAATTTTTTTTCTTTTTGAATATAAATCATTTAAAAAAATGTTTGACTATACAAAAGACAGCTGTGCCATTTAGGTAGGCAACAAAACAAAAGATGCATACAGTATCAGCACCCAGGCAATAGATGAGAAAACAAATCTTTATTTCCACTCTATGATGTAACATACCACAGCTGAACTTTTCAATATTGGTATCATATCATGGTCAAGATATCTCTGCCATTTGTTTTGTAATATGTTAAAGTAGTCTATATCTATATACTGTTTTATAAATCACAGAAAAATATTGTACTGAACTTTAGTTCTTAATTAAGTTAGGAAGTCAGTACTGGTTTGCAGAAATTCAAGCAAGTTGAAGGTTTCTTTTTTTTTATCATCCAGTCTTTCATACATAAAAAAACTACAAAATGATATAAAAAAGGAATTCTGAGTAGAACCATCCCTCAATGAATGTAAACTGTTGTAGAGAATATGGAACGCCTGTAGGAATTAAGACATGAAGTGGGAGATACAAGTGTCAGAAGAGAGAGCTATATAAGTGATAGGGAAATTTGGAGTGCAGAGAGGTTACAGGGAGCTTTCTGATAAAGAAATAGTAGAAGACTCCATGCAGGGAGGAGGAGCCACGATGTGGCTTTGTGGAGGGCACTGAACGTGGCAGAGCAGCACAAACAAAGGCATGGAGAGCCTGTAGTTGTGTTTGCAAAGGGTGGCAGGCAGTAATTGTCACCACATTGTTGGGGACTGAATGCTAGGGAAAAGAGCTGGAACATGATCCTCAGTCAGTGGGAAGCCACTGGGGTCTTTTGGTAAATAAGATCAATACAAGAAGGTGGATGTACTTTGCCCTCTATACCCATTTCTAATCATCAGAGAAATGCAAATTAAAACCACAATGAGATATCACCTCACACTAGTTAGGATGGCCAACATCCAAAAAGACAAACAATAACAAATGTTGGCGAGGATGTAGAGAAAGGGGAACCCTCTTATACTGCTGGTGGGAATGTAAACTAGTTCAACCATTGTGGAAAGCAGTATGGAGGTTCCTCAAAAAACTAAAAATAGAAATACCATTTGAGGTATTCCACTCCTAGGAATTTGCCCTAAGAATGCAGCAGCCCAGTTTGAGAAAGACAGATGCACCCCATGTTTATCGCAGCACTATTTATAGTAGCCAAGAAATGGAAGCAACCTAAGTGTCCATCAGTAGATGAATGAATAAAGAAGATGTGGTACATATACACAATGGAATATTATTCAGCCATAGGAGGAAAACAAATCCTACCATTTGCAACAACATGGATGGAGCTAGAGGGTATTATGCTCAGTGAAAGAAGCCAGACAGAGAAAGACAAGAATCAAATTATTTCACTCATCTGTGGAGTATAAGAACAAAGCAAAAACTGAAGGAACAAAACAGCAGCAGACTCACAGAACCGAAGAATGGACCAACAGTTACCAAAGGGAAAGGGACTGGGGAGGATGGGTGGGAAGGGAGGGATAAGGGGGAAAACGGGGCATTACGATTAGCACACATAATGTAGCGGTGGGCGGGGACACGGGAAAGGCAGTGTATACAGAGAAGACACGTACTGATTCTACAGCATTTTACTACACTCATGGACAGTGACTATAATGGAGTATGTGGGGGGGGACTTGATAATAGGGGAAGTCTAGTAACCATAATGTTGTTCAAGTAATTGTACATTAATGATATCAAAATAAATAAAAAATAAAAAATAACAAAAAAAGAAGATGGATGGCTCACCTGGCCGTGATATTTACAGTGGATAAGCAAGGGGAAGGAGGGAAAGAAAATTTCTTGGATGAATCAAGAAAGGAAAGGTAGCCTTTATTGAGTATTTATGCTTACTCCTTTCACATCACCTTGTTTATTATTTAAAGCAACGTTTCCATTGCCAGGGAAATTACAGCATCAGCACATTTTCCTACACGAGGAAATTTGGGCTCCAACTTGAGAAGCAGTTTGACAATATGAAGCTTTGTGGAATATTAGAAACTACAGATTTAGTTTAGAAATCTTAAGGAGCTGAATTCAGAGCCTGACTTTGCCTGGCTAACTAGGTTGGTGGAATTGTGGAATTTCTCAGTGAATCCATGACCCACACCTTTTGCCAAATACAGAAAAAAAACCTTCCTTATGGGACTGTTGTGAGGATTAAACGAGGAAATGTGAATTAAAGCCACTGATACATGCTAGAGGCCCAACAAGGGCCTTGCCCAAGGTCACACCACGAGGATGAAGTGGAGCCAGAAGTCAGACCTACATCATGTGCTGCGAGCCCAGGTCTCTGTTTATTTTACCACTCTGCTGAAGGTCTGCTGGGTCAGAGGCGGGGGAATGGAGCCGAGGAGGGGGACTCGCAAAGAAGAGAGGACGGACGCAACTGATGTTAGAGAGAGAGGATCTTGGGGAATCGAAAACAGACCCAGTGAGATTGTAATGTACCTTCTGCATGGACTTTTCTAAGGAACGAGTTCTAGAACGCAAAATGGACATATTGATTCTGGGTCACCCTGGCACACTGTGAGCATCAAGTTTCTACATCAAAATGTTCCTCAAGGCCACACGGGCTGCTTCTCCTAGCAGTGAAGAATCTTCAGTGTCTCCTGTACTCTATATGAAAGTCAGGTGAAGAAAAATTATTTTTTTCAAACAATACGTGGCATCTGACTATAATAAAATAAATAATGAAGAATTGATATCTCCTATGAATGACACTAGAGAAAATTTGATAATATACTGGCTTATGATGTCAAGGGTAACCAATCTCCTCCCATTTTATTCCCTCTTTTTAAGCACAAAAGTGAGCTTGTATTATTAAAGGAAATGATCTTTGTACATCGAATTAATGAATTGTCCAGTCACTTTGTTTTGCCTTCAGAGTCCAGTTGCAGCATTTTATGTGGTAATTTGGTGTCCTTGGGGGAGATGTCAGCTTTCCCAGCCTTGTGTCCATTCGTTTACACAGGCAGTGCTGGTCTGTCTGCACCAAGGAAGAGGAGCCACCGTATTCCCCACCACAGAGGGAGGAAAGAGGGTTCCAGCCCCACTGTGCAAGCTGACAGGGGCCGGCAGGTCTAGGAGGAAGGGCAGGATGGACTGATTTCTTTCTCTCTGTATGGATACATCCACAGGCAGAGCCCCAACCTGATTTTTAAGATAGTTAAATTGTATGTCTACTGCATCCTTGTTTGTACTAAGATTATGGAAGGAGGGAAAGGAGGGAGGGATGAAAGAAATAGGCAACCATATCACAGACTGGTGTTCCCCTGCAAACTTCATTAATGAAGTTGAATTTACTATCCTGAGATGAGTCTCTCCATCTGAAATGGTACAAATTTACTTTACACTATTTGAAGGTGTTTTGATAATATCAATAATGACTGACATTTTAAATAGATTTTTTCCCTGAGAAAAAAACAAAGGCTAATGACGTTTTTCATAGGCTATAAATCAGTAGATATTATAGCAAGTTTTCTCATCACCAACCAATCCCACCTTCCATGAAGGACCTCTAATTTGATGGCTTTGTAAATTAAGTTACTAAGGCAAAACACAAATTCCATGTGTTTCTAATAACAGGGACACATTTTAATAGTTTTCAAGTAAAAGATTAGTAGCATTATTCACAACAGCCAAGACATGGAAACAACCTAAGTATCCACTGACAGATCAATGGATAAAGAAAATGTGGTGGTGTATATATAATGGAATGTTATTCAATCATAAAAAAGAGGAAAATCTTGCCATTTGCAGTAACATGGGTTGACTTGGAGGGCATTGGGCTAAGTGAAGTAAGCCAGACAGAGACAGACAACTACTGTATTATCTCACTTAAATGTGGAATATTAAAAAAAAAATCAAACTCAGAGAGTAAAATGATGGTTGCCAAGGGCTGGGGAAAATGGGGACATGTTGGTCAAAGATTGCAAACCTCCAATTAAAAGTGGAGTAAGTTCTGGGGATCTAATGTACAGCATGGTAAACTATAGTTATACTACTGCATTGTGTACTTGAAAATGGCTAAGAAAATAGATCTTAAGCATTCTTACCATACACACAAAAGAAGTTAACTATGTGGGGTGATGGATATATTAATTAACTTGATTGTGATAGTCATTTCACAATGAATATATTTTTAAATCCTCTGTTGTACACCTTAAAATATATATACAATTTTGTTTGTTAATTATACCTCAATAACGCTGGAGAAAAATATGAAAATTCTATTTGCTCATTAAAATCTAACAATCTTTAAAAATGTATCTAACATCTCTGGCCATCACAAGTGACCTGAAACAAATTTCATATTCCAGCATCTCCCTTTCTCTAGGAATAGTTTCTTTACAAACTCAGTTAAACCCGATGTGAGTCCATTTCACTCACTCTGCCTGCACTCCACCGTTTTTGTAGGTTCATTTCTTGATTACCATTAGGCTCTTTTTGTTTTTGGCTAGGGCCCAGATATTTTTAGGATGTTTAATTTTCATATTTTATTTATAATAAACAGACTTGTAATTTACTCCCTAATATACTTCTTAAGTAGTGGCTAGTGTACTTGACATGCTGTTGTGGTAAATTATGAGGCTACCGTGTGGGGTTTTATTGTGGAAATCCATGCACATATACATATACTTCAATACTTGCAGTCTTTGTTATTCTGGCTGGTATAGCTGAGCTTGAAAGGTCATATAATAGGCTATGAAAAGAATTCCTATTCCTCCTTTTTAAATCAAAGGTTTTTAATTTATTTTTTCTACAAGATAGTGCAATTAAATGGGATACTTTAAAATTATTGACAATCTAATAGAGGTATTTTTTAATAAATAAGACTCTGAAGCTTGCCATGATTGCAGCTAATAGATTACCCACTGTAAATATGAAAACTGTCCTGTGTAATTTTTGTTGTCCTATAAAAACTAGTTTCCATATTAGAACATTCCATTAAAAGAGACATTCATAGGGGGAAAATCTAGTAATTTAGGCATGTGATGTCATAGAGAAGCATTTCTTGAAATTCAAGGAGAGAATCATTAACATTTTCTTAGACTTTGAACAGAGTTCTGGTTACCATGGACATACCTATTCAAGGTTATTTAAAAGCAAACAACATGAAAAATGAACACAAAGCAATGAAGAATAGAAACAATTCCGGAACTGCTGTGGAAGTAACTTGGGCACCCTGTGGTGAAGGCCTGCTATAATCTGTTTGACTTTGTTTTGACTTTCTACAGAATAATTTTACTTATGTATGTGTGGATGTGTGAAGGCAGTATCTAGACTGCTATTAAGATTGCCGTCTCTGTAGAAGATCGTGAAAACGCCTAAACTCTGTGTGTATAAAACTCCTCCTCAATTTGTTTACATATGAGTAAGAATAAGGTGAAGGACAACACCATCACAATTGTGCCCTTAAGTTTAATGTGAATTAATTTATTTTTATTCATTTAATTAGTACGTACTGAGTACCTAGCAGGTGGTAAGCACTTTTAAATATTAAATCTTCAGATATAAATAAGGCATGTTACATAAACCTCAGAAGCTGGTCAAGTGGAGGAAAGGTCATTGGAAATGTAACTGGTGTGAGGTGATGAATACTGTGAGAGATCTGTACAAAGAGCCACGGGATGCAAGAGAGGCCTTGATGTGGCCAAGGGAGGGAGGAGGGAAGGGACAGGCCACCCAGTAGGCTTCTCAGAAGGTGTACCATTTGATCTGGACTTTGATGGGTTTGTAATAAGAAGAAAAGAGGGATAAAGGGTTCTCAAGGAGAGAAATTAATCTAAAGAAAATCATGGCATACTGAGTTTGAAATACAGCAAGCAT
This sequence comes from Manis pentadactyla, assembly GCF_030020395.1. NCBI lineage: Eukaryota > Metazoa > Chordata > Mammalia > Pholidota > Manidae > Manis > Manis pentadactyla. Next base: position 87,990,205 of record NC_080019.1, read on the forward strand.
TTTGATGTGACCAGGATAGGTCATATCAAAGAATCATCAGGAAAAATATGTTGGCTAAGGCTAGACTGTAAGTGTTTTTGTGCCATACTAAGGGATATGTTTTTGGTCTTGTAAATAATCACAAGTTAGTGAATATTTAAGAGAGTAAATAAACACTGATACACATTTTAAGAAAGGTCAGTAGGATATGTTTGGATTTAAAGTATAAGAAACCAGAAGCAGGGAAGCTAGTCAGGAGTGAACAGATAGATGAGTGATGGATGGTGAGAGCACAATTCAGGGAAGTAGCTGGCACCTAGTAGGGCGTTAAGGGTCCTTGCAGACGGGCAGAGCCCAGGCTGGGGTGGTCTTGGAACAGTTGCTGCTTGTCATTGCCTAGGTGTCTATCCACAGGGAATTAGATTTCCAGGTACCTTAAAGGGGCTCAACGACACAGCTCCAGACTGTGAAGAAAGACATCCAGTCCAGGAAAGAATGACAAAAATATGGGGACAGAACCAGGTAAGGGGCTCACTTCTGAGAAATAAAACTTCAAGTGCAGAATAAATAGACTTCAGGATTTATACAGTCACAAAGACATGAAAGAGGAAAAGAGTAAGGAGACAGAGAGAGAGAAGCAGACATGACACTTTCAATAAATTGCAAGCATATAATCCCCCTTCTGATTCCCACTCTGCAGCCCCAGGCCTGCAGTGACAGATGCCAGAGGCACCCCACCCCATGACAGAACAAACCTTTTAGCATTGTTCAGGTCCCCCAGGGAGCTATGGGGACCAAACAGGGAGCATTTGTGAATCATTAATTGATACCATTTCTATCAAAGGAGTTTGTAATCAATTATAAAATATGTAAGTTAGTCTATACATTGGTTTCTGGAAAATTTGTGTTTCAGTACAATGAGACAATGAGATATAAGCTCTTGCAGAAGAGCCACAGATACTTATGATTTATTCCGTGTATTATCATTAAGTCCATTTTATCAACTAGCGATGTGGCACAGTACCCAGGCTTCATAGCTGCTACATAGAATTTGGGTATTGAGTTTGTTATGAAGGAATTCTAACTGATACATGAGCATTTACTGTGGACCCTGTCAATTTCACAATTTTTTCAGCAATGCTGTGCTCATTCTCCCTATCCAAGGAGATTTTTCATGTAGTCATCCCTACTAGCCAAATCTGGAATTGGGTTCCATGTTCCTTAAATCCTTGAGCCAGTTGCTCACATTGTATTTCCTTCTAGATACCAGGCCCATTTCCTTAATTCCTTCCTAGACCCTGAATACTCTCTATGAGTTGAATCAGAACGATTAAATGGTTCACCCTACTTAACCACCATTAATATGAGATGATATATGCTGAGTTTCAAGTGGCCAATTTACTGATGGATTTAGAATCACAATCCATGGTTATGTTTTAAATGTTTGAGGCTTTGATTAGAAAGCCATTCAACTGAGCAAGCTGAGACATGATTATGTAAAGAAAGTTTAGTATTGTGAGGAAACCAAATAGACTTGAAGTTGTATAGTAACTGGAAATAAATGGCAAAACAGCTAACTTAAATGACTAAAAGGCTTTTACTTTGCCAGGAAAATTTGCTCACATAATCTTGCAGAAAAAAAAAAAAAAAGAGAACTAAACAAAAAGGAAGCTATTCTGAAGTATCTCTGAAGATTCCTGGCTACGCTTTCCTTTCCAAAGTCCCTGTCTTTAAACTGTACTGTCCAAGGTATTCCACCTGAGCCCTATGAGGGCAAGATGAGTAGTAGGAGATTTTGTAAAGCGGAAAACTATTCTGATGTCCAAAGGCAAAAATCTCATGTATTTAGCCCACTGCTACCCACTTGTACACTCCCACATTGCCTCCACAGAATATCCATATTCTGTGAAATATCAGCAATAAGAAGTGCCTTTTGTTTACCAAGTACCCTTGGAAGCCATTCCCACACTCGTTTACTTACCTTTCTTAATCTAGTTAAGGTGCTCTGCAGAAATTACAGTTTTGGTGATGTGTGGGTGTGGAGTGGGGGTAAGACAGGGATGGTAAAAACATAGCTTAGAGCATTGGCTATTTCAGGAGCATTCCAGGCAGATTGGGATGTTCAGTGGCAAGGACTGGAGGGGTGCATGTGGGCTGCATGAGGTATTGGGTCCAAGAGAGGGAGGGAGATGCAATGTAAGCATCGTGAGGTTCTCTTCATCCTGCACCCTCTCAAATGAGCATTGGGTGCCATGGCATTTGGAGGAGAGGCAGATGAAGGTCTGTCCAATCAGAGAAGGGGTGTTTCCTGTCCTTTCCTTCAGGCCAGAACTGGAGTGGGCAACTAGGAGAGCCATCCTCATGCCCTCATCCTACAGATCCACTCTTGGTTTCCACCATCTCTTACTTGAGTTTCCTGCCACTCTCACATTTCCACCTTACAAAATAAACAGAACCAGGAGAGTATATTGTAGGAAATGACTTGTGTCTGTTGAAAGAGTGAACCCTCAATTTCAAAAGCCCTACAAGTGCTTGCACCTTGTGTGGATGGTGGCTTAGGTTACCCAGTTCAGTCAACCACAGAAGTACGCAGAGTGATAAGAAAAGGTAAATCTGACTAGAAAGAAATTCAGGAGTTCAAGGAAAAACAAAACAATTTTTCATTTTCTTTAAGCCTACAAATTTAATTCTGAGTCTCTATCTCCCTCAGTTGGTGAAATGTTTGATTTTTGGGCTGTCTAGTTTCTGAGTCTCATGCTGGACCAAAACACGGGAGGGCCTGATCAAGTACTGATGTACTCTCCTCGCATTTTATCCTCAAGGTACCTTGTATACCAGCCTGCATGTTCCCTTCACATCTCATATTTTCAATGCTTCTAAGCTGTGCTTGGAGCATATGAATTAATAGTTCAATAAGTAATTCTTCCACATTATTGAAAAGGATTTTGTGTTTTGGGTCTCAATAATTACTTCCAGGTAAATGTTAAGGACTATGTAGTGTTCAAAATATTATCTTAGACTTTTTCTATAGATTCCAATATAGCTAATTGGGAAAAAAAATCATTTAATAGGGCTTTTAGTTTCTCACTGCCTTAACTGGCAATTTTTCTGGAGCAACAATTTAGTTGCTCTTACATTTGATTTTAAGCCTCTTAAATACCAGAAAATGTTGAATAGTTCTATTCCTCAGCTCAGTAGTATAATAAGAGTGATATTGAGATAACCTGACATGGGCATTAGAGAAAGGTAGGAGAGACGTCTTGGCCTCGTAGGACACCCAGAACTCTATAGACACTGCACCAGATTGCTCAAATCCATGTGTCATAGGGACAATATCCTTACAGATGAAGATCTTGCTCTGGAACCTGTAACCCACTCCCCTGGAATTGTATGTAGAGGGCTGTGTTTATTTGCATTGCTCTGGGAAATGTGTGGATAGCTTCCCTTAATACCTCAGAATTTCCATGGGAGCCCAATATAATCACAGCATCCTTCCACGGGTTGCCTGTGCTTAGTGAATTACCATACCTGAATATGTTCCTCAGATCTCACGAATGTGAATTTAGTATCATAAAATGACCCTTATAAAACTGATGATTAAATTGGATGAAGGAGCATTATTTTTGCTTAGCCGAATCGAGATATCTGAAAATCTGGCTTGCAGTTCTTATCATGACTAACATGAATTCTTTTAGATTCCGAGGTGATTTAGTCCTTTTGTTTAGAAAATAGGCATCATATATTCTTCATCTCTTTAAGTCATTAAAATGAATTGTGATGCATGAAGTTATTGAAATTCCATGAAAGGAATATTTGACTGCAAAGCATCCCCATTATCAAGGGCTCAGAATCACCTCTCTATTATTTAACTTTTACCTCAAGGAAGAATAGGATTGTTCAGTGTGATCTTGTCCATATATTGCATTCCTACTGACTCGAGAGGATGCTGCCTGCAACTAATGCAGAACAATTTAGTAGAAATGTAAGTGCTGGTTGAAAGGGAATATTAAAATGCAGAGGGTAATTTGACAAAATTGAAATCTTTTATAATAGCGACTGCAAAGATTAAAATAATTATAGCACAAGATAGCTCTGTCACACTTGATCATTCTGTTCTTAACATCTGGAGGTATTATGAAGTAGCTTTGGTATTCTACTATAATTTCTACCAGCATGTGCTATTATTTCTTTCAATCAAGCATGCAAGGCAAGGCTCACTGAGGCACATTAAGTCATTCTCTGTCGCATGATTTCTTTCAGTTAGCTCAGAGCAGGTAATTTAATGGTGCTCTAGCACTCTCCTGTGACCAGCTGAGCATAACACCTCCAGGTACTCTGCATCTTATGCTTGTAAGTGGGCTTAATGACATTAATTTGCAAAGGAATCTAAAATTCTCTATAATGTGTTTCTCTCTTCTTTACTCATGCTTGCTTGTGTGTATGCACCCACATCTGACTGAGTTGTAAAGGGCTTTCTAGTTGAAAGCAATATTTCCCTTTCATATGACACTGAAGTGATGCTTAATTACTGCCTTGTTGGTTATTAAACCAGTGAGTCTATAGGGAAGTACCAGGGTAAATGAAAGAACTCCTTCCAAGACTTAACCATTTTACATGTATATTAGCTCTTGTCATAGTAAAATTGTTATTGAATTGCTTATGCATATTAAGAATATTCACTATACTTTTGGCTGGCCTATTTTAGAATGACTTAGCAACATTGAAAAATACAGAAAATGGTGATCTATTATTTTGTCAAAGTTCTCAGGGTTGAAATACGAAGCTTTAGATTAAAAAAAAATTGAATATTCTCAGAATATTATACAAATACTCGATGAACTGAAACACTTCTTTTAGTACATTACAAACAATGCTCATTACAAATGATCTTGTATTTTTAAAAAGTGGCTTAGATTCACATCTGCCTCAAACTTCATCAACTTCTCTATATCAAGAAAACTTAAAAATGTAAGAAATATGTATATATATACATATGCATATTTGATCATCAAACTATTCTATGTCTCTTGTTTTTTCTGCCTGTAGGATTAAGAATGCCAAAAGGAAAAAAAAAATAGAAAAGTTTGTCCTTCTATTATTTGGGTCCTTATAAAAATAAATGATCTAAATAATTATCATTGATACTTTGTTTGTCAATGTCTTGCCAATGGGCTTCAGCCTCTGGCAAGTTCAGTATGGATTCGCTGTGACCAAAGAAATGACAGTAAAACCTTCTTGGGGTGGAAGGATTATACCCAACTTTATTTCCACGGTAGCAGGTCAATCACTAAAATCCTGTTCACTCGGAGCAAGTCTGGATGCAGCAAGCTGGTCTCTGCCTCTGGGCCCCTCTGCTGGCACAGCTGTCCTCTGGGCTCCTCTGTCCTCACAGCCATCCAGCACAGCCGTCCTCTGGGCCTCTGTCCACGCTGCGACCACTCCAGCCTCTGCTCTGCTCTCCTTCAGCCTTGCAGCTGTTCTACCTTGTCGCACACACCCCACTGGGTGGAGCTCTTTTATATAGAGTCAATAGCAACGTATTGCCCACCCATGTGTAGTGAGCTAGCCAACCACAGCCAGTTGAATGGTTTCTTGGTGAAACCAGTGTGTGCAGAAGAAAAAAAAGCAATTTCTTTCCCATTTCTATCCATACCTCCCAGCTGTCTTTCATTATGTTAGGGTTCGGGACTCCGGGGCTTCTCCAGAGAACAAACCACACAGGCACGGAGATGTAAATCCAAGCAAAGTCTTTATTCAGCCAGCTAGCTGGGGCCGACAGCACCTCCCCTGACACGCAGGTCGAGTCCGAGCTGTCGACCCCCAAGCAACTTTAGGTATAGATTATATAGGATTTCCACAGCCGTTGCACCAAAGCCCACACATTACCACAACCAATGAATTCAAAACACATCCCATACTTTAACCAATAAAGCTGAAACGGGGACCCGCCGCTTGCCCGACCCTTGCACGAGCATTCCCCAACGTCCTGTCATGAGCCTCATCCCCCTTAGGGTATGGAAACTGGGTGACTCTCGCTCTAGGGTGTTTCCTGCATTCCTTTACATTCCCCCCTTTTCTTGACTAAACTGAGGAATCTTCCACAGCGGCATTTGGGGCCTGATACCTTTGATGAAGGACTAAAAGTTGGACAGTGTCAATCCTTTCCCGCACAAACCTAACAAGCCTGTTAATTATGCATGGGCCAATCGTAAGCAGCAACAGCAGGATGACCAGCGGCCCTGCAATGGCCGAGAGGAGGGTAGCGAACCAAGGTTTGTATTTGAACCAAGACTCAAGCCATCCTCCGCTACTTTCATATTCTCTACGTCTCTTCTCTAGATCTTTCTTCAGTTTGGCCAGGGAGTCTCTTACTGCACCCGTTTTGTTTACATAGAAACAACATTCTTCCTTTAAGGCTGCGCATAGCCCACCTTCTCTTAAGAACAGGAGGTCCAGGCCTCTTCGGTTCTGTAGAACCACCTCCGACAAGGAAGTGAGGGATTGCTCCAGGTCTGACATTGTCTGTCGGAGTTGTTCTAGGTCCCTATCAATTGCCAGCCTCAGGGCTGTAAGCCCCTGTTCCCGAGTTACAAGGGCTGCGACCCCAGTGCCTGCCCCTGCTATCCCTAGGGAGAAGAGGGCCCCAATTGTCAGGGCAGTAACAGGCTCCCTCTTTCTCCGGTGGGGGCTCGGCACTTCTTCCCAAAAAGAAAGGAGGGATTCATGAGAACGATATATTAGGCGAGGTAGAATGGCCACAAGCATACAAAACTCACTGCTAGCATTGAACACAAGGGTGGATAGGGCCGGGTTGAGGCCTGTCTTTGAACAGAGCCACCAACCCGAGGAGGGTATAACCCACTTTCCCGGCTCCCACGTGGTGTTATTATAGGAGGAGCATAACTGACTCTGGGCCGTAGGGACTGTGCCCACACATGTACCAGCGATTGAGACCTGAGCGATCGTTAAGTCCCCTCAGTCCCCTGTCCCAAGGAGTGGGATAGGAGTCATTGATAGTGTAGGAGCCATTTATCCCGACTGCCTCATAGAAGGGGGGTGAACCTGGGTAGCATAACCAACAGGGATCAGTGAAGGAGGGAGTGGTGTGGTTCAGAGTTTCCACTACTGCCTGCACCATCTCCCACAAGGGGTTATCTAACCCGGATGGACTCAAACCCGGTCTTCCTGAGGGTTCTGGAATCAGCTTCACAGATGTGGTTCCCTCAAAAGTCCATATTAAGGCTCTTATCAGCAGGATCCCCTTCATCTTCAGCTTAGGTGTAGTTTTAGAGGATTCGCAGGATGCTGCTGCACCTTCTACTCTTCCTCACAGGCTCCTGGATCCTTATGAGGCAGAACCTTCCGAACGTGGGTGTGATGCACCCAGGGAGCGATACCATCTACTTTGAGGGCAGTGGGGGTGGTAAACAATACAACGTAAGGTCCCTTCCACCTGGGCTCGAGAGTAATCACTTGGTGTCTCTTGACCCACACGATGTCCCCTGGGACTATGCCATGTTCCGGGCTCGGAATCTTCCTGCCCTCATAATATGCTCTAATCAGGGGCCAGATTTCCCGTTGCACTTGAGCGAGAGCTTGCAACACATTTAGGTAGTCAGGGGCCGGGTCCCCTGCCCCGGAAAGCTGTACTCGCCGAGTTATGGGTGGAGGAGCTCCATACATTATCTCAAATGGAGTTAAACCATGTACATAGGGGGAGTTCCGAGCGCGGAAGATGGCTAAGGGAAGGAGGGTCACCCAGTCCCCGCCAGTCTCCAATACTAATTTAGAAAGGGTCTCCTTCAAGGTCCGATTCATTCTCTCTACCTGCCCAGAGCTTTGTGGGTTATAAGCACAATGTAACTTCCAATCTACCCCCAAAGCCTGGGCCAGTCCCTGCAGGATCTTGCTAACGAAAGCTGGGCTGTTATCTGAACCTATGGCTTCAGGGACCCCATATGGGGGGATAATTTCTGCAATTAATCTTTTTGCTACTACCTGGCTTGTCTCATGCTTGGTTGGAAAAGCCTCCACCCACCCTGAGAAGGTGTCTACCATAACTAGCAAATACTTGTACCCATACTTCCCTGGTTTTACTTTGGTGAAGTCTATCTCCCAGCTCCTCCCTGGAGCCCTCCCCCTTTCCCGAGTACGTGTCGGGTGGGGCCCTCTTGGGGCTGGTTTCAGCATTGCACAGCTGCTGCATTCTCTCGTGATCTGATGAGCTGCCTCATTCTTGTGGGGAAACACCAACTGCGCAGACTGGAAAAGGCTGAGCAGTTTTTTCCAGCCTAGATGGGTGGACTTATGCAGATTAGCAAGCATGTACTGTCCTAATGCTTCTGGCAGGATCAATCTACCTTCTTGGTCCCTACTCCAATTTCTCTCCTCAAACACTTTACCCGAGACTTGTTTCCTAATCCACTCAAGATCCTGAGGGGAATACTCAGGTTTGGGTGGCAAGGCGGGCAGTTCAGGTATGGGCACCTCGAGGGCTGCAAGTACAAGGGAGTCCGAGAGGGCCTCCCTCCTAGCTTCCGCATCAGCATGTTTGTTGCCGATGGCCTCAGGCGTCTTCTTTGATTGGTGGCCCGGTACATGTATAACTGCTACTGCCTTCGGTTTTTCGATAGCAGCCAGTAATCTTTGGACTTCTTGTAGATTCCTCAGCTCCTTTCCTTCTGCGGAGCAGAATCCTCTTTCCCGGTAAATGGCACTGTGGACATGGACAGTGCCAAAGGCATATCTGCTATCTGTGTAGATGTTGGCCCGCTTGCCTTCTGCTCTCTCCAGGGCCTCAGCAAGAGCAATAAGTTCCGCCTTCTGTGCTGAGGTGCCAGGGGGCAGGGCTGCGCTCCAGTCTACCCCCCCTCGTGGGTCACCACCGTTGCCCCTGCTCTCCTGACTCCCTCCTGCACAAAGCTGCTCCCATCTGTTTACCAATTTAGCTCACAGTTCGGTAATGGTGTGTCCTTCAAGTCCGCTCGCATCTGGATAATTCCGGAGAGGATGTCTCTACAGTCATGGATGGGGGTCAACAGATCTAGGTCCGGCAGAAGGGTGGCAAGATTTAAGGTCACAGGGTCGGAGAAGGCAATTCGTGGAGAATCTAGTAGGAGCCCTTGGTAGTGGGTGAGTCTTGTATTCATCATCCATTTTCCTGGAGGATGCCTGAGGATCCCCTCCATAGTATGTGGGGCTGTTACTCTCAAGTTCTGGCCAAAAGTGAGCTTGTCTGCCTCTTTTACCAGTAGAGCAATGGCTGCTAGGATACGCAGACAAGGTGGCCATCCGGAGGCCACGGGGTCTAGTCGCTTGAACAAATAGGCCACAGGTCTTTTCCATGGGCCTAGCTGCTGAGCCAAGACTCCTTTAGCCACTCCTTTTCTTTCATCTACAAACAGGATGAAGGCTTTTTCTGGGTCTGGCAAAGATAAGGCGGGGGCCTGGAGGAGAGCTTCTTTTAGTCTGTCAAAAGCCTCTTGTTGTTCTTGAGTCCATTGCCAGCCCTGCCCTTCTTTGGTCACCTCATATAGCGGTCGGGCTATTTCTACGTACCCTGGAATCCAGAGCCTGCAGAACCCGGCTGAGCCAAGAAATTCCCTCACTCCCCGGGGTGAGAAAGGGACAGGGATAGTCAGAATAGTTCGCTTCATGGCCTGCGTTAGCCACCTGGCTCCGTTAGATATTTTGTACCCCAGGTAGATCACTGACCTTTGACAGATGTGGGCTTTCTTGGCACTGGCTCGATATCCCAGTTCGCCTAGTTAAGCCAACAAGTTCCCTGTGGCTTCTTCGCACTCCTCACGGGTTTCTGTGGCCAGCAACAAGTCATCCACATACTGCAGCAATGTCACGTGGGGGTGGCCCCTGCGAAAGGGCTCCAGGTCCTGGCTTAGGGCTTCATTGAATAAAGTGGGAGACTTTTTGAAACCCTGTGACAGTCTAGTCCAGGTAAGCTGCCCGTTTCTTCCTCCCCCTGGTTCCTGCCACTCAAAGGCAAACAAAGGCTGACTAACTTCAGAAAGGGGGATACTGAAGAAGGCATCTTTCAGGTCCAGAGTAGTATACCACACATGTGAGGGTGGCAGGTGGCTGAGCAAGGTGTAAGGGTTGGGCACTGTGGGGTGGATGTCCTCGATCCTTTCATTAACCCTTCGCAAGTCTTGCACCGGTCAGTATTCTCTGCCTCCAGGCTTCCTTACTGGAAGCAGGGGCATATTCCATGCAGATTGGCAGGATTTAAGGACTCCAGCCTCTAACAGTCTGTGGATATGGGGTGCTCTCCCTTTCCTAGCCTCTTCTGGTATTGGATACTGCCGGACTCGGATGGGCAGGGCCGCGGCTTTGAGCTGAACAACAACTGGGGGCAGATGTTTGGCGAGACCAATTCCTCCGGTTTCGGCCCATGCAGAAGGGAACTTCTGCAACCAAGAGTCTATTTCTTCCTGGCCCCCCTTTTCTTGATCTGCCTGAAACAGGTGATGCTCATCGGCTAGGGATAGGGTTAGCACATGCACCGGTTGTAGGGACTGCCCTTCTTTGTCCATGATCTTTATCCCTTCGGGTTCAAAATGAATGCACACCCTGACCTTGGTCAATAAGTCTTTGCCCAGTAATGGTGCGGGGCTTTCGGTTACAACCAGGAATGAGTGAGAGACCTGATGTCTTCCTAGGTCCACTTTTCTATTAGTAGTCCAGGCACATTTCTTGGACCCTGTTACTCCCTGGACTACACTTGTGCGTCTTGGGTTTAGGGGACCATGGACTTGGTTGAAAACTGAATACTGTGTCCCTGTATCTACCATGAACCCAATAGGAGTCCCCTCCACACACACGGTTACCCAGGACTCGGGGAGGGGTGCCAAGTCCCATCCCCGTCAATTCTCCTCTCCTAGGTGCAGGGTCTTAATGGAGTTCCCTCCTCCTTGTTCCTTCCTTTTGGGGCACTCTCTTTTCCAGTGCCCATATCCCTTACACAGGGCGCACTGATCTCGTCCTTGCCGGGATGGGCAGGGTCCCTTTCTTCGAGGAGATCTAGGGCTCCCCTCTACTCCAGCTAAGAATATTCTAGCCATATCCTCTCTCTGCTTCTTGTTCTCCCTCTTCTGAAATTCTCTGTCTTCTTTCCTATTTTTCTCCTGCACTTCCCATTTCTCTTTCTTCAGCCTTTCTTCCCTATCTTCCGGAGTCTCTCTAGCATTGAAGACTTTCTCCACTTGCTGCAGCATTTCTCTCATAGAGATCTCTCCTAAGTCATCCCGCTTGTGGAGTTTCCTCTGGATATCGGGGGCTGCCTGGTTGATGAATGAGAGGACTACAGCTGATCTGTGTTCCTCTGCCTCTGGTTTTATGGGGGTATATTGCCTGTGAGCATCAAACAGTCTCTCCAGATACGCGGCCGGGCTTTCCTTTTCTCCCTGAACAACAGTTTTTACCTTAGCTAGGTTAGTGGGCCGTCTGGCGGCCGCCTGGAGACCAATGATCAGAGTCTGGTGGTAGACCCGGAGACGCTCCCTACCTTCTGCAGTCCCGAAGTCCCAGTTTGGGCGTGTAAGTGGAAACGCCTCATCAATGATGGGCTGGAGGGTAGTAGGTCTTCCATTTTCTCCGAGGACATTTTTCCTGGCTTCATTGAGGATGCGCTCTCGCTCTTCCGTTGTGAAGAGGGTGCGGAGCAACTGCTGGCAGTCGTCCCATGTGGGACAATGGGTGAACATAATGGACTCCACCAGACCTATAAGACACTTAGGGTCTTCCGAGAAGGGAGGGTTCTGAGTCCTCCAATTATAAAGGTCACTAGATGAAAAGGGCCAATACTGATATTGCTGAGATCCGCCCGGACTGCCTGCACCGATGGCACGCACGGGCAGAACTGGCACTGCCTCTTCTAAGGTGGAGGAGGGGGCCTTCCCTTCTTGCTCCCTCACCCCTTGAGACCTCAACTGCATTCCTCCCGCTCTACCTGGCGCCCAGCGTGGAGCCAGGGCAGGAGAGCGTGAGGAAGCTCTTTCCGGCCTCCTGCCTTCTCCTGCTGAAGAGTCTGGGGAAGCTGTGGCCGCCAGATCCCTGCTGGGCTCCCCAACCTCGTTCTCTACCTCTCCGGCAGCTTCACCCCCTTCTCCTGCATACGGGGGTGGCCGCTCAATCGGCAGAGGGGAGTAGAGGGGGGAACTGTCAGGGAGAACAGGCAACGCACTTGGGCGCACAGGGTTTCTGGCCCTATGATCAGGGGGTTTTACATCTTCCTGGGCAACTAAGACGGAGGTTTTTAGTGGGTCAGTGTGAAATTTCCCCACCAAAAAAAGCCTCAGCCAGGAAGGGGGATTCTTGGCCAAATTTTCCCAGACAAGAATATAGGGAAGCTGGTCAGGGTGGCCCTCAGGGTCTGGCTGGGAGATGACAGCTTTGACCTTGCCAATAAGGTCCAGGGAAAGAGACCCCTGGGTTGGCCAGCCTACTCCAAAGGAGGGCCACTCAGCTGAACAAAAGGTATCAAGCTTACTTTTCTTGATACTAAGACTCATGTTTAGGGCCTGTTCCTTGACCTTCGGAAAGTGGGAAAGGATCAGACCTTTAGGAGTAGCCTGAGTCTGGCCCATGGTGAATAATGCAAGGAAGACAAAAAGCGAAAAGTAGAAGTGCCACTTTAAACAAGATGTTGACTGGTGTATGTGCTTGTGGACGGGTGCCTGTCATTGCACAGTTTTTCTTCTGTGGGGGACGTGAATTTATCTGGGATTCACGGCTGTGACCCCCTTATCCTGTCACGGGAGTCTTCCAGCAGCGGGCGCCCTAATGGCTCTTAATTGCCTGACCCATGCCCGCAGGGGAATGATTTAGTGGCAGAAAGGAGGAATGGAGAGAACAGGAACAGGAGAGCCTCAGAGTAAGAGAAACTTAAAGGGAAAAATGCAAAAAGAAATATAAACCAATACACAATAAAACAATCAACAATAACACCAAACACACACACCACATTTGATCGCACTCTCTCGGACCGGTCCTTCTCTCACTCTGGTGCGCACCACACTCGCCACTTTCAGGATTCTCAAAAACTCTCGTGATTCTCCCGATAGGCGTCCACTCGGACTGCCGCAGGGTGACGAGCTCGATCCTTTCCTCCTTGGGCGCCAGGTTCCTGCCGATTGGACTTCCCTTCCTAAGGCCAAATCACTCGGACCTTAGGGCCAGGACTGGTTATCTGGGCTTCACCCAAGGTCACTAACCTGGAGGCCGGGACTACCAACCCGGACTTCCCTACTTGGGATCACTAACCCGAGACCAGACACGGGATGGCAACTCCCGCTTTATACTGGATTTGTGCAGACACGAGGGGGCGAACCTCAATTACACTGCCCCGTCCGGACAATCAGACCTTGCCTCCAGCCATCCCTTGTTCTCGGGAAGTCGCTCGGATCCCAGATGAGCCCCTAAAATGTTAGGGTTCGGGACTCCGGGGCTTCTCCAGAGAACAAACCACACAGGCACGGAGATGTAAATCCAAGCAAAGTCTTTATTCATCCAGCTAGCTGGGGCCAACAGCACCTCCCCTGACACGCAGGTCGAGTCCAAGCTGTCGACCCCCAAGCAACTTTAGGTATAGATTATATAGGATTTCCACAGCCGTTGCACCAAAGCCCACACATTACCACAACCAATGAATTCAAAACACATCCCATACTTTAACCAATAATGTTGAAACGGGGACCCGCCACTTGCCCGACTCTTGCACAAGCATTCCCCAACGTCCTGTCACGAGCTTCGTCCCCCTTAGGGTATGGAAACTGGGTGGCTCTCACTCTAGGGTGTTTCCTGCATTCCTTTACAATTATTTTATATAGGAACCAACTCCCTTAACTGAGGCCATCCCCTCCTGTGTGTTCCCTCTTCAATTCCTCCTTTATCACCTGATCTCCATTGTTCACTTAGCAGCAACACCTGCAAAGACTGCCTATGACCCAAAGACTTAAAGAATGCCCAAGAGCAGCTAATGACTTGAGCATTCAAGGTTTACAGCTAGCTTTTCAGTATTGTCTACCATGACCTCTTTCTCAAATTCTCCACTCCATCAGAATTCATTGTCTGCTCAACTCCACATTCATTCCTGATTCCTATGATAATTTGCTCATAAACTCATCTCACTAGAATTTTCCTTTCTGCTTACCTCATCTTAGCTGTATCTTATCCCTCTCTGGCTGATCAGGTTCTCCTGTCTTCCAGTCTCCCTTCAACATTTCAATCCAGAGTAGTTTCAACAGTGAATTTCAGAATACTATTTGCCTATTTTCCTTTTTACATAGTCAATCATATTCTGCATTATGATACTTAACAGAATGGAGGACTTTATTCATCTGAATTTCAGAATAGCTGTTCTTCTTATGATAAACAATCAGAATAAGGAACTGAAAACATATCCCTGGGGGTGCTACTCAGTGGGGAAGGGCATGTGCTATGCCTGTGAAAAGCAAAGGACAGGAGGCAGAGAACAAGGAATGGCTGGAGGGAAATATGGTTGTGAGGGGACCTTGTGGATAGTGATAGAAGAATTGCCATGAAAGTGAAATCCTGGATCTAATCTAAAATATCAGAAGAAGATATTTAGGAAATTTTATAATGCACTATGTTATCTAATCTCCCATGCTGTTTCTGCAAGGAAACCTACCAAAAAACAGCATTACATTTTAAGGCTCTCAAAATGAGATGTGTATTTCTTTTGAATCACTGAGTTAAGGCACAGGGAGATGCAGGTTTACTAGCCTTAGAAAGGTTGCTAATAATTCTTGCATTTTTTTTTACTTGGCCAAATGCTTAACTCTTAATGGGTTTATGATGCCTTCCTTATATATACTCATGAGAAGAGAAAATGTGCTTTGTTGTCTTATAATACATAGTCTGAATAACTAATCACATGATAAATGCTTCTTGAGTGCTTCTGTAGAGAGTCCAGATATTTTTTTAATAAAAGATTTCCCAAAGTCAAAATTACAAGTACAGTTACATTAAGCAAGACTTTTAAATGTATTTAATGACTCAAGGAGCTGTCAGCCTACTACTTCTAAGTTGTTTTTTTTTTCCCCTGGACTTGGGAGCTCCAGGGACATCTTAGTTAAAATATAGAGACAAATCTTTAAATAATGGCAAGAAAGAATAAGGACTGCTATTTTAGAGTAAGAGTAAAAAACAAATACAGGCAGCAATTGATAGTTGACATTAATTCTCTTTCAAATTATTTATGACATTTTTAGTTTAGTTCCCTTATTGAAATACCAATGATGCTGGAATCTATTCTGGGCATATTGTGCCTAAGATGGAAAGAACCTTCCCCCCAAAATACAGCTAGAACATCAAGATCCATTTTTACTTCTAAAAGCCAGACAGTGGAATACAGTGGATAGTTTCTTACGGTGGGTAATTTTACATAAGAAAAATTAAACCCTTTCCATATCCCCTCTTTAATGCAACAGTGAATCATGGTCTGAGCGTCTGAGGAAAGAAAGGAGTGAGAGGCACCAGAATTTATTCCTGGAACTACCAGTGATTCATGAAGTATATCCGGACAAACCTCTAAATGTCTCTCTGTTTTAGCATCATTAGAACACTGATTCATTCATTCATTCATTCACATAACATTGGTGAGAAACCATAACGTGACTACATATAAAGATGAAAAGGCATAGTTTCTTGAAGTCCAGTCTGGGAAGAGAGTTAAATACATAAACAAGCCATTACAATTCGGTGTGACAAGGGATATGACAAATGTGTTCAAGGCACAGTGGTGGAACAGAGGAGTATGTAGGGTAGGAAGGTCCAAGAAAGGGTTGCAAGAGGAAGAAATGCTTGAGTGGATCTTGAAGAGTAGGTGGAAGTTTACTAGAAGGGATTGGGAAAAGAAATTCTAAAACTATATAGGCAAATGCACAGAACCATGAAGAACGTTTTTAGGTGGGGCTACTGTAAATAGTCGAATATGATAGCATAGGGTATGTGTGGAGAAGAAGCAATGGACAATGAAATTGGAGAGAGAAAAAAAACAGCCAAATGTTGGAGTTAGTTTTTTTTAATCAGGATAATCATATGATCTTATTTTTGTTTTTCAGGAAGATTACCTTAAGGATCATGTGAAAAAACAGATTATAAGCCACAGAAACTAAAGTTAGGCAAACCATTTAGAAGGCAATTGCAATAATGCAGGCATATACTGATGATAGCCTACACCAAAACCACAGGACTAAAGAGGCCGGGGCAGATATTCACAATATTAAGGACATAAAATGGTCAGGAGATCTGTGGAATCATTAGAAATGGGAGGAATGAGG
Organism: Manis pentadactyla; assembly: GCF_030020395.1. NCBI lineage: Eukaryota > Metazoa > Chordata > Mammalia > Pholidota > Manidae > Manis > Manis pentadactyla. The sequence continues at coordinate 88,006,503 of NC_080019.1, forward strand.
GGAAGGGATTAATCTGGAATGCCTCTCAGATTTCTTTTTCATTTGACAGGTTACTGGCTCATTTCATTAACTTATTGGGAGAAAGACAATGGATTAATATTTGTGTGTGTTCAATTTTAGGTGATAAGCAGAAAATCTTGGGAAAACTCATTTTGTTACTGGAATGTTCTAAAGATTCATCCACACTTTTTCTAGAGTCTGAATGTGATTCCAGTGAAATTTATATTTCCAGACTTTTCTCTGAAAGAAAGGTTTACTGATGCACCCTTTCAAAACCTTTCTGTTTGTTCACTTTTCCCATTTTATCTTAATTGTGATTTCATAGCAGAGGGCTATTTGGCAGTTCAGAATTACTACTGGAAAATTTGGAGGATGATATCTATAAATTGCTTCACAGGAAACCACTCTGGACTTTCACATTGCCACTAATTGTTCTTAATATTTTTATTCTTTCTCTATTTATTTTTATTTTTGTATTAAATAATTTAGAAGCAGTCTCTTTTTTGTTGTTGATATGCTAAAATGGGCATTTAAGTACTATTTGCCCATGGCCTTTCTAAAATTTATAAAAACCAGACTGTGTATGGGTTCATTATAGTCAAGGTGAAATAACATGTGATTGCTTTTTAAGTTTTTGTACTTTACTCAAAAAATAAAAAATAAAAACACTATGCAAAGGCTCTGAAAAGTAAGAGAGGGAAAGAGGGAGGGAAATGAAAACCTCTCTAAACCAGATATAAGAATAGAATGGAAGGTTTATATTCTACTCTAAAACTTTTTTTTCTGAGTATCTTCCCATTCCTTATGTGCTTTCTGTTATAAAGGTTCTGATTTAACATTTACTCTTGAAGTGACTTTTGTCAATGATCAAGCTGACTTGAGTTGATTGCTCTGAATACAATATATTCTGTCAATTTAGAATGAATTGTGAAAAGGCATAAACTGCCATGAAACAGTCCCTTATTTAATAAAATTAGAAGAGAGAAAGCAAATCACAGATAATTCAGTCCATAATAGGCTGACCAAATGTCCTAAAGGGCAATATATTTATATACTCCAGTGTGCATTACACATACTAAACTTTCAGAAATAACATCAGTAAGAGTTGTGTTTTTAGAAAAAAATTAAAGCTAAAAATAAGTATCTAAGAACTGCCAGAGAGAATAACTGTCTTTGTCTTTTCCAAGTCCACATTCTTTAAAAATCAGCTTTCCTATTTCTGCATCATTACATCAGTTTTCAAACGCAATCAAGCTTCCATTACTCAAGGCCTGAGTAGCTAATTCTATTACTCCTGTTCTTTGTTCCCCCTCAGTCTTACCCCTTATGAACACCTTTGTCCTTTCATGAAAAAGGAGAGAAACAGGAAGTCACAGATTAATCAGTATCACCTGCACTTTTAACAGTCCTAGCAAAATATTTGGTGTGGAAGTCTTTGAAATTGACTGAAGTTAAAACAAAACCAAACAAAAAAGCCCCCTGTCTTAAATAAGAACTTTAGTTATATTTTGCTCACCATATATAATCAGTGTAAATAATTGAGAGCTGGCTTTAAGGTCAGTATGAAGTGGGAAAGCATGATTTTAATATGGGACTTTCTAGTCAGTATAAGGTATTGCTCTTTAATTAATCTACCCTTTTAACTTACTGCATACATGTGAATTAATTATGAAGATTATACACTAAATAGTCTAACTTTTTAAAACTCTACTTAATAATTCAGTTAAAAATATTTACCTATTCTCTCCCTCTTTTATCTCTTCCTTTCCTCCATCCTGTTTGATTTATTTCCTTAAAAAATAAAATAAAGGAGATTATTTTTCAAAGTCTCCTTTATTCACATTAGCAAGGTTTAATCATTTTAAGAGTATAGTAAAATGCTACTTGATATTGTGAGCAGTGTAAGTAAATTATGCTGTTGGGACAATTTCCATTGGCAACTAATCTATACCTGTGATATTTCAGTGGATTTAATTAATGTGAATGTATTGAAGCTTAGAGTTCTTATTGCAATATATTATGTACTTTATAATACCAGAACTTTTAATATATAATTTAATTTTACCACTTTTTTAATTCAATGTAACCAAAATGATTTTTTAAGTAGCTATTACCAAGATTCATTTTAACCTCTATTAAGAAATATAATTTCCCTGAATATTTTATCCTCTATTATAGTTTACCATAATATGTTTTATATGTTATTATATGCTTATTATATATTACTTAAAACTTGGTCTTTTTCTAAATTTAAAATAATCAGTTCAAATTATATGAAACTAAATGACATACATAATAAAGAGCATATGGTATTAGCTAATCCAACATTATCAAGTGAAGAAATGGTTGATAAAAGATACTAGCTTTTCTCAGAAAAGATTAATGAAACGAATGAGGTTACTCTGACAATTTGGGTTTTCTCACACCTTTACAAAAACCATGTATTTATTCATTTTTATCTGAGTCTATGTAATTTATAAAAGGAAACTAGATTCACTATCTAAAATAATATCATTAATATCTCTCTGTCCTTTTCATAGGATTGAAGTTGCATAAACATGGTGCATCTATTTCCAAAGACTTAAGCACTGTAATGATAAAATTGTGTTTAGATTTGAAATCTGGCAAATTCAAGTTGAAAAGAGGATAATTTGTAAGAAAACTTAACAATGTTTTAGTTTCCCATATAGGCTGATCAGAGCAGAGTATTGAATTCCAGCATAAGATGCCCACTGTTGCTGCAGGACCTGGATAATGTACTATGTGGAGAAGACTCCTAGACCGGGTAGTGAAAGAGACAGGTGCATCTTTAGCCAAGGTGCTTTCCATGCTGTGGACCTTGGTTTTTCATTATAAAATGAGAGGTTGTATGATACGATCCTTAATTATTTCCAGCTATAACAATCTGGTTCTTTATCACAGTGCTTACTGGTGATAGGGGTAGCAAAAACCAGGGATAAAATTTCTGGGAAGAAAAGCCCTAGCCCCCCACCCCTGCAACAATTGACTGAAATGACAAGGAAAAATACAAATAGAAGAAAGTCTGTGTCATCAATAGAAGCTTAGAGAAGTGGACCATCTACATACAATGAACTGTCAGGGATATCTGCTATGTTTAATGCAGATACAACCAGGCAACTGAGGTTAAGAAAGCAGTATATGTCCTAGGGAGCCAGAGATGGGATTGTTACTGAAAATATGTAATTTTTCCTAACTTGTGTAATAAGTGAGAGGACTAAGTGCAGGCCAAGGGATAGATGAGAAAACATTAACCCCAGGGAGAGAGCTACAAAAAACAAAACAAAACAAAACAAAACAAAACCCTATGGATGGCAAGTTTTCTTTCAAATATCTCCTCACTGAGCTATGTATGGGGACTTCCCTCTGATGCAGCAGGCATCCACCACCCAGGAAGAGGTGACACAGGGCTCGGCTGCTCCCTGCGTGCAGTGGTGGAACTAACCAACCAGAAAGGAGCCTTTGCTATTTGTGCCTTCTCCCTATTAAAACAAAAAAACATTATTACAACTTAAAACCCTGTTTTCGTCATTACCACCCACAGGCTTTTGGATTACTGCACTGAGAGCAGAAACTTGCAGGAAGAAGCATAAAATCAGAGGGAATAATAAGGGCTTACAAGAAAAAGCTCCCACAACACTTCGGGGGAGCATTCCTGACAGCCAGGCAGAGCTGGCTTGTGTTGCCTGAGAGAGCTGGTTGTTACATTTGTAGGTATTGTGCAGGCCGTCTTTATCATGTCATGTAGCTTGAAATCGGCCAGTATGGAATTGAAAAGGAAAATTACTAAAATGAAAAATTCATTAGAGAAGCTCAAGAGTAGATCTCACCATGCAAAAGAATCATGAACCTTGAAAATATATCAAAGAGATTAGACAATCTAAAAAACAGAAAGAAAATAGTATGAAGAAAAATAAAAAGAGCCTCAGGGAAATGTATACCATTAAGTGCACCAACATATGTGTAATGCGAGTGGCAGAAGAGGAGAAAAAAAGACAGAAATAAATACTTGAAGAAATAATGCCATTTACAATAGCATCAAAAGAACAGAGTGTATAGAAATAAACTTAAGAAGTACAAAGCCTGTATACTAAAAACTAAAAAAACACTGTTGAATGAAATTAAAGACTTGCATCAATACAAACAGTCCATGTTTATGGAACAGAAGACTTACTATCATTAAAAATGGCAATACTCCCCAAATTATCTGCAGATCCAACATAATCCCTATCAAAATTCTAGCAGCCTATTTTCAGAAATCGAGAAGCTGATCACAAATTAATATTAAAAAATAAGGGGCCCAGAATAACCAAAATGATCTAAAAGAAGAACAAACTTGGAGAGCTTACAATTCTCAATTCCAAACCTACTACAAAGCTAGAATAATCAAGACAGTGTGACACTATGTAAATATGGATTTGTTGATCAATGGATTAGAAACAAGACTCCAGGAATAAATCTTTACATTTATACTAAAGTGATTCTTGATTAGAGTACCAAGAAAACTGAATAAGAACAAATAGGATTTTTAACAGATGGTTCTGGTACAACCACATGTAAAAGAATACAGTACTTCTACCTGATATCTTACGCAAGAATTTTCATATGTGACAAATATCATAGGTCTAAAACTGTAAATTTCTTAGGTGAAAAGTTGGAGTAACTCTTTGTGACTTTGAGTTAGGCAATGGTTTCTTAGACATGACACCTAAAATACAAGTGACAAAGGAAAAATATATAAATTGAACTTTATCAAAATAAAAACTTTTGTGCTTCAAGGAGACTACCAACAATATGAAAAGATAACCCATACAATAGGAGAAGATATTTCAAATCATATATCTAATGATAAATTTGTATCCAGAATATATATAAGGAACTCTTACAACTCAACAGTAAAAAGAAAACAGCCCAATTTAAAAGTGGGCAAAGAATTGAATAATTCTCCAAAGAAGGTATATAGTTGGCCGATAGGAATATGAAAAATGACACATTATCTTTTTAGTCACTAGGGAAATACAAACCAAACCCACAATGGTATACCATTTCATACCCACTTAGATGACTAAAATAAAAAATAGACAATAAAAAGTATTGATGAAGATGTGGAGGAATTGTAACCCTAATGCATTACTGGTAGGATTGTAAAATGGTGCAGCCACTTTGGGAAGAAACAGTTTGGCAGTTCCTCAAAAATGTTAAATATATATTCACCATATGTCCAAGCAAATCTATTCTTAAGTACATATGAAGAGAAATCAAAACATATGTCAATTAAATTTGTACAAAAATGTTTATAGTAGCATTAGTTATAATATCCAATAAGTAAAAACAACCTAAATATTCATCAACTTATAAAAGGATAAGAAAAATTGATAAATCCATACAATGCAATAATATTCAACAATAAAAGGAAATGAGATATCAGTATATGCTGCTGCATGGATGGACCTTGAAAATATCATGCCAGATTAAAGAAGCAAGCCACAAAAGACCACATATTGTATGATTTCATTTATAAGAAATGTCCATATAGGGGGGACCTGGTATAGGGGAGAGCCTAGTAAACAAAGTATTCGTCATGTAAGTGTAGATTAATGATTAAAAAAAAAAAAAAAAAAAAGCAGTTCCTATGTGGTGACCTCTAATGAGTTCTACACAATGATATAAAGGGCATATAAAAGTGTAGGCAAAGGGTCTGTTTGTGTTTATACAGAGGATCAAAGCCTAATTTGGCTACCCCGAAAATGAACTAAGATACGATATGAAAAAGAACTTCCAACATCAGCACTCTCGGGAAGACTCATGCCAGAAGATGATCATCAAAAAACCCCAACAAAGATCCACGCACTGTCACAGGTGTAGATGCACTCATCCCACCAGTTCCTGGACTTGCCATGGGAATGAGGAAGGAGATATCTAAGCTGGCCTGTGCATACAGTAAAACAAAAATTGGACTGGATCTATACTGTTGGAACTCAACCAAGAATTAGGAGAAGTGCAAATTGTAGCACTCCAAAATCTTACAACCACAGACTATTTATCGTTAAAAGAACATATGGGATATGAACAGTCCCCAGGAATGGGTTGTTCTAGTTTATCTGAATTCTCTCAGACTGTTTAAGTTCAGTCGGACAATATCCACCATATCATAGATAAGCTTTCACAAATGCCTAAGGTGCCTAACTGGTTTTCTTGGTTTCACTGGAGATGGCTGGTAATTACAGGTATGCTTTGGTTAGGTAACTATATTCCTATTATGTTAATGTGTGTGCACAATTTAATTAGTAGTTTAAAACCTATCCATGCTGAAGTTACTCTACAAGAAGATATGTCAAAGAAATAATCAATCTTCCCAGGTTTTCTTCTGCCTGCTACTTCTATAGCTTTTCTTCTTCCTATCTAATCACAACCTTTAAATAGAACTCGTGCCACATGTCGAATTTACCGAGTATCATAATTCTTCCAAGTGGTAAAGACACCTCAAGACAAATGCTGGGCATAGAAGCCACAGGGCATAAATATGCAAAGAAGTAAAAAGCTAACCTTTTCAAACAATAAGGCTTCTCTCTCACTTACCAACTTAACATTTCCCTGTATGGCCCCGGAAGATGACTGGTTAGCCAGAGACGGGTAAGATTCCTCAAGGGAGGAACAACCTAAGACAGGCACAGTCGCAGGGGGGCCATCAGGTGAGAAATTGGGGAGCAGCAGAGGTGAGGCTTAGAACCTCCCCCCTCATGTTCTGAGAGAAATCTTCTACATACATGGATGTTTGTTTCCCTCGTCTAGCTCGGATTAACGCATAGTCTACAGGCACACACCTGATCATCTGCATTTGCTCTCTTGCAGCACTGAACTCTGTTTTCTACCTTTGTCTCGTATCTGCCTGCCACTTCAGCATTTTATTAAAAATAATAATAATAGAGAAATGTGGTATCCACATATGGATCAGGTTTGAAAATCAAATGAATATTCATGTTTGAACTGACTGTGTGTAGTTCGTGGTGCGTGAATGGAGCCGAAGGCTTCTGTGATGACTGCCCTTGCACTGTTCACCATGTAACTTATTCACTATGTGGGAATTTGTACTCCGTGTAGGAATTTGTTCGTTATGCATCAGAAGATTGGAGACTGACGAAAATTGGGCTTGGGGTGGATTAATGATTGTGCATTGAGTATTGACCCCCCTATACAGAAATTTATTGTGGTTAACAACTATTTGATCAATAAATATGAGAGATGCCCTCACAAAATATATATATATAAACACACTTCCAATTGTAAAATAAATAAGTAACCGGGATGTAATGTATAGCATAAGGAATATAGTCAAAATATTGTAACAACTTGGTATGGTGATACCTGGTACCTAGAATTATCATGTATATAAATGTTGAATCACTGTGTTGTACACCTGAAACTAATGTAATGCAATACTGTTGTCAACTACCCTTCAATAAAAAAAAAAAAAAAAAAAAAAAGAAATGTCCAGATTGGGAAAACCCATAGAGACAAGATAGTATATTAGTGGTTGCTTGCATTTTAGGGGTAAGGGTGAGGAGTGACTTTTAATGGGTGCAGGATTTCAGGATGAAGAAAATGTTTCAAAGTAAGATTGTGATGACTGTTGTGCAATCTTCGAATATACTAAAAACCATTGAATTGTTGAATGGGTGAATTTTATGGTGTGTAAAATATATCTCTGTAAAGACAGAGGAATTAGAAGAAGGAGTAAAGGAAGAATATACTTCTGAAGAGAATCTCAGTAGTGATATCGAAAATATGACAACTGGTGTTTCAGGGACACTGATGATCAGAACAGAAGCTGGCCTCAGAGCTGCCAGGTTCTGGAGGCCCCCTTCCAGCACGGCCATTAATGCTGTTGGATACTGGGATGTTCTGAGAGCCAGGGGGCCAGCTAGGTCCTCCAGGAGTGCGGAGCAGAGGCGAATGGCCAGTGCGCACAGGTATGGGCCCGTCACCCTTAGTCTGACCTCTTTGAAGTCAGATGTGTTTCAGAATTCAAAATGTTTCAAATTTTATAAATACTATGGCTTCTGTATTCAACTGCCAATTTATAGAAAACACAGAGACCCAAGGAACATGTTAACTTCACTATGAAAATATAATCAGCAAGACTTGGGCTGTGGGATTCTATAAAAGAAATGCCTAGATTTCTTCAATAAATACCTTTGACAAATTTATTCTTATTTCTTCTTAATTATACCTAGTTTTAAAAAAAAGATGGATAAGAAATTATTGTTTAAAAAAGACTTCAGACAAATCAACCAATGACAATTATGTGGACTGGGTTTGGATTTTGACTGTAATAAATAAGTTATAAAAAATTAAACTATGAAATTCTTGGAACAATTGACTATCTGATGATGTTAAGGAATTATTTTAACATAATGAGTTAGAGAATCTTCAAAGTAATATGATAGAAAGGAGGTAGTTAATGGTATAAATGAAATAAAATTGACAATGAGTTGAGAATTGTGAAAGCTGGGTGATGGGCACATGGGATTTCATTATAATATTAAGTCCCTTTTAGATGAACTTGAAGTTTTCCACAATAAAAATACTACAGAAATAAAAGATAATACATATATTGTATACCCCCAACAGCATCTGGAAACAACATCCAAAAATCGAACTTACTGCCATTTTTCAAAAAAAAAAAAATTCACCCCAAATGGGAAAAATAAAGATTACGAATAGTCTCATATCTGTTCAGACAATTCTTTGCTGTCAAATATTTTACACAAAGACTCTGAGTTTCAGAAAATTTTGATGTAGAAAATTTGGATAAAGGATTGCGATCTTGTAATTTTACTGTTCCAATAATCAGCAGAGCTGTAGTGGTGCTCATCTACTACATGTAAATCTACATCATTATAAAAAGAAGAGTCATAAATTTTCTACAAATTAGCTTTGGTTGACTTCTTTCTCTTCTTCAGGTGGCAGCTTAAATGTCTTTGGCTCATGGTGGCTTTTCTGGTGCCTTATGTTAAGTAAAGGCCCTCCCACAGGATATCGTGATATTTATCTCACACAGCCTCACACCACCCTGTCATGATATTCAACTTTGTTTTAACTATTTATTGTCACTATCAAATTGCCTGTTTTTGCTACTCAATTGTAAGCTGAGAGATATCAGGGATCCTAGTTCATCACTGTATAGGAGCATCCACCACCACACAATTGGAATGATAAAGAACTTACACAATGACTGTAACTGACTGCTAACAAAGCTTTCAAGTCCTGCCAATGACACTTGAGTAAAACACATAAGCACATAGACTTTGTAGGCACACAGTGAACAACTGGAGACAGCTGCTGCTATATTCTTCAGTAGTTGAAGCCTAGGCCTCTGATAACTGTGTTAGTGATGAGGCTAGAAAACTGCTTCATTATACATAGTGTAAAGGACAATCTCTTTATAGCTTTAGTGTAATCACAACAAAATTTAAGTTGATTTTCAATTTGAATTAATGAGAAGGCCCCCAAAGAAAGAGCCATAAATAAACTGGCAAAGAGTTTTGATGGTAACTACAAAACAAGCATCTTCAATCATAATCCAGTGTCTCACACTTCAGTTGGGTTCCCAATGTTGCCCTCAATTCATTCATTTTTTTTCTCTAGAAGACTTTCCTTCTCTTTGCAATTGCTATGTTAGGCTTCTACATTTTACCCTTTTCTTAATGCACCCTTACATCTTTATCAGAGTTTGAGAAAGTGATTTGACATTCTAAATAACAGAAAGAGAATCTGTTATCAGAATCTGACTTCTTCTTGTTATCCCTGCTGCTACCATCTGGTCCATCATTTCTCTCCTGAATTATTGACAGAGCTGTTGAATGCTCCTATTCTCCAACTCTGTTGTTCATTATCAAAACAGCAGCCAGAATGATCCTTCTGAGGTCTTCCATCCATTCTGTGAAAACTCTCATCAATATAATGCCCATTCAATCTGATGTCCACCCTCATTACCTCTCTGAGGTATCTCCACCACTCTTCCTCTCACTAATTTCATTGTCTCCTTAATTTACACAAATTATCCAAGAATAATCCTAACTCAGGGCCTTTGCACTTACTGTTCCTTCTGCCTGGAATTCCCTTCCTCTAGAACACTTCATAACTTTGTTACTCACTTTGTATATCTTTACACAATGGTCCCATTTCAAAGAGGCTTTTCATGACCCTGTTTCAAGTTGCAAGCCCAATCCATTTCCCTTATTTATTTTTCTCCTGGGCATTTATAGCATCTAACCTAATATATATTTTTCTCATTTCTTTTGTGTAATGTCTGTCCCTCCCTATTAGTTTGCAAGCTTGGGTCACAAAAGATATTTTTGTCTCCAGTCCCTAGAACGGTACCTCACCTATCATCCGTAAGTGCTTACAAAACTGTTTGTAGAATGAATGAATAACCATTATCACACCTACAAATTAACCTGCACCCCTAGTTATCCTTTTATTCTTTCCTTTTATCTGTCCAGTCTAAGGCTGAGTCCTCCTACAGAGTCTGGACCTACACACTCCCAGCCTTCCTTTGATCTCTTCCAGTGATCTCCAGGGAGCCATCCTCTATCTCTCTTTTACCTTAAATTTCTCTCTCCAGTTAGGTCCTTTCCATCAGCAATTAAAATATTTAAAACCTTTCAGTCTTTAAAAATGCTCTTCTCTGCATCTTACCTTGACATCCTACCAGTTGCTAAATCTTGGTAAGTCCTTGTGAGTCTCTCTGGCTCTTCATCTGCTATGGTTTTCATCTAAATATATAGTTTCCAAACAGATATCTTGTCTTGTGGTCTTGCCCCAAGTTATGGACTGAATTGTGTCCCCCTCCAAATCTCTGTGTTGAGGCCTCAACCCTCAATGTGATGGTATTTGGAGATGGAACACTTGGGAGGTTTAGATTTAGGTGAACTTATAAGGGTAGGACCCTATGATGAGATTACTATCCTTACAAAAAGAGGGAGAGACACCAGAGCTCAATCCTTCTACCCATTTGAGGGAGCACAGAGAAGGCAGTCATCTTCAAGTCAGAAGGAGAGGTCTCATTATATGGACAGAATTTGCCGGTACCTTGATTTTGGACTTCCCAACCTCCAGAAATATGAGAAGTAAACATCTGTTATTTAAGCCACTTGGTCTATGATATTTTATTTTAGCAGCCCAACCTGGCTAAGACACCCACCTTTATTTTATTTTTCCCACTAAAACCAGAATGCTGCTTTTAAAGCACACATTTGATTATAGTCCTGCCCTACATTAAACACATTAATGATTTCCCCTTTCTTTCTCTTGCCTTCTCTCACTATCTCTCAAAAAACAAAAAGCGTATATCCCTTTGCCTGGCTTACTTCTATTGTAGCCTTGATGAGCTCTATAATCACCAGCACTGAAGCCTGTTAGTCTCCCTAATATTCCATGCTCAGTCTCATCTCTTGACCTTTACAGCTACTGATTACCCAAGCTTTCCAACTTTTACTCATTCTTCAGCCTTCTATTTAAATGTCACCTCCTTAGCAAACGTTCTGTCCCTTCCCACAACACCCAGTGCTTATTAATTCTAGGTAAGGTCACAATTCTATTAAAATCAACTAGGGCAGGGTAGACTCATGCATTGTCTAACTTGAATTAAATGCTTTGTGATTAGCAAGGCAAGCAAGCAAACCACCCGTCGCCACCCCTCCCCCAACAAAACCAGACTTCCAGAATAGGCTTTTAGAATTTCTATAACCCACCCATAATTGAAAGACAACTATTTCATCTGGTGTGTAACTGATCTATACCAATGCTAAGAAAAGACAAAAACTGAATTAGGCCGAGAGTTGGCATAAACGCAATCATGAGTATTACTCTATATAGATTAATTAAGGAGTCTTCAAAAAGAGCTATCCGACCCTACGCATCTTCTTACTTCTTTCTTCCTAATAGAATGCAGTTATTGGGAAGGCATGGGTTCATGTGCACCTTAGGCACCAATTTTGGCCCAAGTCAGTCGTGATAATTCCCTTCTCCTTGGAGGTGATTGCTTTCAACATGGATGTACAACACAACCCTCACCAATGACATGAAAAAGAAATCTGTTGGGGACATTGCACAATTGTCTAGATCTGTGGGAGCAGATGGTCCCTAGAACTGCCAAATTGTGAACATGGGGATGTTGTCAACAGAATAGAAAGATGGGAGGAACTGGGTCCCGGATGATATCAATGTGCTCTAAGGACGTCCAACCCTCAACCTATTCTTCCTCTGAAATTCTTGGTTTATAACGTTAAAAAACCCTTTATTATTTGCACAACCTTAGTCAGGGCATCTGCCAGTTTGCACCTGAGAACATTATAACTGATTCAAAAAAGGACTGTAAAAACCCTCTTTTTAAAAATAAATGTTTTCATCCTTACAGAAAACTTATACATATATATAAAAGTTATATATATATAAATAACATTTTTCTGTCTTTTTTGATAGTAAATTGTACATACAATGCCTCTTTTTTCTATAAGAAGTAAGACTAACTTAAATAATCTTGAGAAAAGTCTCCAAAAACAGGAAATTATTATTGATACAGTACTATTATATAATCCATAGAATGTATTCAGTTTTCATGATTTTTTTTTCATGAATGCATTTATTAGCAAAATAAAAAATAATTTTGTGTTTCAGGATTCAGTTCAGAATGACAAATTTCCACATTTCTTTAGGCTCATTCAGTCTGGAACAGTATCTTAGCCTTTCTCTGTCTTTCATGACATTGATATCTTTTAAGAATGAAGGGCAAATACTTTGTAGAATATTCTTTAATTTGAGCTTATCTAAATGTTTCCTTAAGATAAGACTCAGGTTATACACTTTTGGCAAGGCTACCAGAGAAATGATATTATGTCAATATATCCTGTTGGGAGATTCAAGATAATCTGTCTGGTTTCTGGTAATGTTAATATTGATCATTTGGTGAAGGTGGTATCTTCTAAGTTTTGGTGCTATAGTTGCTATTTTTCTATTTGTAATTATTAGTTTTTGAAGGGATATTTTGTGACCATGCTAATATCCTGTTTATCATTAAATTTTTCCCTCACTAGTTTAGCAGGCAATAATGGTTCTTGCTTGAATCAGTTATCACCAAGATATTTGACAAATAAAGATTTTCTAATTCTATCACTACTTTTACATTTCTTACTTATCATTCTACTCTATGGGAGAGTTTTCCTTTTCCCCAAGTTAGGTATCATTTGTTTTTATTTGTTTGGACTCATAGATTTCTACATTATGAAATGAATATAATTTTTTATAATTCTTATTTTTTGCTCAACTTGTCTCATATTAGCCAGTGGGGGCCCTTTTAAGCTGGCTCTTCATCCTTTTGACATGTTGCCATTATTTTTCTCTTATTGCCTTACTCCTTTACTTTCTAGCACAAAAAGATGTTCAAGGCTTATGTTGTGTTTTATCAGCGTCTCTGGTCCTTAGCTGGACCTTAGCTCTAGGTCCTTTCAGCAAAGAGTGGGAAACGAGCATGCGCACACGTGCGCGCACACACACACACACACACACACACACATCTATATCTATCTATATCTACAAATCTATAATATATAAAACTGTCCACATATTTAAGCCATGATTGATTTCATTCTGATAACTCAAAGGTTTATTCCAGCCTTCTCCCTTTCCTCTGACAATCCTATTATGCACAATGTATTTATTTGCTCAATTTTACAATACATAGTAAGTAATTTCAGAATTGTTAACTTTCAACACTGAAAACCAAACCTAGTAATTAGAATTCCAATTGGATTGTAGTTCTTTTCATCCTTAGCTTGAAGTTTATATAATCAAATTACTGTTTCCAAATGTTACTTAGGTTAACTCTTTCCTTACATCTGCTCTCTTAGATGTGGTTATGTTATTTATTTGAAATAAAGTTAGATTCCCTTGTTTGGCTTGTATTCTATGTTTGGGTTTTTCTCCTTTATTTTTTCATTAAGGGTTTTTTTTTGAATGTGTAAAAATGTAACAAGATTCTAAAACTCAAATCTAGGCACAAAATTATGCTCAGAGAAGTGTCACCACCTCATCCCTTCTACCCCATTCTTTCCTCCCATCCTTCACACTCTTTCTCACTTATATCCAGTAGGTAACCAATTTCATTAATTTCTTGATTATGCTTCCAGAGTTTCTTTTTACCCAAATAAGCAGATGCATGTATATTCTTATTTCTCAGTCTTTCTTAAGTATAGGTTGCAAACTATGGTATTTTGCATTTTTTTTAACTTAAAATTTCTGGAAATGAAACAGTTCAATAGAGATTTTCCTCATTCTTTTTTAATAGTGGATATACCATATACAGTTTATTACTACACTTCTGTGTATGGCAGTTAGATTCTGATATTTTGCAATTGCAAATAGTACTGTATGTATTTATATGTTCTTATTATTGAAGTGTGTATCCTTAGGATAAATTCCTAGAAGTGAAACTTCCTTATCAAAACACAAATGCATATGCAGTTTTGTTACATATTGTCATATTCCCTATATAAAATTTGTCACCATCAGCATTTTTAAAAACTAACTTTACTGAGTTCAATTTAGATATAACAAAATTTATATAATTCATGTTTTGACACATGTATATAGCTTATATATATGAAATTTTCATCACCAAACCTCTAATTTCCTTTGTGACTTTCCTATATTATTTGGAAGTGTGTGGTCATATTTGAAGATTTTTAAGATACATTTCTATTGATTTCTAATTTAAATCCATTAGGATCAGAGAATATGCTCTGTATGACTCCAATCCTTCTAAAATTTTTATGCCTTGTGTTATGGATCAGTGTATGCTCAGTCTTGGTGGGTGTTCCTTGTGTGCTTGAAAAGAATGTGTATTCTGCTCTGTTGGTGTAAACTTACAGATTTCAAATAGGTGGAGTTTTTTGATACAGTTCAACTTTTCTATGTCAATTGATTTTTCTATCTACTCACTTTATAAGTTACAGAGAGAAGAATGTTGAATGTATATTTCTCTTTTGTCCTTTCAGTTGTATGTCATCAAATAAGATTTTAGAGTACCCACACACCCATTTCTTGCTAAGTTTACTCCTGTGAATTTTATATGCTCCACCCCCAACCCCAATTGGGGAAATGGAATGTGTGATTTCTCCCCGTTGATCTGTTGCTAATATAGGTAAAAACTACTGATTTCTGTAATTTTTCTGGTTTTCAGCTTCCTGACTCAATTATTTTATTAATTCCAGTAGTTTTATTTGTATTTGTATTCTCATGAATTTTTCTAGGCAAATCCATCATAGTACATCAGTAAAAAGCATGAATTTATACTGTCTTTTTCAATATTTATGTCCATTTTCATCTTCTTGTCATATACATTTGCAAAAATCTCCAAAACAATGTTGAATAATTTATTTTAAAGGGGAACAGCCTTTTCTTTAATATTAATAAGTTTTAGCATATCAAACTTTAGAATAATAATTTTCTTTTGAGTTTGGGTTTATGTTTTTTACTGTATTTAGGAAGATTTCTTTTATTCCCATTTAATGTAGAAAATATTTTTTCATAGTATATTAAGATAAATATGTGTTTTTGCTTTACTTTGTTAATAATTTTCTGATACTAAACTATCCTCATATTAAGCCCACTAGTTCCAAGTTATCTTATTCATTCAACATTTTGTTGTACAGTATTTTTAAATATATTTTTAAGTTTTTTACATACATTTAACAACTGAAGTTGAACTATAAATTTTAAATTCTATTTTATTTATTTAAATTTATTAAATTGTTTTACTCTATTTTTTGTTTAAATATTTAAGCATTTGGAATTAAAATTATGTCAGCTTCATAAAAATCAGTTAAAGATATTTTCACCTTTTTCTAGTATCTGGGATAGCTTAAATTAACTTGGAATAATCTTTTTTAAAAATTAGAACTCACCTGTGGAATTATCTAAACTTAGTGTCTATTTTAGCGGTAAGACTTCATTTACTATTTCAATCTTTCCTTTGCTAAATTGGGCTACTAAATTATAGCTAAATTGGGCTATACCAAATTCTAGTTATTCTTGGATCAATATTAATAGTTAACATTTTTAGGAATAAGCCATTTCCTCTTGACTATCAAATCTTTCCCAATAATATTGCATGTATAACTCTTTTAATCATTTCCATAATTTTTTTCTTAATTCTGAGTATGTTATATCTCTGTCTTTATTTCTCTATCAAATCCAACCCACTACTTGTTTTTGTATTTGCTGTAAACTAAAGATAGTTTTTTTTTTTTAGTAATGGAAAAAAGCAAAAGAACTATAGTATTTTGTGATGTAGAAATTCTGTGAAATTCAAATTTCAGCATCTAAAAATTATTTTTTTTAAAATGTGTTCTTTTGAACACTGTGCTTTGTCTGCATACTACACAACCTTTTGGGTTATCAGAATCTAGGCTTTCATTTTCTTTGAACTACTTTGCAACTCTTTAACTTGTAGATGGCTGATAGACATACAAACTTGGTGTTGTCCAATAGTTTTGGTTGACTTTTCATTCCTTTGCATAGAAAAAGTTCTGCTTCCACTTGCAATTCAATTTACTCCATATAAGCTGGTGCTTCTTGACTTTTCCTTTGAACTATTTGTAGCCTCTGCCTATTCCCTCCTGTGAGAGGAATATAATTTTTACGTGTGTTTATATCTGTATCTATGCAAGAGTCATGAGTTTACCTTTCTCTGAAAATTATCTTTTAACAGAACACAGCCAAATGCATTCATTTCTGGGTTGTCTCTGTCATGACGACAGAGTTGAATAGTTGCAACAGAGATCATATGGCCTGTAAAGCTGAAAATATTTACTATTTGGCAGAAAAAGCACCAAGTGCTAGACCACATCATACCAGCCAGACTGAAGCTTCAGGAATTCCAGTGAGCAGTCCATTTCTCAAAAGATGTTTGATGTTTTACATTGCTAAAATTATACATCTAAGTTTTCATCCTCATCCTGTGAAACATTTTACACATTGAAGTTTCTTTGATATCAAAGAAAGCAACTGGATGTTTAAAATGCAGATTAAAATGACTATATGTCTAGAAAATATCACTTAAAAAATTCATATCTTTTCATTGAGTCATAAACTTCTTAATTGGATTCTTTTTAAACTATAAACTGATTCTTAAGAATATAAGAGTTATCTGAGCCTGCCTTTCCAAGGAGGAAGCAGAGCAAGCTGATTGGGGGACACCAAGGTCACCGTGTTACTATATTTTTGAAACAGTTTTTAATGTTTTTTAGTTTTGAAATGTTTTTTAAAATGAAGACTATTAAACAATGACTTGTGGGATTATTAGAATTTTTATCTTCTTTGCAATAAAAGTTGATCTCCCCAGGTGTCTATTTCTAGATTCAGTTCCAAAGGGTTACATATGCAAAGTCAAAAAAGCCTCCTGCTTTCTTGGTGAAAAACATGATTGTCAACACTAGAGGGAGCTGGTGTTTAACTTACATAAAATTATGGTAGGAATGTAGAAAAAGAAGAGTGCTTTGTTATTCGTATTTTTTAAAAACCTGTTGAAAATACTCTCATTTTCTGCCAATAAGTTGTACTTGCCAAGTAATTTCTTTACCTTATTAATTGAGTTTTATCCTCAAAATACTGTCAGCTTCTGTTCTCAAGAGGATTTTTGATACTCTGGATTTAATAATGGAATAAACATTTTTATGGGGTGTTACTTAGTTTCATATAGTAGTATTCATGTTCATGGTCTTTTAATTGTACTTTAAATTTCTTTAGTTTTTTTTAAAGAACAAAATTCTGGTATTGTTCAGCTTGAACAGTATACTAAGCAGTTTCAGAACAAGATGCTTGGTAAATTGCCTAGTTATTTAATGGAGAAAATAACATTCCTGTGTCGCTTTGAAATACCCAATTTTCAGTGAGGGTAAAATGAAAAATAAAGCATTTAAGCTAAGGTAGTCATATTATAGAGCTGGAAGAAACTGGGCCAGTGCTCTATTTCTTCCAAAGAGACTGTGAACTTGTTGACCTCAAGTTATATGTTTTAAATGACTTTGCATTATAAGCAGAACATAAGCATCGGCTTATTTACAGCAGGGGTTGCAAACTATGGCCCACTGGCTGGCTGTTTTTGGAAACAAAGTTTTTTTTAAAACACAGCCACACCCATTTAAGTATGACCTGTGGCTGCTTTCTGTTCCAACAGCAGAATTAAATTTGTGATAGAAATCTTATACCCTTCAAAGCCTAAAGGATTTACTATCTGTCCCTTTAAAGTAGAAGTTTGCGGACTCCTACTTTAAAGCATGTTAATTAAAAAATATGTACTGAATAAACAAATGGATAGATGAGTGAATGAATAAAATAATTGAGTTACTCCTATGAGTGTGTGGCAGAGAAATAGTGCTAATATATTAGAAAAACAGACATTTTTGAGCCAAGCAAATTGAATCCTTTATACCTCATTTCTATTATAATGATGTATGTGAAAAGTACCTATTTTTTAAAAGAAGTATCCTAAACATACGACCAGCTCAGTATTACATAGTAACTTTACTACTGTGTATCATCTCATTGACATGTGCCAGTAGTTTTAGCTACCTAGTTGTGACATGAACTTTCTAAATTGTTTCCTTGAGAATTCTTAGTAGGAACCAAACCAGCTAAGTTCCACTAAATAATGGTTGAGCTAACATCTCTCTGTACTTTCCCTGATGCACAGGTATCAATGCTTATAAATTTTTTATGAATCTCCTTTCAAGTCAAACAAACCCCTAATTTAGAATAGAATTGAAGTTGGTACAAGTTCAACTAGATGAGTAGAAATTTAACAGGTAAAAATTGTCTTAGGCAGTAAAGATCTGAGCTTGTTAATTCATTGACCAGTTTAAACACACACACAAACAAATTCTCCCTTACTGACTTCAGTGGTCACATCAACTTTTTAAAATTCAGGTGATAATTTCCCTTGAGAGTATTTTTGAGGAGCTACTAATTAGAGATTTTTTGCCTTCCTTGTATATAGCAAAATTTTTCACCTTAAAATAAGTCTTTTAAATCCTAAAATAATCTTGTCAGGATCTGTGCAGCTGCTCTTGAATCAACTAGTGAAAACTGAAAAATATCACTAAGTTACAGAACTGTTCACAAGTTGCTCATTAATTATAACTGGACCTATCCATATGAAATAGAAAAAAAGGGTAAGGATTTGATTCAAAGATAATTCTCTTTCAGCGAAACAACCAACTGGAAACCAAAACAAGGCTGACAATGTCTTTTCTTTCCTGCATTCTGGTCTTGTAATGAGGGGTAGACAATAGGGAAGTCTGCTGGAAAGAATACGAACAGCTACTATAAGCCACAGTTCATTGTACAGTAGGTATTCTCCATTGAACTTGTTGATGTGAATCACAATGGGGTTTCAAACAACTTGATAAACCTTTGTCAGGATTTTAGGTGTCAGAAAAAATGGTGAAATGTACAACTTACTGTAAGAATGATTTTCCTTAACTTTGTCCGTTGACTCTCCCAACGTGTTTTAATGAAGAAGGGACAAAGATAATTGAGGTCAAAAAGCAAATCAATCCAAGCTGACAAGATGTGATTCTTGGAACTCAGGATGGCTAAATGTCAGCAGACTACTTTTCGAATATTTGGGATTCCACAAAGACCAAAGCCTTTAGCTAAACTCTTTTTTCTCCCTACTCTGTTTTTAACCCTAAATACATACTTTGAAAGGAAATTTGAACCAGGACTTCTGAATAACACAAAGTTAAGCAATCCAAAGTGGTATGGAATTTTATCCTTAAATTATATGTACATCTCTCAGCCCTGAAAACTGGTAAGCTGGAGAGTAGATCACTATATTTTCAGCCTTATTTCTTATTGCAAGTGACTGAGGTTTAGGAAACAACCAAGTCTAAGTCAGGCTTCTTTTAACCTGATGCCCAAGAATGGACTTCTGGAGATCTGTCAAAGCTTGAAAGTGATACATAAATTTTTATGTTATATGTATCTTTGAATTTTGTTGGTATTAATGCCCATGATTTCACTAGATTCTCAAAGTAGTCCATGAAACTAAAAGTGTTGATTGTGGTAAGGCTATTAAGATGAATTGTATTATGGAAAAGTTAAATAATTCCACTTAATCTTCACAAAAGTTCTATAGCTCGGCTAAGTGGAAAGATTAGTACAGATTCTGGAGACACACTGCCAGCAGTCCAGCCCTGGCTCTGCCACTTATTAGCTGTATGTCCTAAATTTCTGTACTTCAGTTTCCTCATCTGCAGAACAGAAAGTAATAGTGCCTACATTATAGGTTGTTATGAGGAATAAGTGAACTAATATTTATAAAGTGCCTAGTCTTTGCTGCATGATAAATATATATATATATATATATATATATATATATATATATATATATATATTTATCACCTTTTTTTGGTCAGCTTTATAGATACACGTATAAATACAGATATGAATGTAGATATAGGCATTGATATATTTATCATGTAGCAAGGACTAGGCATATGTTAATATATAAAACATATACATATGGAAAAAAAGCCTGGATAAATATAAATTTATAAAAAAATATCCCTGGTTTTTAGGTAATGAAAGTGATTTAAGCATTTTGCTTAAAATCACAGTGTTCATAAGAGGAAGAATGAGGTCTAAAATTTGGAAGAGTTGTTTATTTTTTTCAACTTTAATTCTGTCAGTCATCCTGATCAATTCTCCATAAATGGCTCTCAGCTTCCATTCCTCTCTTTTCTAACCTGCCCAATGTTTCACTTTAAAATCACCTTCCATCCCATTCTGCTCCCAAATCTTCACAATTTTCCCATTATCCAGTTTGGATCAAACTTTAAATTTTTGACAAGAGCCAGATTAAGGGTAAAAGCAGGAATTGTCAGAGCCCTAATCTATAAAAGGTAGTGAATTATCAATGAAGAGTGAAACGAATGTATTTATCCAAACTCCTCTCCTGGAGAGTAAATTAAGGCACCTATAAAATACATTTAAAATAAAGCAGAACTTCACCCTCATCTTCTCTTCCACTGCATGTGCACACATATGTGCACACACACACGCCTTTACACCTCAAACAGGCTCAATCCAAATTGCTCTAGCTAATTCCAGTGTTTTTCTTTTGCTAAAGGACCTATGCAAATTTGGGGCATACTCATTTCTCTTGGCAGGAAAGGAGAGATTAATCCCCACTGCTGGGGTCTTTCTCCCTTCTCCACAACTCTCAGCTGAAAGACTTTAAATTGCTGAACAAATACTTAATGAATAAAAGTTTGAAGGGGCACCAATTCTTAACCCACCCAAGAAATCTACTTATTATCATTCCTGGGTATCCTTGAGTCTTCATCTTGCCCCGCTTCTGACCATGAATTACAGACCCTTTTGCTTTGTAATCCTGCCTCATTGGGTTCGCTTTTACTGCCTGGTGTAGGACTCGCCCACACTCCCAGTCCATTCAGCTCACTCTCTCTGTCTCTTAGATTTCATTCTTCCTCATCCAAGCTACCCCAAATGCGGGGAATGGGTTTCTTTTTCATTAGGGCCAGAAAATCATGGAGTAGTGGGAAGTCCATTGGTAAAATCATTACCAAGCAGATGAAGCTTCAAATCCTAGTTTCCTTGCTTGCTTGCTGTGTGATCTAGAGAAGGTTATTAAGTCTCTCTGAGCTTTGTTGCCTTTTTCATATGTACAGTTAGAAAACAGCATCTGCTTCAAGGGTTGATAATGTAAGAAATGAAATGAAATAGCATACAAAAAAGATCTTGGCATAGAGTAGCTGCTCAATAAATACTAGGTTGTTTCATTAAATTGTAGCTGAAGGTTTACAAATATCATTTGTTATATTTTCAAGTGTTTTATATTTAACAAAACCAGTTTTTAGATACATCACTGCATTTGGTCCTCATGATGATCCCATAAACAAAAATTATGCTCCCTTTACTGCAGATAAGGAAACTGGGTGTCACAATGATTAAATGGTTTGCCCTTAACCACACAGCTAGTGAGAGCTGGAACTGAAATATATTTCTTTTGATTTGAAATAGCTTTCCCTTTCAACTGTATGCCACTGAAACTTAAGAAACTTTCATTTGATTAGACAGTGTTTTTAAGCCTGGTTTTGCCCCATTTATGTCACTTAACATCTATAGTTCTCATCTATCTTCCTCATCTGTTAAATAAAAGGGCAGTACTAGACAATTCCTTAGCCCATTTCCAGGTTTAAATTGCTTAATTATAAAGTCCTAATAGCAAGCAAACTAAAACTCTCCCGACTTCCAAAGGAGACATCTGAAATATTAAGGCTGACATATTTTTCTTACTTAGTTAGCATGGAGAATTACTCATGGATAGACATTTCTTTGATTATGGATTATTGCTTAAAACATATTTCCCTAAAAAAATAACTGGATGAACCTCGAAATAATAGTGTAAGAATATGTAATAAAGGGATACAATGATATTAAAGCAATTTTTAGTTTTCCCTCAAGTTTCCTTTCTAGACCATAAAATTTTTTTATCTCAATTAGAAACAGAGAACTGAAAATTTGAATTTGGGGAATATAATACTATCATAAATAACTATATACTGAGTCACTCTCATACTATTTTTATGCTTAATATATTCTCCCTAACTGATAATTGCTTCCTGTTGTTCCCAAGACTTAATGGGAATAAAACAAAATGTATCACCTTTTCCACTTGGATGACTTTGGCTTCTCTTTTTACATATAAGCCTTTTTAAAGAGGTGGAAAAGAAGCATATTACAAAACAAATTCTTGATTATGGCTGTTCTCTTCCCTTCTGTAACTAATGCTTTCATTGTTTATCTGCAGGTTAAAAATCCACCACCATCAAATGTAATGTTAGCTATAGATTTTACAAAGTCACGCTGGGTAGTTCTTTCTTAGTGCACTGCTTGGATCGTTCTCACTTCCCCAAAACCTCACCTATGCCCAAATATCCCCAGACTTAATCTACCATTAAAATATTCCTTGAATATGGTGGCTTCTCGGCATTGCCGATGCTGTGGTCTCCTGTTGGTCCACCGAAGTTGATTTCTATCAGGGCTTCCTGTCACCAGGCTCTCTCACACTGTCTTTTCTCCAAGAGATCTTCCTAAAATACAAATTGATCGTTTCCCTCCACCACTGAGATCCTTCATTGTTTTCTTCTTCTGAACCATTTCCTTCTAGATAATGACCAAACCTCTTAGCATATAGTTTCCTCATGACTTGGCTTTAGGGCCATTCTCTTCAGCCTTCTATCTGCATCCCACTGCTACATAACTTACACATACATCTGTCATACAAAATTATTCTCAGGGTCTTTGCATGTTTTCCTTGTTCTCTATTTCTGTAAAGCTCTCCCTGACTGCCTCCCATCATACTCATCTTTTCACTCCAGCTCTTGTAGTAGTTGCTCTCAAAAGATTCTTCTGGCCATACAGTTTACCAAAGCACAGTTAAATATCTTCTCTGTGATGCCCTCTCTACCTTTGTGTATGTGTCTTTTGTAGGATTTCTGCTGCATCTTAATAAAGTATTTGCATGTCCATATTTCTCATTAGACTTTGAGATCTTTAGCCTGTATCTGATTAATTTTATATCCCAAGCCAATATGACTACATTTTAGGTTAGTAAAATAGACATATGTTGAATGAACAACAAATGCAGAAGTTTAGTATTGAGTTTATTGAGTATGCTCTTCACTGGTCCCTAAATCAAAGACAGGGTCAATGATGTTGGTGACTTCAAGTAGTTAGCATGACAGACACCAGTGATGGTGGGACCATTCATTTATACTATGGGCCACAAACTGACAAGGCTTAGGTACATGACTAATGACCAATGAAATGCTTAGACGAGAAGTGCCAGAACTTCGGGGGCAGAGAGTGTTTGGTGAACCAGTATGAATTGGAAAAAGTTTTGAAGGAGTATTTTAAGCTGAGACTTAAAAAGTATCATGGATTTGAGAGCTAAATAGGGAAAAGGCGTTGGGAAAAGGGACAAAAAATGATGAAAGACATAGAGACAGAAGCAAGTAAAGATAGTTCATAAGACAGTGAGTTGACAAATTATGCTAGACTGGAAAGTTACGATGTGGCCACGTGGCATATCTCTGTGTGCCATGTTGAGAATAACACATCCTATCTGGAAAGCAGGGGGAAACCACGGCAATATATTTGGGTAGGGGACCATTATAATAGTTCTGCCATTGTAAGAAAATTGTGTAGCAATACACACTGGAGCATTTCAGAACCTGCCCTAAGGTGGAGGCAGTGAAAATGTACAAAGACTGTGCTTAGTGTCCAGTTGGACATGGGGCTGTTAGTTTAAAGAAAATGACTAAAAGCAACTCAGGTTTGAAAGAGAAAAACCAAGTAATAGTGGTAATAATAAAAACTAGTACATACTGAGAACGACTATGCATCAGGTGTTTATGTGCTTTATTTTTAATCTTTATAAAACTTTCAAGCTAAATATTGCTCCATTTTTTTAAGTGTTGAGAAGAGGGATATGCAGGGAAGCTAAGAGGTTTGCCTTGATTTAGAACCAGATATCTTTTACTTGAGTTTCTATGACAGAATCATTACCTTACTGCCTATGTCCTAACTTGATAATCCACCTAGGACCACAAAAACTCAAAAATGAAAACAAAAAAATCTAAGCAAAACAAAACTATACACCTGAGACCATCTTCAAACTTCCAGTATCACTAGGATATAGGTTATGATTTGGACAAATTTCTTGTCTCTACTTGTTTTTGGATTAACCCCACCAAGAGACCAGTTTTCCACTTTCTGGTCTGTCCTGCAGGTTATTCTGGTACTCACAAGCATATCTTCCAGAAACAGCATTAAAAAAAAAAAGGACTTCAGGTGGAACCAATTCATGGAGAATAATGTAGTTGTTAAATGTGAATCATCAATTCAATATTTGGGCAGAAATGTTCATCCCAGCGTTGGAAGTGTGAGATAGGTGTTCTGGAGGCAGACCAAGGCTACAAAATACAGCCTTTAACCTAAGACTAGAAATTTATTGAAGGGGTGAGACAATGGGAGCTCAAGCACTGGGAGAGCTGAATGGAAGGCTGAAACTAAAACAAGATATACCATTAGGGGGCAGTCTAGAAAGAGAAGCCATCAATAAAAAAGAAGCAGGAGAGTGAAGTGATGCAGAAACTACAGATTTCTTCAATGATGGGGTAGTCAAGAGTGTCAGCTCTTACAGAAGGTCAAGGGGGATAGGAATTAAGAAAAGATTCATTAACTTGTCACTCAGGAAATAAGAGATAACCTTTGAGAATGTGTCTTCAGCAGAGTGCCTAAGCTCCAGCATCACCACTATTGCATTCATTGGACTAAACAGAAAATTATTTCTAGACAAACTAGAAACTGGAAAAGTATCAGCCCAAGGCAAACCCTTTCTGCCAGGATAAACCACCATTGGCCCAAAGAAAACTATGAAATAAATGATGCTTATGTTTAGTCTTTGTGTGTCAATTCCCCTCTGCAAAATTAGTGCCTACTTTCTGTGGCTGCCCATGTGGAAAGCTGTTTCCAAAAATTATATAGCTGTTTCCTCTTTCATCACTCTTTTATTCATCCATCCATTCATTATTTCACTAATTGAGTGAATAAACATTTACAACTGTCATTTCTTCATGTTGCTTTCAATAGTGCAATGAAATTATTACTTTATTGAGGTTCCCTCATCTCTGCTAGAATGGTAGGAGCAAAAGAGCTGAATTTCTTTCTAGCAATATTGTGTATTATTTCCCATAATGTAAATTAAAAATAATAGAGCAGAAAACAACCCTAAGAAAATCCAAGGAAAAGATCTTTTCCAACAAAGAGTTTATTTTCAGAGAACATTTATGGCTTTCTCTTCAGGTTTAATCAGAGGTTCCATTGCAAAAATTGCTATGTTGACATTTGTCTTTGAGATCAACAACCTCCCTTTTCTAATATTTCATCTATTTTATTACATCAAAATGCTTCCTCATTCTTTAGTCTCCTATCAAAAATTTTTCAGAAAATTGCCACGTCATCAACACTTTATTTTAACTAGAAGTCAATAAAAAGATTTGCATTTTAAGCCTTCATTCCATTCATAAATTTCTTTTGGAATAAATACAACCTTCTAAGACTATCCCAGGAAGAAACAGAAAAATCTGAACAGACCAATTACCAGCAATGAAATTGAATTGGAAATCCAAAAATTACCTAAAAGCAAAACCCCTGGTCCAGATGGCTTCATGGCTGAATTTTATTAAACATTTATTGAAGACCTAATACCCATCCTTAAAGTATTCCAAAAAGTAGAAGAGGATGGAATACTTCCAAACCCATTCTATGAGGCCAGCATCACTCTAATACCAAAACCAGGCAAAGACATCACAAAAAAGAAAATTATAGACCAATATCCCTGATGAACATAGGTGCAAAAATCCTCAACAAAATACAGCAAACTGAATTCAAAAATAAATCAAAAAGACCATCCAACATGACCAAGTGGGATTTATTCCAAGGATGGTACAATAGTAACAAAATAATGTCATACATCACATCACAAAAAGGACAAAAATCACATGATAACCTCAATAGATGCTGAAAAAATATTTAACAAAATTCAACATCCATTTTTTTGATAAAAGCTCTTAATAAAATGGGTATAGAGGGAACATACCTCAACACAATGAAGTCCATATATGACAAACCCACAGCCAACATCATACTTAAAAACAAAAAGCTGAAAGGCCTTTCCTCTAAGATCAGAACAAGACAAGGTTGCCCATTATCACCACTTTTATTCAATGTAGTATTGGAGGTCCTAACCACAGCAATCAGACAACACAAGGAGATAAAAGGCATCCAGATCGGCAAGGAAGAAGTTAAACTCTCACTATTGCAGATGACATGATATTATACGTAGAAAACTCTAAAGACTCCACCAAAAAGCTATTAGAACTAATAACTTAATTCAGCAAAGATTTAGTATACATAAATCTGTTGCATTCCTGTATACTAACAATGAATTTGCAGAAAGAGAAATCAGGAAAACACCTCCATTGACAATTGCATCAAAAAGAATAAAATACCTAGGAATAAACCTAACCAAGATGAAAAACCTTTACTCTAAAAACTATAAGACTGTCATGAGATAAATTAAAGAAGACACGAATAAATGGAAATACATCCCATGCTCATTAGTAGGAACAATTAATATTGTCAAAATGGTCACCCTGCCTAAAGCAATTTACATATTCAACGCAATCCCTATCAAAACACCAACAACATTCTTCAACGAACTAGAACAAACAGTTCTAAAATTCATATGGAACCACAAAGGACTCCAAATAGCCAAAGCAATCTTGAGTATGAAGAACAAAGTTGAGGGGATTATGCTCCCTAACTTCAAGTCCTACTACAAAGCTACAGTAATCAAAACAATTTGGTACTGGCACAAGAACAGACCCATAGATCAATGGAACAGAATAGAGAGCCCATATATAAACCCAAGCATATATGGTCAATTAATATATGATAAAGGAGCCATGAATATACAATGGGGAAAAGACAGCAACTTTGACAGACGGTTTGGGAAAACTGGATAGCCACATGTAAGAGAATGAAACTGGATTACTGTCTAACTCTATACACAAAAGTAAATTTTAAATGGATCAAAGACCTGAATGCATGTCATGAAAACATAAAACTCTTAGAAGAAAACATAGGTAAAAATCTCTTGAATATAAGCATGAGCAACTTTTTTCCTGAACACATTTCCTCAGGCAAGGGATACAAAAGCACAAATGAACAAGTGGGACTACATCAAACTGAAAGGCGTCTGTACAGCAAAGGACCATCAGCAGAACAAGAAGGCATCCTACAGTATGGGAGAATGTATTCATAAAATATTTATCTGATAAGGGTGTAACATCCAAAATATGTAAAGAACTCATATGCCTCAACAACTAAAAAACAAGAACCCTATTAAAAAATGGGAGAGGATCTGAACAAACACTTCTCAAAGAAGAAATACAGATGACCAACAGGCAAATAAAAAGATGTTCCATGTCACTAATCATTGGGGAAATGCAAATTAAAACCACAATGAGATGTCACCTCACACCAGTTAGGATGGCCAATATCCAAAAGACAAGAAACAACAAATGTTGGTGAGGATACAGAGAAAGGGAAACCCTCCTACACTGTTGGTGGCAATGTAAATTTGTGCAAACTTTGCTGAAAGCAGCATGGGGATTCCTCAAAAAACTAAAAATAGAAATACCATTTGACCCAGTAATTCCACTCCTAAGAATTTACCTGAAGATAACAAGATCCCTGGTTCAAAAAGGTATGTGTACTCCTATGCTTCTTGCAACACTGTTTACAATAGCCAAGATATGGAAGCAACCTAAGTGTCCATCAATAGATGAATGGATAAAGAAGAGGTGGTATATATACAGAAAGGAATATTATTCAGTCATAAAAACAAATCCTACCATTTGCAACAACATGATGGATCTAGAGGGTATTATGCTCAGTGAAATAAGCCAGGTGGAGAAAGACAGGTACCAAATGATTTTACTTATTTGTGGAGTATAAAAACAAAGCAAAACAGAAGGAACAAAATAGCAGTAGACTCATAGACACTGAAAAGGGACTAGTGGTTAGTGGCTACCAAAGAGGAGGGGTAACAGAGGGAATTAAGGGGCACAATAATTCACAATCACAATATAGGTCGGTCATGGTGATGGTAGTACAGTAAGAGAATACAGTTAATGATTGTACAACATCTTACTATATTGACAGACAGTGACTGCACTGGAGTGGATGAGGCCTTGATAATATGGTGAATGTTGAACCACTGTGTTGTGTATTTGAAATCAAGATTTTATATCAACGATACTTTAATAGAAAAGAAAAAAGAGGAAATTTAAGGATCATCAAAAAGATAGAAAAAGAACTATTTTCAAAGACATGTTCCCAGAGCCCCTCATATTCTGACACAGGAAATCCAGAGTTCCCAGCAGCCTACTACTTCCCTCCACTGTAGGAAAGGAGCACATATACTAGCTAGCTACTCTTTGCTCACAGAAATGGCATAATGTAAAGGAGATATGTTCAAGGAAAGCTTTAAAATAATATTTTTTGATATGTCCTTTAAGGGCTTACTTTTATTTATCACTTATTTTGAATTGTGTACAATGGTCTTAGTATACTGACTTATTTTCTCTCAGCCTTCACATTGAGAATAATTTCTCTTCAAGATGATGCTGTAACCAAAGATTTTTGAAAATCACCTCAGAAGTTTTTATTTTATAATAATAAATATGTTTCTGTTAGGTGTTAGTATAGAAAGCTTTTTGTAGGGAAGTCATCAAAGCCTGTTTGGGACAAGGCCAATCTGAACCACGTGCTGCTATATCCTATGATGCTTCAGCCGGTTAATAATACTGTATTATATATTTGAAAGTTACTAAGAGAGAACATCTTAAAAGTTTTCATAAATATTTAGTACTAGATCCTGGAGATACTATGTATTGATATTAAAATGTTTTTTACTGGTTTTCATTCCCCCCGAAATACATGGTCTATTTAGCTACAACAAATATGTTTGAGTTCTTCAAAATAGTATCCTTAGTCTATAGTGTTTAAGATTTTATTCATTTTGACTTATATTAATCTAAATAATTATGGTCCAATGTCAAATGTTCCAGAATCATCCTCTACCACAACCTCCCATATTGATTTTGGTTTCTTTATTTTCTGGAATTTCTACAGAAATGGAGTACATGTAAACCTGGATGACATTTCACAGATTAAGTTTCATTATTCATTTATTCAATAAATGTTTACTAAAGGGTTCTTGAGCATGATGTTGTGATGAATGTTAGGCAATAATATGTCTGTTGTCCTAAAACTTGAAACTGTCAGAGCTAAAACAAAACAAATAGCATCTATTAAGCACTTCTTGTATGGAGGGTATTGTTATAAGGCTCTATATATCATCTCCTCTATGTATTTAATCCTGACAACTTTCTAAGGTAGGGGCTCTTGTCCCCACTTTACAGATTGGGCAGCAGCAGTGCAGAGCTATTAGGTTTCTTGGTCTCCCATCTGGTAAGTGGTGGAGTCAGAATTTTAGCCCCTGTACTTTAACTTCAGAGCCTCTGCTCTTAAAGAAAGGAATCACCCCACACAGCTATAAATCACCACCATGCTCAGTGCTATGAAAGAGAGAGATAAAGTACTACAAGAACATATAGTCATTGGTTTGGAAAAATAGGGAGCCTGATCAGTGGTGCTGATATCCTAGGAATGAGTTGGAGCTAACTAAGCTCTCATTTTTTTAATTGAGAAATTATTGACCTATAATATTACATTAGTTTCAGGCACACAACATGATTCAGTATTTGCAAAGTGACCACCACAATAAATCTAGTTAATATCCGTCACCATACATAGTTACACATTTTCTCTTGTGATAAGGAATTTTAAGATCTACTCTCTTAGCAACTTTCAAATATGTAATACAGTAATACTAACTACAGTTACCATGCTGTGCATTACACCCCCATGACTTACCTGTTTTATAACTGGAACTTTGTGCCTTTTGACCTCCTGTACCTATTTCGCACACCCCCAAGCCCCCTAGGCTCTCATTTTAGCAATGGAATCCTCATGAGTAAAAGCCATTTCTCATGAGTGGTGTTGAAACTGCCTAAAAACGTTCAAGAAACACTTCTCACAGCACAGACCACCGCTCTTGAGCTGTAAGGCTCCCTCCTCCTGGCAAGCCCTCTCCTACTTTTCCTGTCTGGAGAAGCTGTGTACAATGAGTCTGTGGGAGAACAATGGAAAAAAGACTTAAGAAAGAGTGCAGAGTTTCAGGTTCTTTCCGAGAGATACCTGGTCCCTTGGGGACAGTGTTCCCCCAGCAGAGAGGATATATGTGGTTCAGTAGAATGTGTCTACACTGAGCTGTGAGGTTTTGCCATCGAAGTTAGCATATAGAATATTGAAGCAGACACAGCTGTTGATGTAGAAATATGTAATGTCCTTTTCAGGAATGTTGGCAGTAATCTTGAATTATTTGCTTAAAATCATTCTTCTCTACTCAAGGGCTTTCAGTTTTTATAAGATCCTAAGAGATGCTCAGGAAAAGCAACTCATAAACATCCCTAGAGGTAAGGGTCCAGTTGGTCTGTACACTCAGAATTTGTTTTCTATAAGCATTTTGAGATATGAAATAAAGATAAAGCATTTTCATATGTGAGAAGAGGGTGTGAATTTGAGTGCTTTTCTGATTCATAAAGGTCTTATGATTTTGGAAAGTCCCTTTCCTAAAACAAAAAGTGTTAACATCTCTGACTCATTCTAGTCAAATCATCAATCCTTACTTCCTCTATTTGCTCCCCAAACAGGCTCCCCATTGGGAGAAATCACAGGCATTGCACATTTTAGTTGAGGAAATAATTTCACAATCTTCATCACCTTGGTCCTCACCCAGCTGCATCATGAGGGAAAAGCACAAATGTGTTTGTTGGTGTTATTTCTTATTATTATTATCTCCATTATATAAACGGGGAAACTCAGACACAGTTAGGTGGTCTGACCAAGATTATATGAGTCCAAATGGAGAAACCATGCCTTGCACGTAGGTCCTCTGCCTGTAAATAACATATAATCCCCTCTATCAAATAATCATCAGTCACAGTCACACTGGCTCAGGGAGTGTATTCAATCTCTGCCCAAATAACAGCTCACCAAGCACACACCTGTAGACTCCACAGCTTCCAAGGTGCCAGGCTTTAGCCCACTGGCATTTCAGTGAGGCCTAGCTGCTGGTAGTGGTGCTGGGGTTGGAAGAAGTTGCTTTCTAACATTTTGTTACAGAGATCATCTGGAAATTCTTACCTCCTTCCTTCCCACTCAGCTTAGTGGATAAGCAGATTTAGAATGAAAAATAGTGTCTTTAATTAAATCACTTCTTTCATTCACTTACTGTTTTAGTCAAATATTAAGTGCAGAGTGGCACCCAACACGTGCAATGTACCACGGCCCTAAGTGCTCCTAGGCTCTTGGGGAGAGGAACAGGTGGCTAGTGAGGACAGTGCAATATGGTGAGAATGGGGGCAGAAGCACCCAGGGCAGGAAGGGCAGGAAGGGAAGGATCATTTAAATCAGCTGGGGATTGCTCAGGGAAAGCTTTGCAGAGTAGATGCCATTACGGTGCACTGCATCTGATTGCTTTGAAAAATGTTTGTAAAAAGTTATAGCAAAAAAAAGACCTTGCAGCCCTAACCTAGTTAGCTACTAGAGTGCCTGGGAGTAAACCGTGTGTGTAGCCGGTGGTCGTGTCAGGAGCAAGGGGGTCAGTGGTGACTGGAGGGCAAAGACAAGTTTAGCCATTGAAGGTCATCCCTGCCTGTTTACTAATCCATCTCCTCACAACCTTGTAATTTAAAGTAGAGGCAGAGGGAGGACCTAGCAAAAGACTGAGACTCAGGGCACCACAGGGTGATAAATAGTATCTGGGCTTTAAGAGACTAAATGCCAGGCACCATCCCCACGACCACCCCTCCCAATGATGCAGGAGAGAGGGGAAAGAGCAGGAAATCTGGCACTGATCAGACTCAAGCATTTGCTCCAGCATCTCTTTTGTTCCTTAAATCCCCCTCCCTGTAGTTTCGTTTTCTTTGCCTGCTTCTAGCATTTCAAAAGAATTGCTATCTAGATGGAGCCTCATCTTGGAACCCCACCAATCGTCCTAAATCCCTATATCATGAGTAGTAAACTAAGCAAAACTATTTAAAAATGCTTCCACTGCTGTTGGATGGAAGGCTCTTTACTCCATCTCTCCATCTCCTTGATGTCTCCACATGCCATTCCAAGTGCCTGGTCACAGGATACACGTCACTCATTAGAGTCAACTTCTGGCTACAGTGTGGAAGGGTGGTTGGCTGGCTAGTCTCTAGTCAGTCCTTCTGGAAGTGCTTGGTGAGCATGTCCAGCAGCTCCTGCTTCTTCATCCCACCCTTCAACCCCAAAACCCTGCAGGCTCCCTTAAGCATCGGCACAGTGAATTTCCCCAGTGTGCCCTTGTTGACATGGGCCTTCAGCTCCTCTTCAGAAAATTCTACCTTGGGCCTTTTGCTTCCAGAATCTTCACTACCTTGTTTCTCCCTGGGAACTTTTCCCTTAGAATCGTAATCCGGTGGGTAGACAAGTTCCTTAAACTCATCGACCAGAGAGCCAAGTCTTTCATCCATTTCTTCAATCTTGGGCATTGTCAGGTCTACTGCTTGTTCAGGCTCCATCTTATTCAAAGCCAAGGCCTCCAGGTTCCTAAAGTGCTGCTGCAGCACTGGATTCTCAAAGCTGTCACTTCTGTATTTGAAGCGGAGCCTCTGAACAATAGCCTTCATCTTGTCTATCTGCTCTGGGTTTTCCGTGACGTTTTCAGTAAAGGGCACCACCTTCCATTTGTCATCAGCATAGGGCAGGAACACCAGCTGGAAGCCTGGAGGAGTCACTTGAACTTTCTGGTCATCCAGCTTCTCTTCCTGTGGTATCAAGGCCACAAAATAAGGGGAGATGTTCTGGCGAGGGGTGTATCTGCACACTGCCACAACATCCTTCTCCAGACACTTGGTGAGCAGCCCATTGAACAGGGTTGTGCTCCCATTCACCAGGGACTCCTCGGGGTACACGAACAGGGAGGGCCACAGGTGATGGTGCTTCCTCAGCTTTTTCACTTCAGCTATATTCACTGAGCTTTTCATCTGCAATTTTCGACCAATGAAAAGAGCTGGTAGCTGATTTCCAGGACCTTTCAGAACAGTTACCTGGTATATAAACCCTTGAATTCTTCCCAGAGGTATGCTATCATGTAAAGACAGTAATAATTTTTTAAAATCATTTAAATATTGCTATTTTTGCACTTTCCCTGTGATTCCCTTGGGGCCAGAGCTGCACACTCGTTTCACACATGGTGGCAGAGCACTTGTGAGTGCCTGGCCCTGCAGGTGCAAGGTGGGCCTCAAGAAGCTTACAGGTGAGTGAAGAACACAGACAGGCGAGCAAACCCCCAATGATACACTTGACTTCATTATCATGTCGATAACTTTAGGCTAATTGATGATGTACATTATTAAACATAGGCCAGGGCTTATTTTTATCTTGGCCACAAAACCAGCTCATGACTACTTTTGAGGGCAACTCGTTGAGCCTTTCTTTGTACTTCCAGAAAAGGTGTTAGGGATTTTAATAATATCTGTAGTTGGTATTTCTATCTCTATTGAAGTGGAATTACAATTAATTGTGTAAGCAAGACAATCCTGGATAGAATTCCTTCAGAAAGAAATTTTCTCTCAACACTAAAATAAAAATGAATGAAGACACAATAGCATGCATATTTTTAGGTTGCTGTGAAGCAAGGAAGAAGAAGGGACTAACAAAACTAGATGTATATTGCATGGATTAAGCAAGTGAATATGTGGCTTCTACTTTTCTGTTTTCTTCCTTGTGGTAGGTGGCCTCTGAAATGTCCCCCAGTGATCCCTGCCTCCTAGTATTCATGCCTTTGTGTAATCTGCTCTTCTTGAGTGTGGGCTGGATCCAGTGATTTCCTTCTCATGAATAAAACAAGCAAAAGTGGTGGAGTGTCACTTCGGAGATTAAGTTACACAAAGGCTCTGACTTCTCTCTTACCCTCTCTTGCACTGAGCCAAGCCAGCTGCCCTATGCCATGACCCAGGTGACCGGGTACTGAGGGCCCCCAGCCAACAACCAGCAGGAACCCGAGGGCCTCCGTCCAACAACCCATAACAGATTTAATCTTAGCACAACCACATGAGTGAGCTTAGAAGCAGATCCTTCTCTGGCTGAGCCCTGAGATGCCTGCAGCCCAAAAGACATGCAAAAACCTTGATCATAGCCTCCCGGAGGCCTTGAGCCAGAGGATTCAGCTAAGCTTCACCCAGCTCCTGACCCACAGAAACTGGGAGATAATAAATATTTGTTGTTTTAAACCACTAAGTTTTGGGAGTAATTTGTTGCTGAGTAGTAGATATCAAATGCCCCCTCCCCTCAAAAATGAGGAAACTTTCTCAAAAATGAGGAAACTTTGAAAGAAGTGAAAGGCTGGTTTTGCAGGTCTATAAGCAAATGGAGATGAGTGGTCTTGTCATAACAGTCCTTGTTTCTTTTTTTTTCCTCCTAAATACTTCCCCCCACCCTCCTGTCTGCTTCCTCCCCTCAGGCACAGGAGTTATGTATGGGGTAGCACAAGATGCCCATGCCCCAGGAACCTGTGGGAGCTGCTGAAGGGCCTCTGATGATGAGCCTATGGTGGGGGTGGGGGGTGAAGGGGAGAAGCAAGGTCTAGTGGGGAGGCATTGGCCAAAACTTCCTGCTCACTTCTTCAAGAGAGTCCATTTTTATCTATTTCACTAATTGAGATTCCACATCAAATTCCACTTGAAGAAAGTTTCTCAATCCGAAAGCAATCTGAAAAGCTCAGAAAGCACTTACCTAGCAACTTGTTCCTTCTAGAACAGACTAGGCGCCAGAAGGGATGAGCTCTATTCCTGTGTCTGCTGCACAGTTCTCTGAGTGCCAGTGTTCTCATGTCCCAGTTGCAGATTCAGTGACTTCTCTTACCTCTGTCACGGTTCTGCTGGGAGCCCTGTCTGTGAGGATTGAGCATGCCATCTGCTCTTGGGGCCTGAAACACTCTAGCCTAGGTAGCCCACAGCTTGTTTCTCATTTCATTCAGGATTCCACTCAACTGCAAGGTCTTCCCTGACCTCCCACACATGTCACCTTATCCCCCCATCCCTCTCTCTGTTTGATAACTCTGCTGGGTTTTTTGTATCTCACTTAACATCACCTAATATATTTTGTGTTTTTTTGTTTGAGATTTAAAATTTTATAACTTTTATTTGTCTACCTTTCACAAGGATCCATGCTTTCAAGAGACCAAGGACTGGTCTGGTTGTATTCTGCACCTTCAGAAGTTACAACACTGCCTGACACCCAGAGATCCTCCATAGACATTTCTTGAATGGAACAAATGAGTGAGAAAATGAATGAGTGAAATGAGATAATGGCATGTGTCCTCAGTGTATTTAATGTGAAATTCCAAAATAAGTTACTCTTCTTACAGAACTCCACCAGGGCAACTACAGCCTTTGGCTACAAGCACGAGGGTAACAGATTTACCCTCATCTCTGGGAGAAGTGAATGCCCCTTTGTATTTTCAAATGAACCAAGAGTTTCCAAAGCAGCTAATCTGGACACACATTCTCTGTTTAATTTGATTTTTCAGAAGAAAGTTCTACATAAGATCAAACAACAGCTGCCACTCTCCCCTCCCCTCCCTGCCACATTCCAGCACACTCACATTATTACTTTGATATCCCCTTGAAGAATCTGTGGTGGTGAGGCTCCCATGCCAGGCCTCTGTGACAACTCCCCCACCCTGTGGGCATCTGGAGGGCTTCCAGACCCATAGCTGAGAAAAGCAGAATTTGGAGGCAAAGGAGAAACAAAGTCGCCCAATTATGTTTCTTCATAATGTGAGGCTTTGTTTGGTGATACAGTTTGGATTCCTAGGCTAGGCTGGAGAAGCAATTTGTGAATAACTTAATATGAAATGAAACTAAAGAACAGCAAACAGTATTTGTTAATTGCTTTTCCTACCTTAGTGTAAAAATTGACTCAGGATTACTAAACTTTTGAAAATGGCTTGAAATAATTAAATATTATGGAATGCATTTCTGAGTGCTTCTATAGGTGTGAGTGGTAGAAATTACTAACCTGCAATTTAAAAGTAGAATTTCTTTGGAATGTTTTCAGTGTTAGGAAGTTTTTTTTTCTCCCCCAGTGATTTATTCCTTCACAGGGAACAGGAAACCTAATAGCTGCCTTTTCTTCTCTATTTTTACATACCTTGTTTTCAAGGTGAATCTCATTAGCAAGTAGCACAAGCCAAATACTGATTTGCAAGCTACAAAGGAACATCTGTAGACCAATGAGGATTAGCTCCTTCTGGAGTAGGTGTGCGCAGTGATCCCTGAGAGCTGTCACCTCAGAGATCATTCTCTTTCATCCTTCCTTCAGGCAGAACTGAGACTCACTTCTCAGCACTGGCCCAAGAATAGATTGTTTCCAACCATTGTCTGTTCTGATTGGACTGGTATGTGTTCTGATTAGTTGCTGCCTGTGTTTTCTTGATTGTTAAATATTTAAAACATTGCCCTCTACTATGGCCCTGAGTTCCTTTTGGGGATTCAAGTGGCTCAAGTGGTGCTTAAGACTAAAGATGTGACCTCATCTGCAGAGTTGGCTCAGGAGTAGGTGAGTGGGGGAATCTCAGTCGAAGCAAAGGGAATCTCAAATTTGGTTGGGAATTCTAGGACACAGATGCTTTTACTGGTTGTATGGTGTGTGGTGCAGTTGTGAGGGCTGGACTTGCTGCAGTCTCTTTGTCACTGTGAGGAAAATCAGCTTGCAGAAGACGCTGATACATAGGGAAGGGTAGAGCTGAAAATATGATAGAAAACTGTAGGCAGAGTCCTGTATAATCGGCACCTAAAGTATACTCTACCTCTGAGTTTTTTGAGCTACAAGGACTAAGTTATTCTCTTAAATGACTTAGCCAATTGGATGTGGATTTTTTTATAACTTGAAACAGAAATAACTCCAACTGATAAAAAAGGGATTTATCACTAGGGAGGCTGAGGGTAGTGTTTTTACAAATATTACCTTGGATTTCCAAAGACTATTTACAGTGAACAAGCTACAGTTTGTTGAGGCTGTAGATTATTTACCAGTAACTTCACATTGTTATTTCATTTAATGTCTAAAATGGTACTCCAAGAAGAGGAATATTATCCCCTTTACCAGAGGGGTCAAATAAAGCTCAGGGAGGATGTATTTCCAAAACCCAGCCAGATGATCAAACCCAAATTGAAACCCAGGAGGGCCTGACTCTAAAATGTTATGACCGCCCAGTGTCCCCTGCTGCTCCACCTCTCCTTGCACCACACTGCTGTGGCTGACTGGATTGCCAACAGCTTTGCCTGACAAAGCATGTCATAGCACAGACTCTTCTGAGAGCTGTTGAAATCTATTGACACTCTTTTTATGAAAAACATAGTTAATGCTCATAAAGCATCTTTTTGAGTTAGTATCACAGGGTTCACAGGCCACCGTGAAGGTCATCATGCACTCCTTTATCCTCCACTCCCAGTTTAAGAACTCTGATATATTCTCTGTAGAACCACAAACAATCTTAAGCCAGGGAAATAACATTAATCCAATTTGCATGCTGCAAACATAATTCTGGTAGCTTCTAGAGGATAGAGAGGGGTAGTGGCTGCAGGTAAGTAAGGTGCATTAGCTGGTGAGTGCAGAACTGCATCTGGGTTGTTGTGAGGGCAGGAGAGTAGAGTGCAGCCCGGTGAAAGGGCAGGGGAAATGTGTAGGATACATAGAGTGAAGAAGAGAGAGGAGTTGGGGATGGCTCCACCATCCTTATATTAGGTACTTGCCAGAGGGATATAATTAGCCAGGAGAAGAAATGCCAAGAGGGTAAGAGATGAAGGAAAGAATTCAAAGTATTAGTACTGTGATAAAGGAGGTGACTTAGAATTAAGTTTCACTTAACTACTACACCTTAGCTCGTGTGAATAAATGGGCATGGGAGTAAGGCAGGAAAGCAGGGAGATGTTCCAGGTATAAGAAATACATTATCTAAGAAGATGGAAAATTACAAAGGAATATGGGCCAAGGGAAAGTTGAAGAGTGTTTGTTTTTTCTCAAGAGAGTATTTCAATTCTTATGCAACCTGCATTTCCTAGGTCGTATTAGCCTGGGAGTAAAAATAGGAACAGAAGAGCAGAAACAGTAATTTTCTGGACTATCTTTACCATGCCCCAGACACTGCACATGAGTGTGGGAGCAAAGCTCTTGCTTTTTCTTTCCTAGCTGCTGATCCTGGGAGCTGCAGTGCTCTGCTCAGGAGGCAGCTGGTCCCGTGTCCTGTTCAGGCCCCTCAGGCTGGTCCATGTTCTGCTCTGTTCCATGCCATCAGCTCTTTGCGGGACCTAAGTGGTTAAAGGACCTTCTTGGTACCACCCTAACCAATGTGCAGTTGACTGATTTTAGTGGGAAAAAGGAGTCAATTTCTTAAAAGTTACTTTTTATTATTAGATTAGCAGTCTTTTTCACCAACTGCCCTCTTTCCCACCTCCCTCCCTCTCCTCTGCGTAGGACAACTAAAGACAGATACTCGAAGGTAGTCAAAGATGCCACACTCCCTCTATCTCTGATCTAGAAATTAGCTTGTGTACTTCAAATTTCCTTCTTCAGATGTCTTCTGATCTGTGATGTAAGTTGGCCAGTGGAACAACATCCTAATAGGTTCCCTAGAATTCACCATTAGGTGTAAAGCCCAGATGGGGAAGCGTGTTGTATTTCCATCATGCTATATATCCTGAAATAACACAATGATTAACATAGGAGGTCAGGGAATATTGTTTGATGTTGTTACTTGGTTTCTGGCATAGAATCACATTGTTGAAAATTCCAATGTACAACTTTTTTTTCAGCATTAACAACACAGCAACGACCACCACCAACACATATAAGTGATATTGATTTAATAATCTGTATGTTTGTTTTATAAAAAGCTCATCACCATCTTGAGGAAACAAATCATACAACCAAACCAGAAACCCAAATCATCTTGTCTCTTGGGTTCTGCTGACACATGAATCTGTAAGTGAGAGTAAAGCCAGACCTCCCACCCAGATGCTAACAGTGTCCCTAGTTTCTGTGGCTTCACATGCTCTGTTTGATGTGGCTGGAGCACGTGTTCTGTGGTGACGCTCCTGCCTGGGAAGATCACAAATTTGCCTGAGTCGAAAAATAAAATGAAAACATAATACCAAAGGAAAGGAAGTCTCAAAAAGAGACCACAAAGTGTCAAATATTATAATTAGAATTGGGTTCAAAAATCTGTATTTGGAATTGTGGATTTAATTCCTGCCTCAAGATTTATAGCTACCAAACATTTTGATATCCACACAGACTCTGAGTATCATGTATCAAAAGCAAAGATGGAGTGTCAGAAAACATTTTACAGCAACGTCAAAGCAGTTTGACAAAACAAGCAGAAAAAATTAGGAAGCGATAGCATTACGCAAACTGCCAAGCGTGCTTGAAATCAGCCAGCAAAAAAGAACTTTCTGGAAGAAATGCTGAAAGCTAACTTTGAGTGTGATAGACAGATGTTCAAACATGTCTAGTAACTAATGATACAGCCACAGATCCTCAAATGGCCTTGGCACGCTCCACCAGGGCCTTTAGCTGCTTCTCAGGCTTTTCCAATCCCCGAGGTGTGCACAGAGCAATCACCCAGGACCAGCGTCTGGTCGGCTCCACTGCAGCAGCTATTGATACCGTCTTTGAAAACCTCTGGATCTAATCATTCCCTGTAGTGCAGGTTGGCTTTGCAGCTTCAGGGACAGAAGTACCTATTTCAAATCTTTAAGGGATACATCTTCTCTCCAGGTTTATTGAGATATAATTAACATATAACATTGTTTAAGGTGTACAAGGTGCTGTTTTGATATACATGATATTGCATAATGATTACCAAAATAAGGTTAACATATCCATCACCTCACAGTGACCTGTGTGCCTGCGAGTCGAGAACCTTTTAAGATCTACTCTCCTAGCAATTTTCAAGTATACAGAACAGTACTGTCTGCTATAGTCACCATGTTGCACATCAGAGCCCCAGGGTTACTCATCTTGTGACTGGAAGTTTGAACACTCGAATCACCTTCCGGATTCCCCTCACTCCTCAACTCCTGCCCTGGCAAACACCGATCTGCTTTCCACTTATGAGCTCAGTCTTTTTGGGTCCCACATGTAAGTGAGATCATACATTATTTGTCTTTCTCTGCCTCACTTACTTTACTTAGCATAATACCCTCAAGTTTTATCCATGTTGTCACAAATGGAAGGGTTTCTTTTTTTTTTTATGGTGGAATAATATTCCATTGTGTTTATCCATTCATGCAGATGAACTCTTAGGAGTCTATCTTAGAAGGAGATGGTGATTCCATTTCCTTCATATATATATATATATATATTCCTTCATTGATTTAGATCCTTGTTAATTTATTTCACTGATGATAATAGTTTTCTGGATACAGGTCTTGGATATCATTTGTGAGATTTATTCCTAAGTATTCATGTTGTTATGCTCTTCAAAAATTACTATTTTACAAATCTAACTGTCTGCTGCTGCTATTAGAAATATAATTAATTTTGCTACATCGACTTTGTATTCACTAGCCTCATAAAGCTCACTTATCATTTTTAATAATTTAGTTATAGATTAGTTTGGATTTTCTATAGCTAAAATCACACTATATGAAACCACAAACATTTATCTTTATTTCTTTTTCTTTATCATACTGACAAGAACTTGTAATACAATATTAAATAATCTTAATTTAATTTAGTGGATTTTTATCAAATTTTATTCACTGGACTGTAATTTAGCTCATATGAGAAATGTGCTGTTTTTAAATTCTTTTTCTCCAAAAAATTATGATTGAGTTGTAATTGTTCTGTTACTCAAGAAATCAATCAAAATATAGGTCTCTGGGGGTTCTTTATAGCAATCAATTCAAGTAAAATGATGCAGGTATAAACTGCATTAGGCGATGGAAGTATTATTTCAATAACCTTTATGTCTAGAAATATATAGAAGATAAAACATGCTTTAACTGTGGTATTTCTGGATTTGTATTGCACTTTTTCCTTGGAGAATTCACAGAGCCTTAATACTGTATTTATCTTTATCACAACCTTTAAGTAGTCAAGTAGAAATCAACATTATTATCCTCCACTTGGGGGCAAATATGAAGCCAAGGAACACTGATATTGGCTATTAGTGATATTTTCTATCAGCAGAAGCAGCATGGAACACAGGATTCCTGAATCTCAGGAAATTAGGTTTCCCTTTCTCAAGTTCTCTTTCCATGTAGCTTTGAAATATTTCCCTTGAAGATATGAAATAGTTACCTGTGTCCCTGAACCTGTAAAATCAGCCTTTACTACAGAGAATGAAATGATCAGCAGGTCTTCAAAGACTCTGTATCAATAGCTGCTGCAGTGTTGTTCCTGGGAGATAGCCTTACCCATCATAGATTGCTATTAGTGTGCCCAGTGGATTGAAAAAGATGGAGAAACAGCTAAGGACCCTTTGTAGAGTGTGGCGAAGGCATTTTCAGAATTGGGATTATACTACTTTACTCTCTGTTTAGTGCTTTGTATGTGTTGGTTAAGAAATCTTTTCTTGCTCTAAGTTTAAGATCATGAAGATGGTCCCCTACTTTGTATTCTATAAGCTTTATTGTTTTAACTTTCACATAGAGATAAATAATCTACTTAGAATGAATATTTTGGTTTGAGGTAGGAGTAAAGTCTCAATTTTTCCAATATTGATATTTTAATTGACCTGGTAGTTTTATTACAAAGACTGTCCTTTCCCTATTGTTTATAGTGCCAACATTGTCATTTGTCAAACATCTGTATGTGCATTTTGTTTTGGGGCCTCCTTCTTCTATATCATTGATGCTTAGCCAATCCTTTATTGTTTTAATTAATCTTGTTTTTTAGTAAGTCTTGATGCACTGTAATATAAGTCTAGAGAGGGTCTTAGGAACAAGTCTCTCAGCTCTAGGATTGCAGACACTGCCTTGGGACTTCGTCCTATATGATTGTGGTGGGATGATGGGAGAGAAGAGAGCATAGAGAGCTTTCTCAGGAATCCATCAATATCTCAGTTTTCTTTGCTTCTCTTCTAATTCATTTTCTTTCCTAGCCAAGAGACAGTTAGCCTCCAGAATGGAAAACCCATGCCCTTTGACTACCCATATATCCTTCCAAATACTTTTTCTATGTTCTGAGTTCTTCCCAATTTGGTACTGACACAAGAACAGAGCCACAGACCAATGGAACAGACTAGAGAATCCAGACATTAACCCAGACATATATGGTCAATTAACATTTGATAAAGGAGCCATGGACATACAATGGTGAAATGACAGTCTCTTCAACAGATGGTGCTGGCAAAACTGGACAGCTACATGTAGGAGAATGAAACTGGACCATTGTCTAATCCCATATACAAAAGTAAACTCAAAATGGATCAAAGACCTGAATGTAAGTCATGAAACCATTAAACTCTTGGAAAAAAACATAGGCAAAAACCTCTTAGACATAAACATGAGTGACCTCTTCTTGAACATGTCTCCCTAGGCAAGGAAAACAACAGCAAAAATGAACAAGTGGGACTATATTAAGCTGAAAAGCTTCTGTACAGCAAAAGACACCATCAATAGAACAAAAAGGAACCCTACAGTATGGGAGAATATATTT
Organism: Manis pentadactyla; assembly: GCF_030020395.1. NCBI lineage: Eukaryota > Metazoa > Chordata > Mammalia > Pholidota > Manidae > Manis > Manis pentadactyla. The sequence goes on from NC_080019.1 coordinate 88,050,060, forward strand.
GAAAATGACAGATCTGATAAAGGCTTGACGTGCAAAATATATAAAGAGCTCACATGCCTCAACAAACGAAAAACAAATAACCCAATTAAAAAATGGGCAGAGGAACTGAACTCACAGTTCTCCAAAAAAGAAATACAGATGGCCAACAAACACATGAAAAGATGCTCCACAACGCTAATTACCAGAGAAATGCAAATTAAAACTACAATAAGGTATCACCTCACACCAGTAAGGATGGCTGCCATCCAATAGACAAACAACAACAAATGTTGGTGAGGCTGTGGAGAAAGGGGAACCCTACTACACTGCTGGTGGGAATGTAAATTAGTTCAACCATTGTGGAAAGCAGTATGGAGGTACATCAAAATGCTCAAAACAGACTTACCATTTGACCCAGGAATTCCACTCCTAGGAATTTACCCTAAGAACCCAGCAATCAAGTTTGAGAAAGACAGATGCACCCCTATGTTTATCACAGCACTATTTACAATAGCCAAGAATTGGAAGCAACCTAAATGTCCATCGATAGATGAATGGATAAAGAAGATGTGGTACATATACACAATGGAATACTACTCAGCCATAAGAAAAGGGCAAATCCTACCATTTGCAGCAACATGGATGGAGCTGGAGGGTATTATGCTCAGTGAAATAAGCCAAGCGGAGAAAGAGAAATACCAAATGATTTCACTCATCTGTGGAGTATAAGAACAAAGGAAAAACTGAGGAACAAAACAGCAGCAGAACCACAGAACTCAAGAATGGACTAACAGGTACCAAATGGAAAGGGATTGGGGAGGATGGGTGGGTAGGGAGGGATAAGGGGGGGGAGAAGTAGGGGGGTATTAAGATTAGCATGCATGGGGGGGTGGGAGAAAGGGGAGGGCTGTACAACACAGAGAAGACAAGTAGTGATTCTACAACATTTTGCTATGCTGATGGACAGTGACTGTAAAGGGGTATATAGGGGGGGCCTGGTATAGGGGAGAGCCTAGTAAACATAATATTCGTCATGTAAGTGTAGATTAATGATAACAGAAAAAAAAAAAAAGCAGCCCCCTGTGTGGTGACCTCCAATGAGTACTACAAAATGGTATAAAGGGCATATAAAAGTGTAGGCAAAGGGTCTGTGTGTTTATACAGAGGATCAAAGCCTAATTTGGCTACCCCAAAAATGAACTAAGATACGATATGAAAAAGAACTTCCAACATCAGCACTCTCTGGAAGACTCATACCAGAAGATGATCATCAAAAAACCCCAACAAAGATCCACGTACTGCCACAACTGTAGATGCACTCATCCCACCAGTTCCTGGACTTGCCATGGGAATGAGGAAGGAGATATCTAAGCTGGCCTGTGCATACAGTAAAACAAAAATTGGACTGGATCTATACTGTTGGAACTCAACCAAGAATTAGGAGAAGTGCAAATTGTAGCGCTCCAAAATCTTACAACTACAGACTATTTACTGTTAAAAGAACATATGGGATGTGAACAGTCCCCAGGAATGGGTTGTTTTAATTTGTCTGATTTCTCTCGGACTGTTCAAGTTCAGTTGGACAATATCCACCAAACCATAGATAAGTTTTCACAAATGCCTAAGGTGCCTAACTGGTTTTCTTGGTTTCACTGGAGATGGCTGGTAATTACAGGTATGCTTTGGTTAGGTAACTATATTCCTATTATGTTAATGTGTGTGCACAATTTAATTAGTCGTTTAAAACCTATCCATGCTGAAGTTACTCTACAAGAAGATATGTCAAAGAAATAATCAATCTTCCCAGGTTTTCTTCTGCCTGCTACTTCTGTAGCTTTTCTTCTTCCTACCTAATCACAACCTTTAAATAGAACTCGTGCCACATGTTGAATTTACTGAGTATCATAATTCTTCCAAGTGGTAAAGATACCTCAAGACAAATGCTGGGCATAGAAGCCACAGGGCATAAATATGCAAAGAAGTAAAAAGTTAACCTTTTCAAACAATAAGGCTTCTCTCTCACTTACCAACTTTACATTTTCCTGTATGGCCCCGGAAGATGACTGGTTAGCCAGAGACGGGTAAGATTCCTCAAGGGAGGAACAACCTAAGACAGGCACAGTCGCAGGGGGGGCCATCAGGTGAGAAATTGGGGATCAACAGAGGTGAGGCTTAGAACCTCACCCCCCATGTTCTGAGAGAAATCTTCTGCATCCATGGATGTTTTATTGCCCTTGTCTAGCTTGGATTAACACATAGTCTACAGGCACACACCTGATCATCTACATTTGTTCTCTTACAACACTAAACTATGTTTTCTACCTTTATCTTGCATCTACCTACCACTTCAGCATTTTATTAAAAATAATAATAATAAAGAGAGAAATGTGGTATCCACATATAAATCAAGTATAAAAATCAAACGAATATTCATATTTGAATTGATTGTTTATAGTTCATAATGCATGAGCAAAACCGAAAGTTTCTGTGATGACTGCCCTTGCACTGTTCACCATGTAACTTATTCACTATGTAAGAATTTGTTCTCCATGTAAGAACTTGTTTGTTATGCTTCAGAAGATTGGAGACTGACGAAAATTAGGCTTGGGGTGGATTAATGATTGTGCATTGAGCATTGAGTCCCCTATACAGAATTTTATTGTTGTTAACAACCATTTGATCAATAAATATGAGAGATGCCCTCTCAAAAAAAAAAAGTACACACTTCCAATTGTAAAATAAATAAGTAACCGGATTGTAATGTACAGCATAAGGAATATAGTCAAAATATTGTAACAACTTTGTATGGTGATAGCTGGTAGCTAGAATTATCATGTATATAAATGTTGAATCACTGTGTTGTACACCTGAAACTAATGTAATACTGTGTGTCAACTACCCTTCAATAAAAAATAATTATCTACAAAAAAATAAAAATAAAAAAATAACTAACATGTCATGGCTGTCTTCAGTAAATCAAGTGAACTGCTTATATCTGGTTATTATGAAACTTCCTTGAGCCTAAATTAATGGAAGCTACAAGTTGTTTTTGTATCAATACTTAGTGATTTCCTATTTACAATTCCTGTTATAATCAAATTATCTAAGATTGATAATATGCATAATCTCAAGATGTTATGTTTAAGTAAATAAAAAATAGAAGAATTAATAAGAAAAATGTGCTTATTAAATGACTTTCATACCCATTTAGGGCATACACAAAATCAGGTTAATAGTCTTCATAATTTTACAATTATTTTAAAATAATTCATCTTAAAATAAATTCATAAAATTAATAAATTCTTCTATGAAGGATTTTCTTGAAAACCAACAAAATTGAAAAGCTAGTTTTAAAGCTTGGGGAATTCCTACTCATTTGCCATCTTTTTCCCATTAGCAACTATTAAAAGCACTTGTGCTTCTTCCTAAGCTATTAATCCCTGTCATAGATGGCAATATCTAATACCATCTCTGTGCTGATGACTCCATTGTCTACATTTTTGCTCTCAGATTATAGATCCAACTACTTACTGAAATCCTTGGTTGACTAGCTTCTTGGGTGCCCAAGGTTTAGATGTCATTCTTGAGTCCTCTCTTTCCTTTATCCCTCACATCTAATAAACTACCGGTTTCCTGATTTATTCCCAAATACTCTCGAATCTCTTCTTTTCTCTCTTTACCTACTATCACCACCCTAAGCCAGATAAAAAGCTTGTTTCCTCTCCTGTCATCCTCTATCCAATTTCCACATTGCAGCCACAGAGTCTTTCTAAATTGCAAATCTGACCACCCTTCTCCCTTGCTTAAAAAGTTTTAATTGCATTATTACAACTCATTGACCAAATACCAACCCCTTTTCTGGGCATCCAAAAAAGTATGTATTCGTTATGAATTTCCCTTCTTAGAATCAGTTGTGATTTGATTTTCTCTCTTCCCCTCTGTAAAGGAAGAAACTGTGTCTTTCTTGTTTATTACTATATTCCTAATGCTTAGGGCATATACTTAAGTAAATTTCTGTTAAGTTAATAACAGACTGAACAAGTAAATTGGGTTTTACACAGCCAGCGCTTGGGGAGTCAGAAGGTAACCCTTTTCCCTTGGTACAATAACAACAGTTAAAGTATGCTGTCACCAAGTAGGGAAGAATCCACTGAGTGAGCACAACTTCCAATGGGTAACCAATGAAATGAATCATGACTTAAACTCAGTGACTTATATATTAAAATATAAATAACATAACTTTCAAAAAAAGTAGTTATAAATATCATAAATTCTTCACCATTATCAATAAAATAGCAGTGACCTGAATCTTAAGTAGAATTAAGTCCTTATGGCCCTTCCTGAAGCTTGTCTACCTCATTGATTCCATCGCTCTTCATATACGATGAGCTTTAAATATCTTACCAAAGAGCCTTTGATTGGCAAAGGGTTTTTCACTTAATCAGCTTTATTAACATTTACTATATAGTCTCTTCCTAACTCTACTTTAAAGAGAAGCCACACTTTTTTACACATGAGGCTAAGACAGCAAAACTATATTGTGCATCTGATCACCAGCAACATGAATATTTGGAATTGTGTGTCTTTCAATAAGAGTACAGTTTATGCTTTTATTTTTACTTATTTTTTGAAGTATAGTTTATATATAATATTATCTCGGTTTCAAGTATATAACAGAGTGACTTGACAGTTATCTACATTATTAAATGCTCATCCAAACTAGTGAAGTTACTATCAACATAGAAAGATGTTATAGTTCCACTGACTATATTTTCTATACTTTACTTTCATCCCTGTGGCTACTTTATATTATGATTGCCATTTTATACCTCTTTATCCCCTTCACCTATTTCAGCCACCCACCCCAACCTCTCCCCACGGTAACCAACAGACACTTCTGAGTGTTTATGAGTCTATTGCTGTTTGTTCATTTTGTTTGTTTTGTTTGTTTTTAGATTCCACATATAAGTGAAATCATGTGGTATTTGTTGCTCTCTGCCTTCCTTATTTCACTTAGCATAATACCCTCTGGGTCCATCCATGCTATTACAAATGGCAAGATTTCTTTCTTTTTTATGGTTGAATAATATTCCACTGTGTGTATGTACCACAACTCCTTTATCAATTCATCTATGGATGGACCCTTTGGTTGCTTTCATATATTGGTTATTTTAAATAATGTGGCAGTAAACATAGGGGTGCATGTCTTTTTGAATCAGAGATTTTGTTTTCTTCAGGTAAATTCCTACAAGTGAAATTACTGGGTTGTATGATATTTCTATTTTTAGTTTTTTGAGGAACCTCCAGAGTACAGCTTATCAGGATATTTCTCTGTCTTTATGAAGAAAACTTCTTTAAGTTTTTTCTGCTACCTTCATATCACTAACTTAGCTAAGAGTCATGTAAAATAACTTTATATTTCTTTTTCCTCAGTAACCATCAATAGTAGGATCATGTGTTTTTCTTTATTTTGATACAACTTATCTTTGAAGACTAGGAAATACATGTCCAAGTTACATCAGAGTATAATGTTGAAGACATATCAAAAGAACAAAAGACTTTTTTAAAAAGATACATACAAAGCAATTTCTTTATAAGTAGTCATTTCAGAATCTCAGCTCTCAACAAGGTAAATGTTCACCCTCCAAAATGCAGTATCAGCTCCATTTTAGAATCAAATAAACTAAGCCTCACAAAAGATACTTAATGAACAACTGTGACCTCTATTTCCTTGGAAATCCTGCCATGACCCCTGTAGCCAGGTGGGACTCACAGTATTACGTCTTCTTCATAAGTGAGTCTTGACTCACTCAAATGTTATCAGTGTAAATACCACTACCCCCCCCCCAAATCCAGTTTTTTCAAACAAATCCACAATTTTCTTATCTTAGAAATAACGGATCTTGTCCTCCAGAAAAAAAGAATGAAAAAAAAAGCAAGAAAGCAAGCAAGGAAGAATGAAAGCTTAAATGAGCAACAAAGGAGATGCTTCACTCAAGTGAGGGAAGAGCAGAGGTCAAAGGAGAGAATGATGGGGAGCCCCCACTTCGAGGAGGGGAGATTGAAGTGGAACCAGCCAGAGAGAGACTTAGAGGATGGGAAGGGATAGACCTGCAGGATGATTCCTGACAGCAGGTGCCACTTGCCAGGCCCATGGCTTTTGATCTTTTTTAGCCCCTTTCCTGCTCTGCATTCTGCCCTCTGCTTTCTATTTAAATTCAGCGACTTTCTTTATTCACAGTTTTCATCCTGGCCGTAACTATTTCTCTGTTATCAGCATCTATGCTGCTTCAGATGGTGCTTCCTCATGTCCTTGAAGCATTTCCTGTGGTATGACTCCAACTGTTTGGATTCCAGGTGTCACTGGTGCCAACCATTAATCAAACATGTGCATCCTTGTCTCCCACAGAGGATTAGGCTGTTTGTTTATGGTTCTTGCCTAGAAGGATTCACTGTAATGATAAGGTAGAGCTTTAACTGCTCCTAAAATGTATAATCATACCTTACACATTCACAGAGTAGAAAATCATTTCTAAATCAAGAGAATCACAAATTCCTATATCTATGTAAATAACTTGAATAAAGATGCTAGAACATTAGAAATCTTTAAAGAGATTGATTTACTTTAGAAATTTGGCATTTTTCAAAGCACTTCTATTAACTTTCCATTTTCATAATTGGCTTGACACTGTTGCTTGGTAATCTATTTATAGTTTATGACTTTCTTGCTCTACATGTATCTGTGTGCCTGTCTCTTCCTCATATATCAGCAACTAATTCTAAGAGTAAGATTTCTTATCATCACATATGTAACAAGACAGCTATAAAGGACACTCTTAGACAACAGCTGCTCAATCATTGTTTAATATGGCCAAGATATCCAGTGAACAATCAAGATAGAAACAGTTTTGTTTTATTAGTAATATTTCAAATTACAGATCTGCTTATTTTAATATTGTTTTAGATGTCTTGATTTTTGCACTTACTAAACAAGGGGTAGACCTTACCCATCACAAAGGAGTGTGGATACTGGAAATGATATGTTACATCATACAACACCTCATTGCTTGTAAGGTGCTTGGCCTGGACTGTCCCTCAGGGAGTAGTGGTTGGGCAGCAGATGACGACCCCCAATGCACGTCTCCCTTCACTCGGTCATCCCCTGCCCGCAGCTCACCTGAGAACCCCTTCCTGATGAGTCTACATAGGCCTCTGCATCTTTTTTCATACACTTCTCCTGATGGCTGCCACTATCACTTAATCACAGCTGTCAGTTAACACATGAGAGCTTTGTCACTTTTGTGCCTGAAAGATCTGGTACCTTTGTCACTGTGGCACTTGAAAGAGTAAGTGGAGAGGAAGGGGAGGGGAAGTTAAAAACCAGGGCTTTCTCAAGTAGTTGGGAAGGAGAAAGGGAAGTCAGAGGGTAAAAATATCCACAGGGTAGGAGGAGAAAAAAACGAGACTAACTTTCAGAGAAATGAATTACAGTCTCCTTTTTAGTATGAACTTGTAAATTCCTCAGAGTTATGCTTTAAGAATAGGACAGGCACTTAGCAAATAGCCAGGTGAGGTTTTGAAAGGCATGAAATAGATCAGAAAAAGATTAAAAGATGAGAATTATCTTCGAGCTCCAAGGATTATCCTTAATAGAAGAATAAGCTACAAGACTCTGGAAGAAATGTGTTAAATATCCAGTGTACATTTTTAAGGAAAGAGAAATCCAGGGCATTCAGCAGGATCACAGAAATGTTAGGAAGCAGGAAAGCCAAAACAGGAAGTCAAAAGGACCCAAAGGTGCCCGCTGCCTATACTAGGAAGGGAAGTGTCATCACCCTTTGTGGCTGAGGTGGTTTACAAAGGCTGAGCCCCTTCACCAGAGAAAACTCAGTGATTATGTGTAGATCAGATATGTAATAATGAATACATGGATATACGGTGATTTTGTTAATTAGATATTTTAATTTAGAACACTTATAATAATTTAGAACTGCACTGAGAAATATTCAGCTTCAGAAATGACACGTTCAGTCTGACATAAGCCTAATGACTGTAAAGATAACAAGCACTCTCAGTAACATCTAGTCCTTCCTCTCCAGGTCATAGTTAAAGTCCAAGCTCAAGGGTTTGAGACAGAATCCCAGCATTTCCACCCAGCCTTGCTGACTCCACGTCTTTCTTTTATACCCTGTGGCCACTGTGTCAACCAGATGTACAGCACCTCCCAGCCCCAGGGCACTAGAGGCCAAGAAATAGCGATCCTGAGAATTTCTTATGCTGTACGAAAATTTTGTTGTCAGTTCTTAACGAAGCCATCAGAACTTCTTGCCTAAAATAGGAAATGTATCAACAGCCACAGTGTGACAAGTGATCAGACTGGAAAGTCTCCAAGGCAGGGTGGACACAGCAAGTACTGTTACTGTTGGCAAGTAAACTGAGAACAAGATTCTTTATTTATAGATTGGATGAAGAAAATAGAGAAAGCAAAGTCCAGTATTTTGTCTTAAGCATCGATTCAAAGTCACCCGTGTGTCTTAAGAGTGAAGAAATGTGTATATATAGTGTGCTGATAATAGGTTGCCCACAGGAAGTGATTTAAATATTCCTATGATGAACATGGGAAAAGGAAAATACAGAGAAAGTTGTGTCAGAGACTACTATGCTCACAAAAATCCATTTTTTTCCTCTTGGGATTTCAGCTACCCTGTATATTTCCAGCTTCCTTTACATTTACATTTACATTATACGGTCAAGGTAGTTCTAACCAATGAAATGCGGGCAGAATGATATATGCCACCTCCAGGCTTGGCTACTGCTAAAAGAAGCTTCCTGACAATTCTCTCCACTGTCTCTTTTTCCTAGTCTGCTAAGAAGGTGTAGAGAATACAGCAGGGACTCTAAGGCCCTACAGCAGGTACTGCTTCCTCCATTGAGAAAGTCTTGCTACGAATAATACAACTGAAGTAACAGTGTGGTAAGTAATACAGCTGATACATAGTCTACCGCAAGCTCATGGTTCAGTTGCCGACAGATAAGAATTGGTACACCGCTACCCTTGGAGGAGTACTGCCTTTGGGAGGCAAAAGGAAGTTGGATCCCTGATTCATTTATTAGAGCAGATCACTAGACAAATAATAACCACATTAGGCTGTTGCAGGAATAAGAAATAAACTTTATTATTTCAGTAAAGCCACTATCACTATTGCTTTTTTTTAAAGCACTTAATCTTGGTTAATATAGATTGTTAGAAAGAAAGAAAAAAAGACTCTAAACTACAAACAGAATACACAGTATTGTCAAGTGATCTTAAAATGCTGAGAGACTTTTATGAAATTCACAAAGTAGAAATTGAGCAGATGGCATAGTCTGACCATAGAAAATAAACTAGTAATTAATAAAAAAAGTTTTTAAAAAGCTAATTAAATGAAATGTAAAAACAATAATTTATCTTTGATAACTCTTTAGCCAAAGAGGAAATTTAAAACTCTAAATACTGCATATTCAGAAAATGCCAACAGTAAAGTCATATACATCAAAACTCAGGAGATTAAGGGCAAAGCTGCTCTGAAGTGCGCTTTCAGTCCTCAGTGAGATATGCATAGACCTGAAGAAGTTAGAAAAAAGGGCATACAAGCATAAAAAGGCAAGAGGGACAAAATAATAGATCAAAGGAGAAAATAATATAATACATTTTTAAAAGATAGTTGTAGGCTTAATAGATAAAATCTAGGAATCAGATTTTTATGGTAAAACAATAGTAAAAGAAGTAAAATAGACCCCTAAAAGCAAGACTAATCAAGAAAAAAAGGATACTACTAATACATAGAATACAGAAGGAAATATTAAGAAATTGTTTAATTTGGGGGAAAATATAATTACCTACATTAACTCAAAGAGGAGTTTATACTTGATTAGAAAAACAGTCATGGATATATAAAAGTTGTCAAACTATAACCTCTATAAAGAGAATAGGAAGACAATATATATTGCTTGGGTTTTTAAATCTGCTAATACAGAAACATGGGTATACACTATGAAAGAACAATGTAGCATATATTCCTTCTAAATTATCAGAGTGAATTTAAAAAGTTAAAATTATATATCAAAACATACACAGTGAAAAATTTTAGAAACAAATCTGTTAAGTACAATATGAGATGAACAAAGTCCAAACGTCCACTATGACAATAGCAAACATACAAATACCACATTCATATCAGTGAGGGTACAAAAAACAAAGGAAACCATATGGTGTTCCATAAGAGACACAGTTAATATTGACTTGGAATCTTTAAATCAATTCAAAAGTCTATCATATACAAGGGCAAAGAATGGAGGATTCAGAATATTAAAATGAGTCATTTGAATTAAGGTTTTAAACATGAATGAGATATATAGGATTGCTTTTTACTAGGAAATTGAATCAAATTTATTGATGAAGTATAATACAAAAATTATTGAAAATATAAAAGGAAATTAACAGATATAATAATGAGAAGAGAATTTAACAGAATTCTCAGCCTAGCAAATCAAGTATAAAGTTTTAAAATTAAATTGGAGGAGCAAACTTAACTTAATTAAATAAACTGACATTAATGTACAGAGATTTCCTTTGTTTTAAGTAGTCCATATATCATTTATAAAAATTGACCATAATAACCCACAAAGAAGAAGTTAATAATTTTAAAAATATAGAAATCAAACATGCTTTACATTGAATACCATTCTGTTTAGAACTGACTTACTACTGAGCTTCTCTGACAATAACACATAGAAATGCTGAATTAAAATGAAACAAAATTTGAAATATGTGGAAGATTCCAAAGGAAAGCAAGGTATATCCTCTAGTGCAAAAGTCAATAAACTGAAACCCTATGGATAAGCTCAAGAGCTGCCATCAGACTAGACAGGAAAAACTTGGACATGGTTGTAGGACCTAACGGGTAGAAGATGCAGTTTCAATGTCCAGTGGGAATAAGAAATATGACCTTGGGTTCCTGAGTGGTACAGAGGTAGTATTGAGATTTATGTCTAAAACACTTTCAGCAGAAGTGTAATTTTTAAAAATATCCAACCACTTGAAGACAAATGCTACAGGGTTCTAGATGGAATAAAAAATAAAAACCATTGCACCACAAGTGGGTGTGTTGAGTTGAAATTTATATCACCTGAATGGTGAGGAATTCTCAAACCAAGAAATTATATACAAACTGTTGTTTCCACCCTCTACAGTGATTGGGTGATTTCTTTTGTGAGTGTACGTGTTTTACCTGCACTGGACGTAAATTCAGAATACATAATCTTGAGTCTCAGATTTGTCATTAACTTGTGGGATAATCATAAGTAAGTCATTTAAAATTTTCTAGACCTGAGATTACACACATTTAAACTGGGAACACAGTTATGACGCTATTGATCACATAAGACTGATGAAAGATCAAAATAAAACAATGTTTGTAAAAGCAGTTTGTCACTACAAAGTTCTATGCAAATATATCATTATCCCTTCAGTCATCATTGCCCATTCTCCAACCATGCACTGAAAAAAAACTACCTTCTTTCCCATCGGAGGATTTTCCATTTATGTACGAATGAAGAATGCCATACTGCTATCACCTTCCATAAAAATTGAGGGGGAAAAATGGAAGAAAGTCTGGATTAACATTTTTTAAATATAATCTCGTCAATAGATGAGGACATTTGGGTTTTTCATGAACAGAACTGCAATGGCTCAAGAACTCGGCTTCCCCTCACCATCTTCACTATAACCTAGCTCAGACCCTTACCTTTGTCCTCAAGCCCTGCCCCGTAAGCATATCTCTTCACATTGCTTCTACTCTTGGCAACTTCTAGCCTGTTCTCCACTCTGCCACCAGGTATCTCTTCTGAAATGTGATCATATTTTCCCCATGTTTGTAAGTGTCCATTAATTTTCATGTGCACATAATATAAAATCTGAGCTCTTTAGCTTGTTTTAGATTCTAAAACCTCCAGAGTGTTACTCAGCAATATCCAGAAAATTACTGAGTCAAAATATCCAAAATTAATGTAAAATGTCATAAAAAATTTACTTGTTTATTGTCTGAAAATTTTTTAAATATTGTAAATGATTCTATAATATCTGCCCCTTTCTAAACACTTACTCTTTGTCAAATGTGTATTTCATGACTCTCAACCCAATGCTATTTGAGTTAGGTATTACTTATTATTTTCAAGTGAGGAAATTAAAACATAAGGGGATCAAATCTCAGAATCAAGAACATACATCTAATAACTGGTAGTTAAATATGCTAGATTCCTGAGCTCTGCCATAATACTTCCCTTGTATTTATTTTTTAATGATGATAATCCTTGGGATTTTTTTTTCTGAATATAAAAGCCACATTTTCTGGAGGCAAATGTACAAATAACTAAATCCCATCAAAATAAATATTTGCTTACCTTTCCATCTAGTTACTGCTGATAATGATAGTCTCTAAAAGATTGGTTATTAAGTATATGATCTTTATAGCTTTCTGTGTCTGATCTTCTAATATCTGGAATTATTTCTAATGTCTTTTTTTCAGATTCTTTACTTCTTGAATTCTTGTATGCCTGGCATATTATATCACAGAAATTTGAAAAAATATATTTAGAAATAATTTGGGGCCTACAATGATATTTTTTTCCAGGCATCTGGTTTGCACTGGCCATCTGAAACCATCTGAATCCAATATTAAGAGCTAAGATTTTTCTAGAATACAGTTAACTTGAATCTTTACTGATGCTGCCCCTTTTTTCCCATTCCTACTGTGCAGTTCTCTAGACACCCAAAGCTCCTCAAAACATGGGGGCTTATTAGAGCCTTTTTATTCCTTTTTTTCCAAATGCCTCTAATTTTTGTTATCCTTGGTACTTGATACTGTCATAAATACTAAGCCTTTCAACTTCCTCAATTATAATGTCAAAAGCCTTAAGGGCAAAAGTGGCTTTAATACTTACCTGTCTCAGAGGATTTCTTTCCTCTCCTGTATCTTGATATAATATTTCTTCATGATCTTGATAGCTCTCTAAACCCCTAAAGCAGAACTCCCCGCACCGCAACTGCTTTTACAGCAAGTTCAATGTTTCTAGTTATTCCCAGCAGGAAGTTTAATCAAAGTAAGTGTCAGAAGCCCTTTGCTTAAGTTTTAAATAATGTGTCTTCAGTTTTGTTTTCTGTGAAGTGATGATGTTGATGGTTATGATCTTCAAATTGATTAATGAATGTTTAAAATGTGCTTAGCACTGAGCAAGCATTATAAAGAGCTTTAACACTCAAAAGTCAGTGTTTCCAATACCTTGGTGTTTGGTAGGTGGTCACTGAGTATTAATAAACTTGTTCCATGAAGTGTGATGAAAACCAACAGGAACAAAGAAAGCAAAGATCGGCCTCCTGGACATTCCTGACCTCTAATATTCCCTTGGGCCCTCCCCTTGCCTCCAGGCCTCCTAGTCATGGGTGTACCCACCACACTTGTGGAGCCAACAGCACTGGGAAAGTGACTGTGGCGGCCCCATGACCACACAAGACCAGGGCCAGAAAGATCAAAGAGGCAAAAGGAGAGGTAGAGTGCTTGGGGCAGAAGCTTTTTACCAACAAGTGCTGAGGTATTTCAAAATAGTACCACCACCAGGGGTGCATTCACTGTATTTGACTGTTTCTGTTTGATAATTAAAGTGCTTCTTTGTTTTCATTTTAATTCACAGTTTTCCGACCAGTAGTGAATTCAACCAGCTTTTCATGTGTCTGTTGTTATTTGTATTTGTTTTCTGTGAATTATTCATTCATATAATTTGTCTATATTTCTATGGACTGCATCATTTTCCTATGTGTTTATGATAGTACTTCCTACATATTAAGTATTAGTCTTTCATCTGTCATATGGAATGCATCTATTTTTACAACAGTTGTTTTCTATTAATTATTGCCATAAAAATTTACATTTTTATTATTAAAATATGTCTATCTTTTCTTTGAAAGCTTTTGGTTTTCCTGGTCTTAGTTAAAAAGATTTCCCTCATCCTTAAGTTACACATGTATTTGCAAAGAATTAATTGCAAGATTTTTCTTGTTTTATGTTTTACATTTAAGTCATTATTTCATCTGGAATTCATTTCTGTATAATGTGTGGGGACAGGGACATCATTTCAAAAGCACATGTCCATGCTTCTCTGAATGGAAAGACCAACTAGCCATACAATAAATCCTCACATAAACTGAGTTCTAGATTCTCTATGTGCCACTGACATGTTTTTCTAACTCTATGCCTATATTTTATTGATATAGTGAGATTCTAATAGAATGTATTGAAAGCTTGTATTAATTTTAAGAGACTTGCCATTTGAAGAACATTAAATATTCCCTTGTAAAAACATGATTGTAGGTAAAATTGCAGTATTTCCAGAATCTCTCACCTGGCCTTGGTGCATCTCCATATCCATAGGTGTTTCCAAGGGGTGGAGAGAAGTAGTCCTTTTCCATATCAACAGGTGATTTCATGGGGGAGTGAGGGCATATGTGGACAGGTGAGGTTGGGTGGGGTCCCTTTTTACAGTGGGCTCATAAGAGACACAGAACACAAGTGGATGACTGCTTATAAGCAATACATGGGCTATTTCCACTTTATTACTCCCTTTGACTGATTTCAGTTTCAAAGATAATTTGCCTCTGGCTGGGAAAATATTCTCCCCCAAGAGATACATGTGGCGGTAGTCAGCAAAACCTCTGAACCCAAAATCTGTCTTCATAGATATGAACATTGGGTGGGCTGCCCCTAGAGATGGGGGAAAAATACCTGGGACCCCCACCACCCCATAGATAGTAGGGAGGCCCCAGTGGCTGTAGCAGTGGAGGGTATAACTTGACTTGGGAGTCCCCTACCCATGGGACTTCACAACTGGGGAGTCCCCAAATGGGAATTTGTCTAGGGTAAAGCACCTCATAGAGGGGTGGAGCTTTCTGCAGGATTGGGGAAGGGTGGAGAGAATGAAGGCCATGGAATTAGTCCTCTGTGAGATAGAAGACTGCTTAGAGGCCCTGAGTGGCTGTGTATCAGCTGGGATTGTGGGATGTTTGTTTCCTGAGATAGTGGAAAGGGTTATCGAGGATAGAGACACACTTCAGCATAACTCAGAGGAGCTGGGCAAAGGCCTATGGGATGCCCTTAAGGAAGAGAGACGGTCATTGAGAAGATGGGTCGCACTCCTGAAAGATATGTCAGCAGCACAGGAAGAGGCAGCAGGAGAATCTGTACTGCAGGAGGTCGTGGGGGAGGGGGAGGAAAGAGCAGTGCCTTCAGCCCTGGGAGATGGTAGAGGAGATGTCAGTGGAGGAAAAGGGGGTGGGGCAGAGGCTGAATTATTGCCAAGGCTACCTCCCAAGGCAGCAGCCTCTCCCATATTAAAGGCCTGCCCCATTGTAAGTAAGAAAATAAAAACACAACAACCGCGGGCTCCTCAGGGGGAGGAGACTCCTCCTCCCCAGGTTGTGGAGCACTCATGCTCCTCCCCTATACCCAGGATGAGCTGGTGGACCTGAGCATCTGGTTTTGGCAGAAGCCATCAGAACCTCTGCCTACATGTTTTTGCATCTCTGGGATACAGGGGTGGAAAACATTGTTATGTTGGGTTCTGAAATGGGTAGACTGGCTTCCCTGATGACTCACTGTTCCCTCTGGCAGCAGTTGGAAAGTGCCCTTCACACCTCAGGGAATCCGGTACTTCTGGATTGGCTGACAGCAGCCAACAGAGCAGTTTGGCCTAATCAGAGTGATTTATGACACTTACCCACTAGCTGGAAAACATATGCAGAGCTCCAGCTCCAACAGGTGTTACAGGAGCTGGGCATGAAAAATACCATCTATAATATGGACCCCCAGGGCCCTGATGAGGAGTTGTTCACATAGGAATGAGAAATATGGTGCTGCATACAGCTCCCCAATCTCTCTTTGGGTCCCTTTTGACTGTTATTGGCCCTCACATAGGGCAACCCATAAGTGAGGCTACTCGTACTTTAGCAGATCTGGGGGAGGTTGAAACAATAAAAGCATAAAAGGAAGTACAGGCTATGACTGAAAGGAGACATGCAAAGGGCCCAGTGAAGTCTCAAGGATCTGATGTGGGTTGATTTGATAAAGGCCAGGGTAGTGAAAGAAAACTTGATGGGCAGCTCAATAGGATCTTGTTAGATGTGTGGCACCAATTAAAGCCAGAGCAGCAGTTCCAGCCACTGAGGTCAGGGACACAGACGCTGGAGGCAAAGCCCCAAAGCCTGTGTCTTGGAAGACTTCCTGGGGAACAGTACTCAGGCTCTGCCTGGGCCCTCACCACCATTGGAGGCTGGTTAGGGGTTGCAGTTTGACTAAGGGGTGGGGTCAAGGCCTCCACCTTGAGGGACATGTGGGGACTGGAATCCACATGTAGAATTAGCAGTTCATTGGTCCCCTGTGAATGTACGATGTGTCCTGGAGTGGGTGGACATAGGAGCTGAGTGTTCTCTGATTTATGGCAACCATGAGCATTTTCCTGGGATCCTTACTGTGATAGATAGCTAGGGTGGTAAGGCAATTAGGGTGAAGTAAGCCCAAATCTCATTGGGGATACCGTGTTTAGCCCCAAAGGAGTATACTGCATACAGTTCTCTCATCCCTGAATATATTTTTGGGGTATATATCCTGTGGGGCCTGTTGTTACAGAACACTGGAAGTGAGTTCAGACTGAGGGTACTTGTGGTAAAAACAGTTCTGAGGGTCATGCTAAGCACCCACCTATAGTTCTGCCTGTAACTCAGTGGGTAACAAATACTAAGCAGTATAAATTGCCTGGGGGACACAGGGAAATTGGAGAAACTCTACAGGGATTTGGAGAAGGTGGGCATCATAAAGCCCACTCATAGTCCTTTTAATTCCCTGGTGAGACCAGTGAAAAAGCCAGATGGCTCCTGGCATATGACTGTGGACTACAGGGAATTGAATAAAGTCACACCCCTTTGCATGCTGCTGTCCCCTCTATGGCAGCCCTTATGGACTCCCTCAGTCATGAACTAGAGACATATCATTATGTTGTGGACCTTGCTAATTCTTTCTTCTCTATTGACATAGCACAGGAAAGTCAGGAACAGTTTGCCTTCATGTGGGAAGGCCAGCAGCAGATATTCACTGTCCTTCCACAGGGATACCTCCACAGTCCCACCATTTGCCATGGAATTATAGCCTATGGAAGAAACCACAAACGGTGCAGCTGTATCACTACACTGATGATATTATGCTCATGTCTGATTCTCTTGCAGATTTAGAAGGGAAGTTCCTAGACTGCTGCAACATCTATAGGAGAAAAAATGGGCTCTGAACAGCACTAAGGTTCAGGAATCTAGCTTGTCAGTACAATTCTTGGGGGTTGTTTGGTCAGGTAAAGATAAAGTTATCCCAGAAGCAATCATAGACAAGGTCTAGGCTTTCCCTACCCCTACCACTATGGCAGTAGTACAAGAGTTTTGGGGTCTTTTGGGCTACTGAAGAGTGTTTATCCCACACTTGTCACAAATTCTAAAGCCTTTTTGCAGGTTACTAGGAAAGGTCATCAGGTGGGACTGGGATGAGACATGTGCAGCTGCTTTTACTGCTGGTAAGTGAGCAGTGAAGGCTGTACAGGCCTTGAGTGTAATGGACTCATCAAGGCCCTGTGAGCTAGATGTTCATGTAACCGAAGATGGTTACGGATGGGGGCCTTTGGCAGTGGCTTGAATGGACACCCCAACCTATTGCATTCGGGTCACAACTATAGAAAGGAACAGAGGTGTGGTACATCTCAGTTGATAGAAAAGAAACTGGCTGCTGCATACCACAGTTTGTTGGCTATGGAGCCCATCATGGAAACAGCTCTGACCAAAGTAATAACCACCTATCCCATCATGGGGTAGGTGCAAGACTGGACCCAAAGGCCATGGACTGGCATGGCACAGACGCCTACTCTGGCCAAATGGGGTGCACATTTACACCAGCATAGCATCCTGTATACTACCCCCTCAAGTGGAGAACTCCAACACTTATTGGGGCCAGTGACATACACCAGTGAAAAGCAGGAAGAACTTGCTTTTGGGCCATTGGTAGCTGAGAGTACTTATCAAGATGGAAAAGCCTCTATACCTGAAGATGCTGGATATACAGACAGCTCTAGTCATGAGCAGATTCTGAAGTGGAGGGCTGTGGCTTCCCAACCTAAGACTGAGACAATATGGATGAAGGATGGAGAGGGGAAGAGCAGCCCATGCGCTGATTTGTGGGCAGTATAGCTCCTGATCACCTAGGAGTACTCCCCTACAGTTGTCTGCACTGACAGCTAGGCTGTCTATAGGGGCTTGACCCTGTGGCTACTGACATGGTACCATGCCAACTGGATGGTTGTTCACTGGCCCCTTTAGGGGTGAGAATTGTGGGAAGATCTCTGGGCCTCTGGTCAGACTGAGACAGTTACCATATATCATGTAACTGGCCATTCACCTCTGGCATTCTCTAGGAATGATGAAGTAGACACATTGGCCCAGGTGCATTGACTGGAAGGAAAGTCTGCCTCTGATGTATCCCAATGGTTACATCAGCATTTGTTGTACTCTGGGAAAAAGACAATGTGGGCTGTAGCCCGTTAGTGGGGCTTGTCATTGACCTTTGAAAAAGTCAGAATAGCCCAGAAGGAGTGTCTTGTATGCTATAAGAGGGACTTACACTGAGTCCCGCATCAATGTGGGATAATAGTAAAGGGGTCAATACCCCTTGTCAGGTAGCAGAAAGACTATATTGGGCCTCTGCCCATATCAGAAGGCTATTGATATGCCATGACTTGTGTGGATACAGCTACTGGACAGCTGGTTGCTTTTCCTGCACATCATGCAGATCAGCAAACCACCAAGAGGCGTCTGGAGCATCTCTTTGCAGCCTATGGCTGGCTGCAGTTGATTGAGAGCGATGAAGGCACCCCTTTTACTGGACATGCATTACAAGAATGGGTGCAGCAATTAGGAATAAAGTGGAAGTTTCATGTACCATATAACCCTACTAGGGCAGGTATAATAGAGAGGTACATACAATGGTTTATTGAAATATGACCTGCAGTCAGACACCAATATTCTACAGGGCCAGTCAATTTGCTAATGGACAGTGCTACGGCATTTGAATGAGAGACCCTGAAAAGGAGCCTTGGGCCCTGTGGACACGCTAATGTACATTACTGCCTCTATACAACTGTATGTGCAAACCAAAGAGGAGTTATTGAAGCCAGGATATGGCCTGCAGAGCAACATCCTGCTGCCAGTCCCAATGGCCTTAAAACCTGGAGACTGTTGACTGGATGTGGTGCTGGACATTTTGACACATGGGCCATTGATGGCTGGCCCTTCTGGCACGTTGGGGAAAAGGGCTGGAAGCTGACCCCTGCGTGTTCCTGGAGTAACAGCAGAGTGACCCCCAAAGATCATGATAGTTTACCCCAAACATCCAGGAGGTAAGAGCAACTTAGGGGGAAGTTTTGTTTATCTTTATGGCCAGTGCAGGTACCTCCCAGTGCCCTACATTTTGACCCATCTGTAACTCCCAGAGGGAGGGGTGTGAAGTTTTCATATACTAAACAAGGAAGAGATCCCATTCCTGACCTTGTCCTATCACAGGACCATTCTCTTGCATGTATCCTACCTGATGGACAAGATTTGCCTATGCTGGTGTCATTAAAATACATATCTTTTCACCCTTAAAGTTATTTTCTTCTACAGTGTCTGTGACCTGTACCCACCCCCTGGCTGCAGCCACCACTGGATGATTGCTCTGAACTCCCTACTTGTTCTGCTACTGGTGTCTGTGGAATGGGTGAACTATGCATTTAATCAGCAAAGACTTTGAACCTAGCTGAATCCTCCAGCTTGAGGATTATCATAATTTTTTGCTGTTGTTATTGCATGTTATTAGTCTGGTTACAGTGCTCCAGTTTTCTTTCACAGGGGCCATTGTGGAAGATGGTGAGCGAGTAGATTGTGAGACAAGATTTCTGGAGGGGTGGGCTGTGGGTAAAATTGAATGTGTCCAGAATCTCTCACCTGCCCTTAATGTATCTCCATATCAATAGATGTTTCCATGGGCCAGAGAGAAGTAGTCCCTCTCCATATCAATAGGTGATTAAATGGGGCATCAAGGGCATATCTGGACTGTAGAAGTTGGGTGGGTTCCCTTTGTGCAGCTCAGTCCTGAGAGACATGGGCAAGCAGAAGTGGACAACTGCTTGTAAGCAATAAAAGGGTTTCTCCCACTTTATTTCTCCCTTTCACTGATTTTGGTTTCAAAGGTAGTTCGTTCCAGGCTGAGAAAATATTCTCCCCCTGAAGTTACAATGATATATCATTCTTTTTATTCAGAGTTTCTTTCAGGTTTTTAATAAAATGTTACCAAATTTTCATGTAGTTTATACTTGTCTTTTGGAGCTTATTCATGGATTTTTTTTGTTTTGAATGGTATTTTTTAAGACTTTTTTAAAGAGTAGTTTAAAGTTCATAACAAAATTGAAGGGAAAGTACAGAGATTCCTCATACACCTTTGGTCCCCACACAGGGATTGCTTTCCCCATTATCAACATTCCCCATATTTGTTATTGATGAATGTAGACTAACAGATCATAACCACCTAAAGTCCGTAGTTCCCATAATGCTTCACTTTTGATGTACATTCTATGGGTTTGGACAAATGTATAATGACATGTATCTACCATTATTGTATTTTCACTTCCTTAACAATCTTCTATGCTCCCTTATTATCACTCCCCACTGCACACCAACCCATGACAACCACGGATTATACTATTTCCACAGTTTGGCCTTTTCCAAAACATCATGTAATTTGAATCATACAGTTTGTAGCCTTTAAGATTGGCTTCTTAGTAATATGTATTTAAGTTCCCTCCATGTCTTTAATGAGTGGAATATTTTAAATTGTAATTTCTATGTATTTATTACTAGTATAGAGAAAACGTTATCATTATATATAAACAACTGATAAAAAGCACTGTACCTAGTTTGCTTATTTATTCTATAAGTTATTTTCAGTAGAATATCTCATATGTATAATTTTATAATCATTTCATTTGCAAAGTAAGGTAATTCTATGCCTTCTTTATGAATATTTATATTGATTATTTCATGCCTCTTATTATATTCATCGGTACCTATAAAATATATCGTGTTCAAACATATATAAAATGCAAGATGTCTTAATGAGTTTCTTTATGTTTTGATTTGTTGTAGGATTTGAGAAAGGATGCTGTACCCAAATAATTGTTAAATACTAATATTACAAGATAAGAAAATGCTCTTTGAGTTGTTTTTTGTTGTGAACCAAGGTGTGTCAGATTCCTTTTAAAAAATTTACTTCTCTTTTATAAATTCATTCAGTCTACAAACTAATTATATTCTGAAGTGAGGATAATGAAGTTTGAGATATCAGTTTTTAGGAAAAACTACATAGCCTATATTTTTCATGAACTGTCAAATTATATATTTAAAGGAAAACTTTTTCTCCTGTAAAACTGTCCTAAAATGTACTTTTTAAAAATGTTGGCAGAGTAAGAAATTCATAAACTGTTTGATACTTATTAAAGGGATGTCCCCAATTTTTCCATTACAAAGATTGTGTTTCCATTATTTAAGGAAGAAACTTGATTTAATTTTACTCCTGGAAGAGAAGGAGAGATAATCGTTAATTAAGTTGCATTAAAAAAGTGATTTTCACTACAGCAAGCTCCAGTACTAATGTTTCTGCCAGAAAGTCATTCAGGCATCAGTTGGTTGCCTTCAGTGTTATCTCATAACAAAACCATTTCTTTCAGAATGAGAACAGCCCAAAAAACAGAAGATGTAAGAACTCAGCCAATATTAGTATAATATTTTAGTTGAATCTATAACATACTGGAATCTTTTACTTATATTGCAATGCAACACAATATGACTTTTGGGTTGTACCAGGTAACTTTTCTGAAAGCAGTTATGACTCATTAATATGAAACTTAAAGTTAAATGTATTCCATATTAAAACTTGGTGGTAGAGATAGGGAAAAATCAATATTATACTCTAAAGAAGCTGTCTATGATTATCTGCTTTAATGGTCTGAGCAACAGTTAATTCTTAGGTGCAAATAACATCATAAAACACAATATTCTTCCTTAGAGATAGTTTAACTCAATGTTACTGCTCTCTCAATCTAATCATTGACCCAAAACAAATTTAATGAGGTACAGGGACTATGGAGTTACATATGACAGGAAACCACCAGAGTAGATCAAATATCTCTATGTTTGTAGAAACCATTCTCATCTATTTAGAAGACACCTTCAGTTGTCGTGTTTCTACTATTTTACATTTCTGCAAAACAAAATAAAATGTGTATAGTGTTTGATATCTCAGCTACTGAGAAAGACTGGGAGGAAGTCAGGTCTATCAGTTTTAAATTACATAGGCAATGAAATCAAGGCTTTACAAGGCTCAAAAATGCAATTTTTTTCTTGCTTTTATCTAACAGTATCCATGTATCTGGAGGAATGTAGAAGGGGAAAGAGGATCTGCCCATTACTTTTTGCCTATGGCTATGAATTACTAATAGTTAATAATGCTTCTTTAAAATCAATGTCAATACGGAAACTTGAACTAAAATGCTTCAAAATAGTTTGCCAAAGTCAAATTCCCATAGATATAGTTAGCAGGTTGAATTGGGTGTCAATTGGCAAGCCAGGACAAGAGGTTTGGTTTCTGGGACCACCTGAAGGAGGATGTTCTGCTAAAAACTATCTAAAGATCCAGTAGCACAATTCTGAAACCTCTGAGAATGAGCTTCATTAATGTAGGAATGATTGGAAATAATGAGTTTCAGATAATTACTGCGAACCACTAGAAACCCAAGGCTTAATTTAATAGGTTGGCAGATGTGTGAGTCAAGGGCAAGTCAGGATGTAAAGACTTGAGGTCAAACCATCTATTAAGAAACTAAAACTATCATATCTAAATCTTTTCCATGTTATTTTGTTATTTAATTATTCATCAATAAGTGTTTATTGGAAACATGTACACAGTAATTTTTTGTTGAATAAAGTTGATATACAATGTTATATTGGTTTCAGGTATACAATATAGTTACTTGATAATTATATGTTTACTTGCCACCATACATGTAGCTGCCCCCATTACCACATCAAGATATTACAGTATTATTCATTATATTCTCTATGTTGTACTGCCATTCCTATGACTAGTTTATTTTACAATTTGCAGTCTGTACCTCTTTATCCTCTTCACCAATTTCACTCTCCTGCCCTCCAATTTCACTCTCCTGCCCTCCTCCCTATGGTAACCAACATGTATGGGTCTATTTCTTTTTTATTTGTTTTGTTTTTTTAGATTCCACATATAAGTGAAATCACATGGTATTTGACTTTCTCTTCCCGGCTTATTTCACTCAGCATGATACCCTCAATGTCCATCCATGTTGTCAGAAATGGCAAGATTTCTTTCTTTTTATTGGCTGAGTAATCTTGCATTGTATATATGTACCATATCGTCTTTATCCATTCATCTACTGATGGACACTTAGGTTGCTTCCATATCTTTGTTATCATAAATAATGCTGCAATGAACATAGGTGCGCATATATATTTTTGAATCTGGAATGTTTTTCCCTTGGGTAAGTTTCCAGAAGTGGAATTGCTGGGTTGTATGGCATTTCTATGTTTCGTTTTTCTAGAAATCTCCATATTGTTTTCCACAGTGGCTGGACCTATTTATATTCCCACCAACAGTGTAGAAGGGTTCCCTTTTCTCCACAGCCTCACCAATGCTTGTTATTTTTTGTCTTTTAGATAGTAGCCATTCTGACTGGTGTAAGGTGATATCTCATTGTGGTTTTGATTTGCATTTCCCTGATGATTAGTGATGTAGAGCATCTTTTCATGTGCCTGTTGGCCATCTGTATTTCTTCTTTGGAAAAATTTCTATTCAGGTCCTCTGCCCAATTAAAATTGGGTTATTTGTTTTTTGGTGTTGAGTTGTAGGTATTCTTTATGTATTTTGGGTAAAAGCCCCTTATTGGATATATCATTTGCAAATATATTCTCCCTCTGCCTTTTTGTTTAGTTTCTGGTGTCCTTTGCTGTACAGGAGCTTTTTAGCTCAATGCAGTCCTACTTGTTTATTTTTGCTTTGTTTTCTTGCCCAGGGAGACATATCCAGAAAAAACTTCTCCTGCTGATGTTCATGAGACTCTTGCCTATGTTTTCTCCTTGGGGTTTTATGGTTTTATGTCTCACATTTAGGTCTTTAATTCACTTAGAGTTTATTTTTATGTATTGTATAAAACAGTTATCTAGTTTCATTCTCTTACATGTAGCTGTCCAGTTTTCCCAACACTATTTATTGAAGAGACTGTCTTTCTTTCCCCATTGTATATCCATACTTTCTTTGTCATATATTACTTGACCAGATATGTGTGAGTTTATTTCTGGGCTCTCTATTCTGTTTCATTGATCTATGGGTCTGTTCTTGTGCCAGTAACATACTTTTTTAATCACTGTAACTTTGTTACTTTGAAGTCAGGAAGTGTGATACTTCTAGTTTTGTTCTTCTTTCTCAAGATTACTTTGGCTATTAGGGATCTTTTGTGGTTCCATATAAATTTCAGGATTTTCTCTAGTTCATTAAAAACTACCATTGGTATTTTAATAGTGATTGCATTGTGGTACACAGTAATTTGGAGTACAAAAGAAATATCAACATCTATCCTCAAGAAATTCATGGTTATTGAGATGTAGAAAAGCAATTTTTCATATTGGTGGTATTCTAAGTTAATTATATGTTCATGTATCTTCAATCATGTTCCATGTAACTGTACATCAGGAAAGGCCAATTTAGTTTCAGTATGTAAAAGTAATTAATGAGAGTTCACTTAATTTGAGAGTTCAGATTCAGCAGGCATTTATCCTACTAGGTTTTCATCTCAATAACTTCCAAGCAATTTAGGCACAGAAATAATATATGAACTACTCACACTGATCCACCTATTATATTGCAATAAAGGGTAAGTTTAGTCTTTAGATTTTTTACTTTTCTGGTGTTCTATCCCATTATTGCTCACCTGCATACTTTCTCTCTTCCACTTCCATCTCTTTATAAACTCCTCTCCATTGTTTCTTTTTTTTCTTTTAGGACAAAGCAAAGCAATTTATTAGTCTGAAGATAAGCTGAACTGTATGGAGAATGCAATAAATTACATGTTTTGTAAGCTCGGAAAGCACAAAAAAAGTGTCATAAGAAACATTTTTGTGTGTGTATATGTGGATAAAGTTATGAGTTAAACCACTGGCCAAAGATAATAGTTTTACTATTAGTAATCAATGACATCACACTAATTTCTAAGAGCTAGAGAATATCTCTTCCTTCGACTATACTTAATAATATTTAAGACTGAGGCTGACTTCTCTCAATTTTGCTGAAACACATTTTTGGTTTACTATAGTCAATGCTTGGGATATTTGTCTTATTTTTGTCTTTTATAATAATTTGAATACTGCTATCCCTTAAAGCAATCTAGTCTTGAAACTTTCTTGCCCCAAATTCCTGTTCACTATGAATTTTCAAAAGGCATCAAGACAAAGCAGATTTTGCATCTGGTGCCTCTTTGCAGGGATAAGACTAGACCTTCCAGGTGGAGATAGTCATCCTCACTGTCATTTAAGCTCTTTTAATTTCAGCATTAGAGTGTTATGGAAGTGCTTCTCAAATAGAAGTGTGCATACAAATCACCCGGGTGTCTTGTTAACATGCAGATTTTGAGTCAGTAGGTCTGGTGTGAGGTCTAAGATTCAACACTGATAAATACCTCCAAGTGCATCATACTTTGTGTAGCAAGGAATTGAGCAGCATTTACTTCATGGTGCTCTGATTATTTGTTTGCATGAGTTTTATCCCATAGACTATTGTGCTTACAGTATTGTCAGTGCCCACAAATGCTTTTTGAATGAGTGAATGTTTAAAACTTAACCTGACACAAAATTCACCATTTAGACACTCCTCTCAACTTTTCTCAACCTTCGAGGCTTCTAAGACTACTGCAGAATTTCCCCTTGTAAGAAAAAAATATGACCCTGAAACTCTAGTCTTATGGTGCTTCCTCACTAATCAGTCTACCACTGGAAACTTGCTTTCAGGAAACAAGCAATAAACAGAAAGCTACTGTGGAGTGCAATTCCAGCACCCAAACCTCAGAGGCACATCAGAAATATTTGTGGAGCTTTTAAAAAGTACAGAAGTCCTACGGTTGGTATTTGAAGTTAGACTTTATTACTTTATTTGTTTTCTACTGCTATGTAATAAATTGCCACAAACTCAGTGACTTAAAACAACACCCATTTATTAGGTGCACAGTTCTGAAGTCCACGCATAATGCAGCTGGGTTTTCTGCTCATGACTTAAAAATTCAAATCAAGATCAGCTGGGCTGACTTCTCTTCTAAAAGCTTTGAGGAATAATCCACTTCCATTCATTCAAGTTGTTTATAGACTGCCATTCCTTGCAGTTGTAGGACTGAGGACCTGTTTCCTTGTTGGCTATCATATGGGAGCCACTGTCAGCTGCTAGAGATCACCTGCATTCCTTGCCACTTGGCCTCTCCCATTTTCAAGCCAGAAATCCTTCCCATGCTTGCTGGCTTCCAACATCTCTGACCTTTAGACTCAATTTTAAAGGACTAGTATGGTTAGATGAGGCTCATCTAGACAATCTTAAGGTTAGTTGATTTGGGACTTTACTTACAACTTCAAAGTGACTTTAGCAATAGCGAATAGCCAGAAGGAGTGTGTTGACTGAATAACTGGAAGGAGTGGATACACCAGAGACCAAGAGTTTGGGGCCATGTAAGGATTCTTCCTACCACAGCCTCCAAGTGACAGACTGGGGGAACCTGTCTACCTCTCGCGTAGACTCCATGGAAATAAAAATAAATGTGTACCACTGACACTGAATCCATAGCAACACTGAAAATGGGGTGGGCTGATGTTAGTGCACTGATCTTCTTGACAAGGTTTTGGAGATCACACTGAAAGGCTGAAGACCAAAGTGAGAAGAAAAAGGCTTCTCTTAAGGCACTCAGGAGTCCTGCAGCTGGAGAGCCCACAGTCCCCACGTGGACATGTTTAGTGGGGAATGGGCTGTAGGCTATGTAACGTGTATGGAACAGCTAGGCTGGATGTTTTCATGAACAAACTGTATTCTTTAGTGTACATTTTGGTATAACCACCAAAATAACAAAGAGAAAGGATTAAAAATATCTATCTTTGGAGAATGGACTGGAGGTGGGGTGTTAACAGGAAAATGTTACTTTTTATTTGACTCCTTCCCATAGTTTTTATGTTCCTTTAAATACATTTTGTGTACATATGTCAGTTTTATTGCAAAAATAAATGTTTTTTTGTCTTTATCACACTGATTTTAAGAATTCTTTATATAGTCTCGACACTAATCCTGCCGTTTTATGTGTTATAATTTTGTTTTGCTGTGTGAGACTCTGTTTTCCAAATTATGATAACTTTTCATATACAGAAGTCCTTAAATTTAGTGTAGTCTAGATTGCCAATTATTGTTTTTAAGGTTAGTGATTTTTAAGTGAAATTAAATTCCAGAATTTGTTCACTCGGAAGCAATAGAAAACTCAAGTTGCCATGAACAAAAAGGAAACTGCTGTCTCATAGAATTCCAGAATCTTTCAGTAATGTTATCTTCTGGGGCAGCTTGATTCAGGGGCAAGTGGCCATCGGGATTCATCTCTGCTCTGGTTCAGAACACTTAGCTATGAGCTTTTTTACATTTTATTTTTAGAATCCACATATAAATGAGTTCATACAGTATTTGTCTTTCTCTGACTTATTTCCCTTAGCTCTGTCCTTCATTCTCATCCTCTGGGGGATGAACCCTGGCAGCTTTAGACTCATTCTGACCATCACGAAATAACTGCTGCTCCAGACCTCACAGTCTCATGCATCAAATCCACAGGAAGTGAGTTAGGAAAGTTTCTCTCTCTCAGAAGCCCAAACATTAGCTCATGTTTCATTGGCTCTCATTTGCATACATGCCTATCTTGAACCCACAACTATGGCCAACAAGATGGGGCATGCTGATCAATCTAGATTAATTCGGGCCCACTTCTGCATCTAAACATGGAGTCAAAACTGGAAAGCATGTGTGCTGAGAATGGGGAAATGAGAGTAAGCTTATCAAAATAACACTGACCCTCTGGGGCTGTGTGAAAAAAAAAAAACCCTAATAAATGTCTAGATATTACTTGTTTTTAATTTCACATGTGACACTGACAAATGATTCCTACTAGATTTAAGAACAGAGACTTGATATCAAATATTGGCTGTTCCACTTAGTATGATATTTATTCTAAGTTATAATTGCTTCATATTTAAAATGGAAATAATCTTTTAAAGGATATGTATTTTTAAGGAAATAACACTTATTGTGGATCAAATAGAAATTAGCTGTAAAGTACAAGGCATACGCTTGATAACATAGTGACACAATTCTTAGTAGCATTTGAGTGTTAATTGAAAGCTAAGTGCTGCCTTTCACAGGGGTATTCCCAGGTGAGGCTCCCCCTCTGATTATGGTCCTAAAAATATCATCCTTTGTTAATCGGACATACGTTAAGGGAGATGAAGGTGGAGTGTAGAGCTGTGGACTGGCCCAGAGAAATCCAACCCTGGGTGACCTGCTCTGCAGGCTGATAAAGAGGAGCATCACAAGTCCTCATTCTCCATGAGTATTCTACTCTGTTTCAATCTAACTTCAAGTTTTTCGTTTTGTTAAAAAAATTGTTAAAAAAAGTGAATTGAGGCAACTTAGTTAATCTTTCATAGATTTTCTCATCTATAAAATGACAATATTATCACCTAACAGTGTAAAACTTACATCAAATGTTAGCCTTTAGCCAAAATAGGGACTCAACAAATATGAATTCTCCCGGCTCCCTTCTCTGCACCACCTGGAGGTCTTTCTCGTCCTTCCCATTTCTTTCATCCTATTCCCAAATCAACACTCTCCAGCAAAAGCACACATCCTTTTAAGGAAAGAACTGTTTTGGGGGGATTCTCTAGGAAAATGTATTCCCAAGAAAGCCATCAGCCAAGGAATAGTTAAGGGAGGGGGCGTGGCACTTCCCATTTACTGTTAAGAACATTGCAAGATGGCAGGGAGCCACATTTTGCATTTATTCTGCTCTAGCTTATTTGTGGCCAATTTTGAATCCTTGCTTATTTTTAGGGAAGCCCCACTTATAATATCCAAACTGAGGAGATTTTTCAGGGCAATTAAGGAACAGCTGCATTTAATGTAAGTTAGGCTTTTTAAATAGTCCATTGTTTGCTTTATTTGAGAAAGTGCAAAACTTTCTCACCAAACAAAGTCCTCCTGTTAGTATTCTGTGAGAATATATCATACTATTATTGTTAGTAGACAGTAAGAGAAGTTGGTATTTATTCCACCACTAGAATAACATATTTTTCTAAATCAATCACAAAGTACATTTTTACTGAGTGCCATGGCTGTATGTGCCATGATGCTAAGAGCATAAGGATAACCAAAGAAATGGTCATTCCTAAAAGCATTGATCCTTACAGGCACTGAAGAATATTAGCTAATCGTATGCAAAAAAATAAGTGCTCACATAAACCACTGAAGACTGGCTAAACTACTCAAAGTCACAATGAGCCATTTTTCCTCCTTATTCCATATATTCCCGAGAGGGGATTGACATTCACTGAGTATAGGATTTCAGAATGAAATTCTTATCTGTTGGACCTATTATATTTTAAATTGTAGGCAATCTCTACTCACCCATAATAACTTGAGCCAATGATCTATACAACTGAAGTTACCAAAAAAAAAAATTTAATTTATAAGTTTTGAATAATTCAGATGAAAGTAAATTTTTCACTTTAAATGATATGATTGATTGATCAAATTATTTCATTACTAAATCTTTGGACAGTTGTTTCTTATTCCACATGCCATCTTGATCTTAGACATCCCAGAGACTGGGAGGCTGGGGAAGGTACTCCATGGGGAGGAGGACAGAGATGCTGGGGTGAAGAAGCCCGAGGCATTCCTCCTCTGGGAGGGAGGTCAGAACAGAGTATTTCAGACAGTTTGATAAACTCCAGCTTTGCACCACCACTCCAGAGGCAGTCCTGCACAGCTGTGGAAAGTTTGTGCAACTTTCTAGCAACTTTTCTGTGGAAAAGCACAACTGCTTCTGCTTTGGTAACATTTGTCTCTTGGAGAAGCAGACCCAGTGGCCATTTGTGCGATGATGCATGATTCATTGGTGACTTTGTAGAAATGGTCTAAAAGGGAGAAGCTGTCCTTTCAGTCAGTCAGCAGCCAGTGGATTAGCTGCAGCTGAGATGGTTCAGAGATTTTTGTCACTGCTGGATTCAACCTGGTTTCCAGTGATGGACGAAGGAGGAGATCTAGGCAGTGAGGAAACAGGGAAGACTAAGATGAGAAAGTAGTACCTACATGGCAACAGGGGAGAAAAGGATTGTCTAGTTTCTTCTTTCTTTGATTAACTACTATTTAAATTCATAATTTAATCCCCCAAAGGGGATCCCAGTAGGAAGTCCTTGCCCGCCAAGACAGGGCCCTTTCTGAGCAATGAGAGGAGGTTCTCCCAATAGGAATGTGTTGGTATATTTTGAACATGATCAAGGAAGGAGGTAGTCTGCAGCCTGAAAACAAAAAATGCCAATATGGGTCATCACCGATTACCTCCCAGCTTATGAGTGGATGTTTGTGCAGACTTCTGAGTAAATAGGAATAATTACCATTAGGTACCGAGCTCTGCAGAGCTCATGCTAAAGGCTGTATTTACAGAAGCAGTCTTGAGCAGCTCTCTGAAGAGCTATTAACCAAACTGATCAAGGAGGGGGGTCCTAGCGGAGAGCACTGTCACTCAGCAGGCACAGCACGTTGGTGCTGTAAGGAACACGAGGTCACACTGGAATAAGACATACTGAACCACAGTTTCAGAGTTTCTTCTTTCCACAAAGATTTGAAGAATTTATCTCTATTAAATAGCCACTGTTTCTATACTGATAAAATGGGGATAATAACAGCATTCTTTCAAACATTACTATGAGGATTAAGAATAGCATATGTAAAATTCACATAAAAGTACTAGCACATATTAGAGTTACAATAAATTGTAGCCATAGGCTGTGTTAACAATTTTAATAATTCAAATTTTTAATTTCACAATTTAAATGGTCTCCTCAATAACACTGGAAGCCATTTAAGGATTTTAAGCTGAGAGTTACTATGATTATACGAATATGTTTAATGATAATTCTGGCTACTGCATGTATAATGGATTTTAGAGGGAACTCCAGATTAAAGATGGGGGTGCTGTTAGGAGGCCCCTATTACAGACCCAGCGAGTGGTGATGGTGAAGATGGGATGAAGTGAGATGATTCAAGGCAACACCTGCAGGGACAGAATCAATGGGACATGGAGAAAATAAGGAAGCAAACAACATCTTAGGATTTACTATACACAGGAATGAGTTACTACTATATATAAAACAGATGCATTCCCCTCCACCCAGAATGGTAATTCTTACATCAGTACTGTTGTTAAGAAAGGATGAAAGTATAAACAGCTCATTCATTACTTGGCAGAATTACCAGTGTATGCCTCTTGTTTATTAGGCGGTATAGCTCTGTGGGGTCTTATGTCTCTATTTCATCTTTTTTGTTCTTTTTGTTGATGTGTGTGCTATGTTTACTATGAATACAAAATTAATTACTGTATTCTATCTAATAGCCTTTGCACTCAGTAGAACAAACTCGGGGCCTCCAGTTTTAAAGTTATGTAGGCACAAAAGAGAAGGAAATGATGATAGGAAGAACATGACTGAGCTAAATGTGAAAGCTGGATACAGACCTCAGGTCACAGAGACAACAATGAACAACTGGAGAATTAGACCACAAACAACTAAGGATAACATAAATTGTTAAAAAGTTGGGCTCACTCCCTGACTTCAAGCTCTACTACAAAGCCATAGTAATCAAGACAATTTGGTACTGGCATAAGAACAGACCCATAGACCAATGGAATAGCCTAGAGAGACAAAGCATATATGGTCAATTCATATATGATAAAGGAGCAATGGATATACAATGGGGAAAAGACAGCCTCTTCAATAGCTGGTGTTGGCAAAACTGGACAGCTACATGTAAGAGAATGAAACTGGATCATGTCTAACCCCATACACAAAAGTAAACTCAAAATGGATCAAAGACCTGAATGTAAGTCATGAAACCATAAAACTCTTAGAAAAAACATAGGCAAAAATCTCTTGGACATTAACATGAGCAACTTCTCCATGAACATATCTCCCTGGGCAAGGGAAACAAGGGCAAAAATGAACAAGTGGGACTATATCAAACCAAAAAAGCTTCTGTACAGTGAAGGACACCATCAATAGAACAAAAAGACATCCTACAGTATGGGAGAATTTATTCATAAATGACATATCTGATAAAGGGTTGACATCCAAGTTATATAAAGAGCTCACACACCTCAACAAAGAAAAAGCAAACAAGCCAATTAAAAAAGAACAGAGGAACTTAACAAACACTTCTCCAAAGAAGAAATTCAGATGGCCAAGAGGCACATGAAAAGATTCTCCACATCGCTAATCATCAGAGAAATGCAAATTAAAACCACAATGAGATATCACTTCACACCAGTAAGGATCGCCACCACCCAAAAGACAAACAACAACAAATGTTAGTGAGGATGTGGAGAAAGGGGAACCCTTCTACACTATTGGTGGGAATATAAACTAGTTCAACCATTGTGGAAAGCAGTATGGAGGTTCCTCAAAAAATTCAAAATAGAAATACCATTTGACCCAGCAATTCCACTCCTAGGAATTTACCCTAAGAATGCAGGAGCCCAGTTTGAAAAAGACATATGCACCTCTATGTTTATTGCAGCACTATTTACAATACCCAAGAAATGGAAGCAACTTAAGTGTCCATCAGTAGATGAATGGATAAAGAGGTACATATGCACAATTGAATATTATTCAGCCATAAGAAGAAAACAAATCCTACCATTTGCAACAACATGGATGGAACTAGAGGGTATTATGCTCAGTGAAATAAGCCAGATGGAGAAAGACTAGTACCAAATGATTTCACTCATCTGTGGAGCATAAGAACAAAGAAAAAAACTGAAGGAACAAAACAGCAGCAGACTCACAGAACCCAAGAATGGACTAACAGTTACCAAAGGGAAAGGGACTGGGGAGGATGGGTGGGAAGGGAGGGATAAGGGGGAAAAAGAGGCACTACGATTAGCACGTATAATATGCGGGGGGTGGGAGGGACACGGGGAAGGCAGTATAGCACAGAGAAGACAAGTAGTGATTCTATAGCATCTTATACACTGATGGACAGTGACTGTAATGGGGTATGTGGTGGGGACTTGATAATAGGGGGAGTCTAGTAACCATACTGTTGCTCATGTAATTGTCCATTAATGATAAAAGAAAAGAAAAGAAAAGAAAAAGCTAGGGCTCAGCGACCGGCCCTTACCCGAGCCAGGCCCTCAGCCTCTCCCAGAAGCTCCCCCCTGAGCCGCTGGCCCGACTTCAACCTTCCTGCTCCTAAGCCCACAGTGGTCACCGACCTTGCGCTGCCCCACTGGGCACCACGGCACCAGTGACGTTGTGCTGTGTCCTGGGCGATGGTGGCAGCAGCAGGCACAGCTCCGCACCCTCCCGTCGCGGGCGCCTCTCCTCCTGGCCCTCCCTGCTGCCCGAAGGCGTCCCCGCCCTGCTCCCCCTTTTCTCTCCGTCCTGCCCAGCCCAGGCGGGGGACCCTCCTCGGGGACGGCAGCTGGGGCCGCTGGGCTGCGCAGCTCGCCAGCGATGAGGCTGGTGCCGACGGCGCTGTCGGCTGTTGGGAGGGGCTGCCCCGTGGGAAGCGGCTCAGAGATTCCGAGCGGCTGTGGGCCGCTGCAGCCCCCGGGCCCGGGTCGGGACAGTGCAGGTCCCCTCAGTGAGGGCAGGAAGGGAGCCGGGCGCTCCTGGTGACCCTGAGGTTCCGGTTCTTCGCCCGCAGCCGCGAACCCACCGCCAGAGGACATTGCTTGACCTTGCTTTCCGCCGCTGGTGCTGGGACGCGAGTACTGACACAGTAACAGCAGCATGTCGGCTGGGGACAGTTTGGAGACTCGGGTTGAAAAAATCGACGACCTGCTGCAGGATCCCAAATCCGAAGTGAATTCGGATTGTTTGCTGGATGGATTGGATGCTTTGGTACATGATTTAGATTTTCCTGCCTTAAGAAACCACAAAAATATTGACAGCTTTTTAAGCAGATATAAAGACACAATGAATAAAATTAGAGATTTACGAATGAAAGCTGAAGATTATGACGTAGCGAAGGTGATCAGTAGAGGTGCATATGGAGAAGTTCAATCGGTAAGGCATAAATCCACCAGGTAGGTGTATGCTATGAAGCTTCTCAGCAAATTTGAAATGATTGATGTACCTTATTCTGCTTTTTTCTGGGAAGAAAGGGACATCATGGCTTTTGCTAATAGTCCTTGGGTCGTTCAGCTTTTTTATGCATCCCAAGATGATCGTTACCTCTACATGGTGATGGAACACATGCCTGGTGGAGATCTTAGAAACTTAATGAGGAACTACGGTGTGCCTGAAAAATGGGCACAATTCTATACTGCGGAAATAGTTCTTGCATTGAATGCAATTCATTCAATGGGTTTTATTCATAGGTATGTGAAGCCTGAGAACATGCTGTTAGATAGATCTGGACATTTGAAGTTAGCAGATTTTGGTACTAGTATGAAGATGAATAAGGAAGGTATGGTACGATGTGATAGAGTAGTTGAAACACCCAAATTTATTTCCTCTGAAGTATTAAAATCCTCAGATGGTGGTGGTTATTATGGACAAGAATGTGACTGGTGGGCAGTTGGGGTATTATTATATAAAATGCTTGTAGGTTATACATGTTTTTATGCAGATTCTGTGGTAGGAATTTTTCGTAACATTATGGACCATAAAAATTAACTTATCCTCTGTGATGATGATGATGACATATCAAAAGAAGCAAAAAAAAATCTTATTTCTGCCTTCCTTACTGACAGAGAAGTGAGATTAGGGTGAAATGGTGCAGAAGAAATCAAACAACATCTCTTCTTCAAAAGTAATCTGTGGACTTGGGAAACACTCCAAGACACTGTAGCACCAGTTGTACCAGATTTAAGCAGTGACATTGATACAAGTAACTTTGTTGATTTAGGTGATAAAAGAGATGAAAAAATATTCTCTATACCTAAAGCTTTTGTTGGCAATCACCTACCTTTTGTAGGATCTACATATTATGGCAATCATAGATACTTGACTTCAGCTAATCCTAATGATGATAGAACTAGCTCCAATGTGGATAAATGCTTGCAGGAAAATTTGCAAAAAACCATTTATAAGCTGGAAGAACAGCTACATAATGAAATGCAATTAAAAGATGAAACAGAGCAGAAGTGCAGAACTTCAAACACAAAACTAGACAAGTTAATGAAAGAACTGGATGAAGGGGGAATCAAAGAAGAAATCTAGAATCTACAGTGTTGCAAATTGAGGAGAAGAAAATGTTGCTACAGCATAGAATTAATGAGTACCAAGGAAAAGCAGAACAGGAAAATGAGAAGAGGAGGAATGTAGAAAATGATGTTCCTATTTTAAAGGAAGAAGACTTAAAGAAAATAAATCATAATTCACAGCTTGCTAATGAGAAGCTGGCACAATTACAAAAGCAGCCAGAAGAAGCCAATGACTTTCTGAGGACAGAGGCAAACACAGCTGTAAGACTAGGGAAGAGTCCCACAGAGATGAGCATGTCAATTAGTCAGCTAGAGTCCCTAACCAGAGAATTGCAGGAGAGAAATAGGATTTTAGAGAATTCCAAGTCACAAATGGACAAGGATTATTACCAGCTGCAGGCTCTGTTAGAAGCTGAACGAAGAGACAGAGGTCATGATTCTGAGATGAATGGAGACCTTCAAGCTCAAATTATACCTTTACAAGAGGAGGTGAAGCATCTCAAACATAATCTTGAAAGAGTGGAAGGAGAAAGAAAAGAAGCTCAAGGCATGCTTAATCACTCAGAAAAGGAAAAGAATAATTTAGAAATAGATTTAAACTATAAACTTGAATCATTACAACAACGGTTAGAACAAAAGGTAAATGAACATAAAGTAACCAAAGCCCATTTAACTGACAAACATTGGTCTATTGAAGAGGCAAAATCTGTTGCAATGTGTGAGATGGAAAAAAAGGCTAAAGGAAGAGAGAGAGGCTCGCGAGGAGACTGAAAGTAGGGTTGTTCAGGTTGAGAAGCAGTGCTCCCTGCTAGATGCTGATCTGAAACAATCTCAGCAGAGGCTTGAGCATTTTGATGGAAAAGAAGGAAAGAATGGAGGATGAAGTTAAGAATCTAAGTCTTCAGTTGGAGCAAGAATCAAATAAGCAACTGTTGTTACAAAATGAATTGAAGACTCAAGCATTTGAAGCAGATAATTTAAAAGGTTGAGAAAAGCAGATGAAGCAGGAAATAAATACTTTATTGTGACCAAAGAGATTATTAGAATTTGAGTTAGCTCAGCTTGCAATGCAATACAGAGGAAATGAAGGACAGATGCGGGAGCTGCAAGATCTGCTTGAAGCTGAGCAATATTTCTCAACATTTTATAAGACCCAGGTAAAGGAACTTAAGGAAGAAATTGAAGGAAAAAACAGAGAGAATTTAAAGAAAATACAAGAACTACAAAATGAAAAAGAAACCCTCGCCACTCAGTTGGATCTAGCAGAAACAAAAGCTGAATGTGAGCAGTTGGCTCGAGAGCTTCTGGAACAGCAGTATTTTGAACTGACCCAAGAAAGCAAGAAAGCTGCTTCAAGAAATAGACAAGAGATTACAGATAAAGATCACACTGTTAGTCGGCTTGAAGAAACGAACAGCCTGCTTACCAAAGATGCTGAATTATTAAGAAAAGAAAATGAAGCGCTGATGGATAAAATAAGAAAGTCAGAGGAAGAATATAAATTGAGGAAAGAGAAAGAGATTAGTAATCTTAAAGCTGCCTTTGAAAAGAATATCAACAGAGAACGAACCCTAAAAACACAGGCTGTTAACAAGTTGGCAGAAATAATGAATCGGGAAGATTTTAAAATTGATAGAAAGAAAACTAATATACAGGATTTGGGAAAGAAAGAAAAGGAAAATCGAAAGCTACAACCGGAAGTTTCACAGGCTTCAGGGTTAAGGTGGTGGTTACTCTGTCTGCTTTGGCAGAAAAGCACACTGAGGGTTTTTTGTGTCTCGTTTCTCTTTTTTATTGCGGGTTTGCTTACAGGTAGATTAAATTAATTATTACTATGTAATGCAAGTACAATTGAGGGAAATCTTAGCTAGATATATATATATATGCTTTTAAAAAGGTGATGCCTTTTTGAATTTCTAAGAACATGCCTGTGATGATAACAACAGTTTTCCTCATATGAGTGGGAGAAAGGGACTTTCACTTTCATGTGGAATGGACATCACTATGGGGATCAGCTCATGGAAGGAATAAAGAAAATATCTCAAAATGAGACAACTGAAATTCTATTAAATGACTTCAGATTCTGTGCTCTTGCAAAACTATACAAAACTATCTTAAGAAAGCAGTGACATCACTTGACTTCAG
The DNA here is from genome assembly GCF_030020395.1 of Manis pentadactyla. Lineage (NCBI taxonomy): Eukaryota > Metazoa > Chordata > Mammalia > Pholidota > Manidae > Manis > Manis pentadactyla. The sequence goes on from NC_080019.1 coordinate 88,087,911, forward strand.
TGCCCTCACTGTAGAATTTAAAAGACTCACTGTTGATTGCCCATAGTGGACTTGATGGAGAATAAATATCTTACATTATGCTTTACAAAATACTGTATGTGTTTCAGCAAGTCTGTAGATTGGGGAATGAGAGAAGGCAAAGAAAAAAAAATAGTTACATTTAATCTATGCATTTTTGCCAAGCCATATTGAGTTATCTTACTACTAGAGACATTAGAAACTAACTGTACAGAAGAAGCAATTTAAGAGCATTTTGTGGGGTACATCATTTCTGTAATTGTATAATGTATTTCTTTATGGTTTTAAGTGATAAAGACAGTAAGTTAACAAACATATAAGAAATGTATGCACTGTTTGAAATGTAAATTATTCTTAGAACACTTTTGATGAGCGTTGAATTGCCCTTTTTGTGCCTTAATTTGAGAGAATTATTTTACTGTCATGACTAAATAAATTTCAAGAAAACATATTTTCAAAAAAGTGTGTGTGGGTTTTTCATTGATAATTTGTTTAATTTTAAATATTTAGAGGTTTGTTGGACTTTAAAAATCTGAGTACAATCTTTGCATCAAGCTACCTGCTAAAATAATGAATGACCGTAAAAGTCTGCACACTGTGCAGAAGACATTGGTCTTCTCTGTCTTCCTCATTCACATACTAGAGTTTGTGCTTGCTATTCCCACCTTCTAGAATGGTCCTTTTTCTGTTTGGTTGCACACAGGCTCCTTCTTGTTATTCAGACCTTAGCTAAAATAGCAATGTCTCAGAAATCTCTGAGCTGATGGATGCTTGTGTATCATCTTACTTTCCTTCTTTCTATAGGACTCATTATTGATTATTTTATTTTTGGGTGTTCATTTATTAATACCTTTCATCATTCCTTTAGGAGCTTTTTGAGAGCAGGAATACTGACTCTCTTTATAAATGTTCAGTAACAGAAAATTGCTAGAATATGGTAAAGAGGCAAAATTTGTCAAATGGATAAAACAATTAATTTGGTATAAAGTTTATAATACAATTAGACTTTCATTATGAGTTATAATGATAACCAATAAGAAAAACTATCCCAACTTTAATGTTTTTACATATCATTCAAGTCTATCTGACTTTAGCATGAGGACATCTGCTTCTGTACATGGTGGGATCACAGGGATGGGGATTATCTCCCACATTGTACAACAAGAAAACCACACAAACTATATGAAACAATGATTCTGAGACATTCAGCAACAGACAACACAGTGATTTGTAAAAGAAAGAAAACAAATTAATTTAGACTGATACGTGCTCTGGCTTAGAGCAAGTCTCTGGATGTACCAGAAAGAAGACAGACCCAGAGACCAGCAGTCTTGCTGAGTTGAGGAAACAGAGCTGAAGTTCGGGAAAGATGAGCAGAGTTTTCAGGGCAGCGAACCAGGAAAGAGAGAGCTGCACAGAGAGAGCCTGGGAGATCTGGTGATGGGTCCCCTCAAGTTTTGGCTCAGTGTTGATCTGCACCTTCGTATAAAGAAGCCACACATGACTGGAGAAAGAACCACTGCAAAGGAATACTCAGAACAGTCCCCAGAGCTCACAGAGGGCCAAGCACAATATTTATTCCCACCAGCCAGCAGAAGGTCTTCTAATAATACACAGCATTTGTAAGTCTTCATGAAAGCATTACCTCTGCGGGAGCCACACTAGCACTGGACTACAAGCTGTCGAGGACCTGCTCTAACAAACCTTAAAAGCAAGATTTCAAATTGTTTCTGAGTAACTTAGTGTGTCACAGGAAAAAAGTCCCCAAAATATTTAAAGAAATGTAGAAAAACAAAACAAAAACAAAAACAAAAACAAAAATCCAGCACCCCAATGGTGTTTTTTAAAAAATGAAATTTGTCACAGGAAACAAAGGAAACAATATCCAGCATCTAATCAAAATTTACCATGCATGCAAAGAAGCACAGAAATAAACTCCATAATCAGGATGGAAAAGAAACCAATAGAAACTGACCCCAAAATGACACATGATACAATTAAATGAGGTCATTAAAATATTTAAAAGATTTCCCATATGTCCAAGATAGAGGAAAGCATTTATATGGTGAAGAGAGAAATGAAGGATATAAGAAAAGACCCCAATCAAAACTGTAGAGATGAAAACCTACACTGTAATTATAAATGAGATACAAGGACAGATGGGGGAACACAACATGGCAACAGCAGCTATGAAAGCAAAATGTATCAAAGAAAAAACAAAAATGAGAGCCTCAGTGGACTGTCATTCAGTATTATACCACCTAACACGTTTTTAGTTCTGGAGAAAAGAGGGAACAGAATAATATATTTAATGAAATAATGGTCAAAAAGTTCCAAATTTGATGAAAACTGTAGACCCAAGATTCAAGAAGGTCAGCGAACACCAAGCAGAAGAAACATGGTGAACACTGCATAAAGGCACATCATAAGCAAATTGTTGAATTTAGCATGATTCTTACTAATCTTCTGTTTGATTTTGTTTGGACCATTCTTTTCTTTTCAGACTTTCTGAAACACTTTATTTTCAGTAACTTCGCTGTGGATTGAGCATAATTGAGTTTACTCTTTTGACTGAGAGTCATTTTCCTTTAAAAGATAACTATTACATTTGTAATTATTATTAAATAGGCGTACTTGATTTTACATCGTCTTATTTTTGTTTTGTTTTGTTTTATATCTCCATCTTATATTTGCTATATAATCTATGTTTTATTTGTTTTTCTCTACCCCTGTGACTGCATCATTGACATCTTCAATCCCTACCCCAAATCCACACACATTATTAGTAATCTGCAACTTATAGGCTCTAACATTTTCCTTTGGTGTTGCCTCTACAAATTTAAGTTCACCTCTTCATTTCTCGCTTGAAAATAAAGATGTATTTATTGTTCAGTACCATGAAAGATAAAGAAATTAAAACAATTTTATCACCTTGCACTCACCAGTAGCCATTTCTTAGTCCCTTAGATTACCTGTGTGTGAATTCCTTATTTTAATGTGTTTTCTGTGAGTACACCTTCAAATAATATTTTTAGACCGGACACATATGGTCTTTTTGAATCATGCATTTGAATCTAGTTTTCTAAAATACTCTTTCCCTTCCCCTGTACGTCCATGGACAGTGAGACTTCTAAATTACAGAACTATGTCATTTCATGTAAGTATTTTTATTCTAACATTTGTTTGAATATTTTTTTATGTTCTGTTTTTCATAATATCAACTCTCCATGTATTGGATTTAATGCCTGTTTTATAATTCTCATTTAAAAAAATATTTGTGAAATTAAATTCTCAAGTCTATTACTGATTCTATTTTCTAAATGCCAATATTTGTCCTGGTTTAAAATTCATTCTTATATTTTGTAACAACATTAATTTTCTCCATTATTTCTTTCCTTAGCAATGTTATTTTGGGTTGACTCATCAGCTAACCATGTTATATAAACATTTTTTGACATCTTGTATCCAAAAATTCTACATTTTCTCTAATTTTTTTGATAATGCAATAGTATGTAGTCTAAGTTTGTCACACATCTTAGGGAATAGTCATTTGGGGCACTCTATTTTGCTGCAGCAGCTCATCTTTTATATTTGAGTCTTCTGCTCATAACAACTACCACTATTCTTAGTGCTGTACTACTCTGACTACTACCGCTCTGACTACTACCATTCAACTACTACTGATACAACTACTTCTACCAACATCACCACCAAAGGTTAATCCTTTTCTGTTATTACTCCTTTCCAGGCCCTGTATCATTCAAAATCCCACCATAAAACAAAACCCAATTCAGAATATTCAAGAAACTTTCATGTAAGTAGTCCTTGCAGGGTAGTGGTCAGGATAAAGGAAACAGATAAGGGATGTTGAGGATCCCAGAGATCAGCAACAGTGGAGAACTCTGACCACACCATAGGCCTGCAGAGGTAAGAGGAGGAAATAGTGTTACTGGAGAACTGAGCAGGGGGGACCAATGGAGAACAACCAGTAAAGCCATGTGCTGAACACCTTAAATATATTATGTCTTTTAATCACCACAAGGTAGGTGTTGCTATTATCTGAATTTTACATACAAGGATACGGAGCATTATATAACTTGTCCAAGGACACAAAGCTAAAATGTTGTGGATTTAGGCCTCTTAACTGACTCTCTAACTTCAAAGTCCATACTCCTACCTTCTGCAGTAATAATCAATACCAGATACTGCCAGAAGTACTGGCCAGCTAGTAATGAACAAACCACATGATCCTCCCCCTCGTGCAACTTCCCTGCCTTTGACTGGGGGCAGATATACACATTCTGCTATTTACCAGGAAATCGCGTGGGTGACATCTCTTTGATGCCCTTCAGACCTTCCTCTTCACAAACAAGATGGTGCTTTGAATGTCGTTGGCATGCGTTCTCATTCCTTTTCCTGAGGCCCAAAGGAAGGGAAGGGGGAACTTAGGCCTTGTGGTCAAAGAGGTTTATTCTGCTGTTTCTCTCAGAATTTGTTGGCAGTCGAGGCCTCACAGCCAGACTGCCTGGTTGAGGGACTGATTGGTGCCATGACACCACGTACAGTGTTGAGGGGAACCGGTGTGTTCTCTGGCTTCAGTGTGTTTGCCTGTGGACAGAAAGTCAACCAGACTGACATTCTATGTTTCTGGTTTTAGGTCCTTGAGTCTTTGGTCATTTGTTGTTTGAAGTTTTGTTTCCTCGTAGACTTGCTTCTAGATCTTTTCCCTTCTAAGTAAGAAGCTGGTTAGCTTAGAACTTTCTTTTCAATCCTGACAGAGCTGCTGTTGAGGAATTGGCTCAAGACAGAATACTTCTATTACTTTTTATAGTCCATTTGTGCTCACAGCCCATGCTTCTCTAACTGATGGATATTATTGGGTTCTTCATATTTGTTTGCTGGTTTCTGCAGCATCTTTATTTCCTTCACTGACTAATGACACTTGTCACATATGTTGAGAAACTTGTGTCCTGTATAAATTAGACTGAACTAGTGTCTTGATGATAATTGTTGGATTTGTAGTACGAGGTTAAGACCTTCCTCAAGGTCAGCATAGACGGTTTTTGTTGTCCCATTATTGAGTACTTTACTGCTCTCAGGGACAGGAACTCTTGTAAATGTGATCTCATGCCCACAAATTTCCCATGTGTGTCCAAAAGAATAAATACTTTGGAAATAATTTGACTATAGCACATAAAAGAAAATGAATTAGACCAAAATGCCCTGACAGGTGACAAATGAAGAAGAAAATAAGGAAGTTAGGCACTAGTATTATTTAAAAGTGAATGGTTTTAGGTTTTCTGATCTTGAATTTGAGATGAAAATATGATGTTAAGATAGAAATCCCCTACATGTAGCTGCAAATATGAATTTGCACTGAAACTCGAAAGCTGGCTTTAGTGAGAAATAGGGTAAATGGAGCAAATTAAGAGAGGAGTGGACAATTTGGGCAGACAGTTACAGAGGAGGCAAAGGAGCTGGATTTAGCAGAGGAGACAGATAACTGAAGGGGTGGGGCACAAAAGCATATTTCCTTTTGAAATATTTTTTACTGAGTTTAATATTAATACATAAACCCTTTATCTCAGGTCACAGATCTACCCTGCTATCACTGATGTTTCTTAATTTTCTACTTTATAAGTGCTTGATCTTCCCCCAATTAATGTAGGTATGTTTCCATTATTATGATAACTTATGAATAAGGTAGCAATTCCTACTGGATATCCTTATCAGAGCAAACCTCAGTATTGTGCAGCATAAAATCTCCATCAGGGAATGGCTAACAAATCACTTTCATAGGATATTCTTTTGTTATAAACAAATTAATGTTTGGTTATTAGCTCAAGAGTCTGACTCCTAAATTAAAAGGCATTTTCATGCTATTTCTCCTTTGATGATTAGATACTTTTCATGCTGTTAATTTTCCTTTGGTAGCAATAGTTACAGCCAAGGTCTGCTGGTCACTGATGTGCTTCCATCTTACAAGACCTGTATTCATTTATTTAACATCCCTTAATCAAGTCTCTATAACATAGTTTGCCAAGTGCTGAAAACAATTCAAAAGTAGTATCAAAGAGTCTCTGTCTTTAAGGAAATTACTGTTCAGAGATGATTCACAGTCATGAGAATCAATTTTTTTAATTGGTTTCTTTTCATTAAACTCTTTTCATACCTCTAGGACCTATGTAGCAATGATGAAATAATCATCATGGTCAAAAGGTCAAAAACAAAGTAAACAGAGATCAATACATTACAATTCAAGGACACAGAATAAATAACCAATTTATTCAAAGGGGCAAAGAAACATGAATTAAGAATAGGGAAATTGAACCTTAACCTTTCAAACTGAAAGCTTCTCTCAGAAATTGTATCTGCTTTAATAGAGTCATCTTTGAAGAATATTAGCCTTGAGTCAATATGCTCTTCAACAGTTGAAAATAACTTTCAGAAATTGTAATTAATGATTGATTTTTAAGTGAATCAAAAAGCTAGACCCTCCTTTTGTCCAGCACAGTGCTAGATAAGAATTTTTAAAGTAATTATTGACACAAATTGAGAACCAGAAGTAACATGAAATAAATTTAAATACACTATACAGTACTTAATAGTTTACAAAGCATAGCCATGAATGCGACTTTACTTGATTATATACTGTTCTGTCTTTTGAATGGTCATAAACACAAAGAGCAGACTATCAGGACCAGTATAGGGGGGAAGACTGAAATGTTACAGAGGACAGAGAAGGTCAGAACCAGTGTGGACTGGAGTAGGAGGCAGTGTCCTTGAACTGTAATGTATTGTTCTCTGTTTACTTTGTTTTTAAACTGTGTTTTCTCAGATAGGTCCTTTAGGTGCTTTATTACTCAGTTGTAGTATAGATTTGAATGAGTAATTAGGAGCAGTGAAGACATTATTAAAGGCACGTGGATAGAAAGCAAAATAAAATTCCTATAAAAATCATCAGTGAAAGGACCACAAAGGAGAAGTGGAAATGTGACATTTCTTTTAGTGCCACTTCCTCATTTTTACTAAGGCCACTGCCTGGATTCTTTTCTGCACAAAGCATGTCGTGGGCCAAGTCTAATTTTTCATGGATGTTGTCTTCTGGTTCCTGCCAGAAATCTGGGGAACTGTTGTTCAGATCAACCCAGACAACAGTTATGCGCTCTGTGCACATGTTTAACTAGACCAGTGATCAGAAGTGACACTTTGCTGCAAAATGACGAAGTTGGACAGAGTGAGTGAACATTCCCTTGATCTATTTAATTCTCTTTGGGCCAAACAAAATAACCAAACACACATGCACACACAGCTCAAGTACTTTTAAATGCTTCAGTTCTTGCACATTTTAAAGGCAGTTTGAAGAAACCAGTGCATTTTAATGGTGATCATGGTAAAAGGGCTGAGATGCCAGAGCTTTAACAGATCTCTCCCAAGCCTCCTTAGCCTTCTCCTATCTCTACCTTCCTGTGTCACATCACAGGCTTCACATGCGCATGTCATCACAGGTATAGATCTAAGGAGGTCATTGCTGGGAAATAAGAGAAAAATAAAGGGAATCATAATTTCTCAGTGCTTTTGTGTGAAAACACTTGAATCAAGGGAGCACAGTGTCAGTCTGTGTCCTCTTATTTGAACTTGGTCCTGAGAAGTAATTGAGACACGACAGAAAATGGAATTTATTTGAGCAGATATTTGTCTTATTTTTGATGCATGCACACAACACCAGTACATTTAAAACTTAAAACTAGCGTATAAACTGGACATGGTGGTGCCCTTTTGCACTCTAGTTGGAAAACAGAACCAACATAGAATAGCCAAAGAATAAGTACATGATTTTGTGGTAATTAGCTAAGTTGTGAATGAAAATCAGTAAATATCCAATACCATCATATTTGTTTTCTGTTCTATAAAAATGCATACTTTTAAATAAAATTTTTGTTGGAATAACTATTCTATGCCTGGATTTATTACTATCTTCCAAATTGAAAACTATCCAAATTTCAGCATACAGGATTCAGCTGCAACAGCTGTACCACTAAAAAAAAATAGTAAATTCAAACCTAAGATGAACATATTTGGCTAAACAGCATTCTTCATCATTGTTGGCTTTTGATTATTGTTATTTTGGCTGATTTGATTTGGACAATTGACATTCAACATCTTAAAATTTCTAACCCTTTTTGGAGTCTTTGGGTGGAAATAGAAAAAGTAACAAGTATTTCAAAAATATTCAAATAATGAAAGTAAAGAAATTCTGCAGGTGACATAAACCTGTTTATAAACCAAGAAAATGCAAAAAGCAAGAGAGTACAGAGTGAGGCTAACATGAAGTAGAAAAAAAGGTATCATGTGGTTACAAAAATGAATCAAATCAATAGCATAGGGAAATCAAAGGGAAAGGGAGAAATTTCAGAAAAAGGTAATCTCTGTGGTCAAGAGAGAGTTGCACAGGAGACGAAAAACATGGGTTCCAGCCTCACCTGTTGCTAATGAACTCTGGGACTTTCCTTAGAGTCCTGAATCTTTCTGGTTTTCACTTCCAACTCCATAAAATCACGTTTGTCTCAGAAGTGTAAGGTCAGTTCAATTTCTCAAATTCTCTGAGAGAAGACATTTTGCCTCTTTTCGTGTCTTCTTTGTGTTGTTGACTACTAGAAAATCAACAGTACTGAAACTTGCTGCTTTAGACTGGCTGAAACAGCAAAGCACTGATTTAATACTGCTTGTTTTATAGGATTAATGTAGTTATCAAGGAGGATGGGTAAATGAGTCCTTATATTTCCTGTAACTATTCACAATACCCCAAGTGTGTGGTGCACCGATCCACTATAATTGCTGACTGTGCAATGGTATCACATAAATACTAAGTATTTCTTCAGTGATTTCTAAAATGAAAGCAAGAAAGAGAATGAAATTCATTTGTTCACCATAACTGAAGATCAAATGCAGACTGAGCACTGTTCTTAGCACTAAAGAGATTATGCAGGGTGTTTCTATGTTTTATAAATATGTTGCTTATATTTTGATATTAAGTATTTCATTTAGTGTTTCCATTTTGTTTATAATTCATGATCAAAATGAGGTAATCCATGTAAGGTGTGTACTAGAGTGCTTGGTACATTGTTTAAGTGTTCGATAAATATTAGCCTATTATTATTAACTTGAAAGTGTGTTTGTATTGCATAGCTTTTACTTCCACATGAAAGATGCTTTTGCAAAGACATACTCATGCATCATAGTAAAGGTAGAAACCATTAAAATAATTACTAAACAAGACTAGGAAAAGGAATGAGATATAGATACATAAATTATTATTAAAAAGAATATTTTACCATGATTTGCTCTGCTCCCTGCTATGTCAATGATTAGTGTTTACATAAACACACACGCACACTCTTTAGAAATTCATGTCCACGGCAGGAAGGAACAATTTTATAAGTTCACGAATTAGAGATTGATTTATCACCAAAGGAAACATCTTTTGAGATTAAATTCTTTGTTAAAAAAAAGTTGAGGTACGTTTTTGTTCTAAAGGGTATTTACCCCCACCACACACGCACCATTACTTTAGAAGAAAATGGCAATGCTTCTTTGTGACCAAAAAGCAGATATCTGACAAGATCTAGCTTTAAAAATAGTAACAGAATAAGTGAAGCCCCTTTAATATCTATGAAATTTCCATCATGAGGGAAGAGATGGAGTGAGAATCACGACACACAAGGAAAATGTTGTTCTGATTACAAAAAGAAGATCATGACCGTGTAGGCTGATTGAGAGAAATTAGGTGTCCTAACCTTTATGAATTTCGGTCATAAATGTGAAGATGTGGCAACCACTAAAGCAGATGAATGTGATCCAGAGTCATTCATTACATAAATAGAAAGTGAGAGTGCTGGGAATGGCCAACAAACCCTCCACACCTTACTTTACACCAAGAGAGGAGAAGGCAAGGGGGGGCAGTGCTCGGAGGTGAAGACCCTTTTCCTCTGTTCACTCTCGTATTTATTAGGTGCTTTCAAATTTTATATCATGATTAAAAATACCACAGGTGCAGATCACAAGAGTTCAGAAAGTCACAGGAGGCAATCATTCCTAAACCTTTCATACAGTCAAAGGCTTTTATGTGTTGATTATTATCAGGGATACAAAGCAGAGCACTACGTGTGCTACTTGCTTGGTTAAACTATAGCTAAACTATGCAAAAGCAACATTTGTGAAAAACAACCTCAGGCTCATGGAAACAACAGGAGTAGGCGACTCTTGCGGCTTTCCAAGGATAGTCTTTATGCAAACCCCAGTATTCCAAGGGTCTACACCCCGTACAGTAGACCCATGACACCCTCTGGAAGTTTCTATCTATATCTTAGCAAGCCAAGCAGTGTGCACAGCCCCTTCATTCACATTTCCATCCCCCACATTAAAGTAACAAAAGCCACATCTGCCTTTAAAATGATTCTAATGTGAATCCAACAGCCAAAGCCTTTCAGAGGTGAGAGCCCGGAGCAGGCACTCAGTGCTGTCTCACTGCTGGGTTTAGTGTAGAGAAAAATAGGCTATTAAACTCAAAAGTTCTTAAAATGCTCATACATAAAACCACCAGGAAACTATCAACACATTATGTTCTAATGCTTTGCAGTACTAATAGCCAATACATGAAAGAAAGATGAAGGTCAGTATTAAAGGGGGATGAGGATGCCCATAGGTGGGCCCATCTATGATTGATACAGTTGAGTATGGGTGTGAGAAATAAGGCACATAATACTTTTCTTGATGTTTCTTGAAATATTTCCATAAAGTTGACTCATTTGGTTCATAGTTGAGAGAGTCTTGTATTTGACAAGGCATTGTGTTGGGTAATAGGGAAATGTTGGGTGACTTGAAGTTTCCTATCCAATTGGAGCTCAAAGTTTTGTAGATTGAAAAAAAAACAAATAAATCACTGTGGCACTGAGTTATGGGTGTTACACATACACAAGGCAAGTACAGAGAGCAGTAGAGGCACAGGGCAGGGAGCAGGGTGAAGGCACCTCCAGCAGGTGAGATCTGAGGTGGGCCTTTGTGGGTAAAATTGTAATATCTCCAGAATATCTTGCTTGGCTTTAGTACATCTGCATATCAATAGGCGTTCAGAGGTTGAAAGAAATATGGCTTTAGTGCATTTGCATCATTCCTCAGGGGTGGAGAGAAGTTCATCTCCATATCAGTAGGTAATTACCTGGGCAAAGGAGGGCCTGTCTGTTTATCTGTACCTGAGAGGTGAGGAGAGGGCTAGGATTTGGCTTCTGCTGGAGCAGGAAAGAGAGAAACGGCCCTAGACTGAAGTTTGTAAGCAATAAACGGATTTTAAAGTTTATTTCTCCCTTTGACTGATTTCGGTTTTTAGAGGTATTTTGCCCTGCGATTTCCTTTCCCTGGACTGACATCTGGCACAGTCGGTAGGATTTCTCTGAACCCGAAATCTGTCATATTGGGTATGACCTTTGGGAGGGCCACCCCTAGAAATGATGGGGAGAAGTGGCACTCTCGCTGAGGGACATGTGTCTACACTTGTGTGGTCATGGAGGTGCCACCACCACTGCTGGCCAAGCTGACCCCGGCCCATGGCCTGAAACTAAGGCTACTGCTTCTGCCACTGCTGCTCCTGCTGCCGTCTGGAGCCTGGCCACAACCATGGAAAGGAGCAGAGGTCCTGGTCACCTTGACAGAAAAGCAATTGGCTGCTATGTACCATGTCTTTCTGGCTAAGGAAACCCATCGCTGGAACAGCTCCAACCAAGGTAATAACCATCTATCCCATCACGGGGTGGGTGAGAGACCCAAAGACCATACAGTGGCATGGCATAGACACCTACCATATATCATGTGACTGGCTGTTTGCTTTTGGCATCCCCAGGGAATGATGAAGCAGACACATTGGCCCAGGTGTGCTGGCTAGAAGGAAAGCCTGCTTCTGATGTGGCCTAATGGCTACATCAGTGTTTGTTGCGTGCAGGGCAAAAGACAATGTGGGCTGTAGCCAGTTGGTGGGGCTTGCCAATGACCTTTGAAGAAGTCAGTGGAGCCTGGAAGGAGTGCCCTGCATGTTGCACAGATCAGTAAATCACCAAGAGGGGCCTAGAGCATCTCTTTGCAGCCTATGGCCAGTCACCAGTGATTGAGAGTGATCAAGGCACCCACTTCATTGGACACGTGTTGCAAGGATGGGTGCAGCAATTAGGAGTAGAATGGACGTGGCCCTGGACATTTCAACACATGGACCGGCGATGGCTGGCATTTCTGGTACCTTGGGGAAAAGGCCTGGAAGGTGGCCTCCTGTGTATTCCTAGAATAGCAGCAAAGCGGCCCCCCACAATCATGGTTATTTGCTTCTACAGTCCTTGTGTCCTGGATGCACCCCCTGGCTGCAGCTGCCGTGTGATGGCTGGAATGGACGAGTTTTGGACTTAATCTGCATAGAACTTTGAACCTTACTGAATCCTCTGGCTGGAGAATTATCATGATTGTGTTGCTGTTGTCAAGAAAAAATGCTTAAAGAGAGGCTTGACTATGTCTAATGCTTGGTAAAACTTTTGTGAGTAACCTAGCATGGTTGTTAGGAATGAGTAAACAAGTGTAGAAACATATTTTGTGCTTAGTAAGAAATTGTGCTGTAAAGTACATTTACTTAATCTGCATAAGATGAATCCTCTGGCTTGAGAATTATCATGATTTTATTGCTGTTGCTATTGTATGTCATTAGTTTGGTCAAAAGAAGGGTAACGAGTAAATTGTAAGGCGAGATTTCTGGAGGGATGGCCTGTGGGTAAAATTGCAACATTTCCAGAATATCTCACCTGGCTTTAGTACATTTGCATATCAATAGGCGTTCAGAGGTGAAAAGAAGTAGGGCTTTAGTGCATTTGCATCATTCCTCAGGGGTGGAGAGAAGTTCATCTCCATATCAATGGGAAATTACCTGAGCAAGGAGGGCTTATATGTACCTGAGAGGTGAGGGGAGGGTGGGGTTTTGGCTTTTGCTGGAGCAGGAAAGAAAGAAATGGTCCTAGACTGCAGTTTGTAAGCAATGAACAGATGTTAATGTTTATTTCTCCCTTTGACTGATTTTGGTTTTTAGAGGCATTTTGCCCTGCGATTTCCTTTCCCTGGACTTACAGGCTTGAAAGGTGGCTAGGAGTTGTCCAGACAGAGAAGAGGGAAAAAGGAGGACGTTCCACACAGAGTAAGCAGCATGGACAGAATACACAAGAATGAAAGGGCCGGGACTATCTAGGGAAGGATGAATAAAGTGACAGCAAACCCTGCACTATGTTAAAAATTGATCCACAATTATTAAAGAAATAGATGGAACAAGGAATTATTTTAGAGCAAGCATTAAGGATTAATGAAGATAGGGGTGCTTAGTCCAGACACTTCTGGCAATAAACATGTAAAAGGTTCAAATTAGTGATGTGCTACTTGTTTTCCTTTGCCTCAGATGCTATTCAAATACTACCTTGACTGTCATATTTTTCCCATCCTTTACACATGTACACACACACACAAGGTATAATACAGAATATATACTACTTCGGACCCGTTTAAGAACATCAAGGTAACTATTTAGCCAGTAAAACTTAAATGAGGTCTCTCTTGTTCCTGTTTCCAAGAGAAAACATGGCCTCAGCTCACAAACTGCATGTGTTTTCTCCATCAGTAAGTACATGTCCTTTGTCAAAATAAACTAACCAAGAAAGTTTAAATGAATGATTCAGGACAACCCATCACCAAGTACTGGAAAATAACTCAGAGAATAACTTCTACAGACCGTGAGTCTGGAACACCAGGCTTTCATATAATGGGTGCTATGTGCTGTAATAAGAAATGGGGGGTGGAGGGAGAGCTGTTACCTGTATGGGTGCCATAGTGTCCTGTGAATTCAGACTCACCATACATGCTGAGATGCCCTGCTTTGGTGTCTGACTCCCCTACATGGAACCATCAAGCTCCTCAAGGACAACAGCTTAATATTCACCTTTTTACCTCTATACCCAACACAACTTAAATACCAAACAAATTGACTTATAGAACCAATAGGAGATGTCATAAATAGGGTAAGAAGGGCACAGCGTAACTGCTCACCATACTTGGGAAATGATTAAACTGATCTAAATAAGTGAGGCACAGATGTTGTCTGTGGGAAGCCTTCAGAAGAACTAAGATGAAACAGTGCAGAGAATATGCTCTCCTAAAGCAGAGAAGAGAACAAAGGGTAAGTGTCGTCAGCTAAAAGGACAGGAGGTCAGTTGAGAAGGGGACCCTTGCTTCAGCCATGGAGGACAAGGAAATGCCCTTCATTCCAGTGACCAAGCTTCTACACATGTGCAGCTCCAGGGGGAAGGGTGTTCCCAGCCTGAAGCTAATCCCCTAAGAAACCAGAAAAACCAAAACAAGCCCAGGCTGGGCACCGACCGTACCCTCCAGCGGCAGCTCACGCTCCACTGCCACCTCATGCTCTCTACTTCCTGCCTGCCCCTTCCTGAGATCTTGGTGACTGCCAGGCCAATTACATACCAGGAACGTGGGGGAGGAGAGAATGGCCATTTTCTCTCCACCCCTGACTCAGATCATCAGGAGGCTCTGCAGCGGTGGATGCCTATTGATATGTAAATGAACCAAGGCCAGGCCAGAGATTTGGAAATTCTGTCATTTACCGCACAACATGCTTGACACTGAATTTTGAATTTATCTTTGTGACACTTCCAGTTACTTTTGAACACAGCTCCTCTGACTTTTTTAGGTCATGAGAAGTTGTTAGCTAATAACCACTGTACCTGGCACATAATGACAGCACAAACATCATCAAATAAATAGATCTGAATTTTCCCTCTCAGACTGGCTGTTATTAACAGTAGGCTACCAATAGACTGAGCACTGGCCACATGCCATTCTTAACTGAGCTCAAGCCAGGGCAGTAACAATACTACCAGTAGAGTTAAAAACAACCACCATCAACATTGTGATACACCAGTAATTGCTCTCAGTTCTTCATATGCATTCACTCATTTAGTCCTCACTAGTCATCCTATGGATAGCTATATTTTTGTAGAAGAGGAAACCCCAAGCAAAAAAAGACAGGGAGGAATGAGAGAACCATGCAGACAAAGGTAATGGTTCCCTCCTCCCAAACTCTTATGGAGGAAGACCTAGCTGTTCACAACTGCCAAGTCATAGGGAGAATGGATCTCTTCACTGTGACAATTCACAAGAAAATGAGAGACCAAGAGTGGAGGGTATGGAACAAAGAAAGTGTATCAGTTGAAGGGTGTGGGTAATCTTCCTGGGATGCAGTGAGAAAAATCAGAAACAAGGAGGGGTCCCCATGGACAAGGAACAGCCATCAACTACCATGGTGGTAGCAATGTAGTAAAGACATGATTCTGTGTGCAGAAGTCAGGCTTAATAATTATGCTCCAAGTGTTATAACTTCTGGGAAATACCCCATGGATGGAGGGATGGAAATTACCAGTATCTTATCAAGTTGTTGGCTCCTCAGTTCCAGACTTGGCTTCACAGTCTAGGGAGTACTGGGATGAACCAAAAACTTATAGGGACAGGACTAGATTAAGCAAGGGCTGAGTGGCACCAGGCCAACTTGAACTTCTTCAAGTCACATATTTAATCCCATTTGGAGTTTGAGAACTCGCAGTTACTCAGACTCACACATTTATACCATGAAATTTCTAATGCAGCACTGAAATTCAGGTTACCTTAAGTAGTGTATGAGATTATCGAACTTAATTTAAATATCTTCCCTCTACCATGAACACCTGCTCAAGTCAGTGTGCTTTCTTTTACAGTCAGAAAAGAGTAAGAGCAAATCAGCACTACAGTTTTACTGATCTAATACATAACATATTTAATAGACAGGTAAAGTATATGAGAGGGTAAGGGGATTCCTCCTTCCTGGTAATTAACTAAAATCTACTTTTCTAGGAAAATGATGCCACATGGGGAAGGGAGGATAAGGCTTTAACCTTCTAAATTACAAGGAACCTGTAAATCTTCTGAAACTCTAAGTAACAGATTATGTGCAGGTGGGTTTTTTTTTTTTAGTGGAAAGGATAGCCTTAGCTTTTGTTTAATTGCAGAAGTAGTCAAGAATCCAGAAAAGATTAAGAAACATGAGTAAAGATAGGAAATCAGAATTAAGAAAATTTCCATAGTTTTTTACTTTCCACACTGATTTGAAGGAATACCAAAGAGCCTTTTCACCAGAGAGAAGTTAAACATCATTACTATTTGTGCTCTTTCCTTAGAAAATATACATTCATGTTATAGTGGCATGTATCATAACAAACTGTATGAGAGCTTGACTCTGATATTAGATCCCCAGGTTCAAATCCCAGACCCACGTTTTGCTAGCTGTATAAACTAGGACAAGCTTCCTAACTTCTGTCCTGCTCAGGTTTCTCTTCAGTGAAATGAATGCAATAGCATCTACCTTCTACCACTGCTGAAAGGATTAAATTACATTAATTTTACAAAGCCTTTATCAAAGCACCTGGCACTTAAGAAATGTAAGCTATGTTGGTTATGATTGTGTAGATGTGGCAAAATGTTACATTTAAAAAATAATTTCCAGCAATTTGCAAGGTTTCTTCAGAGATTCATGATGGCTCAGCTGTCAGTCATGAAGAATCTGGTTTCCACCTGCATTTGCTGCATTATCCTCTTGATTATTTTGGTAGGTACCAAGAAATCCATCATTCATATGCAGCCTTCGTTTTCCAGTGATGACCTATGGCCAGGTTTTGGGCCAGTTTTCTCAAACATGAGTTGTAATTTAATTTGAAGTAAAACTTGAAACTCTTGGCATCTACACTCCCTGTACTTGGCAAAATAGAACTTCCTATTCTTAAGACAAAAGGCTCAAAGAGTTCTTTTGAGTTTTCACAAAACAACATGTGTATGAGAAAGTAATTAGGTAATCCAAAGATATATAATTAAATTTCCCTTAAAATAAACATTCATTTGGCTCCTTTGTTTTTGATTAGAGAAGAAACATTTCCTAAGTTTTCTGAATGTTTAGGGGTAAGATATGTCAACAAAAAAAAGAATGAAAACATTTACCCAAAAATTGTTTATTTAGAAAGTGACTCATGGTTTGTCTTAAGGATTACCTACAGAGAAAGGGAAGAGAATTTACTCATGTAATGGGTCTATTCATTCCCTGAGAGCACGCAAGCAGCTTGTCTTAAAATTATTGTCCACAGAGACATAGAAAAGACCATGTGAATATAGGGCAGAGATACTAGAATCAAAAAAAAAAATTACAGTTCAATTTTTGGTGAAACTTACTTGTTTTTATACTGCCTCCTAAATTTTTATGCTCTGTTGTATTTTGTGAAAATGCCTTCGTATTTGGAAGTTAAGCTGAGGACATGTAGATCAGAAAACACAATCATTGTAGCATTGAAGGCTGCTTTTATTTTTTCTCAAGCCACTGACAATTGCAAGATTACACTTGTTAAAGCAACGAACTAAACTTAGAGGACAATGAATTCTCAAAAAGCCAATTTTAGCTCAATTCTGCATAAATAAAATAGCTTTAACTTTTGATCATTTCTGGCATGAAAGGTTCTAAATTGCCCCAAATAAATTTCATAGACCCACAAGGCTAGAGGGATTCACTACAAATAAACCTCTAGTCTATCTACCAGTTTCTGGGTCCAATAACTTTTATAGTCACTCAAAATTCCAAGTATTCTCACCAAAATTTTATTTTTAATAACACATCTGAGAAAATAAAACACATTCAGCTATAGTCCCTTTTATCTTGCCATCTATGAAATGTATTCATTGTTTAATCATGTTAAAAACCTGTAGGTGAATCAGTTTTTTTCCAGGCTGTCCAACACAAATGTCAAATTATTTACTGTTCTGAGTGGAATTATCTTGTTTACATAGGCACACTTCCATGCACAGATGATCTATCATTATGAAAATAGTTTTCTAACCATAGCAACTATTAGTTATTCCATCAGTCTATTCCTCAGCAGTGATCTGTTGCTCCATTTACAGAGTTAGGCAAAACTAACATTTCTAAGATATTGTTAGTGCCAACCTTCCTTTTAAGGGCTCACTTTAAATTCAACTTGAACTTATTAATTGCCTATTTTGTAGGAGACATCTTACTTTCTGCTTTCACACAATATAATATATAAACTGTCTTGAATGACATTACCTTACATATGTAATAAGACTCTTTACTATATCTTCATGATGACATCAATGCACAAGGAAATATAGGCTCATGCAAAAATAGTCTTCTGACTTTGGATTGTGAAATATTCTTTATTCCAAGTGCTGACCAATACAAGTGATATAAAAATATGATCTAAAAATTTTGCTATAACCAATATTAATTAATGTTCACCAAAAAGGAATTTTCAGAGCATCTTACAAAAATCTCCAATAAAGTTAAATAGAGTTACAATGAGTACACTCGAAAACCAAGATACAAAATATGAATATATACTTAGAAGTAACCAAGGCACCGAAGACACATGAATTATGTCTGTAATTGAGGAGACCAATCCCCTTCTATTTTATGGACTTTTCAGACTAAAAAATTAAAAACTAAGAGTGGAAGTGATAATTACATACAGACCCTGGCTACCAAGCTCATATGTTAGAAATCACCACACCTTCCCACATAACAATACATTTAAAAATTACAAACGTCTTAAATGTAAATTTCCCATCTACTAGACCATGTGAACTGTGATGAAAAGTGAAAATTCAGGTAGGTATTCAGATGCTTTGGGAGCATAACATACTTTTCCAAATACCCTGGTATTTAAGCCATCAAACTTTTTGAGCATCTTCTCTTGTCTATCAACATACACTCTCCTGACAATCACAAGACTTCTATTATCACCTCTGCAGAATTTCCAGATCTATAGTCCCATTCTGACATCTCTCTAGCACTAATATCTAACAACCTTTCTACTTTGATATCCAATCTGCACTTCAAGTTCCATATACACCAAAGTGAATATATTCTCATCCCTCTCACACATCCTCCTTTTCATGTACATACTAATTTGGTTTATGGCACCGGGAAAATCATCAATATTCACAATCACACTGGATGCCAAGTGGCATGCATCCTACAATTGTCAGACTAGAATACATACCCACCCTCGAATTTCATTCTCATGGTCATAATCCAAGCCCTTTTTTAAAACATTTTCTTACCTTTACTACTATAATACTTTCCTGCTTCCTACTTCTTTTTCTCCTCTGTGTATTCTTTTAAAGCCCTCATCCAACGCTTACCAGTGCATCTACCTTTACAGCCGTGCTTCAAAGGCTATTGTTAAATGAATGCCAGCTTTATAAACCAATCTCTTCTCACCTTCTGGAGCAAGCACACCACTGCACTTCCCTCCCCAGTCTTAAGAAAATGCTCCTACTGTATTCCAATCGTGTGGTTTGGATGAGAACCATTTTGTTTTAATGGAGTTTGCCCTACCCAGTATCCTGTCAAGTTTTAGTTGTGTTTTCTGCATTTTGCAACCCAAAGTGTCTCTGATACACAGCCTAAACTCCAGTTAGAATAAAAACATTGAGTATAAAGCTCAGTTCAATGCCATCTTGTCCAGAAGGCATTCCTGAATCTGCAAGCTTTCTATAAGCAATCTCCTCAGGTGTAATAGTTTATTTACATCTCTCTGGTAGCATTCTGCAATTTCTGTCAACTTCTGCAATGATATTAGTATTGTGTATATAACTTCCTCCCCTTCTAAACTCTTAAGAGGTAAAACCTTGTGTATAATAAGCCCCCAATAAATATTTGTTGAATAAATGATTGGATGGATGAAGAAACAAATCTTTGCAAAGAATTCTCTAAGGCTTTTGGTCCCTCCCAGATGTTTGGCATCACAGGGACATATCAGAAAAGGAAATAATTTGGTAATAAATGATGTTTTCCCTGAGCTTCCATTCAAATCATTGTAAACTAGTCATATCACCACAATGTTCTAGCTGCATGTTTATGCTGCCTTGACTTTTACCGCCAAACACCTGCAGTTAGCCGACCACGCATACCAAAGTGTTTTTAACATGACTCAACTGGTGTGGGGAGTTGACGACTTCTCAACATCCAGCCGAATACCAAACTAAATGTCAGTGTTTTCACAGGGACTCTTTTAATAACATGGGGAAGCCTGGGATTTCTCTTCTCTCATTAAGCAATGCCCTGGCCTGACTGTCTCTCATCCATTAGAACAAGACATCTCTGTGGGTGGTGCCTGAAAGGATCAGAAAGTCCTAAACATTTTTATTTTCAAACCCTGTACATTTAGGTTTTGACCTGTTATAGTTGCAGACAATTAGACTGAAAGAAAATGTGACTGATCCTTAGCTATTACAGTCTCTCTCATAGAGCACCTTCCTTTTCAATCAGTAGATTTCAAGTGAAAAATGCTACTAAAATTCTTTTTCCTTATAGAGCATCAGCAATACCAGCTACCCCACTACCTATCACTTTTCAATGAGGTTCCATAGCTTTAAAAATCCAGGTCAAATTGTTATGTGCTCAACACATCAAAAATACTTCCTCCAATAACTTAATGTTTTCAGATAGCCTAAGCTAGCTTTATACTCTTCAAGATTACCCCTATAAAATCAGTAACACATGGCCAAAATTTTATCCTGTAGAACACTATTTTATAAGGTTTGTAGTTTGGGTTTTTTTTTTTTTTTTTGCTTTTTTGACAAACAGACACAATAGTATTTCATTCAGATTTTGCATCCCTTAAGAAAACAACAGTAAGTAAGGAATGCATCACTTATATTGTACCTAGTAAATCAATGTATTCATTTTAAATGTAGTAGGATTATTAATGACCATATACATATAATACAAAGAAAAAAATTTTTGATCTGGAATTTTATATATATATATAGACACATACATATATAATATTTGTGTGTGTGTGTGTGTGTATATATATATTTCTTTCCTGAGCAAAACTCAAAACCATTTAACATATTGCTTATAAGAACCTTGCATATAAGCATAATCAATATCAAAATCTAACTTCAAAAGTATTAAATACCTACTATATGCATAATATGTCACTAGGTTAAAGTAGCATCACAGGGTTGACAAATATTTTCCCAGAGGCTAGTTGCATATTTTGATGGCTGTGTAGGAATAATATCAGTGTGCATCCTCAACAAATCTCCTTGGACATATTTCCTTGGGCTGCTTTTAAAACCAAAAGGTGAATGCACTGCATATATTCCTTGCCTTGTCTCTAGACTACATGTACCTAAGGTTGTGGCTTGTGTAGTATGCCTTGGAAAGTCCCATCCCCTAACCTCTAATCCACTAGCCTGATAATAAGATCTAAAGTTCCCACCATTATTATTGTTTTTTTAGGTTGTGTTATTTTATTTTTTTTCTCAGCATGGGTACATTTGACAGGTTGAGAAGAAAAGGGGAAATATCAGAAACTTAGAATTCATTTGTAGGGGATCTTCAAGGTACCTAAGTGGCCAGTTCCTCTCTAAACTACTATTCAAAGAAATTGCATTAAAACTTGCTGTTACCGGTTTCTCTGTAACACACGAATTTCCTTTTTTTTCTAATTTGATATTGTATGCAGGAAAAAGGTCTTCACGGGGTGTAGGCAAGGGACTCCGGCTACTTTGAACCTTTCCAAGCAGACCCCAGGGTTGTTTGGCTTGGACAGCTTCTGAACTTCTCCCTGGGATCTCACCCAGGGCAGGGCAGGTGGGGTTTCCCGGGGCCCTGGCTCTCTCCAGGTACTTTTGATCATCGCCATATGGAGCATTTTGCTGCTCCAGGATGAAATTAGCTAAGCACATGAAAGCTGCCATCCCCTTGAAACCTAGACAAAAATAAGCCAAAAATTGATAGTCTAGCTGTCACTACAATTCAAATTCATAGCATTTGATTCAATATGCATTTATCAAAAAAAATATGATGCTCGAAAACAGAGGGAGCCAAGATGGCGGCGTGAGTAGAGCAGGGAAATCTTCTCCAAAAACCACATATATCTATGAAAATATAACAAAGACAACTCTTCCTGGAATAAAGACCGGAGGACACAGGACAACATCCGGACCACATCCACACCTGCGAGAACCCAGTGCCTCACAAAGGGGGTAAGATACAAGCCCCAGCCCGGCGGGACCCGAGCGCCCCTCCCCCCAGCTCCCGGCCGGAGAAGAGCAGGCAGAGCGGGAGGGAGACGGAGCCCAGGACAGCCGAGCACCCAGCCCCAGCCATCCGGGCCAGAGCGCAGACACAGTGCGTGCGCGGGGGACCCTGACTACTAGGAAAACAGGGCAGTAGGAGCAGTGAGTGGGCACTGGAGGCCTGGCGCCGGAGGACATAAGAAAAGTGAGCGGCCTTTTTTTTTTTTTTTTGGCTGTTTTGTTTTGGTGAGCGCTTTCTGTAAGTCTTAAAAGAATAGGGATCCCAATACTAGGGAAACAGGGCAGCAAGACTGGTGAGCAGATGCCTGAGGCTGGCGCCGGAGAATAAAGAAGAACAAGCAGCCATTTTTTATTTTTTATTTATTTATTTTTTTAATTAAAAAAAATTTTTTTTATGTGTGTGTGGTCGTTTTGTTTTGGCGGGTGCTTTTTGGAAGTCTTAAAGGGGCAGGGCAGGTCACTTAATCCAGAGGTAGGGAATCCGGGGATCTCTGGGCACCCTAATCCCTGGGCTGCAGGGAGCACGGAGGCCCCTTACGGAGATAAACAGCCTCCCAGCAGCTCCTGCTCCAACGCGACTCCACCATTTTGGAGTAGCTGCCCGAGCCAGGCCACGCCCACAGCAACAGCGGAGATTAACTCCATAGCAGCCGGGCAGGAAGCAGAAGCCCTGTCTGCGCGCAGCTGCCCAGCACAAGCCACTAGAGGTCGCTGTTCTCCCAGGAGAGGAGGGCCATAAACCAACAAGAAGGGAAGTTCTTCCAGCCATCAATCATCCCAGCTCTGCAAACTATTCCTATCACAATGAAAAGGCAAAACTACAGGCAGACAAAGATCACAGAGACAACAGAGAAGGAGACAGACCTAACCAGTCTTCCTGACAAAGAATTCAAAATAAAAATCATAAACATGCTCACAGAGATGCAGAGAAATACGCAAGAGATATGGGATGAAGTCCGGAGAGAGATCACAGATGCCAGAAAGGAGATTACAGAAAAGAAACAAACTCTGGAAGGGTTTATAAGCAGAATGGATAGGATGCAAGAGGCCATTGATGGAATTGAAACCAGAGAACAGGAACGCATAGAAGCTGACATAGAGAGAGAGAAAAGGATCTCCAGGAATGAAACAATATTAAGAGAACTGTGTGACCAATCCAAAAGGAACAATATCCGTATTATAGGGGTACCAGAAGAAGAAGAGAGAGGAAAAGGGATGGAAAGTATCTTGGAAGAAATAATTGCTGAAAACTTCCCCAAACTGGGGGAGGAAATAATCAAACAGACCACGGAATTACACAGAACCCCCAACAGAAAGGATCCAAGGAGGACAACACCAAGACACATAATAATTAAAATGGCAAAGATAAAGGACAAGGAAAGAGTTTTAAAGGCAGCTAGAGAGAAAAAGGTCACCTATAAAGGAAAACCCATCAGGCTAACATCAGACTTCTCGACAGAAACCCTACAGGCCAGAAGAGAATGGCATGATATATTTAAAGCAATGAAACAGAAGGGCCTTGAACCAAGGATACTGTATCCAGCACGACTATCATTTAAATATGATGGTGGGATTAAACAATTCAAAGACAAACAAAAGCTGAGGGAAATTGCTTCCCACAAACCACCTCTACAGAACATCTTACAGGGACTGCTCTAGATGGGAGCACTCCTAGAAAGAGCACAGAACAAAACACCCAACATATGAAGAATGGAGGAGGAGGAATAAGAAGGGAGAGAAGAAAAAAGAATCTCCAGACAGTGTATATAACAGCTCAATAAGCGAGCTAAGTTAGGCAATAAGATACTAAAGAGGCTAACCTTGAACCTTTGGTAACCACGAATTTAAAGCCTGCAATGGCAATAAGTACATATCTTTCAATAGTCACCCTAAATGTAAAAGGACTGAATGCACCAATCAAAAGACACAGAGTAATAGAATGGATAAAAAAGCAAGACCCATCTATATGCTGCTTACAAGAAACTCACCTCAAACCCAAAGACATGAACGGACTAAAAGTCAAGGGATGAAAAACATATTTCAGGCAAACAACAGCGAGAAGAAAGCAGGGGTTGCAGTACTAATATCAGACAAAATAGACTTCAAAACAAAGAAAGTAACAAGAGATAAAGAAGGACACTACACAATGATAAAGGGCTCAGTCCAACAAGAGGATATAACCATTCTAAATATATATGCACCCAACACAGGAGCACCAGCATATGTGAAACAAATACTAACAGAACTAAAGGGAGAAATAGACTGAAATGCATTCATTCTAGGAGACTTCAACACACCATTCACCCCAAAGGATAGATCCACCGGGCAGAAAATAAGTAAGGACACGGAAGCACTGAACAACACAGTAGAGCAGATGGACCTAATAGACATCTATAGAACTCTACATCCAAAAGCAACAGGATATACATTCTTCTCAAGTGCACATGGAACATTGTCCACAATAGACCACATACTAGGCCACAAAAAGAGCCTCAGCAAAATCCAAAGTATTGAAATTCTTCCAACCAACTTTTCAGACCACAAAGGTATAAAACTAGAAATAAATTCTACAAAGAAAGCAAAAAGGATCACAAACACATGGAGGCTTAACAACATGCTCCTAAATAATGAATGGATCAATGAACAAATTAAAATAGAGATCAAGGAATATATAGAAACAAATGACAACAATAACACAAATCCCCAACTTCTGTGGGACGCAGAGAAAGCAGTCTTAAGAGGAAAGTATATAGCGATCCAGGCACACTTGAAGAAGGAAGAACAATCCCAAATGAATAGTCTAACATCACAATTATCGAACTTGGAAAAAGAAGAACAAATGAGGCCTAAAGTCAGCAGAAGGAGGGACATAATAAAGATCAGAGAAGAAATAAATAAAATTGAGAAGAATAAAACAATAGCAAAAATCAATGAAACCAAGAGCTGGTTCTTTGAGAAAATAAACAAAATAGATAAGCCTCTAGCCAGACTTATTAAGAGAAAAAGAGAATCAACACAAATCAACAGAATCACAAAGGAGAATGGAAAAATCACGACAGACTCCACAGAAATACAAATAATTATTAAAGACTACTATGAAAATCTATATGCCAACAAACTGGAAAACCTAGGAGAAATGGACAACTTCCTAGAAAAATACAACCTTCCAAGACTGACCAAGGAAGAAACACAAAAGTTAAACAAACCAATTACGAGCAAAGAAATTGAAACGGTAATCAAAAAACTACCCAAGAACAAAACACCCGGTCCGGACAGATTTACCTTGGAATTTTATCAGACACACAGAGAAGACATAATACCCATTCTCCTTAAAGTTTTCCAAAAAATAGAAGAGGAGGGAATACTCCCAAACTCATTCTATGAAGCCAACATCACCCTAATACAAAAACCAGGCAAAGACCCTGCCAAAAAAGAAAATTACATACCAATATCCCTGATGAATGTAGATGCAAAAATACTTAATAAAATATTAGCAAACCAAATACAAAAGTATATCAAAAGGATCATACACCATGACCAAGTGGGATTCATCCCAGGGATGCAAGGATGGTACAACATTCGAAAGTCCATCAACATCATACACCACATCAACAAAAAGAAAGACAAAAACTACATGATCATCTCCATAGATGCTGAAAAAGCATTTGACAAAATTCAGCTTCCATTCATGATAAAAACTCTCAGCAAAATGGGAATAGAGGGCAAGTACCTCAACATAATAAAGGTCATATATCATAAACCCACAGCCAACATTATACTGAATAGTGAGAAGATGAAAGCTTTTCCTCTGAGATCGGGAACTAGACAGGGATGCCCACTCTCCCCACTGCTATTTAACATAGTACTGGAGGTCCTAGCCAGGACAATCAGACAAAACAAAGAAATACAAGGAATCCAGATTGGTAAAGAAGAAGTTAAACTGTCACTATTTGCAGGTGACATGATATTGTACATAAAAAACCCTAAGACTCCTCCCCAAAACTACTAGAACTGATATCGGAATACAGCAAAGTTGCAGGATACAAAATTAACACACAGAAATCTGTAGCTTTCCTATACACCAACAATGAACCAATAGAAAGAGAAATCAGGAAAACAATTCCATTCACAATTGCATCAAAAAGAATAAAATACCTAGGAATAAACCTAACCAAAGAAGTGAATGACCTATACTCTGAAAACTACAAGTCACTCTTAAGAGAAATTAAAGGGGACACTAACAAATGGAAACTCATCCCATGTTCGTGGCTAGGAAGAATTAATATCGTCAAAATGGCCATCCTGCCCAAAGCAATATACAGATTTGATGCAATCCCTATCAAATTACCAGCAACATTCTTCAATGAACTGGAACAAATAATTCAAAAATTCATATGGAAACACCAAAGACCCCGAATAGCCAAAGCAATCCTGAGAAAGAAGAATAAAGTAGGGGGGATATCACTCCCCAATTTCAAGCTCTACTATAAAGCCATATTAATCAAGACAATTTGGTACTGGCACAAGAACAGAGCCACAGACCAGTGGAACAGACTAGAGACTCCAGACATTAAGCCAAACATATATGGTCAATTAATATTTGATAAAGGAGCCATGGACATACAATGGCGAAATGACAGTCTCTTCAACAGGTGGTACTGGCAAAACTGGACAGCTACATGTAGGAGAATGAAACTGGACCATTGTCTAACCCCATATACAAAAGTAAATTTAAAATGGATCAAAGATCTGAATGTAAGCCATGAAACCATTAAACTCGTGGAAAAAAACATAGGCAAAAATCTCTTAGACATAAACATGAGCGACCTCTTCTTAAACATATCTCCCCGGGCAAGAAAAACAACAGCAAAAATGAACAAGTGGGACTATATTAAGCTGAAAAGCTTCTGTACAGCAAAAGACACCATCAATAGAACAAAAAGGAACCCTACAGTATGGGAGAATATATTTGAAAATGACACATCCAATAAAGGCTTGACTTCCAGAATATATAAAGAGCTCACACGCCTCAACAAACAAAAAACAAATAACCCAATTAAAAAATGGGCAGAGGAACTGAACAGACAGTTCTCCAAAAAAGAAATACAGATGGCCAACAGACACATGAAAAGATGCTCCACATCGCTAATTATCAGAGAAATGCATAACTACAATGAGGTATCTCCTCACATCAGTAAGGATGGCTGCCATCCAAAAGACAAACAACAACAAATGTTGGTGAGGCTGTGGAGAAAGGAGAACCCTCCTATACTGCTGGTGAGAATGTAAACTAGTTCAACCATTGTGGAAAGCAGTATGGAGGTTCATCAAAATGCTCAGAACAGTCTTACCATTTGACCCAGGAATTCCACTCCTAGGAATTTACCCTAAGGATGCAGCAACAAGTTTGAGAAAGACCAATGCACCCCTATGTTTATCGCAGCACTATTTACAATAGCCAAGAATTGGAAACAACCTAAATGTCCATCGGTAGATGAATGGATAAAGAAGATGTGGTACATATACACAATGGAATACTACTCAGCCATAAGAAAAGGGCAAATCCTACCATTTGCGGCAACATGGATGGAGCTGGAGGGTATTATGCTCAGTGAAATAAGCCAAGCGGAGAAAGAGAAATACCAAATGATTTCACTCATCTTTGGAGTATAAGAACAAAGGAAAAACTGAAGGAACAAAACAGCAGAGGAATCACAGAACCCAAGAATGGAATAACAGGTACCAAAGGGAAAGGGACTGGGGAGGATGGGTGGGTAGGGAGGGATAAGGGGGGGGAGAAGTAGGGGGGTATTAAGATCAGCATGCATAGGGGGAGAAAGGGGAGGGCTGGACAACACAGAGAAGACAAATAGTGAATCTACAACATTTAGCTATGCTGATGGACAGTGACTGTAAAGGGGTTTATAGGGGTGACCTGGTATAGGGGAGAGCCTAGTAAACATAATAATCTTCATGTAAGTGTAGATTAAAAATAACAAAAAAAAAAAAAGAAAGAAAAGGGGGATTACTCCATGATAGGATAAAACTAACTGTAAATCAACGATTAATGAATGCCTTAAATATCCTTAACTTTGACCACTTAAAGAGTGTCAGATGATCGGCTATGGAGGTACACTTTTCTGATAATATTCTTTTCTCTTAAAAAAAAAAAAAAAAAAAGCGGTTCCTGTGTGGTGACCTCCAGTGAGTTCTACACAATGGTACAAAGGGCATATCAAAGTGTAGGCAAAGGGTCTGTTTGTGTTTATACAGAGGATCAAAGCCTAATTTGGCTTCCCAGAAAATGAACTAAGATACGATATGAAGAAGAACTTCCAACATCAGCACTCTCTGGAAGACTCATGCCAGAAGATGATCATCAAAAAATCCCAACAAAGATCCACGCACTGCTACAGCTGTAGATGCACTCATCCCACCAGTTCCTGGACTTGCCATGGGAATGAGGAAGGAGATATCTAAGCTGGCCTGTGCATACAGTAAAACAATAAATTTGACTGGATCTATACTGTCGGAACTCAACCAAGAATTAGGAGAAGTGCAAGTTGCAGCACTCCAAAATCTTGCGACTATAGACTATCTACTGTTAAAGAACATATGGGATGTGAACAATTCCCAGGAATGGGCTGTTTTAATTTGTCTGATTTCTCTCAGACTGTTCAAGTACAGTTGGACAATATCCATCATATCATAGACAAATTTTCAGAAATGCCTAGGATGCCGAACTGGTTTTCTTGGCCTCACTGGAGATGGCTGGTAACTATAGATCTGCTTTGGTTATGTAACTATATTCCTGTTATGTTAATGTGTGTGTGCAATTTAATTAGTAGTTTAAAACCTATACATGCTTAAATTACTCTACAAGAAGATATGTCAAAGAAATAATCAATCTCCCCATGTTTTCTTCCGTCTGCTACCTCCATAGCTTTTCTTCTTCCTTCCTAATTACAACCCTTAAATAGAATTCGTGCCTCATATCAAATTTACCGAGTATCATAATTCCTTCAAGTACTAAAGATACCTCAAGAAAAATGCTGGGCATAGAAGCCACAGGGCATAAATCTGCATAGAAGTAAAAAGCTAACCTTTTCAAACAATATGGCTTCTCCTCTCTCACTTACCTACTTTACATTTCCCTGTAGGGCCCCGGAAGATGACTGGTTAGCCAGAGATGGGTAAGATTCCTCAAGGGAGGAACAACCTAAGACAGGCACAGTTGCAGGGGAGTCATCAGGTGAGAAATTGGGGATCAACAGAGGTGAGGCTTAGAACCCTACCCCCACTGTTTTGAGAGAAATCTTCTGTATCCGTGGATGTTTCTTGCCCTTGTCTAGCTTGGATTAACACATAGTCTACAGGCACACACCTGATCATCTACATTTGCTCTCTTACAACACTAAGCTATGTTTCTACGTTTATCTTGCATCTACCTACCACTTCAGCATTTTATTAAAAATAATAATAATAATAATAAAGGGAGAAATGTGGGATCCACATATAAATCAAGTATAAAAATCAAACGAATATTCATATTTGACCTGATTGTTTATGGTTCATAATGCGTGATCAAAACCGAAAGTTTCTGTGATGACTGCCCTTGCACTGTTCACCATGCAAGAACTTATTCACTATGTAAGAATTTGTTCACCATGTAAGAACTTGTTCATTATACTTTCGAAGATTGGAGACTGTTGAGAATTAGGCTTGGGGTTGATTAATGATTGTGCATTGAGTCCCCTATACAGAATTTTATTGTTGTTAACAACCATTTGATCAATAAATATAAGATATGCCCTCTCAAAAAAAAAAATGTAATAGGTTAAGTAATGTAATATTTAATTAAATCATAATTAAAGTAAATGTATCACCAAATTAAAAAAATATGTACAAAATAAGTCATCTTTACATCAATACAATGAAATACTAAAATATAATAAATGTATTTGAAATTAAAAAAATAAAAAAATAAAAATAAATTTAAAAAAATATGATGCTCAAGTCACTGAACACAACCTCAAGAAGTTTCACGCATTGCAACAGGGCAAAATCTCACAGAAACCTAGATACCATGTCTTTTAATTTTTGCCTGTGGAAGAAAGCAGCTGGAAAATGGATTCTTGGTTATCCTTAATTTGGTTTGTGATGGGATCCAGGTCTTCATAGCCTTGAGAGGAAATATAGAAGACCAGCAAAATAAGAATAATTTTTGAAGTTACCAAGTGCAGTAATTCAAGGCTGTCAAGTACTCTTAATAAATTTGAATGATTACTATTGATTATTACTATTACTTTCTACTTAACAACTGAAACTACAGTGTTTTTTCCACCTGTGGGAATTTGAGACACAAGAGTACTAGCATTTGTTGGGCAACTAATCCATGTGGGCACTATGCTAGGGATTAGGTATGCATCTTTTTGCTTAGAGCAGTGCTAAGACTGACCTTGGCAATCTACAATGTTGATAAGAAGACCAGAATGTATTAATTCCTTCAGATCTCCATGAAATAACTCTTAACTTTGTGTGAAGCAAATTCTCAGAACACTAAACACACTCACCTTCAAACTGAAAGGTAAGTGCTCACGAATTCTGAATTATCAGCTACTTGGGACTCACTCTACCAGAGCCGGGCAGAGCCATGTTGGAGGTGAGGCAAAAGAAAAATATGTGAATATCTATACACATTTATGACAATATTCTTCCATACTTTGAACCAACTTGGAAAAAAGTTAATAAATTTTGACACTTAAAATACTGTTCACACATCATTGTCAACCCTTATAGACCACCTTGCAGAGGCCACGAGAGCCACGCTGGCTGGGAACTCTGGGCTGATCGGGAATAATTGTTTCAGTTATGCAATAATGCCAGGTGGTAATGCAAATAAGCAACAGCTGCCTTATTTAAAATTTTTACTTTGTTCATCATAGATTTTCTGCATTAAGTTTTACTTGTTTTTAAAATATTGCATGAAAATACTATTTTATTACTGAGTTTTTTGGTGCCCCCTTAAATTTTGAGTGGTACTAATCCTAGCCCAACCCTGTCATTTTTGTAATTTATCTAAGGTTGATTTCCATCTCAAAGTTTCTTTCACATATAGCCTATACATTGAACCAAGCCTCTGGTACCTTTTTCAGGAAGTAGGATCAGGTGGTTAAAAAGTCAGACAATGGATGGAAAAAAAGTTTTACAAAATGAACATTGAAATGCAAAACAAAACAAAACAAAAAGCAATGTGCTAATATTTGAGTGTTAACAGTATTTCTCTAGCAGTTTTTCACTGTGACATTTTGAATGGTTTAACCTTATTTTGATTTAGTGGTGTTATAACTCTTTCATATTTTCAGAGATATTTTATACAAGTATCTATCCATGTTTTTATTTAAAGCCCAGCTGTGTCTTAGATCCCTAGTATAGTTTTAAAAGAAATAAATTTTTTGAAAACAATTAGTAAGCCATTAAAAATGAGAAAACTAATAGGTTTTTGTGACTTTTTGTCACTGTATATGCAGAGCCCATGAGTAATACAGGGAGTCTGGTTAACCTTACCTCTAGGTTATTTCACATGGAAGATGCCACCTATTGGGTGACTAACTGAACACATTTGCCTCAACTAGGTGGTGTGGATCAACTATGCAGAGATACAGTGAAAGGGTGTCTTTCAGTGGATGTTTCTTTAAAAAAAAAAAGAGTACTTATTATTTATATACACAATAGGCTCACTCAAAGACAGAAAAACATATCCACTGAATTTGCTCTAAATCTCAGAGTGAAGAAACAACCCATAAGAAACCAACTGGCTAAATAAATTCCTCTAAGTCCTCTAGAAAACTGAGCAAACATTTGAGGTTCAAAAATTATGACCTAACCTAGGTATATCTGCACATCAGTAAATGAACTCAGAGAATTCATTTTATGCATTCATTTCCTACAGCTAGAAACCTAGGACTAAAAATAAGGTACTAGAATCATAATTTGGCTCGGATTTGTTAGATCCTAGGGGAGTTATAACACTGTTTACAATAAAGCATTCCAAGACTAAAAGAATCAACAGTCTGTGTTCTCCTGTGTTTCTAAATTTCCTTTTGTATTCCAAAATACCATTGTATTTATATACTATATCTTGCCATTGTTCATTAAGAGGCAAATCATTGCTTTTATTTGTCCAGGGTATATGACTTTTTGTATACAGTTGACTCTGTCCTTCATTGCAGTAATTAATTTTGATTTTCTACATTTAGCTTTCTCCCCTTCCCTCCTTATTTTCCCCAGAGAAAATAGGTGCCCTTTATACCTTAGCACACTTAGGGAATCATTTTTAAATTTGGACTTCCAAGAAAACATTTCAGGTTTGTCTGTATAATTTTTGTTTTCTGATAAACTAACTCATCTGTGATCTTCAGTCAGACCTTCTTTGAACCCCAATTTCAACACAGACAAGCCAAGTGACCCTAGTGGAGGCAAATCACATTACCCCACTGACCTTTCTCATCAGCTTCCTGTAGATAGTAGCACCTATCTCAAAGTAGAATTGTAAGGATTAAAGTCTAAGTGCATCTAAGGTGCTTACTACCTAGCACCAGCAAGTCTCAAACAGTTCGGCTCAACATATATTACTTTCCATCCTTTCCCTGGGAAGAGGCTAGCCAGGCAGGGACTCCTGGGGCAATTTACTTATCTGGGATGAAATGCAATATATCTCACACAAAATCCACAGAGAACAAGGTGGACAGTAAGCATAGGCTACTACTTTTTGGGCAATCTAAATGGTGTATTTTTTTGTTTTTTGTTTTTGCCTTTTTGGCTTTTGCTAGTTTTGGCAGAAATTCAACCAAAACCTGACTCTGCCCCATCTTTCACAAAATTTCCCTAGAGGGGATATAAACTGATTTTTTTTTTCCATTTCTTTGGCCATTTTCCAGTTCTCTAAGGGTCATATTTGCTGAAGTATGCACTAACTTTTTTGCTCTTTTCCCCTTTAGGAAGGTCCAAGATGGAATCCTAATTTCTTGAACACTGAATTTTTATTCAACTCCTATCACAAGTTTTTATGACCCATGATGAGAAAAGACTTTCAGAAAAGACCCCCGAGACGACAGCACACCACTGCTTACAGGTACCAGTTTCTGAAAGACAATGGAATAAAAACTGCTACATCGCCAACTTCAAACACCTCCTTGGTTTCTACATCAAATAACAAAGATACCTGAAAATTTTTTATTCTTTATTCCAACTTCTAGACAGACTTTTTTTGCTCTCTTCAACAAAAAGCTAACTTCCTTTTCCTTTACTCATTCCCAGTGGGGCAAATCCTCATTCTGTTCCCAAAACCCTTCAGCTCCCTGCCTGGGGCAAAGCACTATCTGATGTTAGTGCTTGCTCCAAATCTGGTCCAAAAATGCAGGGACAGGACTCAGGGATGAAACTGTAAACCCGGCCATGAAATTTAATATTTATAACCTCAGACTTACTTCCCATGATGTTACAAGTAGAGGAATGAAAATATATCATCATTTCAGCAAAACTCTTGTTATTCTTGCTAGCTTCATCATTCATTTATTTAGAGATGGTTGACAAGATGGAGGTGGAGGAGAAGACTGTAGAAACTAGACTTGCAGATCCAATCCTGTTTTTCTCTAAAGGACTTAGTCTAACATATCCCACATGTTTTGTTTTCACAGATTTTTCAATTCTTCCTCATCAGGTTTAACCACACTGTATATCATATTTTTGTCAATCCAAAATATTCTTGTGACACTCTGAAAATTGACTTTTCTGAATCAAAGTGAAATTGACACAGACTATTAATGAAACTAATAAATCAGTGTAAGTGTCCTTTAATCACAGATAACATTGATTAAATCCCTGTTCTTGTCAACAATTAAACAATTACTAATTGTTTTCCCAGCCTTAATGGGGAAACACTTGGGTGAGTTTTGATTCCCTTTCAACACCTCGAAAATGAAAGATTTTGTGACTATCTAAGGGTGATTTATAGCTACCCCAAATCAGTACTTCTAGATTAGTATGGATGCTTTTTCTTTTCTCTTTCCTTATGCTCTTTTTTCCTCTGTATTTCCTAAATTTTTTACAATAAGCAAGTACTATTTAAATACTTTAATCAAATGAAGTTCAAGCTAACTTTCCCCAAGGACAATATTCCTCAGTTTTGTGGAGGAGGTATCTTTTGAACAAGATTCTGAATGGAGGTAGTGTTATCATTTGGCAAAGAGAGAGGACAACAACGTTCAGAGAGCAGTGACAGATCAGGATTATTTCTCAGGAAGCAGTCTGCTGGCCAACTTTGAAGCACATTTGAAAGTACTTAGAACTGAACAAAAATTTGTATTCATCTAATTTTCTCTATAATACAAAAGCAAATTTGTGTTTTAAATAGATGATTCCTACATCAATGTCTGCACAAGCTAGATGTTTTGCTAATATATTTTCTTTGGTTGATTGCTGATTACTGCTCTATCCAGTTCATTGACTTTCAACTCTTTTTGTTCATAACCCACTGTAAGAAATGTGTTTTATATGACAACTCAGGACACACATCCATACACATGTGCACATAAATACTTTCACATCATACACCTGGTTCTATAGTTTTAAAAACACTAGTACATTCTTCAGTAACAAAATCCCTCTGCCTGAAAGAGGAAGTATAGCAAATATATTATTGCAACAGTCCTGGCTTAATATGAAAATGCCTGGACCCATGGAAATACAAAAGACAAAATAATGTTACAGAAACAGAATCACCAGGACTTATTTAGGGACTTTTTGATGGAGTCAGTAGAGAACTGAAGATGACTCCAGTGCTATGCACCTAAAGGATCTGAGGCCAGTTACTCCATGTGTAGTGTTGGAAACATCAAAAATGGGTAATGATTTGTGGGCATGAGATGACCTCTTACTTCTTATTTCAGACTGAAATTTGCCATCAAATTTTCATCCATTTCAAAATGATCAAAGATCTCAATTTTCCTGTTTCACTTTATGATTTTATGTCTTTTATTATAACCATTACATAGGGAGTTATTCTAATTTCTACTTACTTCATCATTTACCACAGTACTGAGTGTGTTATTTCAAAGAACATATGTGCCAGACATGTTAAAAAATGAACTGGTTTAACAAAATATGCTTCTTAAAAAGTTGCATGTGTGCAGTTTTCTCCTCCTTATTCTCCAGCTCTCAGTAACAACTGAAAGACATGTTCTCTAATTGAAGGGGAAGGGATTTGATCTAAGACAGAACTTAGTTCAAATCCCAGCTCCTGACATTTAATAGTCCTATAATCTTGGAAAAGGGCATAGTTTCTTGATTAACCAGAATGATTTCAGTGGCAAGTGACAGAATCCCAAATTAACCTGGTTTGAGCAAAAAGAGAAATTGTTGGCTCACATGACTAAGTCATCATCTTGTAAATATTGATTCCAGGAATCTATGATTCTTTCTATTCATATCCTCTTTTTCTCTCTGTTGACTTTACTTGCAATCTCAGAATACCTCTTTTGTGATAGGGAAAAAGACCTTTAACAGCTCCAATTTACATTCTACAGCTTAACAATTCCAAAAGAAACAGAATTGCTTTCCCAGTTGTTCGAGAAAATGTCCTGAGGCTACTGCTGATTGGTTCTAACTTCCCTGAGTTGGACCATATGCCCACCTCTGAGCAAATCTCTGCAGCAAAGAGAAAGTGCTGCCCTCTGTTATCCAGGATCAGTGGACTAGGAGCGCACTCCCCCACACCCTGAGTCAGGGGAGGAGCCAGCCCACATGGATGGACAGTAAGAGTTTGCCAAAGCACAATTAAGATATATTTTAAAGGAAAAGAAAAGACAAAAACAGATGTCCACTTTATCTCTTAAATCTTTAGCTCTCTTATATCTAAACTATGGGTGATACTGTATAAGGTTAAAGTAACCTTTAGAAACAGCAAGCAGGAAAAGACCATGGCAAAACTGTAGGAACTCAATGGGAGAGCAAATGATAAATGATAAAGTAAATGGGATAAAATAGTAACAAAAGGTGAATTTGGATAGAAGGATAGTATTCCTTTTATGGTTTTTATACTTTCTTAAGTTTGAAATAATTTCAATATAATTTTTTTTTAAAAAGAGTAGGTTCTCAATAACTACTATTAATATTTCTCCTAAGCCTAGCTCAACAATATTCATGGTTTATGAAATCTTTATAGGATAGCATTGCTTTTGGTCCTCCTCAGTGTGTGAGAATCTTGCACTATTATCAAAGGCAATTTAACACAGATGTTGAGTGCCAGAGTATTTAAACAAACGACTTAAAAATTCACTGAAAGTGTTGGGAAGGAACTCAGCTTAGACATGCAGGGAAGTCAGAGTGAAGGAATTCATTAAAGCAAGAGTGGAAGGGAATGGCAGTTGCCTTGCAGGCAGCAGACAGCAAGGAGGAACAGAGGGAGGAAAGGGAAGCTCACTGAACTGCTTGGCATAGGGCACATCCCCTGCCAACTCCTAAAGCCAGGGTCACCTGGTGTCCAGTGTCCATTTGAATCTGCATGGCGTGGGAACTAAGTCCCTACCACCCCAGGATTTGGGGGAGCCACAGAGCACTGGATGGATATTATGTTCTGAGAACTTCCCAAAGGTAAAGAAAGGAGATTTTCAGGCAGGCTACTAAAGAGCATGATCACATAGCTGCAGTTCTGTCTGGGTCACCCAGGCAATGGGAACTTGCAAGCCCAAATCAGAGCTCTCAGTAGCCCTTCCCTACTTATTTGGAGTAGAACAGAGTGAAGACTTATGCTTAAGTCTGGAGAATAGAATGAAATAGTGAAGTGACAAAGAAGCTCAACACTGGTAGAGCACAGAGACAAAATGTAATAAGTTGGGCAGTGAGATGTCTTTATTTAAGGCAAAAGGTACACACCCAAAGGGGAGTGCAGGCAACCTCAGAGAGGAAGCACGCTTAAGGGTTTAAGGTCTGGAGTTTTATGGGGCTTTTTGGGTAGGAGTCAGCATAAGGCATGATGTATACAGGTGATTCATTAATTCCTTTGTAGTTTTGTCTTAAGGATAGGGTTATTTAAGTGACTGTGTTGACCCCGATCTTGACATTCTTTATCTACATAGGTTCATTTACACTTCAGAGGTCTATCTCCTGTCCTGGTTACTAAGTTACTTAATTGATTAAGGGGCTGGAAGAAGATGAAGAACCGCCTATAGATTAAGTTAAAGAATAAATTGAGCCTTTTTAACAGGCTAAGTAGATTTTATAATGGCATGACCCTTGCCCCATTTCCCCAATCTACCTCATGAGGTAAGGCAGAGAAGTCCTTGACTGCCAACCTTTGGCCTTCGAGGCCTGTTCTAATTGGTACAATGAAGACATGGGCTGTGCTCTGATGTTTTTCTTTATCTGGGGAATTGTTTTTCATCTGGGGAATATCTGGACATTCCAAGTCACTCCTGGCCTTTGAAACTTCAACTAATTAACTCTGTGGGTCTTCTGGCTCTCTGGTTTTATCTGACTGACTCTTTGAGTCCCTTTTATTGGGCTTTACTGGCTTTATTCTCTCTCCACCCTGCTCATGTCTATCTTTCTGCCTAACAAAACTAGGTGAAACTAGAATACTGTCACATTCATAATTTGACATCAAGCATCATAAATATTTAAAAAGGCAATCTGGGAAAAGAATATTGATCACCAGAGACTCAGAGTTCCTTTGGAAAATGATTTTATTCTAAATGTGAGGTTCTTGGCATTAGATGGAGAAATTCATTCAGCCACTCAAGTGACAGGAAAGTAAGAGAAACAGAAGCCATGAAAGGGCATTCTAAAGATAAAGAAGTGGGAGTTAACCATTTTTCTTGAGACAGAAAGACAAGGAATAGAAAATGTCTAGAAACAACCAGAACCCATTCAGGAATTTAAAAAAATCATATATTTGAATTTACAAAAGAGGAAAATTTCTATGAGTCACAAAAAATGAATGTAATACTATCTGGACTCTAGATCTGCATATGGAGCCAAAAGATATCATGATGTATCACATAATCAGAAGTGGTTTATACAGTGTGATGTGAACAGCTCTGGAATCCCCCTTCTGGTGAGGAATTAATTACAGAATCCTTAGAACTGAGAAGAGTCAGGCTATACAAATCTTGAGATCATCAGATTAACCAGCCCATATGGAGGAGTCTATTTTCTCGTAGTTGAGAGCCAAACCACCATCACAGGCCCTGGAAAATGTAGCTACATTTACAGTAAGAGTTGAGCAGCTTGCATTAAAAGTGGGACACAGGATGCAATGCCTATTCCCAAAATTTACTGTCCTAAAAACTTTTTCAGTGTACTATTTATACTCTTCAGCTTGCTAAAGAGGAAAAGAGCATGTGGAAATGGTCATGAAGAAACAA
Source organism: Manis pentadactyla (assembly GCF_030020395.1). Lineage (NCBI taxonomy): Eukaryota > Metazoa > Chordata > Mammalia > Pholidota > Manidae > Manis > Manis pentadactyla. The sequence goes on from NC_080019.1 coordinate 88,126,589, forward strand.
GAGAAAACAAAACAAACAAACAAAAAATCACACACAAAGCAGTGCAGTAAAAGGAAAACAGGGTAAGCACCATAGATAAACCTGATGTATTTCAATTTTGTTTTCCTTGGGGCAATCTGACTGAAAGCTACTTTTCTAAAGGGAAACAGTGACCAATATGTCTTAATTTTACAAGTATTTAGAGCAGAGGAGAGCATTTAGCTTAGATTGATCTAGCTCCTGTTTTAAGAGGAAAAATTAAGGCATAAAGATGTTAAATAATGAGGCCATCATAGTGCCTAAAAGAATGAAGACTCTAAGTGAGGGAATTTACTTTTCTAAATTACCAGGATAAAGAAAACATATTTACTTAGCAAAATACATAATTGAGCACAGATGCACAGATAAAAACCAAATGAACCCTTAGTTCAGAGCCAAAAGTGTGGTTTAAGCATTTTATGGCTCACCCCTTAGTCTACCTGATCAGCAGTGCGTTTGTGGGCATTTATTTGCAGATTCTTTCTGAAAAGCCCAGGGGCAAATAGAGGAGTTGGGTAGCAGAAGAGAGTTGACCCTTCTGGAGAAAACCTGAAATAAGGATCTCCCTTTAAGTTCCTGAATCTAGATCTAAAAGGATTTTGTGTAGTGTTGCTATGTATGGTGTATATTTGTTGGGGTTTGGTTGTTTGCATTTGTTCCTCTTGATTTGGTGACACATTCTCATCCCTTTGAATTCCCACTTCATTGATGTGTGTGCTAAGCCCATATGTCCAAGTGCCTCTAGTCAAACAGTAGACCCAAGACTCAAACTAAGGATTTTTCTTGAAGTACTTAAAATCTTGAGTCAAGATGCAAAGACCTAAAACTTGTAGGTGTTTAATTTTAGGATGGAATAGACTGCCCCCCATTTCCTGCCACCTGGACTTCTACTTCCTGTCTTTCCCTGAGTCTACACCTTCTCTTTTATTCAGTAGAGCTAGCCAATATCATTTTAATTCATGTTATATGTTTGAATTTCAAACCCTCAGGTTGCTCAGAGCTTAGTAGAGGGGATGTAATATACACATTGCCCATCACTTAGAAGATCTTCAATAAATAGTTTTTGAATGACTGCTGTGATCACGGTGAATGTTGGCTGCCATTAAAGCATGTAAGTGGATCACTTTACAGGGTCTTGGAGTATGTGTAGTGAAGAATTACCAGAGGAACAGGACTGAATGAGTCATCTTTTTCCCTCCCACAATGCCATATACAGAGTAGGTGCTCAATAAATGTTTGAATCAAAACATGAAATCCTTTAAAAATGTGTTCCAGTGAAACTCAAACTGATAGAGTTTCACTAATCCTTTTTTAGAACCTTCTGAGATTTGTTGTACCATACTGAATAAAGCAACATAGATGGAAAAAGATTAAGCCCTGCCAAAGTTGGAAATATTCATCTCCCTTCCACTTTTGCCATCAAGTAATGTTACCATCCCCTGAGACCAATAGAACTGGTCTAAAGAATAATAAACAGACTGGCCTTTCTTTGAGTGCCAGAGCCAGTAACAGGAAAAGCTGGAGAAAATTCTCAGGAGGAAATGCTAATTTGACCCCTCTCCACAAACTGTTGACACTTGACAGCTCTGTGTTTTCAGAGTCTGACACTAAGGTGTTATCGGGGCAAAAGAGGTCTTTGAGTCAGAGAGAGGGCTTGGAGTTCTTTGAAGAGACCCAACAGGGACTCTGGGAACTGAGAATGTTTACTGGGCCTATGTAAGTTTTGGAGAACTGTAACAATGTATTTTTTTGCCCTTTACCTTCTTAGTCTTTGCTTTGGGCCTAAAATAACATTTTTTTTCTTCTTTTACTACCAAAAGTAAAGCACCAGAAAGACTCTGTATATATAGAAAACCTAGAAAGACTAAAAGGTAGAATATTGCCAACAGTCTGCCACTTTAGAATAGTTCAAATAGATTAAAATACTATCCTGAACCCAAATAACATCTGTCTGTCAGAATCCTTCCTTATTCTGTTCAGACTTCTGGGTGTTACAAGCAGTGACAAATAGAGTACTAAGGTGCCCAAAGGAAGTTTTAGATCATTTGAGATACACTTGAGTGTGAACAAAGTCAGTCCCAAGGTTTTGTCATTAGGGACAAATGACATGATAGGAATCCTTCTAGATGAGATCTAGTGTCCAACTGACTGGAGGTCTTTGGGCAGATGATCTCCACACATACATCAGTGAAGTGGGAATTCACCTAAAGAGGTTAGATTGTGGCACAAAATCCAGAAGAACCGATGCAAACAACCAAAACCCAACAAATATATACCATACATGGCAACACTGCACAAAAAGCCTTGTATGTCTAGGTTCTGGAACTTGAGGGGAGATCCTTACTGCAGGTTTTCTCCAGAAGGATCAATTCTCCTCTGCTACCCAATTCTGCTCTTTGCCCTGGCCTTTGTTCATGTCAATTCTAGGAGCAAATGATGAACACCACCAGAGATTTGAGTTTGAGTTGCTTTTTAGTTACCAGCTGGAAAAATCATTTAATCTGTGAGTTTTGGTAAACACACAATGTAAATTTTTTATCTGTAAAACACAATGGTAATTTTTTTATAGTTTTCTTCTGAGGATTAAAGGGAGCAATACCCATAAAAGTACTTTGTCTGCTGCGAGGCACTATATAGCAGAGAATGAGGATGATGGAAAATAAAAAGCAGCACAAAATCCCTTTGAAAGCAAACATGTCTTCACAAATAGGGCAATGGATTCCAACCACATCAAAGCTCTGCCATCTTTGCTGAGAATCTTTGTTGTGCCTTTTCTTGCAAAAAATTGAAGTTTCCTTCTACATTCTGCCTTCCTTTGTTTATCTTCTCACAACTTCTAGGTGAGAACTTGGAGCTCAAGCACAAGTAAAGAGAGCGGCGGATGGGAGAATCCCGAGAGGGCGCTGTGGTTTCGCATCGGTGCCGCGGTGGTCCGGGAAATCACCCTCCTAGTGTGACGGGCTCTGCTCCTGGAAGGAAGGGGAGAAACAGAGCTAGGGTGCTGGCTCCTGGTGAAATCATAGCCATCCCATGGCTCTGCAGCTTAACTGTCCTCTGACTCCACCCTTTCTTGTCTGTTCCGGAACAATCGGCTGCCATCTTGGAGCCTCTTCTCAGGCAAATGGTAATGACAAAGCTGATAGGCTTATGACTGAGAAGTTCTAATCTTCATCTCTCCTCTCTAGAACCAACAGCAGCAATCTAGCCCCTTTCACTCTCCAAGGAAACTTTCTGTGGCCTTGGAAATTACACAGCTCCTCTGTCTCAGCTGCTACCAATATTCACTCTCTGGACTTTTGCTTTGGATGGCCTCTTCTTCACATTTTTCTCCCTCAGTCTTTCAAGGTTTCTCTCTTTGTCCCCTTAGATCTGCTGCTAGGTATATAAAAATACACAACATGTAATGTGCTGGTTTTTATCAGACCCAATAGCCTCTTTAAAAAAAAGGAAAATAAAGAAGGAATCAGAAAGATTCATAGGTATAATAAAAAAGCTCTTGTAATGTTTCATTTGCTTTGCTTGATTACTAAAATTTAAAGTCTAAAGATTTCATCAACCAGTCTGTTGGTATGTCAACAATCACAAAACAAATGTTCATAGAGTACAAGGCATTCTACTAAGTGAAGAAGATTATTAAAAACAGGCAGTCCCTCCCTCAAACATTTTAGAATCCCCAAAGGATTTAGAATAATTAAAGTTCCCACTGGATTTCAGTTTTTAAAGTACATTTTATAAAACCATCAAGTTATCCATGTCGATTTAAAAAAATATTTTCCATTCAGATTATAAATTGATAAACTCAGTGCAGGAAAAAATTGATTTAAATACAGATAAATATAGAGGCCATCCATTGGTTTACCACTAAGAGTCAATTACCCAAACATTTGGTATATTTCTTTCCTTCTATGCATATTATTTTTCCAAGTTGTGCCTGTATTATATATGCATAATTTTTTGTTGTTTTTTTCACTTGTTATGAGCATTTCTCATTTATTAGGAAACATTTATTTAGAGAGTTTTAATGAATGCCTATTAAATAAATAGAAAATGATGGTAAATTGGTAAAAGAATTAATAGACATTTATTAAAATTCTATTCATGAAAAATTAATTATGTATAATTAATATATATGATTTTAATATAATATTTACTAATACATTAATATATATTAATATCTAAGTGAAAGGCACATCTAGAGGTAGTGTCATACTCATTTGAATAATTGATGTGATAAATATTTTTGTACCTAAGTCTTTCTGCATTTTGGATTATTTATTTAAGATTGTTTTCCAAAGGGAAATATTAGATCAAATCATTAGAACTTACTTTTTCTGTTATGATTATGTTGGGATCTTGATATATGGGACCACAGCAAATTTTTAATCCTAGGCCAATTTCACTGAGGCCATGAAAGAATGAGAATTATTTTTAATAACAGAAAATGTTATTTAGCAATTTACCTATGCTCTTCTAAATTTATTACATGCTTGATCCTATATGTAATCCTCCTAACAATCCTGATTAGTAGGCACGATCATTAGCCCAGTTTAACAGAATAGGATAGTGAGGCTCAGAGAGTCTGGGCCTTGAAATAACTGGCCCAAGGTCACAGTAAGGGATGGTCCAAGTCAGGATTTGAATCCATTCAACCTGACTCTAGGCCTAAAAAGGTAGAAATTCTGTAGCTCTCAAGGCAGAAAAGTAACAAACTTTCCCCATGTAGAATGTTAGCTTACTATTTATTATCTGCTTCCTTTCATTAAAGAGGATAATCTATCTTGGATGCCAGCAGGGTAAAGTCAAAGCAATTCCAGAGCACTCTGGCCAGAGAGGCTGAGTTAGAATGCTATTGAAAGGAGCAGATGTTCATGAGAAGGAAATTTCAGGAGAAAACCACAGGAGGGTGTGTAGAGGAAAGTCCATTCAGAGTATTCAGACACTGATCTCAACTAACTTCTCCAGGCTTAATCAAAGATGAACATAAAGGGCAACAGAGGAGGAAAAATTGGTTTGGATGGAGTGTAGGAACAAGAAAATGACTTAGCTGAGCAAGAAAATCTCATCCTCTTTCCTGTAAAAGCCCTAGGAAAGAGTATGTATTTTCCAGGGTTTATACTCCAACACTCAACACACTGCCTGGCATATAGATGCCATCAATAAATGGTTGTTGAATGAAAATGAGCTATGCTACTTGCCAGAGGGCCTCCGAGGAAAACCCACCAAAGGAGGACAAATGGACACAATCCCAATGAGACATGAACAGTATGAGATTGAAGGAATGGGTTTATAGAAAGATACTGTACCTGCAGGAAGAGTGAGTGTAAGCTGAAGTTATGCATAGATTGGAAGAAAGAAGGGACTAAATAAAAGAGAAAAGTTCCTATTTTAGAGGTGTAAGAAAGAATGTGCTAGAATTTGGTAAACTATTAAATGAAAACTGGAGGCTAACAGAATCTTCTACCCTGCCCTTAAATCCAAGATTTTAATACAGAAAATATTTTGATGCTGTTTATAAATTCAGATATTTTAATCAGAATTACACTAACATTTTAAATTTGTATTTAAGAAATACTTCTTGAGCAAATTGTCATTAAAATAGAAACGAAAGGACTGACAATAAAAAGGTAAGGGACAGGCCAAAGAAAGGGAGATGGATATCCAAGAATGCTTAAGCTAGGGCAGGCCTGGAGACCTAAAAGAAGTGATGCATGTAAGGGAAATCATTTGGTACTTGTCTTTCTCTGCCTGGCTTATTTCACTGAGCATAATACCCTCTAGCTCCATCCATGTTGTTGCAAATGGTAGGATTTCTTTTCTTCTTATGGCTGTGTAACAATGAAGCCAAAACTGAAGGAACAAAACAGCAGCAGACTCACAGACTCCAAGAAGGGACTATCAGTTACCAAAGGGGAAGGGTGGGGAAGGCTGGGTAGGGAGGGAGGGAGGGAGAAGGGGATTGAGGGGTATTGTGATTAGTACACATGGTGTGAGGTGGTCAAGGGGAAGACAGTGTAGCACACAGAAGACAAGTAGTGACTATGTGGCATCTTACTACTCTGATGGACAATGACTTCAAAGGGGTATGGAGGGGACTTGAAATACTGGTGAATATAGTAACCACATGTTTTTCTTGTGAAACCTTCGTAAGAGTATATATCAATGATACCTTAATTAAAAAAAAGATGCATATGGCTGGTGGGTATTTAACCTCTTGTGATTTGTGTAAGTTTCATATATTACACTGGGCATAGTTTTTACAGATTGAAATTTGGAGCTTTACCACTTAATATATTATATCCTTTGCAGTTGGTAGCTACAGCTTTTATGTTGTCCTTGCCCACAGACCTTAATATAGTACCTATATATCATGCAATTTAAATGATGCTGATAAGATCACAATAATAATGAAGAACTTTTTCCCGTTGCACCTGCTTATCTCCCAATCAACTCAAGGTTAACTTGAAAACTTTAGACAATTTTATATGCCTGCTCTTTTCAGAGTTTAAATAAGTATTAAGAATTTTGCTCTATTTACTGGGGACAAGAACAGTGTTAACTCGTGGCTAAGAATATAGTTTTTAACACCTCGATTCTTGTCCCATCTCTGCCATTTTCTGGCCCTGTGATTTGGAGTTAACTGAGTTTCAGAATTCTCATTAGAAAATTAGGGTAAAAATATCTCCTTAATAGGGTGTTTTAAGACATACATGTCATGATATATGTAAAGTGCTTAGCACCGTGTCTGGTACTAAGCAGGCAACAAATAAATAGTAGCTGCTGCTGACCCTAATTCAACTCTTAAGAGTTTGCAGAATGGACCATAACTATTACAAGTGCATGATTCCTCATGAGACTCCCATAACTTCCTGGATATGGGTAGGCCAGAAATTCTCTGGGAACTGTTGAAGCATTTGCTTCCAGATCTGATGAATTCCAGGGCTTGTGAAAAATGCAGAAGTGAAAACCATTAACTAGCATCTGCAAAAATCATTATATATGAATTGATGAAAACTTGGGGCCAGTTCTCATGGGGTCCAACTATATTGCAGCTCATAGTGTGTAGTTTCTATGTTTATTTTGTACTTTTGATTTGGGCTTTGTTCAGATCTTCTTCTGTTGACATCAGCAAGTTCCCCTATGGCCTCATGGGGTTGAAAACTTCATTATGAAGGGACAATTACACAACCTCAATTAGAAGAAATAATTTGACTTTGCAGTCCAATGGAAGGCCATGTGTGACTCAGTGCTGAGTTCTTTTTCTTGTGTGTGTGTTTGCTGGCTGTTCGGCTTATTAAAAGCTGTAGAGGATACCCCCTCCAGCATTCCCCCGATCCTGTGCATTGTTCCTTCAGTTCTACAATAAACACTCGATTCTCATCACAAGAAAAACAACTTCTCGTAACTATGTATGATGATGGATGTTAACCAGACTTATTGTGGAGATCATTTCATAACATATACAAACACTGAGTCATTATGTTGTACACCTAAAACTAATGTAATGTTGTATGTCAATTACATCTCAATTTTAATAAATAAATATAAACACATGAAAGCAAATTTCAAATATATAAAACATGTTCCAACAAGCCCTCAGTATGGGATGATGTAAGAATGTGAAGCCATTGGACAGAATTCATAGGAAAATTTCACTACTGGTAATATAACAAGCAAGGCCTGAATTTATACACATGTGAAAATTTGAATACTATGGTTGAATTGAATACTTTTTATAAGTAAAACTCAGCTTTACTATTACCAAAGAATTTTTTTGTCAATCTGAACTAGGCAGGAGGTTGGCTGTGTTAAAAGGACCAGAAAAACATAGACACAGGTCATCAGCCTTTCTTCTTGAGGCACAAATTAACTTTATAGCACCCATTTTATAGTACAGATCATGTTTCCCACCTATAATTTAATACCTTAGGAGAATAATAAAGATTTTGTTTTAGTTTTTTTAATGCTGTAACTTTTAAAATGAGGTAAACTGAAAGGAGATACTACCAGATAAAAAAGGCAAATGAGAAGCCAGAATAAAAGTAGAACAAGATGGAGTGAAAACAAAAGTTTTGAAAGAACACTATACAAAGTACATTAATGTAAGTTAAGAGAAAATAGATTAAAACAATTGTATAAATCAGTAAGGAAAGACACAATAAATTTTGAACAATTAAACTGGATGCTAAAATATTTGGATAAATTCATATAGTTATGATGTAATCTAACAGAGTAGGTATTAGGAAAATATAAACCGAATAGAGGTGTGTGTATGTGTGTCTGTGTGTGCTGTGTTTGCTGCATTAAAATGACACAAATGCAAAAGTTATCACAGTCAGATGAAACCATGTGCAGTTCTCCAAATAAAGAAGCTTCGCCTTCTGCCCCTTTGTGCCCTTCTGTGCGTGGGGCTGCCTCAGGGCTCCGTGGGCTGGGAGCTGCGGGGCTCACAGAGGAGATGCAGCCTGCTTCTTGCTCTTCCCACAGCTGTCTCCTGTCACCACAGCCTGACCATCGAAACTCCCTCCTTGGTGAATGTGGAGCCAGGAATTCCCCTGCCTCAGCCCTACCCAGCAGGGACAAGTGCATTATAAGGTGTGACAGATTTCACATCATTTTGGCAGCAGAAGTCAGTCATTCCATTGCTAAAGAAATTCATTACTCAAATTGTCTCACCTGATTTGGACAAACAATCTTTTCTGCTTGATCATAGTCAAAGCTATATGTTGTCCCCAAATAATGGGAATGCAAAGCCTTTGGAAAAATATTTAGCTATCTGTTGAGGATAAGCCTTCAAATATTCAAAGCTGAGTTAGATATGGATCTTTTAACTGCATTTTGGAAGTCAGAATTAGCATGTTAGCTCAAAAATGTTAATTAATACATTCTTATATTATATATTATATTAAGAATATAAATGTCATTGATTATAAACAATTACAAAACACAAGCTTGTATTGCAATAATGTTTAGTTTTATTGTAAAATCAACTGTGTTCTCACATTCTTCACTTTGCAAATATGTCAACACATTATGACTCTAATCCCAGATTATTTTGATTTAATGTCTTTTTGTTCTTCTATAATTTAGATGTTTCTTATTTTTAACTGGATGAACCTATGGACATACATTAATTCTTAAAGTTCTAATCACATATCACTATTTTAAAGTGTTTTCTGTATCAGACACCTCAACATTCCTTCCACCACTAAACATCTCCCTTTAAACTGCCTATCTGGATAGCTTTCCATCTTCCACAGTCTCTGGTGTGTCATCAGTCACCAGGCAGGATGCCTCCCGACCTTTTTTATTTTCTTCTAGATATTGCAGTGTTACCAGGCCTCCCTTAAAAAATATTGCGAAGTTTGGTTTGAAAGAAAATGATATCACTTGTAGCTATTACTGGAGAAGTTTGTCATCACCTCAGTAATATTCCTCCTGTTTATTTTATATCTTGACAGTGGTATGCCCTTCAAAAAATAAAAATAATAGAACTGAACTCTCCCCAAGTATTCCTTAAGAATTTATTTTTGTTCTGAAAACTTTCTCCCTGAGATTTTTATCCTTAGTTCAAAAGACTGTTCTCACCTACATCTGTCAGAGATGCACAGAAAATGTTTTTCATAGAGCAGATGTATTTAAAGATATTCATTGGTGTGGCCAGAGATATTTAAGGGTCTCAGAGAATGACCTTCATCAGTTAATGTACAATGACTTTAGAAATCATTGGAACACATCATGTTGGAGAAATTTACAGACCGTCTATCAACAGGATGTATCTGACATCACCATGAACTCGGTGTTGACCTGATTCAGGGATAAGAAATGATAGAATCTCAATCACTCACAAGGAGCAGTTTGGGGAAAAACACAACTTCTTTGTAAGGAAGTTAGATTTCTATACCTGGAGGTTTCATTCCCAAATTTGTATGAGAAATAAAATGTTTGTGATATTTTAAAAGAGTCTCTCTAGTAATTCCTGACACTGCAGGATTCTAAAATGTCTTCTATTGGTTCCACAGAAGCTGCTCTTTCTTAACAAAACTATAATTATTTGTGTGCCAACTGTCTTGGCACAGAAAATGACTGTGCAAAATACAGATAAGATACAGGGAAATAGCCCAAAGTACATTTAAAAAAAGATAAAACTGAATTTAAAGCTCTATAATAACAAACATTTACATAGCCTTTACTATGAGTCAACCCTGTTTTAACACATTCAGTCCTCCCAAGGAGTCTGTGAGCTGAGATTTACTATAAATTCCATTTTTGGATGTGGAAACACAAACACACAAACCAGCTTACAGTCACAGAGAGCAATGATTTCAACCCAGGGAGTCAAGCTCCAGAGCTGGGCCCCTAAGTACTACGCGAAACTGTCTCAACACTTTTCATCATGCTTCATGTTCCAGAACATGTTGAAGAGCACAGAATTCAGGTTGGATATCTCCAGGTAGAACTAGAACTCGATGTTCCTTGAACCTACATTGGTTCCCCGGGTCTAGCAATGAGAAGAGGTAGAATCAATGAGCAGTTCCGGGATGGGAAAAATCAAAAGACAGCATGCATGACCTACTCTCAGAACAAGAAGATGCCAATTAAAATAAAAATATGAATCTGAATTATCACTAAGAACTAAGTAGTTGAATAGAACCAGAAAAAATACCCAATAAAATATTAAAATATAATTATTAGGGGAGAAACATCAACGGAGGAATAAAAACTTGCTTTGGCTTTTGGGTGAAAGCCTTGGAAGTTAAGAGTCCTTCTGTTGCATGAAAAAAATTAATTTACTCAAGGTGCCAACTGATGTGCTTTGTTTAAAGATAAACTTCAAATATTTGACTTGGGCTTATAAAGCATACAGACTCAATATCACTCAGTCATTGCATATATGTCTGTCCTAGCAAAGACATAATTTCCTAACACATAAAATACATTTTAACAGGAATATGCTTTTAAGTATATTAGATTTGTAATGATATCAGTATAATAATTCTTATGTTTGCTCAGTGTATCCATAAGCCCAGTACTGTCAGTTTCAACTGGAAAATTTATCATCATAACTAGCTTTTATTCATATAACATGTGGTATTCCACTTGGCACTGCGTTAGTCTAAACGTGGAATGAATGTACTTTTAAAAATCAGCACATGAAAATCAACACTATTTCACTCTATCTTAGCAGATTAATCCTCATCTAATCAATACACAAGAGAGATGCTTCAGAGTCATGATTCTGGCTTCTAGAAAAATGCTTGACATGCACAGTAGGTATTTGACCAATATTTCCTACATGAATGAATAAATGCACTGGGCCACCAAAGCAGAGAGGCAGACAGAATGTGTTTTCTCCGTACATGAGGACATGGGAACTTGGGTTTCTCCCTCAACCTCCTATTTAAGGGTACCAGAATATTCGACCCAAAATATGCACTTTGGCATAGCAACCATTCAGAGCTGGAGGCAACTGAGAAGAAACTGTTGATGAGAAATGCTCTCTGACCTACCCCATTTCCTTACAAGCAGGACATAAATTTGTAAAGTGTCCCCTCATCCCTCTCCACCAGAAAAGACAGAAGTTAATCACCAGAGACAAGTGCAGACCCGCATCTGCCCAGAAATGGCATCAGAAGGAATACACACAACAAACCTTACTCATTAGTGCTTATCTACCATCAGTTCCCCCCATACATTTACCTTCCCACAATTTGCCACCTTAGAAACTCAGAGGCCTTGTCCTTTGTCTTGTCACTTCTCTAAAAATGTATTTTTCTTTTGTTAAGATGCTATGTGAGTTTAAATTCTAACCACTCCTTTGAGTCACTCATCACTGAGTACTTCCCTGTGCATGTGCACACATTCATAACCTTGTTTGTTTCCTTTCATTAATCTGTCGTTTGTCAGTCTTATTTGCTGAGCTCTGGTCAGTGACTCTAAGATGAACGGAGAGAAACAGGGAGAAAGAAAGAAAGAGAAAAGGGGAGACTATAGGTTAGAACTGCTGTAAACCAATAAATTGCTTGGTAAAGAACACATGACTTTACAGCTGTTTATTTTTCCAACCTAGACAATGATGTTTTCTATTATTCAAGATTTCTTTCTGCGATTTTCTTCAAATAGATCCTACTTTTCTAATTAAGACTACCCTCAGGCATTTTGTATTTTTATTATTGTAAATTATACTGTCATTTGATTTCACTATTACGAGTTAACAGGGCTACTATTAGCTGAATGTATATTCTGTACCTAGACATTCAATAGATTAATTATTTCTAACAATTTTCAAGGAATTCTTTTTTCTGTTTTCTTTCATTGTACATAGGCATTATTTCAGGAACAACATTAAGTAATAATGGTCCTTGTTTGTATCCTTATTAATAAAACTGTAATCATTAACATAGTGCTTTCCTGAGTTTGTGAGTCATTCTGTAGAATTATTGAACCTGAGGGGGTCGCGGAAACCCATGGATTTGTAGCTGGTCAGCAGTGCAGGTGGTCTGAGCACCTTGTAGCTTGTGGCTGATATCTGTGGAGAACTGTGCCTTTAACCTGTGAAGTTTGTGCTAATTCTGGGTAGTCAGTGTCAGGATTGCATTGCAGAAACAATAACAAATAAAATTTTTAGTTCAAATAGTAAAAATAAACTATGTCCTTAGAGAAGGAAAAATCTATTTTTATCCCATTGATATGCCTACTTATTCTGTAAGACTTTATTTCAAAGGAGGACTTCCAAAACAATATTCCGTTGTGATGAAGACAACTCCCCATAGGTCTCTCACGACTCTGCAAGTCCTATGAGGAAAGATTGCTTTGGTTCTGGACTACTATGGATATTTAAATAGCAAATCTTCCAGCCTGGGAAGATAAGGAGTGTTTTTCCCAGCAGAGTAAAAGAGCAAGCATGCTTATTACATGTTATGGAATGTGTCTCTAAGCTCAAGGTTTCTCCCTGATAAATTCAACTATGTGAACAGGTGTCACCTGACTCTTTCCATGTTATCCTGTAGGAATTGGGGCTCGGACAGCTGGCACAAAATAATTGTGATACTCTAGCTACTGCTACTGGTGTGAGAAATAAAATCTCTCTCAGACCCAGGAGTCTTGTGTCTTCCAGTAGCACCCACAAAACTGTGACAGACTAATTTTTTAGTCTGCAGGTTGGGTAACATCTGTGACCTTTCACATTCTTGGCACTTCAGTCTTCTTGTATCTTCCTTAATGTCGGAGCTCAGGCACAGGCACTACAGCAACTCCAGCCCTATATTGCACCTCAAGAACAAATGTGAATATGGTCTCAGGTGCCTTTACTCTGGTCACATCTCAGGAAGCTAAAAGTACTTAAGGATCCTTCCTAAAGAGTGGCACAGAAAACGTTCGGAAAATTTAGGGAGAACTGAGTAATGTGAAAATGTTTGGAAATGTTAGATTAATTTGAATTTACAAACTGATGAATAAGAGGAAAAAGGTATGAGTTATATGATGCCATGGTTTGAAAGTGTAAGAATATTAAACAACCTGAGCTAGCTTAATCAAAAATGTATGAAGGAATGAACCATTGATTTATATATAGATATTTATAGATAGATGAGGGGGAGAGAGAGAGAGAGAGACAGAGAGGTGATAGATGTTTAGATAGGTAGGTAGAAAGATAAATACATAGATACATAGATGGTCTCTTCTAAAATCTAAGGGCAGCAATGTAGCTGGAAAACAGAAAGGATTACATATTAGGAAATGAAAAACTTCAGGAACCTCATATGGTTCTGCCCAGCCTTCCTCTCAAAACTGGCTTTCCTTGTTTCAGTCATATTTTATATTGCTACGTGGGGCAGTTCTGGTCCCACAGAGAGACCAACTCTCCCTTCTAGAACTCCAATTCCCAACTCTCACAAGAAATGGATGAGTCTAATTTGGGTCAGATGTCTACCCTGATCTAATCAACTCTGCTAGGAATTAGAGTCATGCAAAACAAGTGTAGCTCCTGGGAGCCTGCTGCAGTTGTGTTCTGAGAAGAAAGCGATTAGACAGACACTTCAAGAGGTGTGTAGTACAGTGAGTAATTTGATAAATTAAACAGAATAACTACTTACCTGGACAGGACATATGTAAAACTTGTCACAGACTGTAGAGCCGTACAATTATTTATTGGCATATTTCTCATATGTTCAGATCTCCAACAGAAGAACACAAAATAGAACACACAACCAGATCAGAAGAGGGGTTAGTTACTTATATTCATCTGATGGGAAGTAAATATTCAAACAACTAAGCTAAGGTTTTCCCAAAGCAAGTTCTATGAAACACTGATCCTAGAGCATGTAGAGTGGTATTCTGTGCTCACTCAGATATATGGAAAATACAAAGTTAAATAACATAAAACAGTTTGTTTAAGACAAACTTCTTTTCATGCAAATATCTAAGATCCTTTATATATAAATGATCACTAACAGTCTCCAAGAAAGGGCTTTGCTATGAAAGATTTCCCGAACATATTTAACCAGTTCTCAGTAGAGCAACTCAGGCTATTTGAACACTAACTGTATGCTGTCTGCAGAGAAATTTTCCACATAAAATCTGAATATAATTGTACAACTCCCTGGATAACCTTGAATAAAATCCTGTTATTTTGACATAAATGGGTTGAGTTCTTTTTCTATTTTTAACACCACTAGCTCATGCAGAGGGGAGGATGTATGTCTCATAATACAGCACAGTATTTATATATTGAAGAAAAGCTCAAATAAATTGGTATAAATCCAGGATTTTTAAAAATATAATGAATCATTCTGTTAGGACTTGTAATGTAGTAGTTGAATGGGTACCTTACCTGACTGGAATCAGAAAACTACTGGTACAAATGTGGAAGAACTGATTGCTGATGCTAAACTGGGGACAAAAATGTCTAAATCTACTAACTAACATTGATGGTAAACTTTAATGTACTCATAAATATTTTGATTGTTACTAGGAGGTATTTGTTCATGAATATTATAGCTGGAAACCTAAGATGGTGCCTAGAAAACCCAAAGTGGTCATTTGATTATAATTCTATTCATATTTACTTGAGACATATATATCTGGCAAGCCTTGACATGAGTGCACATCAAATTAACATGAAATATCCAAAGCTAGAAATGAAAACTATTTCTAAACCTGGAAATCAAGAACATGAAAGTGTCAATATTTCAGATCTCTATCTTCTCAGTGAAACTAATTCGATAGGGAACCTAAGGGAATCTAAAATAGCCCATATTGTACAAAAACAACTATTAACTTGTCTTCTTCATCTGCATGGACAGAATGTTCTGGCCAAGTGGGGGTCACAATCCCTGCTGAAAACTGAGTCTAATAACTTGATCATTTTTTGACCATTACGAAAATCATAAAAATCTAAAACAATACCATGGTTTTTGAAATAGCAATTTTTCCCCGTAAAGTTCAATGGTTCTATTTGGAATGCAAACCTTTTGCTAGAGTTACAGTTGGGAAATTTTCTTTTCTGGTACAACTTCTGATACTGTGAATAAGTTACTTTCACTTTTCCAAAGGTAATGTATATGTAGTTCAGTGAATTATCAATTCCCTTGTTAATCAAGTCCTTAAAAAGCACCTACAAAACTAAGAGGGTATGAAGTTTAGGAAGGGGTTAGTGCAGAGGGCATAAACAAAACAAATTACTAGGTGTAAGTGTTCTCAAAGAGCTTTCATCCAATTAGCAAGATAAGGCCAGGAACAACAAAATGGTACTGTATAATTGAGGATGGAATTCTGATAGTCCAAGAGCTAAAAGAAGATGGTGATGAAGAGTAACTGAGATAACAGGAAGGAAAGGCTTCTTGGAAAAGGTAAGGCAAGAGGTAGGCCTTAAACTTATAATAGAACTTGAAGGATGAATGAGACAGGAACTTAAAGTGGATGCAATGTTACAGAGAAATGGAAGAGAATAAACAAGACCAGTAAAGACAATAACACATTTGCCTTTGAGGATTAATTTTAAGGAGTAGTAGAAAAATCAATTAGATCAATAAGATTTGGTGTGGTAAGAATTAACAAAACACTACAGACTATATTGCAGAGGTTGAATTTTTTAAAACCTGTCAACTTAGAATTCAATACCCAGGAAAATTATCTTTCCAAACAAAGGTAATACATACAAAAGATGAAAGAACACATCACTAACAGACTTCTCTCTAAAGAGAGAGAGATAGATGATATAGACATAGATTTAAAAAATTATTTTAAGGATTTGACTCATGCGATTGTGTTGGCTTGGTAAATCTAAAATCTGCAAGGAAGGCTGGAGGCCCAGGGAAGAGTTGTACTTTGAGTCCTAAGGCAGTCTGCTGCAGAATTCCTTTTTACTCAAGGGATGGGGTTGGTGGAGGTCAATCTCTGTTCTGTTAAAGCTTTTGACTGATTAGATGAGGCCACATCACCGAGGGTAATTTGCTTTACTCAAAGTCTACCAATTTAAATGCTAATATCATCCAAAAAACACCTTCAAACAAACACCCAGAATAATGTTTGACCTAATATCTGGTACCTTGGTGCAGCCAACTTGACATAAAAAATTAAACAGCACAGAGTGGAAGTCATCCTCCTAGCAGGAAGACATCCGCACCCGGACACACTGACCAAGTGAGGGCTCCTGGACCAATCCAGTTCTTAAAAATTAATGAAGTGTAATGAAATGTCTTAATTTTTAAAATTTAAACATGTTACATAATGTGTAGATAAATGTAATAAGTACTTTTAAAATACAGAGTTGTAATATCTTCCAGACAGAATGAATTGTTTTTAATATCCCACCATATTTTTTTTTCTAAATGATGCAGAGGTATTTAAAAAGCAATATGATATAAATGAACAAGGTGTGTCTTAGTTTAAACAACTTGGTAAAATGAAACCTTTGGTATTGATTCCTGTCATCATTCCAAACATTGTTTTTCTATTTATTTATTTTATTCATCTTTACCTGACCATTACCTTCACTCTACTTTCACCTTTCTTGGAACCCAATCACTTAATGATCTGGAAAGCCATTTAACTCATGGGGAACCAAATTCTCTAAGATGTGCCACCTCATCCTTTTATCACATGTAAAAATCCCTTGCTTTTAAGTATTTTATGCATTGCATTTCTTAAATAAAGGTCTTCAGAGAAGTTTAAGTTTCACTCATAATTGGCCAATGAACAATTTTATGGTTTGAATATTGGGAAAAGAAGAACTTACTATTTAAATTCTCCAGCAAGAGGAAATACATCTACTCCAGACAATTGAGTTTCAACAGACTCTGTGTCATTTTTATAAGGATTTCATTCTGAGAAACAGCTGGTGTCATTACTTGTTTGCGTTCCTTGGTGATTCAATCTCACCTTTGTATATACAATAGTATATTACAGGAAAATGCTGTAGCTTGCACAGTTTTAGCTTACACTTGGTCTCCTAGAATTTCATTGTAAGTTTTGTTTGGCACCCAAAGTCTATGTAAGTCCCAATTTATATTCTCCTTCAACTGAATAATTACTAGTCACCACATTTCCATAGTCACTGCCCATACTTTTACCTTTCCATGGTACTGGAAAGTGATTTTTGTTCTGATTGTGTTCACTTACCAAAGGTATTTGTTACAAGACCTGATAAAGGCTCTGATTGGGCCACATTTTCTTCAGCTGGTTCCACTCACACTCAAGACCTTGACCAGCCCAGTTGGTTTATTTACTTAAATTCAAAGTTGTTGTTTTTCCCCCCAACTATGTGCTTTCATGATCTGGAAAGTTTTAGGGAATTATTATTTTTTAATCAACTTTGGGATCTTTTGAAAACCAACAGTGTAGCCAAAATAACTTCATTTGTAGTGTAAGTTAAAATCTCAGACTTTGGACTGTTGGGCCAAAAATATGGGTTTGAGTCCTGACTCTACAACTTCCCAGCCTGTCTGTGCTCTTGTTGCCTAGTCTTACAAATGAGGAAACTAATGGTTACCCAACTTAAAAAATTGCTTTGACTTAATGCCTTACACACAGAAAGCTCTGAGTGTTTGTTATAGAGTAAGTTCTTTGATAAATAAATCAGTTAATTATTTGTTAAACTCTGCAGTTAGCTAGTTGAATTAGTCAATGAGATGCTGTAGTCTCCATACGGATACTCCTTTAAATTCAGTGAATTCAATTTAAATGCATTAGAGAAGCTTACCGCTTCTCCTTGGAATAAATATTAATCACAAACCTACATGTCTCTAAATTATTCAGGTAAAATGATAGCTTACTCTTAGGAGTCATTAATTCCAAATTACCATATTTCATCAACTTAAAGACACTCTGTTTTTCAGTTTAACATCTCTGATATTAGGATGCATTTTACAATATATGATTGTAAATCACAATCAATTGGTCGGAGCTCAGTCCTACCTAGCTTTCATATTCTTATCACTTCATTTGAGCTAAATTCCTGGTTAATACATCAATATTGAGTTTAATTGCCTTTTTAAATGTCTTTTAAAAGATTACAGTATAACTCAGTGTTAAAACAGAAACTTTACTGTGTCTGCAGGAAGGCATGGAAACAGAGCAGCTGGGGATACATTTGATACTAAAGAAGCAGATATTCATCTTTGAAGGGATATTCACAATTCCATTTTTTCTTGCAAAGCAACAAATGCTGTATAGGACCTAAGAAAGGAGATGTGGGGAAAATGGGGGCTCCTATAGCCAGGATCCTCACCTAAACCTAAACTACTTGATGATGTAACTGACCTGCTGCTAGGCTACTGCTTCCACACCTGCAGGCAATAAGCTATTATTGACTGAGTCACTATAGAAAGAGCTCTGCCCAGTGCTCAGTGTGGAGGTAGAGATGATGGAGGATTACAGAACTAAAGATTGTTGGATGCAGAGATTATTCTAGTGCTCGCCCTATCACTGGGAGAACAAGCTGGGTAATAAACGCTTTTACCCCAAGAATGTTCCATTGTCATTCCTCTGTCTCACTGAATCCATAGTGAACTTGTCTGGGGCTGAAACCCATTGGCAAAACAGGAGGATAAAAGTATAGTTATGATATGGTTTGTTCCTGAAATACATGCAGCTGTCCATTGACACTTTCTAATAAGGTTAGTAGTTTGGGGATAAAGAACCTGAAAATTATATTAGAAAAAATCCTTAAAGAAATGTCATGTCCTCAACACTTTTGATAACCCAGGAGGCAATATTATGTGGATAAACACAGACATCAACAACTCTTAAGTTGAAGAGTGAGTCAGAAACTTTGGACTTTAAACATGAAGAAGTTTAATAAGTATCTTCATTCATTTATTACATTAATATATTCCTTTTTATATCTAAACAAGAGTAATCTATGATTTTTAAAAATTATGTTAAAAGTCTAAAAGATCTGAGTAAATATAAAATAAAGAACCTAACTGGCTGTGGATAAAGTGAAGGTTCCTATGGTGAGGATTCTCACCTGGCCCTGGTCAGCTAGCTCACTACACACATGTGGGCAATATATTGTTATTGACTATATAAAGAGCTCCTCCCAGTGCTCTGGGTGATATAGGGATATGGCTGCAGGAGAGCAGAGACGAGACTAGAGTGGTGGCAGCACCAAGGACAGAGACTGAGATGGCTGCAGGGGTAGAGAGGCCCAGAGGCAGAGACCGACTTGCTGCATGCAGACTCGCTCTGAGTGGACGGGATTCTAGCGATTGACCTGCCACCATGGAAACAAAGTTAGGTATAGCCCTTTCACCCCAAGAACATTCTACTGTCATTTCTTTGGTCTCATTGAATCCATATTGAACTTGCCAGGGCTGAAACCCATTGGCAAGACAGTGACAGACATTGTGTATAACTCAGTTGGCAGCATTGTTTTCTTCTTTTGTGATAAATAAAACAATAGCATGAATTACACTGATGGACTCTCATATTTAATGAACTATAATAAGCATAAATAACAGTATAAACCAGTTCTTCCCAAACTATTGGTGGTAAAATGCCTAGGTGTTCTAATTTCTAATCTGTCACAGATGGATTACTATTCCATACAATGGTTCCTGTTTGGTATTTTCAAACTCCAAGAGAAGAGAGAGGATCTTTAGGAAG
Organism: Manis pentadactyla; assembly: GCF_030020395.1. NCBI lineage: Eukaryota > Metazoa > Chordata > Mammalia > Pholidota > Manidae > Manis > Manis pentadactyla. The sequence continues at coordinate 88,146,710 of NC_080019.1, forward strand.
GGGAAGAAAGGGTCTTTCCCTTTTGCTAGGTGGAAAACAACCAGCAACAACTTGACTGAAAGCCTACACAGGAATTTTTTTTAAAGAGTTGAGAAAAATAATAGAAAAATGTATGTGTACACACAACCTGGAACTTTCAGAATAGTGTCAATTTCATGTAACTTTGTTTCCTCTAATTAGCAGATTATAAATAAATCACCAGATTATCAAAAAACATGATTTAATTCCAATGCTCTATAAAATCGTCACAAAGCAGAAAAAAAAAACCTTTTATCAGATCTTTTAAACTGATTTGTCTGAAACCAAATTACCAACCAAAGGTGGTTTATGGATCAGCCTTGAGATACTGAAATTAGTACCGGATACCCAGTCCTAATATCGAACGAGAGAATCCTGTAAACTAAAGCCATCCTCACCTTGCTGAAGTCCTCAAAGCTCTCCCTAAAGCATCTGCCTGCTGGAAAATAATACACAGCCTTATACCTAAATAACGGCTGAAAATAATGTGTTTCAATTTAAATGTCCAAGTGATGTTCTATATTCTTCTGTGAATGAAAGACATGCTTGCCAGAACTTAATGCTTGCCCTTTCCTGATTGAAAATGATGTCTCCATGCTCACAGAGATTAGCCAGCTCCAAAGAGGCTATTACTTGCAGTGTGCATATACTTATTTATAGTTTCGTAATTGGCATGTGTGTCTGGATTCAGCAATCCCACTACTTTGAAAAACAGTTTGCAGTGTCTGTCAGCTGACATTTATAGGTATATCATTATTATTTCATGGATTTGAAAAAGAAACTCAGAAAAATCTCTTGTCAGACCTTTTAACCTGATTTTTTTAAAATTCAGATGTTGTAGACTACACCCTAAGAAGAGCCCCTATATCCATGTGTAGGAGTTAATGAATTAAGACATTAATTTAGTAAGAACTCAGTGACTACTTTATGTGTCACTGTTTTAGGTGCTGATCAAAAGACTGATGAGACATGACCCCAGGAATTTTGTGGGTGCTGTGTACACAAGCATATATGGAATACAACAGGTTCATATAGGAGAGAGCAGCTAACAACTAGGGGTGCGGGCAATCAGGATGCTGGTCAACGGAGAAGGTGAAACTTGAATTAAACCTAGAGAAGGTGCTGGTATTCATCAGGAAGGGTAGGTGTGCGGGCCCATGAAGGCGAGTCACATGAGTCAAGGAGCAATGCTGGGAGGCAGCAGTATGGAGCATTTGGAGAACTTGGTGTCTTTCATTGTGATATGTAAGATACAAGAACTGTGTTCTGTGAGCTGTGAAACTCAACAGGAACCAGAGTAGAGGCCCTTGTATCTCAGGTCAGAAGTTAAAACAAAATCTTGTGATGTCATAGAAACAGAGAGTAGAGCAGGGCTTGCCAGGTGCTGGGGTGGGGAGGGATGGAGAGATATTGGTCAAAGGATACAAAGTTTCAGTTATAAAATGAATGAGTTCTGGGATATAATGTACAGCATGGTGACTATAATTAACAATACTGTATTGTATGCTTGAAAGTTGCCGAGAGAGTAGATCTTAAATGTTATCACCACCAAAAAATATGGTAATCAAATGAGACAGTGGAGATGTTAACTAATATTATTGTGATAATCATTTTGCAAAATACATGTGTTACAAATCATCACTCTGTACAGCTTATATTTATACCACATTATATGCCAATTATGACAGTAAATTTCGGGGGAATTCCTATAAATAAAGGGCATCTTTTGATAAAATCCAAGAGGGTAGGGACCAAATCAGCTTTGACTTTTACAGCTAAAAGTCTGGAGACAGTGTAAGAACAAACTGGAGGCAGGAAGATAAGGGATAGGGAATATACAGCAGGAGTCTAAGTGAAGGGTGGTGAAAATCTAAATTAAGACAGTGATGGCTGGAGTAAAGGAGATGGAGAATATATATTAAGGAGGCAGAATCCACAGAACTTGATCACAGATTGAATGAATTGTTGGATGGATGGATGGATGGAAGGATGATGGATGGATGATGGATGGATGGATGGATGCTTTACTGGTCCATTCTCTGTGCCCTATTATTATCAATGAAATTAATTTGTAAAACACATGGATTTGAAAATGAATGCCTATAGGAAAGTGTAATATTTCTAATATTCAGCAGCCACATATTTAATAGCCTGGACACTCATTCTGGTTTTAACCCTGAACCAGGCCAGGAGTACATTGACCTTGCCTGTATTCACCCCTTGGTTGTTGGGTCGTTGAGAGGTCTAAGGGATTTCAAGGGAAGAGTTGGTGTGACAGGGGCTTTAGGGGTAGAGGGATTAGGGGTTCAGGACAGTAACTCTTTACTAAGTGAGCAGGAGAACTTTCAATATTTTAACAACTGGTACGGATGAATATTAGCTCTGGCTGTGGGGGAGAGCAAAAATAGCAAATCCCAAGAAAGAGTTACCCTATTTCTAAAAAAATCAATAACCACACAAATATAGGAATCCTTGTCTGTATGTCACCAAGTACTTTCTACCAGTTCAAGGTATGGTGAAAAAGAAAGAAGTTTCAGAGCTGGAAGGCCGAAGTTGGCATTCTTGATCTGCCCTTTCATATCGAACAACCCCAGGCAAATATTTAGCATTTCTGAACTTCATTATTTTCTTTTATAAAATGGAACTAATAGCATTTACCCTCCTACCTCCCAGGGATGTAGTGTGGATCAAGTAACATAATATATACAAAAGAGCTTTGTAAATTGTGAAGCTCTCTGTAAAAGTTGCTTATTGTTACAATATTAATGCTGTAACCTGAGTTTCCCTAGGAGTCCTCAGGCTGTACAAGGCTTAATGACATGGGAATGACACTAATTTAAGCTGCAATAGATAGTCCTTGTTCTCACCTGCTCCCTCAGGATCTCAGCCCCTGAAACATTTTCCTGAGGGCTTACCAGAGTCCTTACACCAGTCCAGCCCACACCCTCAGCAGCACAGCCTCCTGGAGGGCATGGCTCTTGCTTCTCCTAATTCAAACGAATGCCTTCGTAGGACACTGCATGTGTGTGCGAGCAGACACATTACTGCTTCTTCCACTTCCTGCTGGGAACTTCCCCTGGAGCCCACACAAAGACACAATTGCTACCCTGGCCCAGGGTAGTGACTCTCAACACGAGCTGTACACCAACTTCTCCTGGGAAGATTTAAAAATATTCATGCCTACTCTCTTCCCACACCAGGCTAATTGAAACCAATTCCCTGGAGTTAGAGAGCAGGCATCAAGTATTTGTTAAAACACACAAGTGACTCTATGCGAATGAGAATTGAGGGCCCCTCTGTGGGTGGGGGAGCCTCTGTCTCTCCCCTGCCATGTTTCACCTGTTAGACCACAAAAACTTTGCCCCATGTGCCCCCTGCCTTAGAGAGGCTCTCCAGAGAACTGCAGCAGAAACTGCTATATCGAATTTCTCTTTATTTTTCCAGTCTGTAGTGTTTGCATCCATTCTTTAGATGTGAGAAATGCTGTTTTACTTTTATATCATAGTTTCACCTTATTTTATATGTATATTTCATAATGTACATAAATAAGTATATATTGATTTTGAATGCTCAAAATATTTTATTTATAGAGATGTGGGGTCAAAATTTTATGGAATACTTTTGTCATTCTGGCATTTGTGACATTCCATTGTTTCTTGATGGAAAATTGACATATTTTTTTTCTAACATTGAAAAAAAATCTACAATTCATTCATTAAATGGTCTCATATACAGACTGTTAAAATCCAGAAAGGACTTGAAGTTCTTAAGTACTAAAGTACTAGTGAAAGCCACAAGCTTAAAGGGATTTTTTGGAGGGTGGTCAGGGGTCTACCTGGTATCTCATTCCAAAATCAAGTTTTATTTATATTTAAATATTACGTATTTACTAAATATGGATGCACATATAGGAAATAAAGAAAATAATGCTTGTGAAATAAAGATAATGACTTTAAAATTACAGAAACTTTCTTAAATGTTTTCCCATCTGGCAGTAAAATGCTAATCTGTGTTTTAGCTAAGCAGAAGGCCTCAACCAAAAGATTTTTTCCCCTAGGGATGATTTTGTAAACAGCACGTTCCTTAATTAGGCAACATCAAAATGCACATCTAAGTGACTCATCTTTACTACATTGCTGAGAGATTGAAAAAGGCTATAATTACTAATACAAATTCCCTGTAATGGTTTTATACAGTCACACACACACATCCCTTTTTCATTCTACATTGTGAAATATTTACCCCACCATACAAAAGAAGTGACTGGAGCAAAGCAGTTAAAGAAAGCGTGAGTGGTCATATTATTAAAACTTTGAATTATAATGGAAGGAGGAAAAAAACATTTCCTGTAATTCTCAAATCAAAATTCCCTTGGGCCCCATCACAGGGCCTTTCAAATCAGCCCTTAGCATGGAGTAGGGAAAACTTTGCCCACGTTAGAACCCCAGCTCCACTTTATTTAGGAAGTGATGACTGAAGTTTAATTCATTGGATCACATGGTGCGGAAGTGGTTTGCCAGCTTGGATCTACTTTGAGTTTCCTTAATAAACTTGGTGTGTTTTAGTTCAAAGATGTGGAGACCTGTTGGTAACTCTTTGGAAGCATTTCACAAACTCTATTAGGGCTATCTTCAGGCACTTCATTTATCTATCACCTGTAAGAATTTCAGCTGTTTTTCTTTAGTCTATTTTTCTAGAGAATACATTTCATCCATTAAATTCTGTCACAGAGAAAATAATTTTCTGTAAAACATGCTGATTAATTTTATTTTATCTAAATATTACTCAAAGAGAGTTGTCTAAACTCTTCAAGCGGCTCCTCATATTAGAATGTTAAGTTCCTTTTTAGATACAGCTAATGGGTCAAGAATGTAACTTGATCCTGGTTGCTAAAAATTGTTTGTTTTAGATCCTTCCAATATCACAGTTTCTTTCTAAGCTTTCTGTTCTCATTCTGTTTCTCTCTTCATGGACTTCTTGCTAAACTCCTCCTGTTTACCTACTGTATATGGGAAGTATTTTTTTCACCATGGCCAACAGTCATTGCAAATCTCCCTCATTTATGCTCTCGCCTTTGATGAGAAAATACAACAAGAGACGAGCATCAAAGATTAGCCTTTTATTAGGCAGAGAATTCAGATTAAAAGAATCTATTACCTAACAAAAACATAGAAGTAAACTTTTTTAGTCATTTACAATAAATTCTGTTTCAGTCTGTCCTTGTTTTTAAATAGTTGAGACATTCTCAAGGGTTAGTCCCCTGAAAAACAGTGTTTGGTAAGTCTATGAATTAATAGGACAGTGATTTTTTTTTTAAGTTCAGTCTAGAACTGTCAACTTTTCTCACTGAATGTATTTCTAAATTTCTCACTACTTAAGCAATAACATTAAGGGAGGTAAGCCTATTGGAAAGCAGGAGATAGGTAAGATCACAGACAAATATTACGAAGACATAATGATATCCATACAATATTAAATAACCTGCAGTAGCTAATGACTGTGGCAAGAATGCCAAGAATATACTAATATAAAAGAAAGGTTAAAAAAAAAAAAGCATCTTGCAACAATTAAGTCTAAGGAGTAGAGGGAAAAACAAAGTGACAGACTTCACCAACAGCATCCAATCATTCACTGGGCTAGTTTGTATAGGGGAAAGTACTCTAAGTTATAATTTCATATTTTCATTGATCCTTTCTTCACATCAAGAACACATGTACACATGATATAACAATGTATAACCTTGAAACTCATGGAAGTAATGTATACAAAAGAAAAATTCTGAACAAATCATTTAAGAAGAGGAAAATTATCAAATGCACATTAGGCAATTTAGAGGTTATATCAAACACCATTTATTAAATGAATCAGGACGATAAATTATACCCAACAGTGTAGTTCTAAAACTTGTTGTTATTTGAGTTAGTAAAAGTAAGATGGTGTCATTAATGAGAATTTGACAATATATAGAATACGTATTTTATCCACTGCTTCACCAGATGAATGCAAAGAAGAAAAAGAAAAAAAGGCTGATTTGGACAACAAAGAAAAGCTGGAGAAAAATACACAGTCTAGAAATACTTGAAGGAGAATGGTAACAAGTTACTTTTAAGCATTGTTATAAAGAATTTGATGTGTGACGTTAATTTAGCTTCAAGCAGGAGAGAAAATAGAAATAATCTTTGTTGAGCATCTATGCTGTGTAATCTCACAACTTTGTAAGGTAAGAGCTGTTACCTCTATTTAACCATAAAGAAAGCAGAGTTTAGATAAGCTAACGACTTGCCCAAGGTTTACATAGCTAGGAAGCCAGCAAGGGATTCAAATCTAAGCTGGTCTGGCTCAACTGTCGCTCCTGGAGTTTCCAGTTAGTTGCATTTGATAAAGCCCTGGATTCTCAACTGTGCCAAAGGGCAAGAGGGAGGGGTCTGAGGAATTCAGGTCTTGGATCACTCCTTCATCTTTAAACAAAATAGCTGTTACTTGTTTTGTACTGTCAATCTCTGTGAGGTTTCGGTAAAAACAAACAAGCAAACAAAACTCTCCTGTAAAAGCTTCAAAACAGTACACTACACAATGTCACCTTCTAGCTCAGCTTTCAGAAATTCTGTACTGAAAAAAAAAAAACTGTGAGAGATGAAAATGTCCAATTTAACCCTTTCTCTGAAGTTGTTAAAGTGAAAAATGGACAGCTGTATTTTGAGAACAGAGTATACTCCCTTTTCTTCTTTATGTACAAGAATATAAGACATTATCCTTCAGATAGTTTCTAGAACACAGATGACAAGTCTAGAGCCCCCAGCCCTGGGCTCCCATGGCTGTCAGTCATCATTGGGTCAAACCCGTCTTGGAATGTTTTTCAACAGAACACTCCTAGCAGTTCAACTGGTCAATCACAGACACATGAGCTATTTAATTTTATTTGTACACCATCCTTTTCTATTAAAAAAAAAATTACTAAGCCTGATTCTCTGTAAAAGGGATAGGTTAAAAATTTTTTAAGGGAAAAGAAAAAACCTTTAAAGGAAAAAAATGTCCTGAAAAAATTTACTTCTCCCCAGAATCACTATGCTTTAAAAAAAAATGGGCTTCAACCTGAATTTTCAAAATAAAAATATTTCAGTTCTGCCAGTGGGCCAGTGCAAACTATTAAGCTGCAGACTTTGTACTGATTTGTGTTGCATTCACTACCTGTGACCCATAACCATCCCCTTTCCCTTCTGCTCCCATGTTTTCATTGGCCTCTGTTGCACCACTTAGCTCAGGCAAAATGGAAAGAATAGAAGAAAAAAGCTTTCTTTAGCCCTCTTGTCAATTTTCAAATGTATAACCCCTCTGGAATCACAAAACATAGGTTATTGCACTCTAGACCTCTTAAACACAATCAGAAGAGTGTTACTGTGGGGACCAATTCTAAGAGCAACTTTTTAAAAATCAGCATGATGTATGATAGAAGTAGAAAATGTTAAGGAAAGCATGTGTTGTGTCCCCAGGTCCATCTTACTCCCACCCTGTCCAGGATAAGGACATGTCAAACATCAAGATCAAACTCACAGAGATAAAGATGTAAAGACTCAAGGAGAAAGAAAGAGTATTTATCAAATCTGGGGGTCAGAAAGGTTGACAAATACTATTCTCTCCTATCCTTTTGTAAGAAGACATAACATAGATTAGAGTGTTAGAAAATTAGGTGAAAAGAAGAATATTAAATGATATAAATAAATCTCATGGTGGGTGAAGGTAGATTTTTTTTTTTCTCCATTCTACCTTTCAAGAGTGGAGCTTTGTATGATGGGGATTTGTCTAAGACATTTTCAAGCTTTCAGATTTCTGGGCCTGTGAATGGGGATAGGATGGAAGACGGGAAGGCTATGCACACTTTCAAAAACTTGGAGGGCCAAGGTGCAAGCTAGGTTTCTAGAGAGGCAGTAGGGGCTTCAACTTTTTTCTTGCTTGCCCATTGTAGTTTATCATTAGGAGAGAAAGTAGAAATTTCAGAACTGTGGTCTGGAACCAGAGAGGTACACCAGGCAGGAAGGACCACGTTATGCTGTAATAACAGCAACAGAGTCTTAGTGGATTAAAACAGCAGAGCTTTGCTTCTTGTCCAATCCACTTATCCCCCTAATCCGCTCACAGTACCCACCCCAGGAGCCCGTGCATGTCACTCACTGATGGAGCCCCTACCACCTCACGCTTGAGAAGAGAATTTTGAAATTTCCCACATTGCTATTAAGTAAATTTCCTGTAAGTAACACACATTACTTCTGCTCACAACTCATTAGCCATAACCAACCACTTAGTCCATGGAAGTATAATCCCAGGTGCCCAGAAAAAGGAGATAATAGGAAATAATAGGTGAACAGCACTAATAACTGCCTCAAGAGGACATCCTTCCTTGTGTCTCTAGGCAAAAAAACCTACACCAGTCTGGTAGAGTCCCGCTGCAGACAGAGAAAGAAAATTTACACATTGCTTCTGCGTGTATCTGTGAGTATAAACAGAAGTAAAAAAACAAAAATAATGTCTGAATTACCTGATTCCCCACTTCTGGCACATACTAATAGTTCATAAATACTTAGAGCACCTAGAAAATATACATATGGCAAAGATATAATAGACTCATTAAATGGACTGGCTTAGGGGAAATGCATATTGATTAAGGGAGAGGAATATCTTACAAAATATCTGCGAATTAATGCAATATTATTATTTAAAAGTAAACATAAGATTAGAGCAATTATATCATTGGGAACAGACTTTCAAGGAGCTTTTTCTTAACAGGAAAAAAAGAATGTATATTAAGGGCTAAGTTCATGTATTAAAATGATAAATAAGTTACTATTTCCTCTTTCAAAAAAGTCAGAAACATCAACTGTATGATAACAGCTGGCCAAAGGAAAACCTGATACTAGGTCTTTGTTCTTCTGAGAGAATGTCAGTCAGTACTATTTTCCCAAGTCCTTAAAAAACAATACTACTGTCATTATTCCAAAAGATCAAGGAAAGAATGATTCCTACAAAATACCAAATAACCAGATTTAGCTTATATGTATATTCACTTAAATGAGCAACATGTAATACACACCAAATATCTGGCATATATCATGGTTAGGGACTTCTAGATCCATTAATGTCAACACTATAGAATTACTGGTTTTTCATGGCAGTCCAACTCTTCCTTGGACCAGAAGAAGAGTCAGCTTGGCATGGAATTTTATGATTAATTTGTATTTGGGATATCTTTCAAAGCAATAAAAACCAACTTTCACTTGAAAAGCAATGGAGGCTTTGTTAATGCATCTAAGGTCATAAAAGACACATTACTTATAGTTATTCATTCTTGTTTTACTTACATTTTAATTGTTTTTCATTGTGTGAATAAAAAAGTAGGGAGCCTGAGATATCACTTAGGGTTGTTTGGTTGCAAGTAACAGAAAACAAGTCCAAATAACAAAAGCAGAAAAGGAATGTATTAGGAGGATCACAGGTAGCTTACAGAACCAAAGAGAAGCTTGAAAAACAGTAAGATTTAGGGTATCAGGAACAAGGTGCAGGAGCTAATCAGCTATCATAAGATAAGGAAGCGCCACCTAATTTTTAGAATTTTGCATTGTTCTGCCTAATAGTCAGCATCCGTATTACCTTGTTTAAGTCACATTTAGCTGGGAAGGGACAAGATACCTTGATTGATTGTGCTATTGATCTTGCATACAGTGGAGGAAAGGTGATTTTCTAGGAAGAATTTGGGTTGTTTTTACCAAATCAAGGTACAATAGCATAATAAATGCCTAATAAAATAAGTATCTACTGGGATATATTCTTAAGAGCTTTAAAGTTAATAAAATACTTTTTAAGGGTGCCCATGAACCTCCTCAAAATTCCCTTTAAAATAATGAAATTTGAGTTCTAATCTCATCAGGGTTTCTATGTATGTGATGTATATGTGTAAATATATATATATATATATATAGCATATATAAATATTTGTGCATAATCCAAGATTTGTTAAAAAAAAAAAAACTAGGAGCCTAGCAGGAAACAATTAGCTCTGTATTATAAGATATTATAAGAATCTTCAGAACACATGTGGTAGAAAGAAGGTTCTGATTACTTGAATTCAGCTCTCAGGTACAAAAGCATGAAAAGATAACATACTTTCCACAACAGCAAATAATGAGGTGACATTGAAAAACAAGTAGTGAATGAGGGAAAGGTAGGAAATCAAATTTGTAGCAGAGGAGAATCCAGATGATGGAGGACTTGCACGCCAGGAGTTTGGAGTTTTACCACATAGGCAATGAGATACCAGTAAGGTTTATTTAAGTATGACTTGATATGATCAGATTTGTGTTTGTAAATTTATTTGTTTAACCACTGCTGGAAATGTGTGGGATGGATTAAAAGAACAAAGCACAGAAAGTAGAAAGCCAGATTAAGCAACATATTAGGCAATAATTTAGGCAAAACAAAGGGATCAGAACTTGACCTAAAACAATGGCAGTGAAGCTAGAAAGAAAGGAGCTGTATTTTTCTAGCTTTTTCTGTATAACAGGTCACCCAAACTCAGAGGCTTAAAGCAACAACCATTTATTTAGCTTACTGGTTCTTAACTGGGGGTTGGGGGTGACATCTCCCCACCTCCCCACCATCAACGGGCATTTGGCAGCGTCTGAAGATATTTTTCATTACCACAGTGAGGAGCAGTGCTACTGGCATGACTGAGTCAAGGCCTGGGATGCTATTAAATGCCCCACAGTGCACAGGACAGCCCCTAAGAACCACCCAGTCCAAATGTCGATGGTGCTGAGGCTGAGAAACCTGGAATTAACTTATGATTCTACAGGTCATCAGTTTGTTCTAAGCATAGCTGCAATTCTGTAGATGAGTCAAGGTCAATTGATCTCGGCTGGCTGGTTCATGCACGTGTGGTCACCTTGCTGGTCAGCTGAGAGCTGACTGATCTGAGGGCTTGTGGCTCAGCTGTGACAGCTCCTCTTTGATCCCTGTCATCTCTTAACCTCCAGCAGGTTGGCCAGAAATCATTCACATGGTAGAGGCAGGGATTTAAGAGATCAAGAACTGTGCAAGGCCCCTGCAGGACCTGTCAGAATGCACACACTGTTGTATCAGCCTCTTCTGGGAGTCAAAGCAAGTCACAGGTTCAGCCCAGAATAAAGGAATAGAGACATAGACTGTGCCTCTTGATGTGAGGGCAACAAAGAATTGAGGGCATTTTATGCATTTTCTACCACAGAGACAGACTCTTGGAATAGTTATGAGGTAGGATCACAACAGTTGGTGACTGCTGGTGAAAGGGGAGAGATACTGACATTAAAATTATATTGACCAGAAGTCCAGGAATAATTGAATCCTGTTTTTGCCTACCGACCTCTCCCCATTTTCCAGAGGAAAATACATACACAGAGAACAAAGCAAAGTAAAAATGGCCCCCTTTATTTATATCTGAGGATTTTGACTGAAAAGCCAAGAGAGAGGTCTTGTGAACTACCTATTAGTTGGCAGCTGTGGGTTCACTGGGCAATGGCTGTGCTGGCTGTGACCAGGAACGCACAGTGGGGCCCTGGGCAGCTGGGCACAGGAGGAGCCACCACCATCAGCTCGCAGTGGGGCTGCAGTGCTGGTGGCCCTCTCCTGGTGGCTCTGGTGGGGCCTGCCCGGAGGCCTGGCCCTCTCGTTCTCAGCCCTGCTCTGACCTGGTGCTGCTGGCACAAGGCTGTTTCCTGCTCAGCCTGTGGGCTCTCTTGGTATTAAGTTCTCAGAAACTTGTATTTTTTTCTGAATAAATTATACCTGATAAACTGTGTACATTTCAGGAAACAAAAAGGAGTCATTTTTTTTTCTTACTAAGCAAATTCAGCCTTAGAAATCCACAATTAAACCAAAATGGAAGACCTTTTCTGTCAAGTCCATCCAAAAGTGTAACACTTTTTCCAACCCAGAGAAAGGCCACACCTGTGGAGAGGGTGGGGGCAAAGGAAGGAGTGGGACAGAACAGAAAAAGCAGGAAAGGAGACGTATGGCTGAAAGAGTTGGGCTCCCTGGGAGTGTCACTGGCCTTTCGAGGAAAAGAACACATCTTCAGAGATCTCACCCATGTACATTCTCCTCACAAGGGCAAGGTCAAACATAATACTGCTGCACCTGATGGGTTTCTGGCAGTGTTTCTCCCACACAAAGGAGTGCAGAGCCCTGCCCTTCAACCTGATCCACCCTTTTGGAGAAAGGAGAGAAGGAAGGTAGGCAGCTTCGGCTTCCATCCCCTGATCCACTGTAAAGCATTAGTTACATGACTGAGAGAAAGGAAAAACTCAAGATGACTCACACGCCCCAGACTGGGCACCTGGGAAGGCAGGGTTTCCTCTAGATCAGACATCGATATTTGATATCGATGCATAGTTGGCAGTGGATGTTGTGTGTATGAAGAAATTATCCTTGGAGGGTGGGGAAAGTAAGAAGAGAAGAAAGTCAAGAGCAGAATACATCTGCATTGAAGCAGCAAGTTGGAAAAGGAGAGGCTAATAAACTTGTCTCAATAGACTAGTTGTAGTTATAGGTGAAAAATCACAAAGGGGCAGGAAGATGTCAAAAAAAAAACATCAAGAAGTTTCAAAAATTGGCTCTGGCCAACACTATAGAGGCAAAGCAGAGGGTAGAAGTGAAACTAAAGACAGAAGGGAACATCAGCTCTGGCAATGATCTTGCGTGACCCAGTACTGTAGGAGTAAATAAAAACTGAGATTTAGATTGAAAGTAATGATTATTATTTTACTGAACAAAGGTGGAGGTAGAACAGAAATATAGGAACACTTGTGATTAAGAGAAAGTTTTTATTTAAGGAGATTTGTATATATTTACCTGCTGAAGAGAAGGATTCGCTGAGGTGGCTCAAGATACAGGAAAGAAAAGAAACACGGTGGAATAGTCTCTCAATGGATACAGAATAGATGAGAAGCAGAAAAGCATGTTGAAGAAGGCGTCTCTCATAAAAGAGGAGGGAGGTAGAACCTAGAAAGTGAAAGGGGTTAGAATGTAAAGGTTTTCAAGGTGATAGTGGCTCTTCCTCTGTCAGCTGGGACTGGCCATCAGTGACCTGCTCTGAATGAGACAGGAAGAGGAATGGGACGAGGTTGACCAGAGAGGGCTGGAAGACAGTGATGAATATGATAGACTCTGTACAAGAGGTTCCATTTTATAAAGACTGTGAAGATCTCAGGGTAAAAAAGTAATGGTGATTACTTTAAAAACTACAAAAAACATATAGGTATTAAAATAGAAAATGATCTAGCAATGTTTATCTTCAAATGAGGAGGTAAGTCAGGAAACACACAAGAACAGCACTGAAACGCATTTATTCTACATTTATTGCATAACTATGCCAGGTCCTCCAAAGAATCAAGGACTCTTTATCGCAGCCATTGAAGAACTCACAATCTGGTAAGGGAGAGAACCAAATCACTGTTAAGGGAAGCTAACACCAATAGAGGCATGCATGGTGCTTCTGGAAATAGAAGAAACACTTAGCTAATCGAAAGGGGAGGAAAGGAATCAAGGTCAGACAAGAACTTTGGAAACAAGCAGCATTTGAACTGAGACTTGAAGATAGGAAGAAGTTCGTTCATTAAGAGGCTGGTACTGAGATCAGAAAGGGCAATCTGCAGAGAGAGAATGTGCAGAGAGAGAATCTCAGGAAGAATGAAGTCCCGGTTGGTCAGGAGCCCCCATCACTCTACCAGTTACTTAAACAATCCCTTTGGCACTTTAAAGCTCTCCATCCCCTCACATATATTCTGGATTTTAAGAAAATAGGACAATAAATTCAGGGTCTGTTCCTCCTCCACTACCCCCATAAATAAAATACTTGCCAATGTTACCCCACCTCCAGGTTCTCACCCAGTAACTGAATAACTACATTTCCTCAGACGAGTCACAGAATAATCATTGCTTTACTTTTATCCCTCATGTGAGTATCTGTGTTCTATTCCCATACTTCCAGACATAAAGTCTTTCTAACAGAGAAATTTTAGGCCCTGAGGAGAGAAAAGGGAAAGGGAAAGAAAGGGTGTCTCTCAGCATCTCTCCTCAAATCATGTCACATCATATGTCACATCTTTTACTCCACTTACACTTTAATAACTTATACTCCATTTATATGCCTGAACAACTGAAAAGGTTGCACTGTGTCATGAATTTTAAAAAGTAACCTGTTCACCACATTAAGTTCAGGTGCAATTTTGGACAAATTGCTTTGAGCAAGTTCAGCCACTAAACAGGGTTAATTGGAAAATGCTCCATCTCCTGTGAAGGGAACCTCTGGGGAACTTGGTGAATTTGGAGTTTTAAAAGGAATTCAATGTGTACAGAAAAGATAGAGTAAGAAATACGGTTTCTAGAAAACTGTTAAAAAATGCTATCTGGGTTCAATTTAAAGTATCATTATTCTAATCTTCCAATTAAAAGATAAAACATGAGAGAAAATATATGCTCTCCTAACCTTAGCTTATGCATAAAAATGTAATTTGTTTCTTAAAGAACACAAACAACCCTGCAAGTCTCAAAAATACCAAGCTTTGAAATCATCCAGGTTTAAATAAAGTTTTAGAGGGCACTGCCTAGAGATGCAAGGAAGCATAGATAAATGCATTTTTAAGTAAGTATAAAACCTATTTTGCAATGCCCTCCCCTATGCTTGTCAGAGCCAGCAACAAACAACACTAGCTTTGTTCCTGGTTTGACTTATAAAGGTGAGGACAGACTCAAGCAGGATTTTTTAAATCTAGAATTACGTCTTTCTCAGAATGTGAAAGAGAGGTTGGAATATATCAGACTGTTCTGGATGATACCGTGAGTTCCATTACACTTGAATAACTTATACTCCACTTATATGCCTGAACAACCGAAAAGGTTGCATTATGTCATGAATTCCATTCCATTTCATTTTTTTACCCATAAAGCCTGAGCTGTGCTGAGGATCTAAAAAAGAGAAACAGTTAAGATCCTGGGGCAGTGGTAGTACGCAAACCCACTGCACATCTGGATTAGTTGTTTTAAAATACCAGAATCATTTGCTCTCTCTCTTTCTCGCTTACACACATACACACACACACTTCTATTAAGAAGATTTCTGATTTTTTAAGACCATATTGTATTAAATTCTGTTTTATTTTCAAGTGCTAATATCATTACATTATTTCTACCCACAAAGTAAATAACATTTTTAGAGGAACCCCAGTCTTTATCAGAAACAATCAAAGTGAATAAATCCATAGTTTTCCTTATCCCTAAACATTTCCAAAAAAGAAAATAATGCACAACGCACACACATAAATATTCATATTAAAAAAAGACATGTAAAATAATAGGCTTGATAAGGAAAAAGCATTTTTGGCATAAAACTCAATTTCCTTACCAAAAGGGTGTGACTATATGAAAATCTCATTCATGCAGACTTTACTGGTTGGAATTTGTGATTATGTCGAAAAGGGCTGAGCCAAAATACATCTGTGTAAAAATTATTAGAAAGTTAAACCACTAGACATGTAAATTATTTTTGGACATTTTTATCTATGGGAATGCATAAAATTATGAGATGGCTTTAGGCAGTGTTGCCCCAACTACCACCTCCACTCCCCTACCAGCTTCCTTCTCACCCATTTGCTCCAAACTCCTCAGGCAAGAGTCTCAGAGCACCCTAGATAATTGATTACAGGCTCCCACTCTTAAAGACTCGGCAAAAGCCACCTCCTCTTTGAAAACTTCCATACTTGAGTCCCACACTCCCTTACCTTCTCAGTGTAACACCTGCCCATCTTTCCAAAGTAGTTTACACTGTCTTATCTTCTATTTCTTATCTCTTCCTGTGTCATTACCTTCAGGCTCCCTGGACTTGGAATACATGGCATTTATTCTGGACTTAGGACGTTTTTTTTTCAATTAAGTTATCATTGATACATAATCTTATGAAGGTTTTACATGAACAACATTGTGGTTTCAACATTCACACATATTATCAAGTCCCCCCACCGCCCACCCCTCACCCCATTGCAGTCACTGTCTATCAGTGTAGTAAAATGTTGAAGAGTCATTACTTGTCTTCTCTGTACTGTACTGCCTTCCTGGTGACCCACCTACACTGTGAGTGCTAACTATAATGCCCCTTAATCCCCTTCTCCCTTCCCAACCCCTTCTCTTTAGTAACTACTAGTCCCTTCTTGGAGTCTGTGAGTCTGCTGCTGTTTTGTTCCTTCAGTTTTGCTTTGTTGTTATACTCCACAAATGAGTGAAATCATTTGGTACTTGTCTTTCTCCACCTGGTTTCTTTCCTCTAGCTCCATCCATGTTGTTGCAAATGGCAGGATTTGTTTTCTTTTTATGGCTGAATAATATTCCACTATGTATATATACCACATCTTCTTTATCCTGTCATCCACTGATGGACACTTAGGTTGCTTCCATATCTTGACTATTATAAATAGTGCTGCAAGAAACATAGGGGTGCACACATCTTTTTGAATTAGGGATCTTGTTTCCTTTGGGTAAATTCCTAGGAGTGGAATTCCTGGGTCAAACAGTATTTCTATTTTTAATTTTCTGGGGAACCTCCATATTGTTCTCCACAATGGTTGAGCTACATTCCCACCAACAGTGCAGGAGGGTTCCCCTTTCTCTGCATCCTCACCAGCATTTGTTGTTTTTTGTCTTTTGGATGTTGGCCATCCTAGCTGGTGTGAAGTGATGTGTAATGTGGTTTTAATTTGCATTTCCCTGATGATTAGCAATGTGGAGGATCTTTCATATGTGTTTGCCATTCAAATTTCTTCTTTGGAAAACTGTCTGTTATGTTCATTGGATCATTTTTTAATAGGGTTATTTGTTTTTTGAGTGTTGAGGCATGTGAGTTCTTTGTATATTTTGAATGTTAACCTTTTATTGGATATGTCATTATGAATATATTCACCCATATTGTAGGATGCCTTTTTGTTCTGCTGATGTGATGGTCCCTTGCTGTACAGAAGCTTTTGAGATTGATTTAGTCCCATTTGTTCATTTTTGCTTTTGTTTCCCTTGCCCAAGGAGATGTGTTCAAGAAAAAGTTGCTCATGTTTATATTCAAGAGAGTTTTGTCTATGTTTTCTTCTAAGAGTTTTATGATTTCATGACATATATTTAGGTCTTTGATACATTTTGAGTTTACTTTTGTGTATGGGGTTACACAGTAATCCAGTTTCATTCTCTTACATGTAGCTGTCCAATTCTGTCAACACCAGTTGTTGAAGAGGCTGTCATTTCCCCATTGTATATCTATGGCTCCTTTATTGTATATTAATTGGCCACATATGTGTGGGTTTGTATCTGGGCTCTCTATTCTGTTCCATTTATCTGTGGGTCTGTTCTTGTGCTAGTACCAAATTGTTTTGATTACTGTGGCTTTGTAGTAGGACTTGAAGTTAGGGAGTACAATCCCCCCAGTTTTGTTCTTCTGTCTCAGGATTGCTTTGCTACTTAAGGTCCTTTGTGGTTCCATATGAATTTTAGAACTATTTACTATAGTTCCTTGAAGAATGCTATTGGTATTTTGATAGGGATGGCATTGAATATGTAGATTGCTTTAGGTAGGATGGCCATTTTGACAATATTAATTCTTCCTATCCATGAACATAGGATGTATTTCCATTTATTCATGTCCTCTTCTTCTTTAATTTCTCTCATGATTGTCTTATAGTTTTTAAGGTATAGGTCTTTCACTTCCTTGGTTAGGTTATTCCTACACATTTTATTCTTTGTGATGAAATTATAAATAGAGTTGTTTTCCAGATTTCTCCTTCTGCTAGTTCATCATTAGTATATAGGAATGCAACAGACTTATGTGTATTAATTCTATATCCTGCAACTTTGCTGAATTCACTTGTTAGTTCTAGTAGTTTTGAGGTGGAATCTTTAGGGTTTTTTATGTATAATATCATGTCATCTGCAAACAGTGGCAGTTAACTTCTTCCTTACCAATCTGGATGCCCTTTATTTCTTTGTGTTGTCTGATTGCCATGGCTAGGACCTCCAGAACTATATTTAATAAAAGTGGTGAGAGTGGGCATCCTTATCTTGTTTCCAAGCTTTGAGGAAAAGCTTTCAGCTTTATGCTGTTAAGTATGATGTTGGCTATGGGTTTGTCATATATGTCCTTTGTTATGTGGAGGTACTTGCCCTCTATACCCATTTTGTTGAGAGTTATTATCATGAATGGATATTGAATTTTGTCAAATGCTTTTTCAGCATCTATGGAGATGATCATTTGATTTTTGTCCTTCTTTTTGTTGATGTGGTGTATAATGTTGATGGATTTTCAAATATTGTACCATCCTTGAATCCCTGGAATAAATCCCACTTGATCATGATGTATAATTTTTTTGATATATTTTTTAATTCAGTTTGCTAATATTTGATTGTGGGTTTTTACATCTGTGTTCATCAGGGATATTGGTCTGTACTTTTCTTTTGTGTGTGTGTGGTGTCTTTCCTTGGTTTTAGTATTAGAGTAATGCTGGCCTCATAGAATGATTTTAGAAGTATTCCTTCCACTTCTATTTTTTGGAAAACTTTAAGGAGGATGGATATTAGGTCTTCTCTAAATGTTTGATAAAATTCAGCAGTGAAGCCATTTGGTCCATGGGTTTTGTTCTTAGGTAGGTTTTTTTTATTACCAGTTCAATTTCATTGCTGCTAATTGGTCTGTTCAGATTTTCTGTTTCTTCCTGGCTCAGCCTTGGAAGGTTGTATTTTTCTAGAAAGTTGTCCATTTCTTCTAGGTTCTAATTTGTTGGTATATGATTTTTCACAGTATTCTCTAATAACTTTGTATTTCTGTGGTGTTCACAGTGATTTTTCCTTTCTCATTTCTGATTCTGTATATGTATGTAGACACATTTTTTCTGGATTCATTGTTTCTTTCTATTTTATTCTTCTCAACTTTACTTATTTCCACTCTGATCTTTATTATGTCCCTCTTTCTACTGACTTTGGGCATCATTTGTTCTTATTTTTTCAGTTTCATTAATTGTGAGTTTAGACTGTTCATTTGGGATTTTTCTTTATTGAGGTATATACCTTCCTCTTAGAACTGCCTTCACTGTGTCCCACAGAAGTTGGGGTGTTGAGTTATTATCATTTGTCTCCATATATTGCTTGATCTCTGTTTTTATTTGGTTATTGATCCATTGATTATTTATGAGCATGTTGTTAAGCCTCCATGTGTCTATGGGCTTATTTGTTTTCTTTGCATAATTTATATCTAGTCTCATACCACTGTGATCTGAGAAGCTGGTTGGCACAATTTCTATCTTTTTAAATTTATTGAGGCTCTTTTTGTGTCCTATGTGATCTATTCTGGAAAATGTTCCACGTTCACCTGAGAAGAATGTGTATCCTACTGTTTTGGAGTGGCGTTTTCTATAGATGTCTGTTAGGTCCATCTGTTTTGATGTATTGTTCAGTGCCTCTGTCTCTACTTATTTTCTGTCTGGTTTATCTGTCTTTTGGAGTGAGTGGTGTGTTGAAGTCTCCTAAAATGAATGCACTGCATTTTATTTCCCCCTTTAATTCTTTTAGTATTTGTCTCACATATGTAGGTGATCCTGTGTTGGGTGCATAGATATTTATAATGGCTATATCCTCTTGTTGGATTGACCCTTTTTTCATTATGTAATGTCCTTCTTTGTTTCTTGTCTTTTGTTACTTTCTTTGTTTGGAAGTCTATTTTGTCTGATACAAGTATTGCAACTCTTGCCATTTTCTCCCTGTTAGTTGCATGAAATATCTTTTTCCATCCCTTAACTTTTAGTCTGTGTATGTCTTTGGGTTTGAAGTGAATCTCTTGTATGCAGCATATAGATGGGTCTTCTATTTTCATCCATTCAGCAACTCTATGTCTTTTGATTGGTGCATTCAGACCATTTACATTTAGGGTGATTATTGATAGATATGTACTTATTGCCATTGCAGTCTTTAGATTTGTGGTTCCCAAACATTCAAGGGCAGCTTCTTTACTATCTAACAGTCTAACTTGCTTATTGTGTTATTGCAAACACAATCTAAAGGTTCTTTTTTTTCTATCCCTTCTTTTTCTTCCTTTCCACTCTTTATATGTTAGGTGTCATATTCTGTACTCTTTGTGTATCCCTTGACCGACTTCATGGTAGCTGATTTAATTTTGCATTTGCTTAGTAATTAATTGGTCTACTTCCTTTACTGTGGTTTTATTTTCTCTGGTGACAGCTATTTAACCTTAGGAGCACTTCCATCTAGAGCAGTCCCTTTGAAATACACTGTGAAGGTGGTTTGTGGGTGGTAAATTCTCTCAATTTTTGCTTATCTGGAAATTGTTTATCCCTGCTTCCAAATTTAAATGGTGTATTTAGGATTTTTATCACTGATTATTTCCACCTGGAATGCTCTTCCTCCACATTATTATATGACTTTCCTCATCATTCAAGTTTCATCACTATTAATACCAAGTACGGTGTTTCCTCTGATGACCCTGTCCCATTACTTTGCTTTAATGTTTTAGGTTCTTCCTTTCTTTTTTTAACCAATGTGATCCAATTTGTTTATTGTCTTTCTCCTCTGTCCTTCCCCTCAACAGTTCCTCACCGCCCTCCACCCATCTCCACTGCTACTATAAAGCTCTTCAGTGCTTAGAACAGTGACTGGAGCATGGTAAAATTAAAGAAAAAAATAATTGCAATAAGTGAATGAAAAAATGAATGCCTGTCTCCCCCACAGACAATGAATTCCTTCAGGACAGGGGCCATGCCACATTGGTTTTTTGTGTCCCTTGTATCTAACATTGTGGGTACATAGCATAGTAGGCATTCAATAAATGCTCACCAAATAAATGATCCATTGAAGAGTGAATAAACAATGAATAATTGTATTTTCATTATATGCATAGGAAAATATTAAGCTTGAACATATTAATATCTGCCTATAGTGTGGTTACAGTTTTGTTGCACAGTTTGAGGAAGGATAACAAAAGCAGGGGACCTGCAGAGACTCTGAGATTTGGGGAATAGCCATGGGTTTTTTAAATCTTACTAGTCTGTTTTAATTCATAAGAAGTTAAGTGACTTATCCATGGTGTTTCAAAGCAAAAAAAACTTCAAGGAACTGAAGTGTTGTAACTGTAATGTTGCTTTCCTTGCAACACAGGCTAACCTTCTTTCTGAGCCCCACTCAGGATCCCCGCCATAAAAAAAAAAGAAAAATCCTGTGAGCTCATATATGGCATGAGGCTCAGAAAGCCTGCAAGTGTTTTGACTCTGAAGCTTGAGGATTCAAGGAGAACAGGGCTGTCAGTACAGAGACCAGAGCTGGGGGAGCTGAGCAGACAGAATCCATCACGGGCCTTCTGACCTCTCCAGAGGACAAATATAGACACTCTGGTTCAAAGAGACGCCACCTCCACAGAAGGTTAACTCTCTAATTATATAATTATATCGACTATAGCTTTTCCAAACCAAAATTTTGTGACATGAAATTTGAGAAGGAGACCTGGGTACAACAGATTGAATACTTGAATCTAAAGCTAGCTCAGAAAATCTAGAGGTAACAATTGCAATATTAATAGGGGACAAAGTTAGTTGTCAGATTCTTCCACATTTGGGTGAAATTTCTCATAAAACTTCTCATTTCCTCCAGCTCTAATTGATTCCATGCTCACAAAACTTCTTATTCGGTTTCTGGGATTTCTTAATGTTGGTCAGAGGATCCTCATATTTTGGACATATATTTTCTGATATCTGGCAAATGTAAGCTTAGAGATGGGTTATAAACCTATCCCCTGTGAGTTTTATTAGTGCTGAGTCACAGTCTCAGAGAAGAAAAGCCTTGGGAAATTCTTAAGGTTCTTCTCAACTCTGAGACTCTGTAGTTCTGTGATTCAATTTCCCAGAACATAATGATCCCAATATGAACTGATGTAACGTAATGTGAATATAAAAGACAGAGGAGTGAATCCTGGAATCTGATGACTAAAGTCTGAAGTCCTTTCTTGAGACTTTGCCTGTTGACTTGGAAACTGAGGGACTTCTAATTTCTTAACCCAAAGCTCTGAGCTAGAGAAGTTAAGTATGTGGGTAATTGCCCCACTTGGGACCACCAGCTTCTAGCAAGACCACACCTTATTCCTAGAATGCAGTCACCATCACCAGACCATCAGGGTTTCTCCTTCCCACCCATTCACAGCCTTTAGAATCCACTGCACCATATGCCATCTTCTAAGTAGTGGAAGAAGGAGTAACATACTTGCCCTAGGCTTCATGTCTTGGTAAATACTTATCTACTCTAAACTTTAGTTTCTGCATCTGTATAGTCTCAGTGACCAAAAATGTTCCATGCAGTTTCTATTTGCTGATGTGGAGTTGACAACCTATCAAACTAGACATCAGCCAAATTGGGATATATAAAGAATGGGTCAGATTGATGAAGTTTTCTGGGTAAGAAGACCACAGGCCAAGTTACAGTAAAAGGCCTGGCAATCAGTATCAAAGTATCTGTTGACATTTGACAGCAAAACTGGGAAGAAGTGGGTAAAGTCTGAACATTTCTTTAATAATTTTATCTTTTAATCAGGAAATGCCTAAATTGTCAACCAACTAAAATGTGCTCTACATTATATAAAATGACGCTCAAAGTGTGGTCCACAGACGAGCATCAGCAGCAGTACCCGGGAGCTTGTCAAAATGCAGAAGTTTGAGCCCTTCTGGATCCAAATCTGCATTCAAAAAGGACCCCTAGGCGATTCATATGTGACTTACATTTTGTAAGACTTGTCAAGATCAGCAATCTTCAAAGTATGCTTTCCGGACCAGGGGCATCAGCACCGCCTGAGAACTTGTTAGAAATGCAGAATCATGGTCTCACTGTAGACTTACTGAATCTAAAATTTTGGGGTGTAGCCCAGTAATCTGTGTTTTAACAATCCCTCCAGGTGATTGTGATGTACACTCAAGTTTTAGGATTTCTGGCCTTTTTAAACTTGTATTCAAGAACAACTAGCTCTTGCAAAAGCTATTTTATTCTAAATTTTTTAAGTAACTAAAAGAACCATATATCTGTCTGGACAATTTTTAAAATATGCTCAGAGCCCACTAGTATTTTCCACAGATATATATCCTTATGATTTTATTTAAGCACTAGTCAAAATTGATGAATGTGTGTATTGAATACCATTTGCATCTGGCAAAACCATATCACTTTGATATGATGAATGATCCTGTGTCTTTGGAATGAGAAACCTACATAGAGGCACAGTAATTATTTCTGAAGAATGAACATAATATAAACTGTCATCATGGATAAGTTTTCTGGGCAAAGGATGCCTGAGGGAAAAGGCACCCTTTTTAGCCTCTGTTCTCAGCAGTGGTGCCCTGTGGCCTTGCTCACGCCCAAAGCCACCATCAGGGCTGCCCTGACATTTCCTCTTTTTGTGGCTTTGGGCTTCATTTATCAGGTGATAGAATATTTCAAACTGCTTCTCCCCAATGCATCTGAAGTATTTTCTGCTTTGAAACTTCTTTTCCCTCAAAGGCAAGACAGCTGTTAATGGTAAGAAGCCAGAATGAGTCAACCAATACACTAGTGTCTTCTACAAATGTAACTTTGCCCAGATTAATTTTTTTTTCTTAAGGTATCACTGATACACAATCTTTTGAAGGTTTCACATAAGCAACATTGTAGTTACTACATTCACCCCTATTATCCAGTCCCCCCCTCACCCCATTGCAGTTACTGTCCATCAGCATAGTAAGATGCTATAGAGTCACTACTTGTCTTCTCTGTGCTGTACCATCTTCCCCAAGCCCCTCCACATTATGTGTACTACGTTCAGATTAATTTTTTAAAAGTATCTCATGAGGAATGTTCAGGGACGACATGTAGTTGTTTTCTAAATTAACCAACTTAGCAACTTCATCCCTCAAAATTAATGCATAATAAAGTATAACCCCCAAATGAACATATAGACATATGTACAATAACATTCACGGCAGTGCAGTTCATTGGAAACAAGCAAACTGCCCATTGATAGGACTCACTTACTTGGAGTGACTACCTAGTAACCAACCAGAGTAAGTTCCTTCAGGGAGGCCCTCTGCTGTGTGCCAGGCTTCAACTCCTTACTTCATTCATCTGCTCGGGCTGCCATTAACAAAATATCACAGACTTGGTGGTTAAAACAATTGAAGTTTATTTTCTTAAAGTTCTGGAAGGTGGAAGCTGAGATCAAGGTGGCACCAAGTTGGGTCTTTCCTGAGGCCTCTGTCCTTGGCTTGCAGGTGGCAAGGCTTTCCACCGCGTCCTCACGTGGCCTTTCCTCTGGGCACGTGTGGACAGTGAGAGAGTGTGTTCTGGTGTCTCTTCCTCTTCTCATGAGGACTTCAGTCAGATGGGATTGGGGTCTCCCTCTAATGGCCTCATTTACTTTATTGGCTCTTTAAAGATCTTATCTCCAAATACATTCTGAAGTCCTGGATGTTCAACATATGAATTTTGGGGAGGACATATGCCTGCCCATAAAAACAAAAATGTCTCAGAGAGTAGCTGGGTGCCACAGGGTTTTTTACTGAACATTCAGAAGTATTTTAATATTTTCAAAACTGGTACAGCTGTGCTAGTGAGTAGTGACTGATTATTAACCACGGACATGGACTCTGTGAGCATTTCAAAAACATGTTCTGAAAAGTCCTGAAGGTTTGGAGGAACCCCTTCAGGGACCTTCAAGGTTGAAGTCTGGGGCTAAGTGTGTGGGCTCCAAGACCACTTCTGCAATTCAATCATTTTACATCTAGTAGACAAAATAGTGTGCCATGGTTGTGAGGCACAGGATTTAGAATCAGAGTTTGCATTTCTACTTTCCACCTTTAAAATAAATATGATAATGACCTACCTATAAAATTATTATAAGCAAAGGATGATGTAAAATGCTCATTATATTCCAGGCTCAAAGTATGTGCTCAATGAACTAGACTTTATTATGCCTTTGTATAAGCTTATTTTTCTAAGATAAAGTTAATTACACATAGAAAAAGAGTTCTCAAAACCACTGTACTAAATCATCCCTAAAGTCACACCCTTATTTCTAAAGCTCTATGAATGTAAGCAATACTTCACCACAATGATTCACAATAAAATAATGGAACTTTTAAATAGTTTTATCATTTTCAATATAAAAATAAACTATACTTTCCTACCTTATGGAAATTCTATTTTTGTAAGTCACATTGCTTGATTTAACCTGTATTTGTTAAAATAACAATTAGTCTTGTGCTCACCAGGTAAACTTTGTAACTTCTGATGTTAGATTACTTTTTCTGGGGTTATCATATTAGTAAACCTATGTTTTACAAATAACATAAAATTATATGTAATCATTAAAATAATGAAATATGTATTTTTGTGTACCAATAAGAAATAATCTTAAAGATATATTATTCAGTGATTAAGGCAAAGTACACAGACAACCGCAGTATGCTACTGTGTGTTAAAAAAAGAAATATTTTTTGTATTGCTTGCATATTTACTGCATGAATGCATTACCTTGAAAAAAAATTAAAAAAACAAAATACATTTCCTTTTCACACTAAAACATAACAGGCGAGAGCAGATCCCCAAGATTTCATTTACAAACAGAAATCCCAATAAACAGCACCAGTAGCAGCTGCTGTTTATCTTTATTTGAAAAGAGCACAGCAGCAGATAGAAATGAAAAATAAATCAGGCCCCACAAAGATCAAATTCTAGGTGACTCTTATCCCAGTTACCATTATTGTAAGTTACAGACTTATTTCTCACTGCTAAGAAATGCCATGATTTAATGGAAAGAACAAAGGATTCAGCATCAAACTGAGCAGAGTTTGATGCTCTCACTTTCTAGCCAGGAAAACACACATTACTTTACTCTCTGAACCTCCTTTTCATCAGGAGACAAGAATCAAAATATCTATAATTTCTGCCATTTAGTGTGGTTTCGAGACTTCAGTGAAATTGCATGTGTATGAACACACAGCAACTAATATAGACAAAGCATGCTCTCTTCTGGACTCCTTTGCAAACCCCTTTTTAACAGGCCTGTAAGGATACAGACATTCATTCATGCATTTATTCAGCAATGATAGGCTCTGTTAAACATTGGGGCTATACCAGAAAGCAGAACACACACAGAAGTGCACCTCTTGAAGCTTAGACTCTAGCAGGGAGGTAGATGATAGAGTAAAGAGCTACCAACCATGCTAAGTCATGGTAAGGTCTATAGTTGAGATGGTACAGGTCATCCTAGAACGTGTAGCAGGGCATCCTGTTGCAGAAGATGACAAAGAAGGCTCTGGAGGAAGTCATGTTAAAAGTTACACTTGATGTTAAGAGTAGGAATTAATGAAGTGACTCCCAGGGAGAATATTCTAGGCTGCCCACTGGCTGGCAGGTGAAGAGGGAGACATCAGAGCTCACAAAGCATCTCGCCCCTCTGCTTAGCTTGTCACATCCAGTATTTTCCAATCCAGTGGTGAAAGTAGGTGTTGAGACAGTTGAAGAGCATGAGAATTGAAGCTCAGGGAGGTCTGTTCAAGGTCACACAGCTACTGAGTGGTAGAACCAGGGTTCTGATTCTTTGCTATATTTGAAATATCTATGGAAGTTGTCTCATGATACTAAAATTCTGACTCAGAAGATATGTCTACACTTTAAGCTACACTACACAATATGCAGAACAATGCTTAGTGCATAATAGATCTTCAGTAAATGTCTCTTGAATGAATGAATAAACCCCAAGTTTGAAGGACCACTTGGAGGCAACCTCTGTCCTTTGAAAAATTTAGATTAACCCATGCACCAGTCTTTGAATTGAAATTTAAGCACTTTAAATGTCTTACAGAAATTCGAAACTCTTCCCACAAAAAGCAGGTTTTTAAAAACTGAATTGGGTGTTTCTACAAACTGCTAAGGGGTCATCATGGCTTCTAGAACCAGCACCACCTAGAGGTCTACTGGGCTCAGAGATGCTTGAGAAAAGACATGGCCTAGCAAACCAAATGAAAAATTAGGGAAAGAGGGCAAAGAATCAGGAAGGATCAGAAACTTAGCTTAAAATATAGCTTCTTCATATGAAGTCAATGTGACTCAATCATTTAGAGTTGACAAAAGAAATTTTAGATGTATTTCAAAATGATCATCTGGTTTTCCTCTTACAACATGAATCTGATCCTTGTGCTAGCCAAAGCAAACAAGCTAATACACTGCAGATTGTGCCTGACAGTGAAAAACAGAATAGACATGACTTGCTTCCTTTTCTTTTTACCTGAAACCAAGGTATGAGATTCTTGAGAAATTAAAGCTTGAATGCGCTGGACAAATTCTAGTGCTTTCTGAAGATTTTCATCTTTTAGAATTGCACTGAGTATACCTTCTAGCTTTTAAATATGGCATCTGCATCTTAATTGCCCTACTTTAACTCTGAGCAATCTAATCCTGGGAGGTAAATTAGTCCCTTTTAGTGGTCTATTAACTTTCTCCTCCTCCTAAGGGGAAATTTTTAAATTCTCTTTATGTGTTCCAAGAAAGCAAACCTTTGAACTGACCAGTAAGCTTGTTAAGAGCCTAATGATGATCATGGTTTAAGTTTCTACCAGCTTTTATTGGTATTTTAACTCATTCCAAATGTAGCCTTTAGCCATTGGCTATCTAGCACTCTTTCTGTCCCTTCACGTATGAATACATGTATATTGTCACTTTCCCTTTCTCAACAATATGAAGAGTTGGGCAACTTTCAATCATTTCTCAGATATCCCTCCTTTTAAAACCCCTTTTCTGACCCCCAAATCTAGGTTCAACCTCCTATGTGCTCTCATGTAATTGCTTATTTGTCCTTCTGCTAATTGATCACTGTATCCCTGATCCCTGACAAAGTACCTGGCGTGTAGTAGACACTAAACATATTTTTTCACTAACTAAGTGAATTAATAAATACATTAATTTAGTTCTTGGATGTCTAGAGATATAAAGAAATGTACTGAATCAATAAATTCCTTGACTATATTTTGTAAAGAAAGAAGTCATTAATTTCCCCATGTTAAAAAAAATTTTTAAATCTGTGGAAACATGAAAACTTTCTAAGAACCTCTGAAAGGTATAGCTTTAGGCCCCAGACAAAAAAAAGTCAAGCTAACTCTATTTAATGACATGTTTTCTATAAGTATTGAAAGACAATTTATGAGAAATATGATTAACAATTTTGTGTAAGAGTTACTAGAAGATAGCATCCTGTTTTTTGGCAGTTACATATTTGCAATATATATTTGTTTCACAAAACAAGAGTGAAAAAGCTGATTTTTGATTCTCAGTTTAACGACTCTTCAGTACACATACAGCAACAGAAAGGTATTAGGAAGAACAAAGAAAAAATTCATAATTTAGAATTGAAGCAGAGAGACCATCTTTGTGTAAATAAGCAAATAACAGAAGTTGATTTCTACAAGTATGCACTAAAAAATGCAGAAAAAAATATAGGGAAATACCATACATTATGATTTAGCCCCTAGTACCAATTTTGAAAATCAAAACTTCATTTTACATCTGTACATTTCACAAAATCACACACTAAGGAACACATGAGGTCATCAATTCTTGGAAACTAAGTAAATTTGTGGTTTACCTCCCAAGGTCTCTCCCTGGTTTCTGTTATCACTGGCAACAGAACCAGTTTTGGAACCTACTGTGAAATCAAGAATTCACATAATCTGAAACTGCTTTCTTCAGGGTGAAAATAATATTCAACAATTTTCAGTATGTGCTTACCACATCTGCACTCGTTTTGGGTCAATCATAAAAAAATAGAATTGCTAGAAAGAAATAAGCTACCCATTCAAAAGTAAAACAGGGAAAGCCAGCTGCATACGAATCCTAAAGACTGTGCTAATGAGATCTATGGATGGGCATAAAGAGCTGCTTCAGGAAAAGAAAATCTAACTTCCAAGCAGAAAAGCCTCAGAATATAGATGGACAAAAGTACTTGCTCTCCGTCAAAAGCAATTCCTAAGAAGTAAGTGAAGGTATTTTCATTCTATCTCAAAAGCATTCTCAAAACAGTATTTCTTTCCCCTATGTATTGATTGGTTGATAGGGTGATTGACTGACTTCCCCACCTCATTTTTATTTTTTGAAGAAAATACAGAGAATCACAAAGAAGCAAAATGAAAAACCACATAATCCCATCACTCAGTAATACCACTTATATTTCCACTGATGGTTGGACTTCACTGGTAACTTCTCATGGCCATCAGTAAATTTTAAGAAAAGATTTTCTATTAAACTTTCTTCCAAAAAATTTATGTCAGTTCTTTCTACAATCGAATCTCCTCCCTCAATGTGGAGTTTTTAATCAACATGTCAATACTCAAGATAGAATCTATTGTGTTCCATTTGTTTTTCAACTTGTTTAATGGCTTATGTTTGTTCCATTTGCACTAGGTGAGTGGACAGAGGCACAATTTTGCCAGAGCTAGATCTGAACGTTTAGAGGGGTCTCAGTGCACCCCAGTTTCCAGAGACATGAGGAAGATACATGAGTCCCAAGTCTAACCTCAGTGATCCAAATGATGAGCCATTCAAAGTTGGCAACTTACGAGGCTTCTTTACTGCTTGCTATGAGGTCAGAGTTCCAGGTTGATTTTGGCATGCACCAGCTACTTTTCTATTTCTTAAAGGTCACAGACAGTATTGTTATCTGGTTAACAATTGGGAAAGATAGCCTAGATGCAGTGGTACGGAGTCATCCTGATAGGAAACTGACTCTACTGATGCCTATTGCATCCCAGGCACCTTATCTGTGTTACTTCGTGTGGTCCTAAATGAAATGAATAATTGTCATGATTATTAGATGAGAAAATGAGACTCAGTGAAATTAATAAGTAACCCAAGATCACACTGGTAATATACAATAGAACCAGGATTTAAAACTCCAAGTCATACCCTTCTTACTATTACACCCTGTCTGTTTGGGAGAATAAACCTTAAAGGTTTTTTTTTTATGAAAGATAAATAAGAACTTCCTCACCTGTTAAAAAAAATGTATATATATATATATATATATATATATATATATATATATCCTATAATAACTCTAAATTCTTGAGGTCTTGTGATACCAAATAGCCAAAGTCCCTTATAGAACTTTTAGTAGAACACATAAACCTCATATCTGGATGTTCTTTATCTGAAATAGAACCTCTCCTCATAGGGTTTTAATGAATATTACAGTAGAAAATAAGAGGATATGATATAAACTATATAATATATATATAAATTATAAAGCACTGTGAACAGGAATATTATTATCTGCAGAATCATCAAGTTCATAGATGAAAAGAACAAAATAAAAGTATAAACAGTAGACATTGCGAGTTCAGTCCAAAACATTTCTATTTCTTCTAAACTCTCTAGTGAACATGCCTTTTAAATCCTATTCAGTCACTCAACCCACAACTATTTATTGAATTCGTTTGTATCTTGGCCATGAGTCTGTAAGGATGCAAATCCTTTCTCTTGTGAGATTTGCACAAGTCAGCTGTCTCTAAACATATCTAAGAACATAAGTAGAACATATCTAGCAACTCATGTTGTCACCAGGCAGTGATATGTGACATGGAATAATGCCTATACCAATCCCTCTACTGGCTAAGCAGGAAAGAGTTTTCTACATTCTCCTCAATGAACTTCTGGATATGTAGCAGGAGAGCAGATGTAACTGGCCTGGTCAACACAGCTCTTTACTCTGCTGATAGCGTTAAGCTGCCAAATGAGCTGAAAATTGGCCATGACAGCTCATTTCCATCAATAATCTTAATCTTCCTGAATCAAAATCTTCACTCTAAAGATTTACACAAAGATTATATAATTGTATTGTTTAACTCTAAAATGTATGTAAAGACTTATATAAAGCTTTATATAGTTTATAAGATTTCTATAAAGCTGAGCTTTATAAGGCTGACATTTTCCTAAAAATTGCCCAGCATGACATGTACTGATCCTGTGAAACTGCTGGAAAAATCACCGGAAATTAAATGTCAGGGTAATTAACAGTCTAGCTTTGGAAAAATAATTTATTCTTTAAAAAAAGAGGAGTGAGGGGATTAAAAAAAGAGGAGTGAGGGGATGAAAAAAAGAGATGGAGAATAACAAGGAGGGGATGGACCAGAGGGGAAATGGGAAAGGGGGAAAGGGTGGGAGACAGAATGACCCATACCAATTTAGTTCAACCACTGCTGATATGTCCCCAGTCATATGCAAAGACCCATATGAGGTACTTGGAAGTCTACAGAAACAAGTGAAATACATCCATTCAACAAATTCAACAAATATTTATTAAGCTAGGAGAACAATAACTATTTTAATATGCCACATTGTCTGGAAATAAATTTAAGACTACCTAACTGAGAAATAAATCAGAAGTGTGCTTCAAAACTATCCTGCTTATTTAAACTATTATTAGAGGATTATATTTTCTTAAAGAAGTGATCTTCGTCTTTTCCTGGCTCAGAATTGGGTGATGACTGTTACCTGTCACTAATAGATTGGGCCCAGATCCACCACACAGCCATTTTCAACAGGGCCAGTGTTTCATAGACAATTTAGCAGTGATAACAATTTTCCACAGGTTTTCTGGCTTTAGCAAAAGACAGGATCAAAAGGAATGTAGTTTCAGACAGTTTTCTAAACTTAGCTATTTCACTAGCTACTCTTGACATAATTGGAGCAGTTTATCCAGCACGTTTTGTTATTATTGTTATTTGCTTATCTGAAGTTTTGACTCAATGTATATGCCTCTAAAACATACAAATGTTATGTTGAAAAAAGTTCCCAAATAATTATGTTTGAAAACAACATGGCCATTTTATTATTAGATCTTTCTACTTTGCGTATACAAGTATAAATGTATCTCAATAGAAAGGCTTTGCACTTGACTAGGTCAAGAACCAATATTAGAAATGTGAAAGAGTAACCAGCTGGCTAAATTTCATTAATTTGCTTCTGTATCTTCTTGAACATATCCAGAATTCTGCCAGCTATGTCTTGAGACTTAAGTGGATCCATTGTTTTATTAAAGAATCACTACTATAAAACCAGTAGCATAGTATGAAAAACGCGTGCTGCACTTGTACACTCATTTCCAAATGAAGCATACAGCTATGTTTTGACTAAACAAAGTTCAAGTATTTATGCCTTTATTCTTGCCCAGATTTATTCAAAACATGTTTTCGGTGCCACTGGAAATAAAAATTGTATCTGGAAAAGACAATAACTAGTATTAGAAATAATGAACAAACTATTACAGATTGCCTGGAAACACCTCAAATAATTCTCTGTATATCAAAAGAACATGCAATTGGATTAATGACATGTGTATTTTAACTTGCTTCATTGAAAAGCATATTTTTCTCAAAGGCAGATTTAGTCAAGTGCTACTCGTGTCTAACTTTAGTTATGTGATATCAATTTATGTATTTCTAAATATGACAGGGGTCAAAGTTTTTCAAGGGTTAAAACAAGGCAAAGATTACATACTACATATAAGTCTTCTTTATGCATAGAGAAAATTTTGGTGAACTGTTGTAGGAAGTATTCCTGCCCATTATAGAGCATTATTGGAATGTAAATGGTGCAGCCACTGTGGAAAGTAATATGGAGGTTCCTCAAAATCTAAAAATAAAAATACCATACGATCCAGTAATTCCGCTTCTAGGAATTTACTAGAAGAAAACAAAATTCCTGATTTGAAAAGATATATGAACCCCTATATTTATTATTGCATTATTTACAATAGCCATGATGTGGAAGCTACCAAAATGTCCATCAATAGAAGAATGGATAAAGAAGATGTGATGCATATATTTACAATGGAATATTATTCAGCCGTATAAATAAAGAAACCCTGCCATTTGCAACAACATGGATGGAACTAAGGGGTATTATGCTAAGTGAAATAAGCCAGGTAGAGAAAGACAAATACCATATGATTTCACTTATTTGTGGAATCTAAAAATAAAACAAAATGAACTAAACAGCAGTAGACTCATAGACACTGAGGAATAATTGGTGGTTCCCATGTGGGAGGCGTTGAAATGGGTTGGTGGGAAAGATGAGGGGGATAAAGAGGCACAAAAATTCTCAATCATAATATAAGTAGGTCACAGGGATGGTAGTGCAGCATGGGGAATATAGTCAATGATTCTGTAACATCTTTCTGTGTTGACAGATGTACCTACACTAGTGGGGGGTGAAGATTTAATAATATGGGTAACTGTTGAACCACTGGGTTGTATACTTGAAACCAATACAAGATGTTACATCAAATACACTTCAATTAAATAAATAAATGCATAAAGGGCATTATTCATGAAAACAAAAGTATTAAATAAGCAGTAAAAACACTACTTGGAATAGGCACCTTAATTGAAAGCTTCGTGACAGTTCTAAATATTCTGGACCAAATAAACCTCAGAAGAATAAGGAATGGAGGGAGTTTTGTCCCTGTGCTCAGGCTGTCACATGCAGTTGACTTCAGTCTTACAAGAGATCCAGTCTCTCATGTACTGGAAAAGTCCTCCACTCAACCAGTGCCTCACCTTGAGGCAGCTGAGGACCCTCTGCTGCTGCTCCTCATCTAGAAATGCAAGCACCACTCCTAGCCGCCCAGCAGATTTTCTCCAGGGCAAAAAGAGAAAATATTAAACACCAGCTTTGTCACCTACAGCTGCAGGGCCTATTTTTAATCAATTTTTATCACTTTGAATACAGATAAACAGTCTTGTTTGGCTGCTTCTGATGATGACGATAACAGAATACTTTGTATGTATTTTGCTATTTTATTCTTGAATGGATTTCTTGTCATTTTATTTTAGTTCAATTCGTAATATATTTATCAAGCATCTCTTTTGCTTCATGCACCATTAAAGGACATGGCCACTGACATATATCCTACCAAAGACACAGTAATGTGCTCTAACCCCACACTGTCAGTGTGCAAATAATGCTACATGGAGACATCAAGAGGAGTGAATGCAGCAAATTCTGTTAGGGCGGGAAAGGGAAACAAAGAAGGAGGCATTTAGGGAAAGAAGGAAAGGGGGCCAGAGCAGAGGAACAGGAAGGGCAGGTGTGTCGACACATTAGCAAGTGCAAAAAAGTGAGATTATGAACATAGTTGTGGGCCAGACTATGAAATGAAAATCCTTGAATGTCAAGCTAAGAGATTCAGACTTTATTTTACCTATAGTCAAAGAGAGGAGGGGGCTGCAGAGTGGAGGGTGTGAGGAACGCCTGAAACTAACGTTCATCATATTATTTTTTAATTTAAACTTAATTTTTTAGGGAGCAGTCTAAAATTCACAGCAAGATTGAGCAGAAGGTATAGAGATTTCCCATGTTTGCTCTGCCCCCACATGGGTTCCCTACGTCAACATCCCCCACAGAGTCGTACATTTGTTACAACTGGTGACCGACACTGACACATCATAATCAACCACAGTCCATAGTCTGCAGTATGGTTCAGTCTTGGTGTTGTGTATTCTATGTGTTTGAGCAAGTGTATCCATCATTATGGTATCATGTAGATTTACACTGCCCTAAAAATCCTGTGTTCCACCTATTCATTACCCCCACTGCCTCCCAACAACCACTGATCTTTGTATTGTCTCTAATAGTTTCGCCCCTTCCAGAATGTTATATAGCTGGAATCATACAGAATGTAGCCTTTTCAGATTGGCTTTTCCCACTTGGTAACATGCATGTAAGTTTCTTGTATGTTTTTTCATGGCTTGACAGCTCATTTCTTTTTAGCACCGAATAATTTTCCATTGTGATGTATCATAGTTTTTTTATCCATTAGCCTACTGAAGGATAACTTGATTTCTTCAAGATTTGGTCAATTAATGAATAAAGCTGCTATAATATCCACATGCAGGTTTTTGTGCAGATATAAGTTTGAGTAAACACCAAGAAGTATAATTGCTGGATCACAGGGTAAGCATTCACTGTATTTTACTGATTCTAAGATACACGTTTTTCATTTTTCACAATTCTGACACTCAGGGTATTTTTCAATGGATAATGTCTTACAGTGGGAGTTGTAACATAATTGTCATTGCAGATACCTATAATATTTCCTTATATTTTTTCTTCCTTATGAGTTTACAGAAGACATATATAATAAAAATTTGACAAAATAAGACTAAAAGGCTTACAGGTATAAAAAAGTCTAAGTGATAAGAAAATAATTCATAGCATTTTTTAAAATTAGGAAATATAAAATAACTAGTAGTAGTTTTCTTTAGGTATATACCAGTCACAATGTTAAGTGCTTAAACAAAGAAGTGGCATAATCAAAATTGTTCTTAAAAAATATGTCCTTTAAAAGCTCAGGGATGTATGGGGTGGGAGGTGTGGAATCTAATGACAAAGCTGGAGGCTCTTCTTAAAGTATAGGCAACAAAAGATGGGATATGAACCATGGTTGTGACAATAAGGATTCAAGACAGCCAAGATTCATTGTAAAGGTGTACTTGATGGGATTTGCATCCATTTGGAGATGGTCTGATGAGGAAGGGAATTAGAGGTAATTTATTTTGTATTTTTGTTGTGTTGTTGTTTGCTTGTTTGGGGGTTTTATTTTTCACTATTGTCTCCAATTCATATACATTGAAATCTAAGACCTGGTGCAGGGGCACAGTCTTGATAGTCATACTGCCAGAAAAAGGCAACCAAACGTCCTTTTCCCTTTGGCTTTGTAAGAGATGTAAGAGGCTTTTTAAACCTCTATTTTATAAGAGATGTCATTTTAGTCCATCCACATAGTCTTCATGACCTTAAAAATGACCTATAGCTAATCTGAGAATCTGATATATAAGGCCACCCATCTAGACAATCAGCTGAGCTGTTAGTTCAAATTTCCCAGGAGATAACTTCTGCCCAAGAGATACTAGGGAAAGTTCCAGAACATCTGTCATCTCCAGGACCATTCTGTACTTATTTGAAGAATTAAAATCATGGTATTCATATATGACTTTCTGACATTAAATAAGCCTCCTGAGCTTTATTTTAGGAAGAAAAAAAAAGCCTCCTTTGGCCCACAACATGGGCTTAAAAAGGAAGTACAGCATGCCCATAGTAAATCTGTCACAAATTTCATTTTGGAAAACTTCCCTGGCCCCAGACATTTTTATGACCCTCTTTGAACACAGTACAATAAAGGAACATAACCTAAGTGTGAGAGTTCCTCTAATGTTTATTTACCTTTGGTGTAGTTTTAATTAAACCAAAAGGCAAGACCTCAACCTAAAAAAAAGTCTGATTTTTTCAGGAAAGTGAAAAAGCCGACTAGGGATGGAATGACCCTCTAAAATGCTCACAGAACCTAATGACATGAGTGATCGCTTTTAGCAAAGATACCATCTCATGAACCTCCTCTGGTAACCAGAACACCGTGAACACCGTAAACTAGAGCTCCCAAGAACAAAGACTCTGTCACATGCCTAGATCATGCTCATCTCCAGCTCCTCCGAAAACATGCTGAGTTTTGGGAATCAGAAGAGGAATATTAAATCATTTACTTTTTTATACAAGTTCATAAATACAAATTAAAGTGTATTTGTTCATAAATTTTGGATTGACATGTTTCAAAGTATACTGATACTGACATTCAGAGTCTCAGCTTCAAATCTGCCCCTGTCCCTCATTTGTCAGCTCTTTAACAAACTTCCTAATTTGCTTAAAGTTCCACTTTGTTCTCATAATTATCACTTGGCCATTAACTGTTTTAACAGTGGACTTAACCTAATAATATTGTCAGTAATTTTCCTCCAAAATTTTCATTTGAGTCTCCAAATGAAAAAGTAAGGCTAACACTTACCCTGGCATCACTGCACCCTGCAGGAAGAGACTATCAGAATCCTGTGCATCTGGCAGACTCATCAAATTTTCAAATTTTTAAGAATGTAAGTAGGGTGGTCATGTAATTTATTGTGCAAACCAGGACACTTCTGAGCATGAAAGAGAGCATTACTAATAATTAACAGGAGTAATGGATGTAATTCTGCTCAGGATAAATGGTTACATTATTTATAAGGTTCTGGGTGATCTGGCCTCTAGGTGCCCAGATTCATCTTTCTCTTCATGTATTAAAAGAAAACAAACACACATACATATTTGTATGGACACATTCTTTTGCTGAATTAATTTTGGAACTGAGAAAAATTCTTGGAAAGTCTAATTTTGACAGCTACTTCCCAATGGGTTACTTTTTGACCAAAAGCCACCTGAGTTGAAAAGGAAAATATTTGGTTAAATTAATTAAATATTTTGATATAATATATTCCTAAATGAGAATCAGGAAGATAAAGTAGCATTCCCCTAGCATGTTCCAGAGAATACTGTTAATAGGATTCCATAAAAGCTCTGTACCCCAAGGAGATTCAATAACTTGGGTTAAATAATATTAAAGTGGTTTCTTTGCTCTAAGACCCACTACTGTGACTCTCCAAGGGAGGGCTGAAGTTCTATTTCCCAAACTTATAAGAGCCTAAAAAGGAGATAAACATTTCTTCTGTTCCATAGAACACTTTTTGGGAAATGCTACTCAGGAAAAAAATTATACTTTATCTCCATTTAAGGGACCAAAGTTTTTGTTTGTCAGTTACTTTGTTTGAGTTTCCATAGTTAGAACTTCAGTATTTATTCACAACTCTGAAGTAGTAGTTTAGGGTGAGTTGAGGGTAATTTCTTCCTTTGTCAATTAACTTCTGTCCCTTGGTATTGTTATGACTAAGTTGGAGCAAATATATAAATGTAGCAAGCAGACTTGGGGAATCCAAAAATCATTGACAAAGGGTGTTTGTGGAGAGAGATTTCTCTAATTCCATAGGCTGCTTCTGACGAACTAATTTAGAATTTATAGCACTCCATTCAAACTGTCTTTAATAACCAGCTTCCTCTTTCCCTTGAACAACATTGTAAATGGACTGAAACCAACCTGGATGTTTTCTTTCTGGGTAATCAGGAGACAAGCCATGCTCTCTCTAAGTTTGATAAGACTATCAGGATATGAGAAATAAATCTTGGCAAAATTACTGAGATAAACCCGCAAGTGAAACTCAGATAAAGCCCATGTAAACTTAGTAACTGCACATCCTCTAGAGAAAAATAAATAAATTCAAAAGGAGATCCAACAAAAATTTTAGGACCAGCCACAAAAGACAATTTTTAAAATGGAAATTTAGAAACACTGTCTCCCAGAGTACACTTTCTGAACAAGACATAATTTAAACATGAAACTCTTTTGGTAGGTGGGTAAGTTATCTAACTCTGCCTTGGAGTTTTAAAATAATGTTCCATATGTTGTCTGGCAAAGCTAAACCTGAAAAGGACACCAGGTGAAATTCTCTTGTTGCCAGTGTCATTTATTGTCCTTGGTTTTATAGCCCCAAAACTTATCAGACAAAGTTTTACTATATTTAATCTATAATTGTAATTCTTTTAGCATGGACTTGACAAGTACACAAAGGAACGCTGACCACCAAATACCACAATCATCCAAAGAACATATCAAAAATATTCCATTTTATGAAGAGAAGATGCCAAATGTTGCCACTTTATTTGGCAAAGACTTAGGTTAAAAATATACTCTTCATTTCTTCATTTGCTTCTGGGAGAATATGTATTGTAATGGCTTAAGAATTCAGACTTTAAGTCAGAGAGATCTGGATTTAAGTCTTAATTCTGCACTAATCCTGTGATAATAGATGCACTTCTATATATCTCTGAGACTCACCTGCAAAATAGAATACTAGCAGCAACTCACTTCTAAGCTCCTTGTAAGGATTTAATGAACAGAAATATGTAAAGTCTTTGGCTCAAGTGCTGGTATGTAGTAAACAGTCAGTAAGTGTCACTATTAAACTGAGATTTACTACATAGCTATCTATTAAGGGTAGTTGAGTTGGCTGGGTATTTATCAAGTCTCTAGGTTTCCAATCAGTATTTAGCATGTCTACTATTTGTAGGAGACATATATCTATGCTACCATACATCTTTCATCTAAGTCACTAAATATCAAGAATTAAGATTTTCCTACCTTCTCTGTCTTTTCCTTCGCTTCCTTCTTTCTCTAGCTCGTGCTTGCCTCTTTTCCTCTCCTTCCTGAGGTAGCGGTTCTGAAAATTCAACACCTGCTGCTGTTGAAAGAAAATCTACAGAGAAAAGAGGTCTAAATAAACTGTTAGTTTCACCCATGAGTGTTACCAGGAATCCAGGAATATTACCCTCACCACCACCACACCCTACCATCAGCCTAGCAAAGTAAACCCATAGAAACTGTTACTACCAGTCAATATTAATACCTAGTTCCTGGGCCCTTGTATTAATAGCTGGGGCTCCGATAACAAAATACCACAGACTGGTGACTTAAACAATAGGAACCTATTTTCTCACAGTTCTGGGTGCTGGAAGGCCAAGCTCAAGGTGCCATCAGGGCTGGTTTGTGGAGAGAAATCTCTTCCTGGCTTAACATGGTGTTTTTCAGAAAACAGTCCTTCATTTATTCCACACATTTTGGTTCAGTGCCTTCCATAAGCTAGGCCACTGTTGCTTGGTTAGAATTCCCTAATAAATGCATTTAATGAAATTACAAATAAAAATTATTCAATAAATTATGAAATAAGTTTATTAAAAATCTGAAGTAATTGAGTGTTTAAACACTGAATATAATATTCTGACCCAACCTTTTAGATATTTATAAAATGTATATAAAACTTATCATCATTTCTGTTGTATCTATGAGGAAATGCATGGCTCAGGAATATTATTCCTTTAATTCTGTATTATACAGAATTTTTGCAAGCAAATATTCTCAATGATGCTTTTCACAGTGAAGGAAGAATTAAATTCAAATTGCCCAACACTATTCCTGGCACATGTCTATCACATAGCAAATGTTAGTACAGTTTGAGGGAATTCTGCAACCACTGTTAGCAAATTCCTTGCAGGTGGGAACTAGTTTCTTAATATCCTTAGGCCTCTTAGCCCCAGAATGTTATCTTGAATTTAGTAGTTATTCAAGAAATAATTGTAGAATAGAATAAAATGGAACTGAATGTATTATAAATGTTGTTTAATATAAAATGAGCTCTGAATAACTGTTCTCACTTCCTTTTAACAGATTATGTCCACTGCCCTGTTCAATATAGTAGCTACTAACAATATATGGGTGGGTATTTAGTCTTTGAAATGTGACCAGTCCAAGCTGAGAGGTACTGTAAGTCTAAAATATTCACTGACTTTCAATAATGTAGTGCAAATAAAAGTAAAATATTTAATTAGTATTTTTTAATATTGATTACATGTTGAAGTGATAATATTTTGACATACTGGGTTAAATAAAATATTATTAAAATTAATTTCACATTTCTTTTTTGTTTTTTTAATACAATTACTAGACATTTTTAAATCTGGTAAAGTGGCTGGATTATATTTGCCACGTACAGCACTAGCTTGGCATCTTCACAGATGCATGTTAGGGTATTTTGCCCAGAATGGTTCTATGTTAGCACAGTTACAATTAGTATCATCTGCTATAATTTTTTAAACTATATTTCTCTAGGAAACCGTGGCCTCTTAAAAGCTTTTTCAGAGAAAAAAAGAGAGGGAAATGCTTGGTGTGGTCCAAACAATGTATTTATTTTTTAGCACTTATTTAAACCAATAATTCAAATATTGTTAAATATTTTGGGAATTCACAGTGTGACATGGAATAGTCCCATTACTGTCACGTGGCTTCTTGACAATTACTTCCTTACACAGTACTCAGCTGTGGGCCAGATAAAGGGTAAATTGTTGTGGTGTAGTGGCCTCTACACAGCATGAGTAAATTAAAAACTAAATACTTTATAATTTATAAAACTAAATACTTTCCAAGAAGAAAGAAATTTGGGCTCCTCTGGCAGCCATAGCTTTAAGGAATTAAAAAAGTAATGCCACAAGTAATGAGTTTTTACTTAGTATGCTTTAAAGTATGATTTTAGTAAACTGATACCCACATCAGTGGCATTTCAAAGTTGGTTCAAGATCATGGGGTGAGGATAAAATTAAATCTTGTGTATTTATTCATTGGAGCTGGCAACCTTCAAAACTTGCTTTTATCTATTTACTAAATATATTTCTAGATATAAGTTAGCTTTCCTTTTATTCCTGAAAGCAACCCTCTGAAAACTACTGACATCAGTTCACTTCAATCATTAGATAAGTCATCTCCATTAAGCAGCTCACAGTACATTTTCATGTTGAATGCAGAAGTCATTTCCTTCTGCCATCAGTTCTAATAGGCCACCCATTCCAATTAAATGTAATAATAGAGAAGCATTTCTAAGTCATAGAGTATCTTGTTTCAACGGAGATGTAATGAAATCTCTTCTTTTTGTCATCTGAAAAAGTTTAGCTAGAATGAGAAGATACTCTTAAAAATGGAAGTTAAATCTGAGAAGAATTCAAGAGTAGAGATACAGATGAAACAAAACAGCCAGTAGAGGGACCAAAGTAGGACATTATTAGAAGCACAGAAGAAAAGGAGGCACACTCGTCTCTTTAAAAAGGAATGAGAAATTGTCACTTCTCAGAGACAAGCTCTTTATCCCCAGACAGCTGTGAGCAATTTGTCAATTGCCCTGAAGTGTGGCCGGGTCAACCCCTGGGTCTCAGCCATGTGGACTGGGAACTGGTTTCCATGAGGCTGAACACCCAAGAGGACACTTATGCCCCAAGGATGCCCTGGCTGCCATTGCAGTCCACAGACTATCAGCAGTAGAATAGTAGCTCTTACAAATGAAATGAACTAGACTGTTATTCACCCCGGGTGCCTGGAAAAACTACCAAAAAAAATTAAGTGTCTGCATGGCATGATGGAAAAATCACAGCCATTTGCCATGGCTCTGAATCCTGGCTCTACAATTTAACTTGGCACCTTAGGCAGCTCATTTAATTTCTGTGAACCTCAGTTTCTTCTTCTAGGAAACATAAGTAACACACATAGGATTTAGATGCTTCTTAAAGTTTCTGGATCATAATAGGTCCTTAATGTATATTAGTATCTCTTTGCAAATGTAAATGGTAGCAACAAATACACTGATAAAACTTAGGAAGGGGATACTTTTGCTTTCACTCTTACAGTCTTTGTGATTTGATAGGAGAGCAATACCTAGAAACTTTCCTGACTCTGCTCCTTCAATGCCAATCAGACAAGAACCCGGGGGCTGACAGAGCCTTTGGCATCTGTGTGGCCTCTGAGTTACCGTCTTCCTCACCACCCATCAGGAGCAGTCCCTAGGCCTTCTCTTCTGCTTTGGTTCCTTTTCTTAAATTTTTCTGACTCAGTATCCTGGTTTCAGGCCCCACTCTCATCCCCAGTGACAAGGGATCTACTGTCCCATTTTTCCTTTTTCTCTGAGGGCCTGATCATTCCATGCACCCATGGAAGGATAGTCCAAATGATCTGATAATCAAGTACTCACAGCAGCCTGGAATCTCCCCTGAACTCCAACCTCTTGGCAGAAACCCCAGGAGAAGAGTGTGGCTTCAATAACAGAGAGGCTAGCCACACTCTCAGAAGGCCAGGCTTGACCTGAGCCCTACATCGAGCACCAGTTCTGTTGTCCCACAGCTCGTTCTAGTCCTGCCCCTCCC
Organism: Manis pentadactyla; assembly: GCF_030020395.1. Taxonomy (NCBI): domain Eukaryota; kingdom Metazoa; phylum Chordata; class Mammalia; order Pholidota; family Manidae; genus Manis; species Manis pentadactyla. The sequence continues at coordinate 88,189,511 of NC_080019.1, forward strand.
TGCCGAAGCAATGAATAGCCAATCTTAAAATGAAGTCCCAGAATACATAACCAGAATATACACCATATTTACCTTCAATTTTTCCTACAATTCTCTGCTTTAAGTTGACTGAATCTTGCAGAATTGAGGTGAGAATACAGAAAGTTTGATGACCTGTCAAAGCAAGTGACAATGACTTGCTTTGTTAAGTAGGGTGGTGTGTAGGACTTTTAGGAAAGGCAACTAGGAAGGATTATTTTAAATGAATAAGTGAGATACAGACCTATTTCTTATCTTCATTCCTGGTCCTTAGTTCTAAAATTTTTCGAACCTCCCTTTGGATCAACTTATGCCACTCCCTTGGATGAGCTCCACATGGCCCAAAGTGAAAAAAAAGGGGGAAATTTTCATCCCTTAAGCATAGCAATGAAAAAGAATGCTTTCCTTTATAAATCTCAATAATATGTCTAATAAATTTGCCAGCAATGAGGAATGAGCCTGTGAGGAAGTAATAAAGATACATATCTAATGGAATCTAGTGACATAGTACAAAGGCATAATTGTTGCTAATTAATGAGTTCAATGTCCCTTTTTCTTTTCAGCCAGGAGGAACAGTCTCACCATATTCTGAACTTCTCCCATTGTACAGGATTGTCCTGTATCTCCTCTGAAAATGACAGCAAAATGCTGTGAACTCTTTGCTATATGGCATTATGGGAACTGTATATATACTGGTTAATCTGAGAATTCATAAGCATTTCCTATATATACGTGTAGGAATGTGATGAAATGAAGACAGAACCACCTAGAAGTACCTTGCACTTTCTCTAATTCTTTGATTCTCTGCAAAATTTTCTCCACAACTGCTATTCAATATCTCCATTTTTTGTGTGATTTGGTAGGAGCATGTATCAATTGATGAAGAGTTCTCATTGCTGAAAGGCCAATAAATACCAGGTATATTATAGTTTTGTTTGTGCTTCTGTAAAAAAAGGAGAATGTCATTATTATCACAAGGTGTATGGTAATGTTCCTCAAGTTACCCAAAGGAAACAAAGCCTACTGCTGACAAAATACCAAAGTTCCACTTAATTAATGCTCATGGAGTGTATGGATAAGTGATAAACATACCAAGATTTTGAAAACAAAACAAATAATTTAAAAGTTACTGCTTTTTTTTCTATTTTCAAGTCGATTTGTTTTATTTTGCTTTATTTTTCCACTAGAATAAATTCTGCTCCCTTACCTTCCTCATGATTTCTTTCAGAGTAATACATGAATAACAATGGATAGAAGCTGGTTTGGGGATCAAAGAAGACAAAGCAAACTATATGGACTTGTTTCATTTTAAACTCATGATTTAAAACCTCAATAGGACCTTGGGATTTCTTCCATGCTTTGCTAGAATGTTGTCTCCCACTTCCCAAGGAAAACATTTCAGATTGTCCCTTTGTTCTTCAAACCTTCCTGCTCCTGTCCTCACTGTCAGCTGCTGGTAACACCTCATTCAGCAGCCGCAGAAGCCTTCTGGGGTAAGCTCCTCCACCATCTCCAGAGCCTCACCTGCAAAGCCCCTGAGAGGGCTCCCAAACTCTCCTTCTTCCCTCCCTTCCTGCCTCTTGTGAAAGGCCAACCCCTCACTTGTGCCTGGGTTCCATTTCTTCACCTTCATAGGGATGCTGTTCAAGGATCATTTAAAATGATACATAAAGTCATTGAATCCTTGCAAAACCCCTACTGAAGTAAGGATCTGTTATTCAAATTTTAAATCTGGAATCAGAGCCACCTCTCAGGTTCAAGGACATCTCTGTCTCCAGTTTGCTCATCTCTCAGCACAATGAACGCCATCCACCACCCTTTCCCTTGAAACAACATGCTTCCAAACCAGATTTCTTCTGACTCTTTGGCCTCTCTTCTCTCTAACCTTTCCCTGTTCTTTGGGGAATTCATCAATCCCAGGAATATGCTGATGAATGGCAGCCACTCCATGCCTCCCACCATGACATTTCCTGTGAACTTCATGCTCACAGACCCAACTGCCTGCTTGATGTTACAGCGGTCTCAATCCTAACATGCCCAATGCAATCAAAACATGCCCCTTAATCTCTCCCACCTTAATAAACAGTCCCCTCCAACCCACCAGGATCCTCCCGCCAGATGCCCAGGGGTCAATTTGATGTGTGTGTCTCATCCACTCGCCACTATATCCAGTCATCTCTCCACCCTCACTACCAGGTCACCTTCGTCTTGTGTGCAAACAGCTACACACACAACTTTCCAACTCTGTCCTGCCTCCACTGTTTCACCTCTAAACCACTCTCACCACTGCAGGAAGCTAGGGAGAGGTTTTCTTAAGATGTGAATTGTATCCTGTTACTCTTCAATGTAAAAGCCTTTCCCAGAGCATGAACTCCAAACCCTGCATGCTTTTTCTTTGCTTCACAGAACTCATTCAAAACTGCAATTATTTTATGCATTTTTATTTTCTTCATATGTGCTTGCTTTGTTTCCCACTAAAATATAAGATGATGAGGGAAAGAAAGATATTTTTTTTACTATGGAGTACCCAGAACCTTTCATTATCTCCTACTCATAGTAGGGGGTAGGGGGAGGCTCAATAAATATTGCCTACAGGATAATACAAAGTTTTAGAAAGCTTTATTTAGATAAGAAACACCTCCTATGGTATTTATTGATCTGCTGTATTGGCTGTGCAGCTAATGTTAATGAGAAGACATGCAAGTGTGTGTGGACTCACCCAGCCAGGGTAGCCATGGCAGGTGGCTGAGGACACTCTGCCCTGCCCAAAATGAACACATTTATTTTCAAACAGGGAACTATTGATTCTCACAATTTTGATTATGTATTTTTCCACCAATATTTTGTATATGTGATATCAATGGTAAGTTCGAAGACCTGTAAGGGCCAAATTAAATACAAAATGTCCACATAAAGAGATAGCAAAATACCACAAGTGCTAAAGTAAACATATAAAAGTATATACAGACATGCACATAAAATAGAGGAAAAATTATACTTGAATTAAATTCAAAATTTTGAACAGATTCAACTTCAGACAACATACTGGGATTCTAAAAAAAAAAAACCATGATTGAAAGAGTAACATTATTTACAAAATGGGGATTTACCACTGCCAAGAAATGCTGATAAGTATCAAAGGAAGTGGGATGCATATTTGATATTTCATGTACACAGAGCCACATAGTGTGTAATATAATAAGTGATGTTATTCTTGACCAGAAAGACAATGTCAGTCACTTTTATTTTGTAGGTAGGTATGGTTGGTCTCTAACAAAATGCCAAACTCCCTTGTTTTCTAGGTTATACCCCAAAGTCAGTCAGGCTTGATTAGTTTAGATTGTCTTTACATTTTTAAGAACCACATAAAAAGCAGAATGACACCTCCATTTGTTCTCTATAGTGGTGATTTCTTTCCAAAGTTACACATCATTGGGTTAGTCTGGATTGAACTACTATGGATTGAACTACACAGTCTGAAAATTCTCTGGTAAAAATAGACATTATTTCCATGTTCTGGTCCAGAACAGATTCTAGTTCTTAATTTTTATTTGCTCACAAATGACTTCTCCTGACAAAAGCTATATTTAACTGAACTGTGTGATCTGATTTGCAAATCTTCTACCCACACACACATATATTTAAGTAATTGTTTCAAACAAAGGTTGACAATCATTCTTTGTGAGAAAAGAAGGCAGAGGATATAAGGGGATTTGGCTGTGTTTGCTTCCGCAACAAGTAAAAAAAGGTCCTTAAGATGAATAGTTAAGCAAATTCCTGTAGGTGAAAATTATTCCTATCATCTGGCCTTTGGGTCACTTCCTCACAGTGTAAATAGACAAAGCCCTTCAGAAAGCCACCCACACTGAGTAAAACTAATTGATAGGGCTCAGGGCTTCTTTTGTTGCCAGTTCAGTGAAAATGATTCCAAATGATGGCCATAAACTAAATATGACTCCACGGTAAATAGGAGCGTGCCGTCTGTCACGTTAATTGGAATAGACTGCAGGGCAGTTTACCCTAGAGAGAAGCAGCATTGAACTTCAAGTCAGGAGATGAGGAGGGCTGGCTCTTCTTTGGCTGTTTGCTTAGTGGGCAAGTTGCTCAACTTTTTAGAGTAAAGGTTTTTTGTGAAATCATGGCAACACTTAATAATCTTTATTTTTCCCATGAAGCTGTTTTTAAAATTCAGTAATCAAGACATCATTTTAATTATTTTCTCTTTAATTTTTTAATATTTCCTGGGTACTGGGTTTATATATAAAAATGTATATTTTTTTGTTTTAATAAGCAGAATGAGCATTGATATATCTAGTTTTTTTCCTTCACTTTTATTCCATTTGTTACCCTCTACATTCCTGAAGTCCTCCTAATTTTCTATCATCCAAGTGGTTGCTTTTCTTTATTATATTGAATTGAATTGCTGCCCTCACAAGATACCACAGTCAGAAGTACTAGGGGTAAGGACTTCAACGTATGAATTTGGGAGAGACACAATTAGGCCCATAAGATACATATTTTAAGCCTTTGCTATATCAATATATTATTTAGTACTATTTTAAAACAATTTTAATCTAATAATCACCATATAACTTCCCCAAAGCAGACTTGATAGGTATTGTCATTTTAATCACATGAATCAGTACTTATAGGACTTTATGAACCTTTCTAGCAGGTATATTCATTTTTCAAGAAATGGTACAGTGCGATATTTTCAGTTACTTCTTCCTTAATTCTTATACCTTACAAATAAATTTATTAATAAGTAATCACTCATAAACCAACATCACAGAAATCCTGGTGTCATTCTGGTATGACATGGTAAGATGTTCCCAAAGTGTGCCTAACAATTAGTTTTCTGTTTTGTTTGTTTTTTTCACTTGTAGGATCCAGAGGCCAATAAAAACAGATGAGGATCCAGGAATGGAACTGCTCTTTGCTGTATCACACAGAGTAACAACTGTTAAAAATCGATGGCAATGGATGGTAAAGATTATGTTCTCTGGGGCATATGTTCTTCTTGTTGGTCAGCACACAATTAACCACCTCCCTCTGCTCACACAGCTCTGTCTCCTGCATGTATACACCACTCCTGCAGTCCCACCAGGACAGACTGTGGTCATGGGGGTAGAACTGTGAAGGGAGTTGGTACGATCTCTGCAGAATCCGTTAAGATTTTCAGAGTCTCTCTCTGGGTTTTCCTGGCCTTGCAAAGATCTTGAGAGCTTAGCCAAAACAGGCTGGCCCATCTCTGCAGGGCCCCATTCAGCCTCATCCCCAGCAACAAGTGAAAGCTAACCAAGCCCACTTCCTGGTCACAGTCAGATTGGGGAGACCCTCTGGAGGCCCATATATAAGAAGACACTTGAGAAAAGTTATCTTAGGTGTCGAATCCTCAAGAAATCGGGAGGTTCCCAAATCTATTGCCTTCAGTTACCAATCATTGCCCTAGCACCAAACCTGGTGCCTGGAATACAGTGTATTGGCTGAGATATGTTGAAGAGTCAAGAATTTCCTAAAATAATAGCCTCTTAACTAGCTTCCCTGCTGCCACTTTTCCTCACTGTGGTTCCTTCACATGCAGCAGCCAGGTGATCCTTGACAAGTACAATCCAGAGCATGCAATTCTCAGAACCCTCCAGTGACTCTCATTTTCCTTCAGAGCAAAGGCCAAGGTCCTTGGAATGGGCTCTAAGGCCCTGAAAGTTTGGTCTCTCTCTGTCTCTTTGAATTCATCTCCTACTTTCAGGTGTGTTAACCTACTCAGCATTCTTTGCTCCTCATCCAGTAGATGAGATATGTCACTATCTGCGGCCCCGTGCCTCTTAAGCACCTCCCGCCTTGAAGGCTACTGCCCTGAATCTTGCCACAGCTCACATCCTTCAAGGCACGTGATTTAAAATGGAAAGAACCCTCCCCTGACATTCACCTCCTTAATTTACTGTTTTTTCTACTGTTAATGAGTTTCTAGCAAATTTATTTATTTATTGTGCTTACCAATTATTTTTCCCCATCCAAAAGGCAGCTCCATGAGGGCAGGGTTATTTGTTTTAGTTTTTCTAGTACTGGGAACATAATACATGTTCAGTAAACACTGAAAAAATAAAAATGGTACAGGGATATGCTCTGAATTCAGCAAAATCAGTGTTTTCATAGAATGTCAAAGGACAAGTTAAAGAATCCATTGACAAAGAAAAGAAAGATGAGAAAATATGTTTTTAGATTAAGCCAGAGAGGAATTTTTTAGGACTGTAAAATAAAAATGGAGCTTTATGGATAAAAGAGGGGAAGAAAAGGGAGAGAGGAGAGGAAGCAAGGAAGGAAAGAAGAAAGAAAGAAAAGGAGACTTTATGTTGGCTTAACAGGATGCTTACTAAATTGTCCCTCTTTAAACAGGGTTTTCAAGGTCTCATCCGGGAAGCATACTTGGTCAGGGGAAAAGCCAAATTAGGATTTCATCCAACATTCAAATCCCCCCTCAATTTTATGTCTTTAATATTTTTAATTTCTCGGTAAGATTTTGTTTTGGAAAAAAAATGCTTCCGTTTAAAAACGATTATAAAAGAGCAAAACTACTGCCATAAAGTGCATTTCACCGGGCAACCTCTGCGAGACATGAGCTGAAGACCAGACCGCGGGCAGCGGCAGCCAAAATCCCAGGGAGCGCTAGGAGAAGCCCTGGCTCAGCCGCCGGAAGGAGAACCAGCACGCAGGGCCGCAGGGCAGTGCACAGGGGAACTCAGAGAGAGGGTGGCGGGGTGGCGGGGGGGCACACGGAGCCAAGAAAGCAAATCTCTGCTCCAGAGATTCTTCAGCCGCGTGTTTATCTGCGGGGAGAAAGGGTGTTGGGCAGAGGACTTAACAGCTCCAGAGGACGCTGGGATAAGGACACAAAGGCATTTTGGAAATTGCCCAGAAAACAAGAGTTGAGGCTCTGTGGGGTGCAGTGGGACTCCACATAAAATAAAAGCGCTCAGGTTGTTAGTGTTGAGAAGAACAGTGGCGTGGTCCCCACACTGCGCCCCACGAGGGGTTGTTGATTGCCATTCCTGGAAGTTGAGGAATGCGATTCCCTGTTCCACAGGAACTTGTGTCCGCTGTGGCCTGGCCGGGGACACCTTGATGGGTTTGTGACTGGTTACAAACACAAAGCTGTATATGGAGATGCGTATAGTATGTGACATCAGGGGAGTTTATGTTACACAGGCTCCTGACTTATGAGTAGTTCAGTCTCATTTTTTAAGTTTTACCAATGGTTCAAATCTCCTTGGAGCCTTGGAATCTCACCTGCATGGATGGATATACCCTGTGCTGTTAACATTTCACTCCATGCTGTTCCTAATATGCGCCCCCAACCTGATGCTTAATTTGGTATGTATAATGGTATAGGTAAATGACCCACATTTTTTGGCTCAAGAATGATAAACAAGGAGGGCGGTTTGAGGAGAGGACAATAAAGTTGTAAAGAATGGACAATATTAATGCCGCTCAGTCTTAATCTTATATACTGATATTATTTTGCTTTTTTCTATTGTAACTGATATTATTCATATGTGGTTACTTTGTTGATATTTTATGCACTGATATTGTCCTGTGTGGTGGTTTGGATTAAGGAATTTAGGAATTTGAGTGTAACATAGTAACAGGCATATTTGTCAAATGGATAAATTTCCTGCAGATGCATATTGATATGTAGTTAAACCATAATTGCAGAAAATTGTATATAATAATAAAGTAATAGTAGAAGTAATGATATCTGTAGACATAATGTAGGAAGTAGAGGGGAATTGCAGCAAATATCTTTGGAAATACAGGAAGTACTATCAGGCCATTCAAAACCATGCCACATGAGAAATGGCTGAAAAAGAGGAATTTCTCAAATTGGAGAAATGAGGACCACTGAATATAATAGTTGTCACCAAATATTGGAAGGCTGTCTGCAGAAAAAAGATTGGCTTGTTAGGTATGGCCCAAGTTGCAGGTGATGAGAGATTCAGCTTCCTGAAAAACTGAGTGGAAAGTCTGTGACACTCATACCTCTGTCTCTGGCTTGGAAAAGAAATACAGCTGGATGACCCAGCCATGGTGGCCACACGCCTGCCACTCAAGAGGACTATTGAAATGGGGAAATATTGACAGAAAGCAGATTGCTGACTGTGCTTGCATGGTGACCAGAGATAAACTGTGATGAGTTTGATTTGCTCTTCTGAAAGCTGGCCCCAGGGTGCACAGAGAATGAGGAATTGGGGGGAATATTATAGGTAAAAGTAGAGATAAAGTAGATGCCAGGTGGTGTCAGATTTTTGCAGAGATTAACAGACACAGGCTATCAGGCCTTTGTAAACCATAGAGATAGTGGCAATCCCAAAGAAACGCCTCTGGAAAGAGAAAGCACAGATTCCCACCCTCTGGCCACTACAGCCATGGACGTTTCTTTCAGCAGCACCAACAATGGTTTGGTCTACTGTATACAGGGCCCATGCTCTTCCCTGGAAAACTGCTGCCATAAGGATTTGAATGCCTTGGGTTTCAGCATGTTTGTTTTTGTCATTAAAAGGGACACTATCCTAGCTGAGTGTGTGTTCATGGAGGCCTGCATACAACCCATATCGGAAGACTCAAGTGGTTAAAAGAACTGAAGAGGCAAGGAACGCATCACCCCAAACTAGCCCATGTGCAGGGGCTTGGGGCATGGGGACATGCCTGATATCACAGAGTCTAGCTGACATGAGAAATATGCTATTGGATGTGTCTGAGAAGTGAAAGGTTTTCCTGGAGCCAGGGTGCCAGGGTTTAAATCCCACTTCTGCCACTGAGTAGTTGTGTGCCATGGGAAAATTCATTATCCTCTCTGTGCCTTTGTTTCCTCTTCTATAAAAGGGAGAGAACAATAATAGTACCTGCCTCATAAAATGAGGATTAAATGAGTTAATTCATGGAAAGAGCTTATCCCAAAGCATGGCTATAGTAAGCAATTAATAAATGTTTATTATTTGAGTATCAAATACTGGTTATCATCACTGTGCACAAAGGCAAAGGCAGAACCAGACTCCCACTTTCCAGAAAGAAACTCATGGACACTGAGAAGTGACTAGTGGTTACTAGGGGCGGGGGGTAGGGTGGGGTGGGGGAATGAAAGGGCACAATAATTCACAATCACAATGTGAGTTGATCACGGGGACTGTTGAACCACTGTGATGTACATTTGAAACCAACATAAGATTGTATATTAATGGTACTTCAATTTAAAAAAAAAAGGAAAATAAATATAGCACTCTTGAGAAACAAACTAATAGTTATCTTAGTATCTGGGTGTGATTTTTGATAAATAAAGCTGTAGAAATACATGTCCAGAGGCATGCTACTGATGTTTCCCAGTTCTTTCTTCTTTTATACTTCTAAACAAAACAAGAGTTTACAACAAGCTCACTACTTTATTCTGTCCATCTGACCACTCAGATAGTAACTGACAAGCATTCTTTCAAATATTAAATCTACAGTAGATCTTTCAGTCTAGATATCTTGCAGGCACCTCAATTTCAACATCACGAAAATTGAAGTTTAGTTCTTTTTGTATTTCTAACATTTGTCAGTACACTTAGCCATTTCCAAAATCATCTTGGCTTAGCAGTACTACCTTACTGGATTTTCCTCAAATTCTTCTCTCTTTGATTCTCACTACTGAATTTTCCTGATTCACAGAGCCCTGCTTAGACTACTAGAAAATATTTCAGTTCTAACATCTCAGTGCCTCCTGTCTCTCTCCTCTCTTCTCCAAAACCCTTTCCTCTTCTGCACAGTCACATCAATGACCTTTCTCAAATGCAGAACTGATCAAGTTCGCACTCTCCATTGCCTACAGCTGAAAGTCTAAAAGCCTTGGACAAAATATTTATGGTTCCTCATGGTTCCAGTTTACCTTTCCAGTCCTGATATACCCTCCTGTGCTCATTCAGCCTTGAAGGCTATTGGTTAATTCCTCCCCAGCACCCCCTGGTCCCCAGCACATCGAGAGTACCAAGACCCTTCCTGGCCTTTGCTTGTCCTAGTTGCATTCTCTCAGCGTGCACTCTCCTTTCTCCAGCCTGAAATCCTTCACCCATTCCTTAATGTGCAGTTCAGCTATCACTGCTGTAAAGATTTCTTTGCCTTAAACTCTCCTCCACAGAATCCCTTGACATACATGGCATTTTAGCATTTAATAGCATAAAAGAATAGCTGGCTTAAAAGCAACAGATTAAATGCATAAATGGCTTACTGTATCAATTAGATTAGGCTCTCCTAAAATATGAATTCTCTTCTTATGTGTCTTAACCTCAGCAGTGAGCTCAGTCCTTAGCACATAATGGGTGTTCAAAAGGTTTATTTAGTGAGTGAATGAAATAAATCTTTTACTTACAGGATATTTTTACTTTTTATCAGCACTATCAGTCAGAAGAAAGGAAACAAGTAGGGCTGTCACATTATTACCAAGAGGATCTGTACAATGGACCAGATACTATTCTATCTAAGTTCTGCCTTATGTCTTATTACATCCTTGGAAGAAGGCAATCTACATTTTATAGGAGAAAGTGAGGTCAGAGCAGTGAAATAACTTTCTCAAAGTCTCATGCATTGGAAATGGAAGGAACAATTATTCTAAATGAATTCTATCTCAAAAGTTCAGAAGCAAAAGTTAAGCTTAAATAAAACCATTTTATTTTAGATATCATTGCTTTTCCCATATCTATTGAAAAACCACTGTGAACATGATGAACCTGGACACATATTTTTCTTTATTCCTTATACCTTCACTCGGCTTTCCCTCTGTGATAGCCTTACACGCTGCATGATTTGCAAGGGTCAGTAACCTTGTCTTGTCCTTTCTCCTCTTCCTTGATTCTGGTTACAGGGCCAGGGGGACATTGGTTGACAATATCTGTGTTGTGGACCTGCAACCAGACATGGAGCCATGGCCAGGAACCACCCACTCCCAGGCAGCTCCAGGAAAATGGTTTGGTGCATAATTCCAAAAAGTTTTAAAGCCCCTCAAGTTTCTGCCCTAACCCTTATATTCTTTTGCCAACAGCATGTAACCCATCCCTCCACCCGATAGGGTGAGGCAGACTTGGAAAGTCCCCTGCTTTCTCATTCTGCTGCCCTTCTGATAATAAAGCTCTCTCTACTTCAAACCCAGTGACTCAGAGATGGGCTTACTTGGCATCGGGCATGCAAACCTGGATTTGGGGGTTAATGATAATAAGCAAATATAGTGAAATTCCTTTATATATTGCTGATTTTAGAAAAGACAAGGTTCCCCACTTTCAGGACTTAATCTATTATATTAAGCTTTTCCTTATTTGCAAGTTATAGGGTTCAAAAAGTAGTTTTTATTCATTCAAAACTGTGGTAGAAACTATGAAACAATAAGCATCATTGCACTGGAATTCTAATCATATTAAAAGGCCTATCAATATAAATACAATAAAATTAAAGTTTATGGTTAGAAGGGGATATAGACTATTTGAACTTTTTTTTAAAGTTTAAAGATGAAATGAGACAACTTCAATGTTAAAAGGCAACATTTGTCCCTAAGCATTGTTTCCTATTGATGTTGCAGCCTTGTATCAATTCTTCAAGGCTCAAGTAGCAGCTTCACCAAATAGGAAAACGTAACCATGAAGCAATTGTGGGCACTTCAAAATGAGCATTCAGTTTGTAGTGAATACAATGAACAGATATACCTTTGTTCTGTTAAAAAGATTAATCTATTGGGGTCAGTAACCACCAAAAGGCTAATAAAATCATGCAACTTTCTTCCCTTGGGCCAGAATAAACTTGAGGTGATACGGAATTTAAAATACACATACACTGGAAGGTATTCCTTAAGTCGGAGATGCCAACAGGTTCAAAATTAGAGTAGGATCTTACTTAACATATATAGAAAATTTGGCCAGTTGCCTTAAAATATCAGGCTACAGATACTTAGAATGTACACAAGGAAAAAGGTGACTTCTAAAGCCCTAAGAAACGAGCCTTCCCTTTAACAGCAAGATTTGAGTTTTGAAGATCTAGTCTTTGGAGAAGAATTAAAATAGGAACACTTTACCTGCCTAGCAAGTACCAGAGGATTATGCCAGAGAGCACAAAGAAGAAGGAAAAAAAAAGGATATGGTCCAATGTGCTCCCCAGCCATCAGAGAAACTTACCACCAGCAAATCTGAGCTCCAGACACATGGCAGACTATGCCTGTTTCCTGAGATTTATTTTACCCTCCAGATAGGCTTTTCCTGTCCCAGTGGGGGTCCCCTGATAATAATAAATACCTTACTTTATGTCCAAAAACCTCACTAAAAATAAGGCCCTGAGTTATCAATTTGATTTTAGGAGCAAGAGTTAGAAGCGCTGTTTCCTTGTCCTTGTGCAGCGTGTCTCGCTTCGGAAGGGGTTCAGAGCCGTGTTTATAAAGGACTTTCATTATTAACAAGGAAGCAAACAATTTGTAGGGTTTTCTGTACATGCCTCTGAGATCTGTGATTGATTAGGCTTCAGGAGGCTAAGCAGGAATATAACTCAGTTAAGTTGAGATTTTGTTAAGGCTCAGATGAAGGAGGACCGGGAGTTTTAATTTTAAACCAAAGTCCTAGAGTCTTAATAAAATGTGCAGTAGTCATTACTTAACATACTCTGTCTCTTCAGTCCTTCCTAACTAAGCTGCAAGAACTTTAAAGAGCATGTAATTTCCATTTCACCCCATGGGTCCATGTCTCTTGGTCAGTTTGGAAACCAAACCTAAAACAACCACCAAAGAAAGTCTGAATTTACATCCAGGATAACAAACAGGTTTCATATTTCTGACCCAATCCAATCAATTAGAGTTGGCTTCCTGCAGTGCTCTGCTGAGCAGAATGGTGACGTACACTGGTGCCCTGGGAAAGAAACCAGGTGGATTATTTAAGTTTACTGTAAACTCAGGGAGGAGGGGTGGCTGCACTCGAACCCTGCATTTGCTGACTCTGGTAAAGACATTCAAGGAAATAATGGAGACAGATGGTTGTTTAGTGAATCATGGGGGAGAAAAAATAGTAATTTCCATACAAAATAGGTAGAAAACATAAAATGTATATGTGTGTATAATGCCTCCAGAGTAAAGCCATTCATTCATTCAATAAATGTTTATTGTTTTATTTAATATTAATAATAATAATTTATATATTATATATAATAGCAATATATTTATTTTAATATATGTTCATTTTATTTATTTTAATATATGTATCTATTCAACATACATACATACATATAAAATAATGTAAATGTGTTATATATGAAAATGAAACAGTAAATGTTTCTTGAGTGCACCATTCTAGGTGCTAGATGTATGAAAAGAAAACAAATTTCCAACTCTCTTGTATTCTTTATGAGGAAAAGACCAAAGGAAAAAAAAATAAACAAATGAATATATATCTGGGAGTTATATAAGATCTGAGAATAAAACTAAAGCAAGGAAAGGGAACCGCGATTGTTTCAGAGCAGAGAGACTATTTCACGCGGAAGGGTCGGCAACGTCCTGCCTGAGAAGGCGGCCTGGGAGGAGGGCCTGGGCCAGCGACCGCCCAGCCGCGCGAGGTGGGCCTCCTTCAAGGAGCGCCGAGACCCGGTGTGGGAGCGTCCTCGTGTTACAGTGGGGCCGAGGGAAGCAGGTGCCGGGAGGACGCTAACAGGCGGTGGGTGATCAGGGCCAAGCCTAGTTGGTCATCGAGAGAAAGTTGTCTCTTATTCTGAATGAGACAAATTACCAAGGGAGAGTGCTGAGCAGAACAGCGCCACAAATGACGGGACTGCTGCTGAGACAAAGTGTGGAAGGGCAGGGCAGGGGCAAAAATAGAAGAACAAAGACTATTCAGGAGGCTGCTGCAATAATCCAGGCAAAAATGATGGATGGTAGCGCGAACCAGTTTAGTTGTGGTAGAGGTGATGAAAAGTGATCATATTCAGGATTTTCTTTTTACTTAAAAAAAAAATTTATTCAATTTACTTAAACTAAAAAAAAAGCAGTTCACCCATTTCTCACACTCCCACCCACCCCCACTTTTTGCAACCACCAATCTGCTCTCTGTATCTATGAGCTTTTTTTTAGATTAAGAGAAAGATAGGAAAGATCATACGGTTTTTGTCTTGCTCTGGCTGACTTTATTCATTTGTCTTTGAGGTCCATCCATTCTGTGGCAAATGGGAAGATTTCACTCATTTTTATGGCTGAATAATATTCTGGTGTGTGTGTGTGTGTATCACAATTTTTTTATCCATTCATCCATTGATGGACATTTAAATTGTGTCCATATCGTGACTATTGTGAATAATTCCACAATAAACATATAAACATGGGGTTCCAGATATCTTTTCAAATTAGTATTCATTTTCTTCAAATAAATACCCAAATGTGGGGCTGTTGGATTGTATAGTATTTCTATTTTTTATTTTTTGAAGAATCTCCATACTATTTTTCATCATGGCTGCACTGGTTTACATTCCTACCAATAGGAGGTACTTTGAGGGTAAAGCTGATGAAATTTGCTAATGGATTGGAAAACACTAATGGCTAATTAAGAATCTGAGATGAGAGATGTGAGAGAAAGAATCATCAAGAAAGACCAATATTTATGGCCTGAACAACTGGAGAAATAGATTTGTCATGTATTGGGATGAGCAGGATTCTGAGAGCTGAAGGTTTCCAGGAAAAAATCAGTAATTCATGTTTGGACATGTAAAATTCTTTTTAATTTTTTATATCAACTTCATTGAGGTATAATTCACAAACAATAAAATGCACCAATTTAAAGGATTCAGTTTAATGAGTTTTGACAAATGTATACACTTGTATAACCGCCACTGCAATCAAGATAGAGAATGTTTTCCATCGTCCCCAAAATTTCCCTTGTGCCCTGACCTGGTCTATTCCCCAGCCACCACAGACCCCAGGCAACAATTGATCTGCTTTCTGTCCCTATAGCTAGACTTGTCTCTTCTAGAGTTTCATATACATGTAGTACTCATGTAGTATGCAAACTTTTGGACTGATTTCTTTCACTCAGAGTCGTTTTTTTGAGATTTCACCCATGTTCATTTCTTTTTGTTGCTGAGTATTGTTTGTTTTTTTATTTTTGAGTTGTAAGAGTTCTTACTACATTCTGGATATATACTCCTTTGTCAAATATATGCATAGCAAATACTTTCCCCCAATCTGTGGCTTGCCTTTTCTCTTGAAAAACAGTGTATATTGAAGAACAGAACTTTAATTTTGTTGAAGTCTAATTCATCAGATTTCTTCTATAGTTTGTGCTTTTTATGTCCAGAAAAATTTTGCCTACCCTAAGGTTGTAAAAATTTTCTCCTATGCTTTTTCTAGAAGTTTTATAGTTTTGGCTTTCAAGTGTAGCTCCTTGACTTACTTCAGGTTAGTTTTTATAGATGATGTGCAGTTTTATTTTTTTTCCAAATGGATATACAGTTTTTCTAGCACCATTTGTTGAAAATAATTTACTTTCTCCATCGAATTATGTTGGCATCTTTTTCAAAATTCAATTGACCATAGATTTGAGGGACTATGTTTAGACTCTGTTGAATTGATCTGTATGGGTCCTCTCATGGCAGTTCCACACTGTCTCGAGTGTTATAATCTTATTTATTTATAAGTCTCTATGGTAAGGTAGCGGTAGATCACTGTTGTTACTAACATCTGGATTTGCTTAGCATCCCTTGGTTGGCGTCTCAGCTCTTCTAATCACTTATGCTACTATTCAAATGCATTAAGTTCCCTCTGTTGTAAGTACTTAAAGTGGTTTATGTCTTCCAGGTTAAATTTGACCAATATATTCTCAGAAAATTGGTAGGTAGTTACTATAATTATCCCCACTTTACAGCAGAGGAAGTAAGGCACAGAGAAGTTAAGTAATTTGCCAATGTTTAAAGATCTAGTACATGGTGGAAGCAAGTTTCAAAGCCAGATAGACCAGCTCCAGAGCTTGCACCACTCCACTCTGCTATGGACAGGTATCATTGTACAGATGATATGCAGACCTTGAAACTGAGTGAAATCAAGCAGAATAGAGTTGAAAGGGAAGAGGTCAGAGGCCTGAGCCCAGGAAAACTAACAAGTTTAGAGATCAGAAAGATGAGGAAGAACCAATAAAGAGACTGAAAAGAAGCAATGAGTGAGAGAGCAAAACCATGAAAAAGGAGTGTCCCCCTGGCCAAGCAAGGAAAGTGTTTCCAGAAGGAGGGAGTCATGTATGTCAATGCTGCTGGCAGGTCAAGTGAGGTAGCATTGGAAGATGAACACTGGCTTTGGCAACCTATGTCACTGATGATTTTGGTAAGAACAGTTGTGATGGAATTGTAGGGGAGAATTAGCCTAACGTGAGTGTGCTTGAGGAAAAACAGCAGGAGAGGAAGTGGAGACAGATGCATACACAGCTCTTTAGCTGTGGTTGTTGCCGGAATGGGTGGTCGCTGACAGTGATGATGGTGGGGAAAGCTGAAGTCATGTTTGTCTGGGGAAGTGCATTATCTAATGAAGAAGAAAATAAAAATGATGTAAAAGTGGGGAGACCAATGTGCAGAACCCAAATATGGAGGAAGCACTTGAGAATGGAGGCCAGACCCAGTGCCAAGAGGAAGAGCCAACTGTAGGTAGGAGGGAAAACAACCCCCTCAGAGTTGCAGAAGAGTAAGACAGAGGGTGTGAGTACAGGTGGGTCGGCAGACTTTGGAGTGGGGGCATGGGGAAATCCTCTTCTGGTGGCAACTATTTTCTTAGTGAAATAAGAAGTGAGATCATTAGCTGAGAGTGAGGAGAAGCCAGAAAGTCATAGAAATTTGACCAAAATGGAAAAGGTATCAATTAGGACACTGGGAATTAAATAGATCATGGAAATAGAGTAGTAGTGCCAGGTGGTAGCACTAGGGACCTGCTGGAGGGTAATCATCATAAATTTAAAATGAGATTCAGTCAGTTGATACTGAATAAGTAGCTCTTGTTTTTAAAATGGCCACTTTCATTTCAATAACACTGCTAGGAAAAGACAATAAGCTAGATTGTTACTGAAAACTAGCCAAAGTTTCCTCCATAAAATTTGCCAATTATACTGTTGTACTGAAGATAATTTCCTGGTTTTGATCATTTTATTTTGTTTATATGAAAGAGTCGCTTGTTTCTAGAAGATACACAATGAAGAATTTGCAGGGAAAGGAAATCATATCTGCAACTTACTCCCACAAAGTTTAGACAAAGAGTAATGTTTAACTGCAAAATTAAATATACATATAGATATATACACACATACTAAATGTACATGATATATATATATATTACATATGTATATGTGTATACATTTGTATGTGTATATACAGAGGGACAGATAGATAGGGAGAGCTAGAGCAAGACAGAGAGACAAAGGGTAGAGCAAATGTAGCAACTGTGAATATTTGGGGGGCCTGGGTATAAAGTAACCAGGATATGTTTATAATATTTTTGCAACTTTTCCGTAAGTTCAAAATTATGTCAAAAAAAAAGACCGACCAAAGATTTTCAGGTCCCTCTTTGAACTTAAATACATTGAAAAATTACCAAGACAATTTATTTTATCTTGATTTTTCCATATAATCCTGAAATATCAAGATTCAGAAACTTAAAGTATTCAGAATTTACATTTGAGGGAAAAAATTAAGACAAGACTGATGCTAGTTTATTTTTCATCTGTGTCTCAGAACATTAGGGCAAATCTGCCACTGAGATAAACTTCTATTATGAAGAAAGTACACAGTTAGATTGGTTGTTATGGAGTCCCACTCTATGTTTGCATTTTCCCCAGAACTGTGCAACATCGCAAAGAATGTGCTACTCAACATAAATTCCAAAAACCATCATGGCTTCCACTCACCCTCTGTCGCATCTAGTGCCTCGGAAAATGCTGTTGATTTGACCTCCCATTTCCATTCCTTCAGCATCCTTTGGTTTCCTTCACTTCACTCCATGACTTACTCTGGTCCATGCCACCACCATCGCTCTCCCGTAGGCCTGCTGTCACTGTTGCCTCTTCCTCCAACCCATTTATACACAGCAACAAAGATCACCTATTTAAAGTCAGCTGTGTTTATTTCACTGCACTTACAATTTTCTGGGTCCTGCCTATGCCTCCAAGCATCTCTCTCTCCTCTCCCTGTCATTCCACATGCTCTAACCTCACTGAATTCTCCATGGTTCCTGGAACAAGCCACGTCTGGTCCATATCAGCAGTCTTGGCTGGAATGTCCTTCTCCCTGATCTCCCGCATCTCAACGATTATTCAATGAAGATTCGTGAAGCTCCTCCAATGTGCCAGGAGGCACTGTTCTGGGTTTTGGGGTTGCAACAGTGAGAATTGCAAACACAGCCTTCTCATAGGGTCACCTTCCAGTCACTGACACTCAGGATTAGTAGAAACCATAGGCTAATGTAATTTAGCAGTCACTCTGTAAGGGAAAAAACCTGCAAATTATGAATACAAAATTAGATACAAAATTAAAATGTATTTAGAGTAAGAGAAGAAATTTCAATTACTTTCTAGGCCTTGGATATTTAAGTCCATTTCTTATATGATAGCTTCAGGCAAATGACTAGACACTCCTACATGCTAAAGCTTCCTGACTGTAGCCTGCCTTCCCCTCTTCACCCTGACCCCTCCACAGCTCCCAGAAGCTCCCAGCACTCACAGGGGCCCCAGCCAAGACAGTGACTCTGAAGCTTAAAGTTCACTGGCTTCGTGGGAAATTGGCCTCCAGTTCTGTGCACAGACAGATACGATACAATTATACCAAAAAAATATTTTCAGAGCGTGATAAGTACTATAAAAATACTAAAGTAGGCAATGTGATGCAGAGTGCATGACAGGCAATATTAAATGAAGTGAATACCTTAAACGTGATTCCAGAGTAATGATCATAGAAAAGCCACAAGCCTTTAAAGGTCATAAGTTCTCTGCCTTACTGATGATTGGTATTGCACCAAATTTTAAAAAAGGAATAAATGGAAGCCTAGCAGAAGACTATGTTGCATTTATTGTAATAAAAAACTGTTTTTATATATTTAAAAAATCAAAGATGGCAGCGTGAGTAGTTCAGTGGAAATCTCCCAAAAACATATATATTCATGAAAATACGATAAATACAACTATTCCTAAAAGAGACACCAGTGGGTACAGTACAACAGCCAGGCTACATCTACATCTGCGAGAACTCAACATCACACGAAGGGTATAAGATACAAGCCACGGCCCAGGTGGACCCAAATGCCCCCCACTCCAGAACCTGGCGGGAAGAAAGGAGTTGGAACAGGGAGGGAGTGCAAGCCCAGGACTGCTAAACAATCAGCATTAGAAATCCACACCCAGAGAGCAGACACATGGTGCACCGGGTACTGGATAATAGAGCAATGGAGAAGCAAAACCTGCAGGCAGATCCCCACAACTGGCGCCCCTGAGACAAAAGAAAAGCGAGTGCTTTTTGCAAGTCTTAAAGAGACAGGGACCCCACAGTTGGAGGAAGTTGTCCCGGCACACTTAGCCAGCAGCTGGGAATCCCGGGGAACTTTAGGCGCCCTAACCCCCGGGCAGCAGCGCAGCTCTGAAGCCCCTCACAGCAATAAGCAGCCTCCAGTCATTCCCCCAACTGGTGCGGGCCCCGACACACCAGCCCAGTAGTGGGAGAGTGGCAGTACGCGCCGGGGCCAGTGGCACCAGAGGGGACCAGGAGCAGTCCACGTGCTCCTGCGGTGCCAGAGGGGACCAGGAGCGGCCCATGCAAGACCGCCACAGCGGCGAACGAGCGGCCCAGGAGCCGCCCATGTGCGCCAGCAGCCATGGCACCAGGGAGCCTGGGAGAGGCCCACGCAAGCCTGCGCCAGCCCAGGAGCAGCCCATTTGTGCCAGCGGCCACAGCGCCAGAGGGGCCAGGGAGAGGCCCATGTGCGCTGGTGGCTGCGGTGCCAGAAGGGCCCTGGAGAGGCCCGTGCAAGCTTTCACTGGCGGCGACCAAGCGGCCCAGGAGCGGCCTGTGCATGCCGGGGTCGGCGGCACCAGAGGGGCACAGGAGAGGCCCCTGCGCACCTGCGGCAGCACCAGAGGGGCCCGAGTGGGCCCGTGGGAACCAGCGGGGGCAGTGAAGGAGTGGCTGAGGAGCAGCCATGCCCCCAGCAGCTGCCCAGAATCCCAGCCCGACGCACAGCCACCAGGGAAAGACCCAAAGGCCGCTGCCGGCACACAGCTGCCCAGTGAGGGCACTGCTCTCGCAGGGGAGCATACCCAGTGTGCCTGCCACTCCCTGCAGGGCTCTACACTGCTCTGACAGGGACCCCGCCCACAGCAGCTTAGGGGATTAACTCAGTGGCTGCTCCAGGAGTGCGGGTAACTGACACAGGCAACGGAGAAGCACAAGGCATCCAGCAAGCAGGAAAGGACTTTCTTCTCCCAGCTGACACAGCCGCTACCTGCCTACAGCCAGCACTATCACCATGAAAAGGCAGAAAAATTTAGTCCAGTCCAAAATAGTCCCAACAACCCCTGAGAGAGGACCTGTGGAGAAAGACCTAACCAGTCTCCCTGAAAAAGAATTCAAAATAAAAATCATAAACATGCTGATGGATCTGCAGAGAAATATGCAAGAGCTAAAGGAGCAAGTACAGAGGGAGACTACAGAAATAAAACAATCTCTGGAAGGACTTAAAGGCAGAATGGATGGATGCAAGAGGCCATTAATGGACTAGAAACCAGAGAACAGGAATGCATAGAAGCTGATGCAGAGAGAGATAAAAGGATCTCCAGGAATGAAACAATATTAAGAGAATGGTGTGACCAATCCAAAAGGAACAATATCCACATTATAGGGGTACCAGAAGAAGAAGAGAGAGAAAAAGGGATTGAAATTGTCTTTGAAGAAATAATTGCTGAAAACTTTCCCAAACTGGGGGAGGAAAAAGTTGTTCAGACCATGGAAGCACACAGAACTCGCAACAGAAGGGACCCAAAGAGGACAACACCAAGACACATAATAATTAAAATGGCAAAGATCAAGGACAAGGACAGAGTATTAAAGGCAGCCAGAGAGAGGAAAAAGGTCACTTACAAAGGAAAACCCATCAGGTTATCATCAGACTTCTCAACAGAAACCTTACAGGCTAGAAGAGAATGGCATGATATATTTAATGCAATGAAACAGAAGGGCCTTGAACCAAGGATGCTGTATCCAGTACGATTATCATTTAAATATGAAGGAAGGATTAAATAATTCCCAGAGAAGCAAAAGTTGAGAGAATTTGCCTCCCACAAACCACCTCTACAGGGTATTTTAGAGGGACTGCTCTAGATGTGAGCACTACTAAAAAGAGCACAGAAAAAAAACACCCAACATATGAAGAATGGAGGAGGAGGAATAAGAAGGGAGAGAAATAAAGAATCACCAGACAGTGTTTATAATAGCTCAATAAGTGAGCTAAGTTAGACAGTAAGATAGTAAAGAAGCTAACCTTGAACCTTTGGTAACCACAAATTTAAAGCCTGCAATGGCAATAAGTACATATCTTTCAATAACCACCCTAAATGTAAATGGACTGAATGCACCAATCAAAAGACACAGAGTAATAGAATGGATAAAAAAGCAAGACCCATCTATATGCTGCTTATAAGAGAGTCACCTCAAACCCAAAGACATGCACAGTAAAAGTCAAAGGATGGAAAAAGATACTTCATGCAAACAACAGGGAGAAAAAAGCAGGTATTGCAGTACTAGTATCAGAAAAAATAGACTTCAAAACAGAGAAAGTAACAAGAGATAAAGAAGGACATTACATAATGATAAAGGGCTCAGACCAACAAGAGGATATAACCATTATAAACATATATGCACCCAATACAGGAGCACCAACATATGTGAAATAAATACTAACAGAATTAAAGGAGGAAATAGAATGCAATGCATTCATTTTGGGAGACTTCAACACACCACTCACTCCAAAGGACAGATCCACCAGACAGAAAATAAGTAAGGACACAGAGGCACTGAACAACACATAGAACAGATGGACCTAATAGACATCTATAGAACTTTACATCCAAAGCAACAGGATACATATTCTTCTAAAGTGCACATGGAATATTCTCCAAATAGACCACATACTAGGCCACAAAAAGAGCCTCAGTAAGTTCAGAAAGATTGAAATCCCACCAACCAACTTTTCAGACCACAAAGGTATAAAACTAGAAATAAATTGTACAAAGAAAGCAAAAAGGCTCACAAACACATGGAGGCTAAACAACATGCTTCTAAATAGTCAATGGATCAATGACTAAATTAAAATGGAGATCTAGCAATATATAGAAACAAATGACAACAACAACACTAAGCTCCAACTTCTGTGGGATGCAGCAAAAGCAGTCTTACGAGTAAAGTATATAGTAATCCAGGCATATTTAAAGAAGGAAGAACAATCCCAAATGAATAGTCTAATGTCACAATTATCAAAATTCAAAAAAGAAGAACAAATGAGGCCTAAGGTCAGCAGAAGGAGGGACATAATAAAGATCAGAGAAGAAATAAACAAAATTGAGAAGAATAAAACAATAGAAAAAATAAATGAAACCAAGAGCTGGTTCTCTGAGAGAATAAACAAAATAGATAAACCTCTAGCCAGACTTATTAAGAGAAAAAGAGAATCAACACACATCAACAGAATTAGAAATGAGAAAGGAAACATCACAATGGACCCCACAGAAATACAAAGAATTATTAGAGAATACTATGAAAACCTATATGCTAACAAGCTGGGAAACCTAGGAGAAATGGACAACTTCCTAGAAAAATACAACCTTCCAAGATTGACCCAGAAAGAAACAGAAAATCTAAACAGACCAATTACCAGCAACAAAATTGAATCATTAATTTAAAAACCACCCAAGAACAAAGCCCCCAGGCCAGATGGATTTACCTCAGAATTTTATCAGATGTACAGAGAAGACATAATACCCATTCTCCTTAAAGTTTTCCAAAAAATAGAAGAGGAGGGAATACTCCCAAACTCATTCTATGAAGCCAACATCACCCTAATACCAAAACCAGGCAAAGACCCCACCAAAAAAGAAAACTACAGACCAATATCCCTGATGAACATAGATGCAAAAATACTCAACAAAGTATTAGCAAACTGAGTTCAAAAATACATCAAAAGGATCACACACCATGACGAAGTGGGATTCATCCCAGGGATGCAAGGATGTTACAACATTTGGAAATCCTTCAACATCATCCACCACATAAACAAATAGGACAAAAACCACATGATCATCTCCATAGATGCTGAAAAAGCATTTGACGAAATTCAACATCCATTCATGATAAAAACTCTCAACAAAATGGGTATAGAGGGCAAGTACCTCAACATAATAAAGGCCATGTATGATAAACCCACAGCTAACATCATACTGAACAGCAAGAGGCTGAAAGCTTTTCTTCTGAGATCGGGAACAAGACAGGGATGCCCACTCTCTCCACTGTTATTCAACATAATACTGGAGGTCCTAGCCATGGCAATTAGACAAAACAAAGAAATACAAGGAATCCAGATTGGTAAAGAAGAAGTTAAACTGTCACTATTTGCAGAAGACATGATATTGTACATAAAAATCCCTAAAGACTCTACTCCAAAACTACTAGAACTAATATTGGAATTCAG
Organism: Manis pentadactyla; assembly: GCF_030020395.1. Classification (NCBI taxonomy): domain Eukaryota; kingdom Metazoa; phylum Chordata; class Mammalia; order Pholidota; family Manidae; genus Manis; species Manis pentadactyla. The sequence continues at coordinate 88,213,269 of NC_080019.1, forward strand.
CAAAGTTGCAGGATACAAAATTAACACACAGAAATCTGTGGCTTTCCTATACACTAACAATGAACTAATAGAAAGAGATATCAGGAAAACAATTCCACTCACAATAGCATCAGAAAGAATAAAATACCTAGGAATAAACCTAACCAAGGAAGTGGAAGACCTATACCCTGAAAACTACAAGACACTCTTAAGAGAAATTAAAGAGGTCACTAACAAGTGGAAACTCATCCCATGCTCCTGGCTAGGAAGAATTAATATCATCAAAATGGCCATCCTGCCCAAAGCAATATACAGATTTGATGCAATCCCTATCAAACTATGAACAGCAGTCTTCAATGAACTGGATCAAATAGTTAAAAAATTCATATGGAAACACCAAAGACCCTGAATAGCCAAAGCAATCCTGAGAAGGAAGAATAAAGTGGGGGGGATCTTGCTCCCCAGCTTCAAACTCTACTTCAAAGTCACAGTAATCAAGACAATTTGGTACTGGCACAAGAACAGAGCCACAGACCAGTGGAACAGAATAGAGACTCCAGACATTACCCCAAACATATATGGTCAATTAATATATGATAAAGGAGCCATGGACATACAATGGGGAAATGAGTCTCTTCAACAGATGGTGCTGGCAAAACTGGACAGCTACATGTGAGAGAATGAAACTGGATCACTGTCTAACCCCATAAACAAAAGTAAATTCAAAATGGATCAAAGACCTGAATGTAAGTCATGAAACCATAGAACTTTTAGAAAAAAACATAGGCAAAAATCTCTTAGACATAAACATGAGTAACTTCTTCATGGACATATCTCCCCGGGCAAGGGAAACAAAAGCAAAAATGAACAAGTGGGACTATATCAAGCTGAAAAGCTTCTGTACAGCAAAGGACACCATCAAAAGAACAAAAAGGTACCCTACAGTATGGGAGAATATATTCATAAATGACAGATCCGATAAAGGGTTGACATCCAAAATACATAAAGAGCTCACACAGCTCAACAAACAAAAAGCAAGTAAATATAATGTTCTTCACGTAAAAAAAAAAATACATTGGGTATTATTTTTAAAAATCCATAAACTTTGTTTTCAAAGCAAAAAAGGATTTTGCTGCAAGATAAATAAAGCTAACAGGAAAAAGCAATCAAGACAAGCAATTGTCACTTTTGTCTTTGAGATGATGTTTCAGATCACCTTGTGAGGTATTTAAGGCATATCAACCTACCCAAAGCCCTTTTGGAAGCTGTTTTCAAACTCTAGAGTTTCTATTTCAATTGCGAATTAAATGAAAAGAATGAAGAGGGAGTTCATTTTTAACAGAAGAGCAAGAGCTAGAGATGAAGAGAAAGGAAAAGAGTATGAAAAAATTTAAATTCTCAAGTACTATTCCTTAAATACTGAAAACCCAAAGCCTGTGTATCAGTTTAAGCTACTGAAAGTTACAGTCATTTAGAGTCAGAGAGAAAAGAATATTAACAGTAGCATTATGTTCTCTCAATCTGGGATGAAGAAAGAGATGAAAACTCTAGGTGTTTCTAAACTTTTACAATCTTTTAATCTCTAAATTGAATTTTCATTTTTAAAGAACTTTATTTAGCTCTGAAAGACTATTTTAACAAAAGACTATTTCAATTCAAGATTTCAGAGAAATTAGTCAAATGGAGTTGGCTGTCTTAATGACCATGCTTTCACTTACTGAGATAATGTGCACAAACACTTAGGAACTGAGAGCTTTTCCCAACTTCTCTTTCAAGTCCTAGCAGGTAAATTCAGAACAGCTGATGCAAACTAGTTGCTGAGAATTTCTAATAATTCCTTCCATCCATCTGTGTGTGTGTGTGGTGGTGGAAGGGAGGAGCTCTGGCTAATTACTTTTTATTTTAAGTGATATAGATCTATGGTGAAAAAAATAATCAGTAGAAAGAACATATATAATGAAAATAAAAGGATTCATTTCCTATTTCATGCTCAGTCTTTCTCCCCAGAGGTAATTAATAGGAAGTTTCTTATGAATCCTTTAGGGAGAAGGGAGAAGGTACTCACACACGAATGCACATATGTGTTCAATGTTTTATACAAATGGCATTATATACCATAGTGTTTGAATCTCCACATTTTCAATTTGAATAACTGTTGCCAAATTATCCTTCAAAGAGATTGTGTATTTTATTTTCACACCACTAGGGAATGAATGTCTATTTCTTATGCCTTCCCCAACATTGAATGTTATCAAACCTTTTAATTTTATTAATCTAAAAGGTGAAAAGGTCCCCATTTTTGCTTCTGTTGACTTTTTTAAATGATGAATGAAAGTGAGTATCTTCTCAGGTTTTTTCTCTATAGACATCTCTTTTTCCGTTAAGTATCACCTTTGTGAGTTTTCCTACTGTTTTCTTTTATGTGGCCATTTGTGTAAACCATTTGTAAATTTAGAAAAACCAGCATTGGTAGGTTATATCTGTTACAAAGGCTTTCCCAAGTTAGTCAATGTCTTCATTTTTTATTTTGCTATTCTTTATGGTTTTGGTATTTGGTGCCCTGCTTAGAAAGCCTCCGCACAACAAGATATGTAAATTCACCCAACTTTCCTTCTCGTAATTTTGTAATTTTATTTTTATGTCTTTGAGGTACATAGAAATCATTTTGATATTAGTATTCAGTATTTTATTTTGCAGTATTATTTTTTCCAAACTGCTGGCAAATTTTTCTAACATTGTTTATGACTCTCTTCTTTCTCCATTGATTTGATATGCCATCCTCATAACATACTAATTTCCCAGAAATAATACATCTGTCACTGGACTCTTTATTTTGTTTCCTAGATCTATTTCTTCTATAGTACCAAACATTTCAGGTATTTTAACTTGATTGCACATTTTATTATATGCTTGACTAGTCTTTCCTTATTACTTTTCCAGAATTGTCCTTTCTATATTCACATGATTACTTTCACAAATTTATCTGGTTACAATTTGTTTAATGCCCTCTGAAATCTTTTCATGTTTTAATGAGATTGACTAATTTAAATTAATAAATTAACTTAGCATAAATAATCATTTTCTAACCTATCCTAAACAAGGTATCATTTCGTTTGTCAATGTCAATAGTTTTTTACATGTAATCACAAAGTCTTATACAGTCTATAAATTTCTCATGAAGCATTTATCTTTTTATAACCATTATGAATGGAATCTTTTCTTCTTTTTTTATGGAACATGTTATTGTTTGTTGTTAGAGAAGTTTCTGACTTTTGTATATTAGTTTTGCAACTAACCAGCTTGCTAAGATGCATTTTACTAATTGTGAAGAGTTTTTTGTGACTCTTTTAAATTTTCTAGGTAGACAATCATCTCACCTGCAAATGATCGTTTTTCTCTCTATGTTTTCTATTTCTTTTTTCCTTCCTGTATATGACTCTTCTTTCTTTCTCTTTAATTTGTATTGGCTATTACTTCCTGGACAATATTAATAATAGTGTTAACCCTGGGAACCCTTGCCTTTATCTTGACTTTAATTTGAATATTTATAAGATTCCTTCCTTAAGTAGTTTCATTATGCTGGATGTTTGTAAAATATCTTCAACACCTTTTGAGAACAGAATAATCATTTTTCCCTCTCTTAGCCCAATATTATGAGGAATTATATTAACTAATTTTCAAATGTGTAAACATCTTTGGGTTCTTGGGATGAAACTCACCTGGCCAGCAAGTTGTATTCCTTATTTAACCACTTAGTGCTATTGACAAATTTTAAAAAGGCACTTGTATCAATATTATGAATGAGATTAGTTTGGAGGAGAAAGGAGCAATTTTGATACCTTTTTTTTGGAACTAGTAAGTAGAAGTTGAAACTTTTCCTTTCCTTACTATTCACTGAAATACTTTGAATCAGGTTGGAATTATCTATGAAACCATTTGAAATGATTTTTCAGAGATTACCACTACCATGTTTTCTGCAAATTTGGTTTGATTTTTTTTTTTCTTTACCAAAATGTCTTTTAAGTAAAAGTGTAAGTTTTCACGTAGTTTTGGTTTGAGGTGTTTTTTTTTTAATTATCCTTTTAATAGTTGTAAGCTCTGTTTGATCTCTTTCATTCCTAATCATGAAAATTTGTCTTGTATTTCTTCTTTCGTGATCACTTCATCTAAGATTTTTTATCCATTTTGTTGGTCTTTTCAATTAAACAACTTTTGACTTTAATTTCTCTTTTGTCTGTTTTCTGTTTTATTGATTTCTGTTCTCATCTTTATTATTTCCTTTGTTCTTCTTACTTTGAGTTTATTTTGCTCTCTTTTTGGCTTAAGGTGGGATGTTAGGCATTGATTTAAATATTTTTTTCTTTTCTAATATCAGAATTTAAAGGTGTAAGTCTCCTTAACACAGCTTTAACTTTAACTCAGACATTTTGAAATTTTTTCTCTTCGTTATAATTCAATCCAAAGTATTTTCATATTTCCCTTGTTTTCCATGGTATTCTTCGAGTTTATCCTCTTTGGGGTTTGTTGAATTTCTTGAACCTATAAATTTATGACTTTTACCAGATTATGACTTTTTTTGTGCATCTGTATATGTCTTGTACTGACTTTCTAGGACTCTGTTCATGGATGTTACACCTTTTGATATGGTCTCATTGGACCCTGAGAGCTGAGTTGTTTTTTTTGTCTCTCTATTCTTCAAGTTGGATAAATTTCTATTGACTTATTTTCAAGTTTACTGACTTGTTCTTCTGTCATCTACATTCAGCATACTGTCAGGAAGGTTTCTTAATTTATTTATTATATTTATCATTCCTAAAACTGTCTTTCAGTTCTTTTTTACAGTGTCTATTTATCTCATGAGATTTTATCTCATTCCATTCTTGTCAGGAGTGTTCTCTCTGCATCATGCTGTATAGTTATAAAATAGCTGCATTAAAATCTCTGAGAGTTCCAGTATCTAGGTACATCTCAAGGATGTTCATTGTCCTGTTTTCTTGACAGTTAGACAAATATTCTTGTCTCTTTGTACATGGAAGAGTTTTCTATTATATCCTGGACATTATGAAAGTTATGTTGTGTAAACTAGGGATTCTGTTGTACCCTTCTGGAGAAACCAATATGATTTAAACAGTAAGATCTGTCTCATTTCTGTGAATGGCAATTCAAATTTTATTCAGTTTTCTGAGTCTTTGCTAATCTCTTTTAGGTCTGGCCCATGCATTTATAGTTCATATGTTGTTATAAGAATGTTCTGAATAGCTGGTTTTCAGTTCATTTTTTTTAGCCTTTGGGTCTTCCTTGGGGTAGGCAGTGCTCCAGGGGGACATTGTTCCCAGGTTAAAGTTGAGACTTGTGCATATGACTCAAAGCTCAGTCTCACTTTAATTTTTTCCATTTTTTAAAAATTTTATCAAATGAACATCACAGTGTTTCAACAGTCCCCCTTTCCCTCTCCCCAACCCCCACCTGCTCCCCTCCCCCTTGATAACCATTAGTCACTTCTCAGTGTCTATGAGTCTAATACTGTTTTGTTCCCTCTATTTTGCTTTGTTTTTATATTCCATAAATAAGTGAGATCATATGGTATTTGTCTTTCTCCACCTGGCTTATTTCACTGAGCATAATACCCTCTAGATCCATCCATGTTGTTGCAAATGGCAGGATTTCTTTTCTTTTTATGGCTGAATAATATTCCTTTGTGTATATGTACCACATATTCTTTGTCCATTTATCTACCGATGGACACTTAGGTTGGCTATTGCAAACAGCACAGTGATAAACACAGGAGTGCATATATTCCAAATCGGGGATTTTGTTTTCTTTGGGTAAATTCCTAGGAGTGGAATTACTGGGTCAAATGGTATTTCTATTTTTAGTTTTTTGAAAAAGTTCAGTTTCATTTTGAAGACCTTGCTATGTGCTGATTGAGGTCATAACTGTGCATGTACAGGAGTTAGTTTGAGACCTATGTGCAGGATCATATATAGAATTAGAAACCCATTTCTCTGGTTCTTTCCTTTCCAGGATTTCCCCTTAACACACACTCTTCACGTTATGAAGGCCCCTTTCCCTGATTTCTGTGGGGCCTACTCTTGGTGCAGAGCCACTAAGAAAAGATATGTCGTAAATAAATGGGAGACTCACCCCATGTGGAACATTCTACTCAGTTATGGCTCTCCTGCAATCTATCTGTTTTTGCTTCTTTTTAGAATTTTCAAGTAATTCAAAATATTTTTGTTTATTTATTTATTTATTTTTTCATTGTAATCAGTGGGAGAGATGGGCTGTAGTGAGATTATTTCTTGAGATTTTTGCATTTATTTAAAGATGCCCTTTGCTTTACACTTATATAACAAGGCTTGCATAAAATTGTATTAACTCTTTCCTCAGAGCTCAATAGAAATTGCCTCACTGTTAGATCAGAGAAAGTCTGAGTCTGAAATTTCCTAAATACAGTCTTTTCATGCCTACCGCATTACAGGATTCTTTGTCCTTGAAATTCAGTAAATTCTTTCAGAATATTCCTTAATAATGAACATCCTGTGTCAGTTTTCCTAGTACATGGTGGGCTTTTTAATCTGTAGTTTCAGTTCTTCCTTCTTCTGATAAAAATGCTCATTATTCTGCCTTTGAACACTTTTTTTCTACTCCACTATTTAGTTTATCTTATTCTTGGATACTGAAGATCTTTATGTGGAATTGACTTTTGTTCACATCTATTACATGCCCGCTAATTACTATAATCTCCTTGTCTCTTTCAAATCCAATCATCGTGATTACCCCAAACCTTTACTCTATTTCTGAGCCTCTGTTTTTAACATGTCCATTCTAAATTCTCACTAATTCTAATTTATTCATTAATTCTTTATTAAGCCCCCTCAGTTTTGTTTCCTCTGCCTTGAAATCTCCCATTTTATCTCTTTCTGCTACTTCAATATTTTTTATTTTTTACTCTCTTTTTTACTGAGTTCATGTTCTCATTAATTCTTCCACAGTTGAATCTCTAATGGTATGTGTAGTGGGTTAAGTAGTGTACCCCCAGAATTCATATCTACCTGAAACCTCAGATCTTATTTGGAAATAGGGTTTTTGCAGGTGTAATTAAGCCAAGAATTGAGATAAGATCATGCTGGCTTACAGTGAGCCTTAAATCCCAGGAGACTGCTCTTATTTAAGACAGAAAAGCACAGAGAGAACAGAGAAGGCCATGTAGGATGGATGCAGAGGTTGGAGTAGTGCTTCTATGTTAAAACCTTCTTTTGGTCCTAAAGAATTTTTGTCTTCCTTCCATGTTACCATGACCCAGTTTTTTTATTCCTCAGAGTTTTGGTTCATGAATGCCCTCATGTCCCTAATAATGAATGAATGGCAAGAGGTAAGTTCAGCTATGGACAATCAGAGGTAGATGACCTTGCCTATGTGTCTCATATTGTTTTGCTAGAAATTCAGTATAAAACAAAATGGACTAAAGACTTCAATGAGAACCTCACAAAAGAGGATATCCAAATTGCTATTAAACATGTGGCTAAAGTGAAAATAGTTGAGTTGGCAAGGATCTGAAATAACAGGAAATGTCATAGAATGCTAATATAAATTAGTTCAACCATTTTGCAAAGTTGTTTGCTAGTATCTATGTACTAAAAATGATTTTATGTATACTCCATGACCCACCAAGTAAACTTCTAGAAATATACCCAACAGAAATGTATTCAGGTGTTCACCAAAAAGCATAAAATATGTTAACAGCATTTTCAAACTGAAAACTGCTCAAATACCTCAACTGTAAAATGGAAAAAAATCTGATACACTTACACAGTGGGATACCATACAATAATAAGAATGAACAACCCAAACTTCAACACACAACAACATAGATTAACTTCACAAACATAATGTTGAGCAGAAAAGAGAGAGAATCTTTGTGTCCATCCTAAACTCGTATGTTGAAGCCCTAAGCCCCATTATGACTGTATTTGGATATAGGGCATTTAGGAAATAATTAAGGTTAAATGAGGTCGGAAGAGCATGGCCACAATCTGATAGGATTAGTGTCCTTATAAGAAGAGATACCAGTGAGATTTTCCTCTGTCTGTCTGCCACATGAAAGCAGAAGAACATAGTCATCTGCAAGCTGGGGAGAGAACTATTAACAGACACTGCATTGGCTGGAAACTTGATCAAGAATTTCCAGCCTCCAGACCCGTGAGAAACTAAATTTCTGTTGTTTAAGCCGCCAGTTGATAGGTGTTATTGTTTGTTTGTTTGTTTGTTATTTTTTTTCTGGTAGCCCAGGAGAGTAATACAGTATCACAGGAATCCTCCATTTATATAAAGTATAAAAACAGGCAAAAATAATCTATGGATTTAGAAACTAGAACACTGGTTATTCTTGAAAGAAGTAGAAAATAACTAGAAGGAAGTACAGGCAGACCTCTAAGGAACCAGCAAGTTTCCATTTCTTGACTTGATTGCATGTATGTCTCAACTGTAAAAATCAATTGAGATGTACACTTATGACTTATGCATTTTTATAAGTGTACATTATACAAAAAGTATAACAAAAAATTATTGTTGTTGTTTGAAGTTCAGTACCTTAGTTCACTCCTTCTAGTTAGGCTATAGTTTTTCTAGGTTTTTTTTTTTTGTTGTTTACATAGAGCTGCTCTAAGGATGTAACTCATTCTCTCCTATTCAGCAACTTCATCTAGAGAATCCCAGATTTTCATTTCCCTTACTATCTTTCACCAGCTGTAATTCACGATCCCCTCCCACCAGGTATTCTTTTTTGTTTTTAACTACAAAACACTGGTTCATAGAAAGAAAATTGCTTGGAAAATTTCACCTGCTGTTCCTCAAGTGCTTCTTGATAATTTTGTATTATTTTCTTGTTGACCTCCTTTATATTAGATCCCTAAATACTTTTAAAAGATCAGTCAATTTGGATGCTTATTATAATTTTTCAGACTTTTCTACTCAGTTTACCTCTTAGACAGTGAGCTTAGTGGACATTTCCACCTCTGGTGCATTGGTAGATAGCATTTTATATTTTATGAAAAAGGTAGAGTCTATGATACAACTTTTTTCTACCATCTTACCCCAGAAAGCCCAGGACAAGTTTACTCAACTACCAACCTTCTTAGCTACTATATACTGTAAGATGCATTGGCAGGTAGTTAATTTTTAAAAACTCATATAAACCCCTATAAATAATAATAACAATACATGTACACAGTTAAAATTGCTAAAACTTTCAAAAAAGATTCCTGATCATAATTGAGCCAATATGCAGTGTAGTAGAAATCCATGCATTCAGACCCCAAGAGAGAGGAAGACAATCTCCCTCCCCTCAAAGGACATTTAACCACTGCATTTTTTTTTTCTTGAAGGCAATGACAGGGTTTTATGTACTGTTCACTGTCAGCTCCCTGGACAATGTCCAGTAATAAATAAATATTTGTGAATGAATAAATAAACTAATGAATAGGAAGGTAATCATAATAAATAAAATATAAATAAAGCATGCTAATATCAGAAAAAGAGAAGAAACATTTCTTGGTCATTTCTTCACAAGGACAGCCTCTTTGATCTGAAAATGTCATTTTGGGCTGGCTGAAAGATGAAACCTTTATTTAAGATCATTTTCATTAGCCAGAACCTTTCTTACTGTGTTGAGTAAAATACTTATGCTTATGATGGATAGAACTTTCAATAGACATTTCTTCTTTAGAGTAGGTAATTTAAGGCAAGTAAAACCATATATGTGTGGATTTATATCTGGACTCTATTCTTTTCTGTTGATTTGGGGGCCTGTTCTTGTGCCAGTACCATACTGTTTTGATTATTGTAGCTTTGTAGTAGAATTTGAAGTCAGGCATAATCCTCCCAGCTTTGTTCTTCTTCCTCTTCCTCCAGGCTGCTTTGACTATTTGGGGTTTTTTGTGGTTCCATATGAATTTTAGGATTATTTGCTTTACTTCATTAAAAAATGCTGTTGGTATTTTGATAGGGATTGTATTGAATCTGTAAATTGCTTGGGCAGGATGACCATTTTAACAATATTAAATGATTTCCATTTATTGGTGTCTTCTTAAATTTCTCTCATGAGTGGCTTGTAGTTTTCAGATTACAGGTCTTTCACCTTCTTGGTTAGATTTATTCTTAGGTATTTTATTCTTTTTGATGCAATTGTAAATGCATTTGTTTTCCTAATTTCTCCTTCTCCTACTTCATTATTAGTATATAGGAACACAGCAGATTTCTGTGTATTAATTTTGTATCTGAAATTTTGCTGAATTCAGTAACTAGTTCTAATAGTTTTTTGTGGAGTCTTTAGGGTTTTCTATATATAGTATCATGTCATCTTCAAATAGTGACAGTTTTACTTCCTTACCAATTTGGATACCTTTTATATCTTTGTTTTGTCTAATTGCTGTAACTAGGACCTCCAGGACCATGTTGAATTAAAGTGGTGAGAGTGGACATCCTTGTCTTGTTTCTGATATTAGAGGAAAGACTTTCAGCTCGTTGCCATTGAGTATGATGTTAGTTGTGGGTTTGTCATATATGACCTTTATTATGTTGTGGTACTTGCTCTCTATACCCATTTTGTTGAGAGCTTTTATCATGAATGGATGTTGAATTTTATCATATGCTTTTCAGCATCTATTGAGATGGTTTTCATCTTCCTTTTTTGATAATGTGGTGCATCACACTGATTGATTTGCAAATATTGTACCACTCTTTCACCCCTGGAATAAATTCCACTTGGTTGTGGTGGATGATCCTTTTGATTTATTTTTGAATTTGGTTTGCTAATATTTTGTTGAGGATTTTTGCATCTATGTTCATCAGGGATATTAGTATATAATTTTCTCTTTTGTTTTTATATTGTCTTTGTCTGTTTTGGGTATTAGAGTGATGCTGGCTTCATAGAATAAGTTAGGAAGTATTCCCCGCTCTTCTATTTTTTAGAATACTTTAAGATGGATGGATATTAGCTCTTTAAATGTCTGGTAGAATTCAGCTGTGAAACCATCCAGTTATGGACTGTTGTTTGTTGGGAGTTTTTTTATTACCAGTTTAATTTTGGTTACTGGTAATTTGTCTGTTCAGATTTCCTGTTTCTTCCTGGGTCAGTCTTGGAAGGTTGTGTTTTTCTAGAAAGTTGTCCACTTCTTCTAGGTTGTCCAGTTTATTGGCATATAATTTTTCATAGAATTCTCTAATAATTCTTTGTGTTTCTGTGGTATCCTTTGTGACAGTTCCTTTCTCATTTCTGATTTAGTTTATGTATGCACACATCTGGCTAGGGATTTGTCTATTTTGTTTATCTTCTCAGATAACAAGCTCTTGGATTCATTCTTATTTTCTATTGTTTTATTCTTCTCCTTCTCCATTTTATTTATTTCTGCTCTAATCTTTATTACATACCTCCTTCTACTGACTTAGGGTTTCATTTGTTCTTCATTTTCTAATTTTGAATCTAGACTCTTTATTTAGGATTGTTCTTGTTTCTTGAGGTAGGCCTGTATTGCTATGTACTTCCCTTTTAGAGACACTTTTGCAGCATCCAACATACTTTGAACAGTTCTATTTTTGTTTTCATTTGTCTCCATGTGTTGCTTGATTCCTTCTTTGATTTGTTCATTGATCCATTGATTATTTAGAAGTGTGTTGTTTAGCCTCAATGTGTGTGACTTTTTTGTTTTCTTTGTGTAATATATTTTTAGTTTCATACCACTGTGATCTGAAAAGATGCTTGGTAAAACTACAATATTTTTTAATTTATTGAGGCTCTTTTTGTGTCCTTATATGTGATCGATTCTGGAGAACATTCCTTGTGCACTTGAGAAAAAATGTGTGTCCTGCTGCTTTTGAGTGGAATATTCTTTATGTATCTGTCAAGTCCATCTTATCTAGTGTGTTGTTTATGCCTCTATTTCCTAATTTATTTTCTGTCCATTTGATCTGTCCATTAATGTAAGTGGTGTGATAAAGTTCCTTAATATATTGAGCTGCAATTCTCTTTCTCCCTTTAGTTCTGTTAGTATTCATTTTACATATTTAGGTGCTCCATTGTGGGAGCACAAATATTTATAATGGTTATATCCTCTTGTTGGACTGGCTGCTTTATCATTATGTAATGTCCTTTTTTGTCTCTTGTTACTTTCTTTGTTTTGAGGTCTATTTTGTCTGATACAAGTATTGCTACTCCTGCATTTTTCTCCATATCATTTGCATGAAATATCTTTTTCCATCCTTTCACTTTTAGTCTCTGTGTGTTTTTAGGTCTGAAATGAGTCTCTTGAAAGCAGCATATAGATGGGTCTTTATCAATTCTGCCACTCTACGTCTTTTAATTGGTGCATTCAGTCCATTTGCATATCAGGTAGTTATTCATAGGTATGTACTTATTGCCATTTTATTAGTTGCTTTTTGGTTGTTTTTTTAGTTGCTCTCTGTTCCTTTCTTCCTCTTTTATACTCTTGTCTTGTCACTTAATGATTTTATTTAGTTCTGTGATCAGATTTCTTTTTTTTAAATTTTTTTGTCTTTATTATAGACTTTAAGTTTGTGTTTATCATAAGGTTCCTAGATAGCTCTACATATATAGCAGTCTATATTAAGTTGATGGTTGCTCTATTTTGAACACAGTCTAAAAGTTCTTCTTTTTAATTTTCTCTTCCTCCTCACTTTATATATTAGATGTCATAATCTTCATTTTTTGTATCTCTTGACTGATTTTGTGTATAGTTGATTTTACTGCTTTTGGGTTTTTTTACTGTTTTTGTTTTTACCTTCATATTCACTTACTAAGTAACTGGTCTACTACTTTCCTGTGGGCTTATTTTCACTGATGAAAAATATTTAGGCTTAGAAACATTTCCATTTATAGAAATCTCTTTAACATATCCTGTAAGGCAAGTTTAGTGGTGGGGAAATTTTTAACCTTCATTTATCTAGGAAACTTGTAATCTGTTCTTCAATTCTGAATGATAATCTTGCTGGGTAGAGAATTCTTGGTTGAAGGTTCTTCTATTTCAATACATTAAATATAGCATGTCATTCCCTTCTGGCCTGTCAAGTTTCTGTTGAGAAATCTGCTGATAGCTTTATGAAATTTCCCTTATAGGTAACTGACTGCCTCTTTCTTGCTCCTTTTAATACTCTCTCTTTATCTTAGTCTTTGCCATTTTAATTACTATATGTTTTGGTGTTGTCTTCCTGGTGCTCCTTTGTTAGAGACTTTCTGCATTTCCAGGACCTGGGTGTCTGTTTCCTTCCCCACATCGGGGACATTTTCAACAACTATTTCTTCAAAGAGGCTTTCTACTCCTTTGTCTTCCTCTTCTCCTTCTGGTACCCCATTATGTGAATATTGTTTCATTTGGAGTTGCCACACAACTCTCTTAGCATCCTATTGTTTTCAGAGATTCTTTTTTCTCTTTTCCCAAACTTCATTGTATTCCTGTTCTCTAATTTCTATCTCATTGATTGTCTCCTCTACTTGCAGCCATCTATTATTCATTCCCTCCATTGTATTTTTCATTTCGGTTACTGTATTCTTCAGCTCTGAGTGGCTCTTTTTTCCATTTTCTATCTCTTTGTTGAAGTCCTCTCTGAGATCATCAGTTCTTTTCTGCAGGTCAGTGAGCACATTTATGACTGTTATCTTGAAATCTTTACCAAGAAGATTTGTGATCTTCATTTCATTTAGCCCTCTTTCTGGTGCCTTATCCAGTAGTTATGTTTGGAACATATTCCTCTGCCTCCTCATTTTATCAGGGTTTTTGTGTTTCTTCCTTTGTATTAGATGTACTTACTATGCCTCCTGGTCTAGAGAGTAATGGCCTTATGATGAAAGCATCCTGTGGTGCCCATAAGCACAAGACTCTTTGCTCACTTGTGCTTGGTTCTCATTTGTGGTGGAGCCACAGTTACTGTTAATGGGCTGTGGACAGGGCCACCTTTCTGCATCTGCAGGGAGTGACTGATCTTGGTCAATGGAGGCTGACAGCTCACCTCAGTTGACCCTTTTTGAGCCAAGCAGCCAGACTTCTGCCTGGATCTTTGTGAGCAGGGCCACCCTCTGTCTTCCTGGAAGCAATGGCGGTGCTGCTGGGCTGATGTGGTGGGTGGGACCAGTGTGCAGGGAAGTATGATGCACAGATTGGTTGCCAATGAAGAGCAAGGAGTGTTCAGAGCTGTCTCTATGGTTCCTCCCCAGTTGTGTTGAGAGAGGGCTGGGAAAGCTGGGGAAGCCTCTGTCCATCTGCCAGGCAGCAAAGTCTGCCTGCTGCTGGACTGAACAGGCCAGGCGAGTGGACAGGCATGCAGGGAAGCACCTTGTGGTTGCACCACCAGTGAGGGGGATGGAGCACTTGTAGATGATTCTCACCAGTGGGGCAGAGGGAAGGCTGGGGAAGCAGAGCCCACCTGTCCTTTCTCCTCTAGAGAGTGCTCCCTCCAACACCTGCCCCTCTGGCATACTTCCCACTGCTGGTAAATCTTTCAGACTACCAGCTCTGTGCTGGGTCTCAGCAGACCAATGGAGTGTGCCTGTCCTCCACAAGTAACAGGGGTATCAGCCTCTCAGAGTGCTCCTACTGTCCCTGATGTCCAGCCCTATTAATCACCAATGCCCAATGCAATATGGACTCAGGTTCTTAGAGCAACTGTCCAGGACCAGGTATGAAGAGTTCCTGAGAGGTTATCCCCTCCCTGCTCCATTTCTTCTCCCTCCCACTTGTGGACTGGGATGGGGGAAGGGCTTGGGTCCCACTCAAACATGGCTCTGCCACTTTACCTTTCTCTGTGTGGTCTTCTCTTCTTCACCAGTTGTAGATGGTCTCTAGATTTTCCCATTATTATTTCTATGAACTTCAGAAAATTCCTTGATTTCTCTCCATCTTAGTTTTCCCACTGTATGTATATACACATATATGTACATATATATGTATGTATGTTATATAAATGTGGGTCAATATATGTAGCTATACATTAACAAGGAGTTAGGTACTCATGTCAGTGGGTAGACAAAAATCATGTAGAGCTAAAAAGTACCCTTGCAAATCATTCAGAAAGTGTTGAATTGGAAATTTGCCTCACAATAGTTAAAATATATCTACTGTTTTGTCCATATTGAATAGATAGCTGTTTCTTTAGTTGATCACTAGATGAAGTACATGGCTTATGTTTAGAAGACATGTTGTTGTTGTTGTTAAAGTGTATAAAGTATGGCAAAATACTCAATGATGAGAAGCACAAGAGACAGGCCAAGGACAAGAAAAAATAGGGTAAGGTTTGTGTCTCATTTCTCTTATTCATTCTGAGTCATATACTCATTGTGAGTAATAATGAAGAACATCACACACTATGTGTTTATTTTTCGCTGAATAACACATATCATGTTGAATTTAAGGAACTCCCTTGTGTTGATGGGGTGTCTCTGGATACTTTGCATTCTCCTGTGCCTTTGAACATACGGTTACCTTTACCTGAAAGATCTTTCCCCTCAATCTGTTTGATGGACTCCTCGGTATAAGTATTAGTTTCCTGGGGTTGCTTTAAGAAAGCACCAAAACTGGCAGCTTAAAACAACTGAAATTTATTGTCTCACAGCAGTGTGAGGTTAGATGTTCAAAGACAAGGTGTCAGTAGGGCTGTGCTCCCTCTAAAACTTGTAGGGGAAGATTCTTCCCTGTCTCACTGGCTTCTGCTATTTGTTGACAGTCTGTGGTGTCCCTGAGCTTACAGATGCACCACTCCACTCTCTGTCTCTGTTTTGCATGGCTATCTTATCCTTGTGTGACTCTGCTTCTGTGTCTCTTCTCCTCTTATAAGTATACCAGTCATATTAGATTAAAGCTCACTCTACTCCAATATGATCTTACCTTAACTAATTGTATCTGCAATGACCTTATTTCCAAATAAAGTCACATTCTGAATTTCCAAGAAGGACATGAATTTGGGGGGACACTATTAAACACAGAAGAGCATCCTTTGGAAGTTTCCTCAAAAATAATCTCATTTGTGAAGTCTTTTTTTATTGAACTTATATAGCTGTAGCTATTTCTCATTCTTGTTCTCTCCCTTACTAGATTGAGACTCTCATGGAGAGGGAACAGAGTCTATTCATCCTTATATCTTAAGGATGTTGGCAAGGAGCTATCACCAATATTAGCTCATGTGTGTGCTTAAATATTTATGAAATAAAATGCATGAATTATGTTTCACCTACGTCCTAAAGACTCTCCAGATATAAAGAAAAGTGGAACTGGTCTTCTTCAAATCTCAGCTAGGAAAATGGAGAATGGGAGATAGTCACACATGGCTTTCAACAAAATACAGCCTATAGTTATTCTTAATTCTTTGTGAAACCTATACAAGCAAAGTGAAATTTTATCTCTTTGTTACCACATAACAAAAAGGAGAACAATAGGCCCTACCAAATTTAAGGGTAAGTTTTGCATTGTCTGACTTAAAAAATGACCTATGTGACCTAAACAAAATCCACTTTGTAGAATCCTAGGAGATGCCTTAAACAGATAGGCAGTCATTGTCCAGAGCAGACAGAGCTGAGGTAAAGTGAGAGGGCAGTGACTAATGAGGAAACCATTTCATATGTAATAAGACACTGTGGTCATAAAAGAACAGTGACTTCATATATAAACCAAAGTTGTAACAGTATGGTCTGATGTTACAAATTGCTGTAGTTACTGTATATAGGGCAGCTTTTCCATGGACAGTTCCATAGAGTGTCTTCCAGGATGAGTGAGATAGGGATTGATTTATTTAAGCAACTCAGGAGTGTCTACCTGGTTCATCTAACAGAATCACAAGGGTGTTAGACCAGGAAAATAACCAGATGTCATCTGGTCCAACTTTAATTTTATAGAGTGAAACTGAGGCTCATAGCTTAAATAAATATTGAGATTCTAAACACAACTTTTCAAGAATATTTAATGACAGAAAAAAAGCATTTCCCAATATTTATTTATTAAGTAAGTATATAAAATTATGACATAATCTCACTTATAAAATAAGGTATATGGACTTAGAAGAAAAAAGAATGAAAAGATACATAGTAAAAAGTAGTAATAGCAGAAGTGAATATGGATGAATATTGTCTTCTTTACATTTTCTGGAGTTTCCTATTTCCTACAAATAAATGATATGCGCTTCCCTGGTTGATCCCAAGGTCGAATTCCCTAAACCTGTTCACTCACCCTCTGCTTGCTGACGCATTGTCCATCACAGAGGCACCTCCTTGAACACCCTAGTTTTCTCTAGAGCATAGTTTTAAAGTAATTAAGTTAAATATTAAAGCAACTTTTCCCAAATTCAGTCATTTATCATGTTAGTTACTGACAAATATGAATACCAATTGAATTTTCTTTACCTTATTGTAAGTGTTTAAAAATTATTTTTGAACAGACATTTTACCAAACAAGATGTGTAGATAACAAACAGGCACATGAAAAGATGCTCAATGTTATCAGTCATTTTAGGGAAATGTAAGTTGAAACCATAATGAGACACTGCTAAAAACCTATTACAATGGCTAAAATTAAAAAGATTGACCACACCAATGTTGGCAAGGATGTGGAACAAACAGAACTCTCATACTCTACTTGTGATAATGTAGAAAGATACAACCACTTTGGAAAACAATTTGACAGTTTGTTGAAGAGTTAAACATTACTGCCTTATGCTCTAGTCATTATGCTCCTAAATATTTACCAAAAAGAAATTAAACCACATGCTCATATAAAGACTTGTAATTACTTTTCTTAGCAGCTTTATTTGTAACAGCCCCAAACTGGGAATAACACAGATGTTCATCAACAAATAAATTGTGGTATATCCAGACAAGGGAATACTTCTCATCTGTGAAAAAGAATAAACTATTGCTACTACATGGATGAATACTGAAGTAATTGTATTGATTGGGAAAAAAAAAAACAGGCAAAAAAAGAGTATATTCTTTTTGATTACATACATATAAAGTATATAAAACTCTAGAAAATGCAAACACATAGTGACAAAAAGCCAATCAATTATTGCCTGAGAACGAGAGAGGTGTAGGGATGGGAAGGCAAGAGAGATTTATGAAAGGGTAGGAATTTGAGGAGAGTAATGGATAAATTCATTATCTTGATTGTGGTGATTCTTTCATGGGTATGCACATATGTCAAAATTTACCAAATTGTACATTTAAATATGTGCAGTTTATTGTATGTCATCTAAACATTAATAAAGATAATTAAGTCAAGATAATTTCCTCAAAAATCTGTGGGGGATACTGTAAGCTTGTCTGATATAGTATTATTGGTGTTATTGATTAGTTACCTTTTTTTAGAACTCTATATTTACCACATTTCCCATTCTAATGGGCCCACCACACATTTAACAGAACAAGTTTTGCTAAATTCAACTTAGCATGAGTGACATTTCAGACTACAGAATTGTACGGCAATAGGGCGGTATTCAAAGTTTTGAACAGCTGAGGAATGAAATAATGTGAGCTTCTATTTAAGACAATCAGCCAGGGAGTAAAGTGAAAAAGGAAGTAGGATAAAGAAAAGATGAAATTGTAGTTTTGTAAGGATGGTTAAAATGTTAATACAATATTTCAGGAAAAATAGTTCATGCTGGCTAATGATGACTTTAGTAATGGAAGTATGGGAAGGAGTCAAGAGACCCTGTGGAGATAAAAACTTTAGGACTTGGAGACATACTGTATGGGGAGTAACACAGAAATCCTTAAAGACTGCTTGGGTGTGTCAAGCCTAGATGAACTTGCATGACGCTCATTCTGCAAAATGTATTGCTTCCCAGGAGCACATGTGTATGAAGTGTCCTGCAAAGCGCAAAGTGAATCTACCACTCAGACAGTACATTGGACTGATTGATGTAGGTTTGGTAGGTGGCTGTCAGGAGATCATAGCTGAAATAATGAGAATGAATAAAAACAACCCAATGAAGAAATGGTAGAGAGACCAAAGGAGAAGAAAAATGTTTTATTTAATAAACACATGGAGGAATAAAGGACAGGGGACACCGGTGTCAGCACAGTGAGAGCAGTGTTGTGGAGCTGATAACTGAAAATATATATATATATTACAGATTTTAAAAGGTCACAGAGCTAGAAATAATGGAGAAAATCTAAAAAGGGGTAAGAGGATTAGTCAGAGTGGGATAACTCAGACTTAAAGAGTGGTTTTTCCAGGCCCACAATAAGGGTTGGCCTGCAAGCGACTGATTTGGAGGGAAGATGAGCATCTCTGTAATATAGGAGAACTAACTTGACCTTTTTTCTTTAAGGCACCTTAGAATCATAGTAATCATTCCCTGCTAGAATGTGGAATTGTGCCTTAGCAAGATACTGGAGATATTAGAAGAGGAGAAAAATTCTACTTAATGAAGAAAACTTTTTTAATTTTATTAACACCTACTTCAGTGAGTTACTGGAGAAGTTAATCTGACCGTGAATTCCTTAACAGAAAGAAACTCATTCAGTTTCAGATGAGTAAAAAGCAATACAGCCATCTGAACAGACTGGGAATAGGTCCCATTACTTTCAGCTACTTTAATACCCTGATACTGGCTCAATTTAGCAAGAATGTGACTGAAACTATTCCTTATCTTTGTGATGTCAGGCAATCATCACAAAAACACCTTATCGGAATTTGCCTCCCTACTGAGCTCCAGAAGCAGCAGGAAGTGGGCAAAAAACAAGAAGACATGATTTTCTCCTTGAGAATGTAGCTACCACCTCTACCAATAACCATTAGACATTACAGGCGGACCCCAGGACCAGACGAGAACTCTTCAATATTACAATTAGTCTGATAGGACCGAGAACAAGACAGACCACATTGCTTAATATTTGGGAAGCTATCTTTGAGTTACATACATTTTGCCCTCGTCAAATGGATCTTATTAATACTTCCATTTCTTTACTTTTTCCAGCTTCATTTTAACAGTTATAATGTGTTAACATGCACTGAACAAAGTATTGTGAATTAGCATTCCCAAATCACTATACTTGAAAAGATTTTTTAGATTACAAAGCATCTTGTTTCAACGAGGAGTTAGTTTTCTGTAGGATTTGGTTCAGGTGTTTTAAACAATACAATAAAAATGTACAAAGCCACTATGTATATACATCTGCATGTACAGATCAGGTTGAATTTCAGAGTTTTCTTTTCACTTGGGCTTAGAGAATGTAGTTAAATGCAATAACCTGAATTGGTAAGAACGACTGATGGAAAGGATAAAGAAGGATGATGGTGTTAAAGATAAGCTTTATGTCTGCAAATGAAGTGGTATGATATAAAACAGAAAACATGTCTCTAAAATTAATATTTCTATTTCACTTGGCACTTTTACTGGAAACATAAGGAATCCAAGAGAAGCTGGGAATCAATTATATTTCAAATGTAATTATACCCAGGTAAGATGGGTATAATTTCCCGTTCGGAAGTTGCTTAGAAGCCACTTTTCTTTATCTTGTTTGTCTTAGTTTTGACAATTTGTAATCAGCACCCTCGCCAAGGTCAGAGTCAGAAAGAACCAGAGATTTAAAAGTAAACATGCCAAGTCTGAACAGCTGTCCCCAGTCTGGGTTCCTCCTGTGTCTGCTGTTGTGTAACGCTCAACTCCCTGCTCATGCCCAGCAGAAGGGCCACAGATGGCCACAGGAATGCATGGAGAGCTCTAATGGGAATGAATCAGATGTACATGTTCCTTGCAATGTCCTCAAGGTGCCTGCCAAGGCAGCGAGCCTGCCCTCCAAAACAGAATTGGGTCCAGCGTGGTGAATTCCAGGTGTCCACACAGTTGCGCGCACAAACCACCTTCCTTCCTCTTTATCTGCATATTGTCCATAAAGGAATTTCAGAGTGTTGCTGGGATGAAAAATGTAGTTGTCTTGGAAATGTGGGGTATGAGCACTTTTCTGTGACTGAGCTTAGTCATGTCCTCACATAAGGGGAAAATGCCGCCTGTCCCCGTAGGAGTTTTCTGCCCTGCAATATCACAGCATATGGAACAGAGGAGCCAGAGAATAGGCTCGATTCCATGTTTTGAACTTTAATTTTTCAGTCAGTCAGTTACAGTCAATAAAAAAAAAATGTTTGGTTAGTGAAAACTTGAAGTTACAATGTTCCTGACTTTTATTTGTCCCATCATCACAGTTAATTATTACATTTGGCACGTAACAAATATTTAGACATTTTACTAGATTTCCAGAAACAACAAACATCCCATTGTTATGCTCTCTCATGTGACAGAAACGCTACCACTTCAACAAGATGTCCAACATCCCATCCACACTCACCACCACCACCACCACATGTGCCCTGTCTCAGTGAAGGCACAGATCCACCTAGTTGTGCCAAACTGCAGGAATCATTCTAGAGTCCTTCTTTTTCTTTACCTTCCAAATTAAGCAATCACTAAGTCCTGTGGAATCTGCCTCAAAAATCTCTCCTTTATTGCCTTAGATCATTTATTTATATGTAAACCCTCTGTCATAAGACCTCTTTATTGCACTAGCTTTCTAACAGTTCTCTCTGCTTACATTTTTGCTTTCTCATCCCATGCTTCCCTTTACCATCAATGCAGCATAGGCATTCTCATGCACAACTCTGACCTGATTACTCCTTTGCACAAATTTCACCAAGACTCTTCTATTGCATGCAACAAAATGTAAACAGTTTGCAGCACATGTACCTTTCTTCATCATCTGGTCCCTACCTCTCTAGTCTTCTCTTAAGAAACAGCTCCCCTTCTCTGCTCCCTCCCCATGCCTTCTACCAAACAATACCAACAATATCAAACCACTTGAAGTCATCAAAATATTGCAGCGTATCTCATACAATATTCAAGAAACAAGAAGTGTTCTCTATGTTCTGTTCATTATGTCTTGAATGATTTATTCTCTTCTTTATCGGACAAATTCCTCAAATAGAATTAAGAATGTGATAAGTGGGATGAAATATTCTGATTAAGTGTTCATCCCAACAGAATCAGATAATCCTGAAGGATCTCCTAGCCAGGCATCTGCAAACTACGGCTGGCTGGCCAAATCCAGTAGCGTTCAGTAGTCTGTTTTTGTTGAACACACAAGCTAAGGTTTTTAATCAACCAATGATAAAAAGATGCCATACATTTCAAATGAGCTTTGCATATAACTCAATTATGAAAATTACCATGCTCTGTTGTAAATGTTTGCATTTCCCTTACCCACTATATGGCCTCCTTGATTATATAATCATAACATATTTTGTTTTCTTTGTATCTACACAATCTTTTGGATTTTCTTGCTTTTCCATTCAACATTATTTTTCTGCGTCTTCCCTACCGATATGTTTAGCTGCAGTTGATAAGTTTGCATTCTGTGAGTATTCTAGTATTCCATTTTACAAATGTGTTACAAAATTTTATCCATTCTTCCATCAATGGAGTTTTGTATTGTTTCTAGTTTTTATTATTATTATTATTATTATTATTATTATTGACAATGCTACTCTGAGGTCTTGCATACATCTCCAGGTACACACGTACAGGTTTTTATCTAGGGTATGCACCTGCAAGCAGAATTATTGGATTACAAATCATGCCCTTCTTCAATTTTCCTAGATAATGCAAATAATTTCCAAAATGGGTTACTAAAGTGTAGTTTTTTCAAAACTATATTGCCCTAGGCCAATATAATATAATGTTTGGGATTATCTTTTCCATAGATATCAATAGTATCTCTGCCAAAAAAAATTTTGCCTTGTCTTAAATAAGAATCATTTCCATTGCTATCAATTCCCTACAAATTCCCAAATGAATGCATTTGCATCATTATCTATGTCCAACAAGGGCTACCTTTTTAGAGTTGTAAAATAGCATCATCAATAGAAAGTCAACTCCAGATGTATACCTCAGTAGAATCAGAGAATCCTGGAGGATCTGTTAGCGAGGAAGTTGTAAACACAGCTGGCTGGCCAAGACCAGTAGTGGTCAGTATTTGTAGAACCTACAGCTAAATTTTTTATTATCTTTTTAAGGGGTATTAAAAATAAAAATATGCAACAGAAACGTACGTGGACAAAGCCTAAAGCATTAACTACCTGGCCCTTAAAAGAGCAAGTTTTCCTGCCTTTGTTCAAACTAATGCCCAAAAATCTGTTGAAAAGACAGCCAATAATTTATTTTGCTCCTTACTAGGACAATTTTTTCTTTCCCCTGACATGGTATAAATCAATACTTTTACCAGTGGTGTATAAGAAGTCAGGTGACTATAACTTGACTTAATGTTGAAGTTTTAGTTGGCAGTTACATACTAATAAGATGGTGTATCTTTTCTTATGCTATGATCATTTCTTTGTCTTCATGCCTGTTTATGTCTTTTATCCATTTTGGGGGGATTGTTTGGCTTTTACTTGAAGTTCCTCATATATTCTAATAAGTTTCCACTTGGATCTGTTGGAGATATATTTCCCTAGTGCACTGTTTGTCTTACTTTCTTTACAAAGATTTTAGTTAAACAGAAATAGAATTTAATTTGTAATACAATCTCTTTATGTTTTGAACTTTAAGGCTTTGAAATCATTATCACAAGATCATAAAGGTATTCCCATGTATACTGTTAAGAAAAGAAGAAGAAAGCCCCAAATGGAGTCACTTGTACTAAACCCAACTCAGCAAACCAAGACTTAATATCTAAACAATTGCATTTGCAACCTTTCCCAGGAATGTAATTTTAAACTAGTCAATCTGGGATGTCCTGGTCACCAGTACTGAGGTAATTCAACTGAGAGACCCCTTCCATTCCTCAAAGAAAGATGAGGTAACTTGTTCTTTCTTTGTCCCTCTT
The DNA here is from genome assembly GCF_030020395.1 of Manis pentadactyla. Lineage (NCBI taxonomy): Eukaryota > Metazoa > Chordata > Mammalia > Pholidota > Manidae > Manis > Manis pentadactyla. The sequence goes on from NC_080019.1 coordinate 88,237,120, forward strand.
GCAGTCTGTCTATTGAAGTCTCCCATTTTGTACAAGTCTTTGGAGTTTCTTTCTATTTGCTGGATGGGATGTTGCCTAATTCATGAATCATTCAATAAAGCCAATCAAAACTTCAAATTTCCTCAGTTGAATTTTGTTTTATAATAAATACCTCTAACAATATCTTTAAGCACTTTTAAAAGTTTTGCTTATCACATTAAATCCCTAATACATGTAGAACTATATTTTTATATGGCGTAGGAATATAATATTTTTCCACCTGTAGTTCTTATCACTATTCAAATAATTTTAAATCTCTTCCCTATCTATCTGTAAGGTCAACTCTGCAAATGTTTCCTTTTATGCATGAGTCTACTTTTTGCATCCCTATTACAGTCCACTGATCTATTTTCTTTGAAAGAATAAAATATCACTGATCACTAAATTACTATTAAAATTATGTCTTCTTATCTAGCAGAGTAAATCCCTTCTACCTTGTTCTTTTTCAAGATGGTCTTGACTATAATTTTCTCTATAAACATTTTGTAATCAGCTTATCATATTTCTAAAAATAATCTATTGGGCATTTGACTTCCATTTAATTCAATCTACAGATTGATTTAAAGAGAATTGGTATTTTTGTTGAATATTGATTTGAATATTCTGAATATTCAACTCTAGGTACCTGATTTGTCCCTCACCCTCTTCTTCAGCAACTTTCAGTGAATATTTTTGACTTGCACATCTCTTATGGGACTTATTTCTAGGAAATAACTTTCTGTCTATATTTATATCATTATTTCCCTAACATATATACATATATTTGTTACTATACACAGGTCTTTTAAAAATTACATTTTCTTTTTCTTTCTTTTGTACAATGAACATTTAATATTGATCTTAGAACCAATGATCATATTCTGCTCATATAAATACTATTTTTTATAGATTGCTTTGTTTTTCCAGTATCAATGATCATATTATTTTCAGACAGTTTTACTATTATTTGCATAGTTCTTTTTTCCTCTCTCTTCCCTCCCTTCCTCCTCCCTTTCCTCTTTCCTCTATTTTTTTCTAATTGCATTGTCCAGGGTCTCTAAATATAGTCCCTAATATTGAACCAAGCTTGCCATATTCTTAGGAATCTGGTTACTTTAATGTACTACCTGCACACAGTTTACTAAATATTTTCTTTTAGAATTTTTTGCTTTGAAACTCAGAGGTGAGTTTGATGTTAATTTTCCCTTCAGATTCTTTCCTGTTATTAATGTCAATGTTATATAACCTCATAAAATTAATTAAGAAATATTCCTTCTTATTCTATGCTTTAGTAAAGTTTATGAGAGAGTGGAATTATTTATTTGATTTAAGGTAGAAATTGTCTTAAAAAATGTCTGGGCCTATTTCTTTTTTTCCCCTTTATGGAACAGCTCTTAACTGTTAGTTAAATTTATTTAATAGCAAGGATTATTTAGCCTCTCTATTTCCTCTTAAACCCATTTTGGTAATTTGTATTTTCCTACAAATTGGTCCATTTCATCTAATTTCTTAAACATATTGACTAGACTATGGAAGCCACAACATTCTCATTGTCTTGCAATTTCTCTTTATTTATAGTTTCTTCTTTTATTTATGCCTCATACATTTGATTGTAATCTTTCCACTCATCCATCTTAATTAGTCTTCCAATTTTGTCTTTTCAAAGATCCGAATTTAGATTTGTTGAGCTTTCATACTATAAATTTTTCATGAATTTATTATTTTAAGCTATTTCATCCCTTTTACTTTCTTAGAATTTATTCTGTTGCTCTTTTTCTAACTTTTTAAGTTGGATAAGCACATCACTAAATTTCAGGTTTTTTTCTTCTAAAGTAAAAGTTTTGAAGGCTATGAATTTCTCTATAGATACATTGATTGATATTGATATGCAATATTTTCATTGTCATTCAGTTACACATTTTTTTATTTTAACATCCATTAGGCTTTCATCTTTGATTAATGTGTTATTTGTTAAAAAACAAAATTCAAACACATAAGCTTTAAAGATCTTACTGGGTTTAATCAATGATACATGAATTCTGCAATATCCAATCAAGCACACAGAAAGGAGTTCTAAAAAGCTGTAAAATGCAAGAGATTTACAGGCAGAAGAGAACATGATCAAGGAAATTAAACTAGGCAAAAAAAAGGAGATTGGTTATTGTAAGGTCACTTTTACTTAGGAGATGTCATGGGTCTAACAGGCAAATTACCTAACTAAGGCAGGTCAGACAATTCATGACTGACTGGCTTAAAAATTCCATTTCTGGGAGAACTAAAACCATAACTAAGTCTCAGTTTAGTGAAGTGGAGTTTAGTGTAAACTAAGCTCTATTTGGTGACTGTTGTCTTGTGTTTAGCGTATTTAAAAGTGTTTGTGTGTGTGTTATTTAACAATTTCTAAATGTACCTCTGGTTTTGATTAATCTTTCTTTAATTGTGTTATTTATTTGTTATTTATTTTCTAAGAATATGTTATTTATAATGAAAACTATTTGAAATTCATTAGAGCTTGTTTAACAGTTTGGTATATAATCAATGTTTATAAATATTCTATAGGTGTTTTCAAAAAATGTGTTAAATTATAACTTTCTACAGTTCTTAAATGAAAGACCCAACAGATTTCCATTAGGTAAGCTTTTAATATTCTTATACATACTGAGACAGGGCAGGGACATGGGGCAATCACCATGATTAAACTTCTCCTAAGGTGAAAAATGCTGAGATAGAAACAGTATATTAAGAACAGGACAGACCCCATCTTAAAGCTAAGATTTCATTTCAAAACCATGGAGTTAAAGTTGCAGGATACAAAATTAACACACAGAAATCTGTGGCTTTCCTATACACTAACAATGAGCCAATAGAAAGAGAAATCAGGAAAACAACTCCATTCACAATTGCATCAAAAAGAATAAAATACCTAGGAATAAACCTAACCAAAGAAGTGAAAGACCTATACCCTGAAAACTATAAGTCACTCTTAAGAGAAATTAAAGGGGACACTAACAAATGGAAACTCATCCCATGCTAGTGGCTAGGAAGAATTAATATCATCAAAATGGCCATCCTGCCCAAAGCAATATACAGATTTGATGCAATCCCTATCAAACTATGAACAGCAGTCTTCAATGAACTGGATCAAATAGTTTAAAAATTCATATGAAACCACCGAAGACCCTGAATAGCCAAAGCAATCCTGAGAAGGAAGAATAAAGTGGGGGGGATCTTGCTCCCCAACTTCAAACTCTACTTCAAAGTCACAGTAATCAAGACAATTTGGCACTGGCACAAGAATAGAGCCACAGACCAGTGGAACAGAATAGAGACTCCAAACATTAACCCAAACATATATGGTCAATTAATATATGATAAAGGAGCCATGGACATACAATGGGGAAATGAGTCTCTTCAACAGATGGTGTTGGCAAAACTGGACAGCTACATGTAGGAGAATGAAACTGGACCATTGTCTAACCCCATACACAAAAGTAAATTCAAAATGTATCAAAGACCTGAATGTAAGTCATGAAACCATTAAACTCTTAGAAAAAAACATAGGCAAAAATCTCTTAGACATAAACATGAGTGACCTCTTCTTGAACATATCTCCCTGGGCAAGGAAAGCAATAGCAAAAATGAACAAGTGGGACTATATTAAGCTGAAAAGCTTCTGTACAGCAAAAGACATCATCAATAGAACAAAAAGGTACCCTACAGTATGGGAGAATATATTTGTAAATGACAGATCTGACAAAGGCTTGATGTCCAAAATATATAAAGAGCTCACCCACCTCAACAAACAAAAACAAATAATCCAATTAAAAAATGGGCAGAGGAACTGAACTCACAGTTCTCCAGAAAAGAAATACAGATGGCCAACAGACACATGAAAAGATGCTCCACATCGCTAATTATCAGAGAAATGCAAATTAAAACCACAATGAGATATCACCTCACACCAGTAAGGATGGCTACCATTCAAAAGACAAACAACAACAAATGTTGGCAAGGTTGTGGAGAAAGGGGAACCCTCCTACACTGCTGGTAGGAATGTAAATTAGTTCAACCATTGTGGAAAGCAGTATGGAGGTCCCTCAAAATGCTCAAAATAGACTTACCATTTGACCCAGGAATTCCACTCCTTGGAATTTACCCTAAGAATGCAGCAATCAAGTTTGAAAAAGACAGAACCCCTTTGTTTATCGCAACACTATTTACAATAGCCAAGAATTGGAAGCAACCTAAGTGTCCATCAGTAGATGAATGGATAAAGAAGATGTGGTACATATACACCATGGAATATTATTCAGCCATAAGAAGAAAATAAATCCTACCATTTGCAACAACATGGAAGGAGCTAGAGGGTATTATGCTCAGTGAAACAAGCCAAGCAGAGAAAGAGAAATACCAAATGATTTCACTCATCTTTGCAGTATAAGAACAAAGGAAAAACTGAAGGAACAAAACAGCAGCAGAATCACAGAACCCAAGAATGGACTAACAGGTACCAAAGGGAAAGGGACTGGGGAGGATGGGTGGGTAGGGAGGGATAAGGAGAGGGAAGAAGAAAGGGGTTATTATGATTAGCATGCATAATGGAGGGGTGGAGAAAGGGGAGGGCTGTATAACACAGAGAAGGCAAGTAGTGATTCTACAACATTTTGCTCTGCTGATGGACACTGACTGTATAGGGGTATGTGGGGGGGACCTGGTATAGGGGAGAGCATAGTAAACATAATATTCTTCATGTAATTGTAGATTAATGATAACAAAAAAAAAAGAAAGAAAAGGGGGATTACTCCTTGATAGGATAAAACTAACTACAAATCACTGATTTATGCATGCTTTAAATATCCTTAATTTTGATCATTTAAAGGGTGTCAGATGATCAGCTATGGAAGTACATTTTTCTGATAATATTCCTTTCTCTTAAAAAAAAAAAAAAGCAGTTCCTGTGTGGTGATCTCCAATAAGTTCTTCACAATGGTATAAAGGGAATATCAAAGTGTGGGCAAAGGGTTTGTTTGTGTTTATACAGAGGATCAAAGCCTAATTTGGCTACCCAGAAAATGAATTAAGATATGATATGAAGAAGAACTTCCAACATCAACATTCTCTGGAAGAATCATTCCAGAAGATGATCATCAAAAAACTTCAACAAAGATCCTGGCGCTGTTGTAGTTGTAGCTGCATTCATCCCACCGGTTCCTGGACTTGCCATTGGAATGAAGAAGGAGATATCTAAGCTGGCCTGTGCATACAGTAAAACAACAAATTTGACTGGATCTATACTGTCGGAACTCAACCAAGAATTAGGAGAAGTGCAAGTTGCAGCGCTCCAAAATCTTGCGACTATAGACTATCTACTGTTAAAAGAACATATGGGATGTGATCAGTTCCCAGGAATGTGTTGCTATAATTTGTCTGATTTTTCTCTAACTATTCAAATTCAGTTAGACAATATCCATCATATCATTGATAAGTTTTCACAAATGCCTAGGGTGCCTAACTGGTTTCCTTGGTTTCACTGGATATGGCTGGTAATTGTAGGTCTGCTTTGGTTATGTAGCTGTATTCCTATTCTGTTAATGTGTGTACGCAATTTAATTAGTAGTTTAAAACCTATACATGCTTATGTTACTCTACAAGAAGATATGTCAAAGAAATCATCAATCTTCCCATGTTTTCTTCCATCTGCTACTTCTATAGCTTTTCTTCTTCCTTCCTAATTACAACCCTTTAGTAGAATTCATGCCTCATATTGAAAATTACCAAGTATCATAATTCTTCCAAGTGGTAAAGATACCTCAAGACAAATGCTGGGCATAGAAGCCACAGGGCATAAATCTGCAAAGAAGTAAAAAGCTAACCTTTTCAAACAATATTGCTTCTCTCTCACTTACCAGCTTTACATTTCCTGGTATGGCCCCGGAAGATGACTGGTTAGCCAGAGATGGGTAAGATTCCTCAAGGGAGGAACAACCTAAGACAGGCACAGTCGCAGGGGGGGCATCAGGTGAGAAATTGGGGATCAACAGAGGTGAGGCTTAGAACCTCACCCCCCCTGTTTTGAGAGAAATCTTCTGCTTCCGTGAATGTTTTGTTGCCCTAGTCTAGCTTGGATTAATACTTAGTCTATAGGCACACACCTGATCATCTACATTTGCCCTCTTACAGCACTAAACTATGTTTTCTACCCTTTATCTTGCATCTACCTACCACTTCAGCATTTTATTAAAAAATAATAATAATAAAGAGAGAAATGTGGGATTCACATATAAATCAAGTATAAAAATCAAATGAATATTCATATCTGACCTGATTGTTTGTAGTTCATAATGTGTGATCAAAACTGAAAGTTTCTGTGATGACTGCCCTTGCATTGTTCACCATGTAAGAACTTATTCACTATGTAAGAACTTGTTCACCATGTGAGAACTTGTTCGTTATGCTTCAGAAGATTGGAGACTGTTGAGAATGATGCTTGGGGTTGATTAATGATTGTGCATTGAGTCCCCTATACAGAATTTTATTGTTGTTAACAACCATTTGATCAATAAACATGAGAGATGCCCTCTCAAAAAAAAAAAAACACCATGGAGTTAAGATGTAAGATTCCTAACATACTTTATGGTACTCAGCCACAACTGACCCTATCTTTAGTCAGGAAAAGTATACCTAAGTGGTATTTTCCATTGCTTGAGGGTAACCCCTATCTCAGAGAAGAGCAAGATGATAAATTCCTTGTGTAAAGTTTATCTTAGAGAATATCTAGAGAACTATGAATGATGACATGTCTCTCACCAGAGATAGACATCATGAGACCGTAGTCAGCTTATGCCCCCTTGGGCCCTTGACCCATTCTTGAAATCCTTAAAAACCCAAATCCTAAGATTTTAAGTGCACCTTTCTTCTGAGGCTGCCTGTATTCCCCTTTTTCAATTGTGTACTTGACCTAAAGAAAACCTTCTTGCTGCTCAGCTTACTGCATTTTGTCTCTGTACTCTCCCAAGCCTCTGAGGAGATTAATAAGAAACCCCTTTTCCCAATGTTAAGTATCTTTTTTACTTTGCTACTTCATTCAATTTTATAGATTTAAATATAAGTCTTTTCTCTCTGTGTTCTACTTCAAACATGTAGGGAAGTATTACTGAGATCTCTGATTTGGGCTGGCAAGATCCCCTCACCCCAGGGTGACCTGGATGGGACTGTAGCTATACAATAATGCTTTTTAGTAGCCTGCCTGGAAATCTCCTTTCTTTGCTTTAGGAAGTTCTCAGAACATAATCTCACTCCATCTAGTACTCCACAGCTCCCCCAAATCCTAGGGTGGTAGGAGTTTAGTTCCCTCAAAGTGAACATTCAAGTGGATACAGGATGCCAGGTGACCCTGGCTTCAGGAGTTGGCAAGGGATTTGCCCTATGCTGGGGAGGAGTTCAGTGAACTTCCCTTTCTTCCCTCTGTTCTTTCTAGTTCTCTGCTGCCTACATGGCTGCTGTCATTCAGTATTACTCACACTTTAATGAATTCCTTCCTTACCTATTCTCGTCCAACTTGTTCTTGAATTCTTTCTTGATCAGTCAAGAACCCTCTCCTGGGTACAGGTCTCACCAAGTGTGCAGGGAGACCTCCCTGGATTGGATTGCTCCAACCATAATACTGATGTCCTTACTGATTTGTGCATATGCTTTATCAAATACTGAGATAAGTGTATTAAAATCACCCATTATCATGGTGAATTATCAATTTCCTCTTGTAGTTCTCTCATTCTTTGCAGTACACATTTAATTTATGCTACTGGATGTAATCAAATTGAAAATTCTATCACCCCATTGAATTGGTTCCTCTCTTTTTGGTAAAATTAAAGTCTATTTTGTCTGATTACAATAATGTTCCACTGCTTTCTTTTGGTTAATATTAGTTTGATAGATCTTTTCCCATCATTCTACTTTCAACCATTCCATAGTCTTATGTTTTAGGTGTGTCTCAAACAGAAGATAACTGGATTTTGTTTATTTATTATATTACAATCTTTGTCTTCTAATTGGAGAATTAGGTCTAATTATATTTATTGTGAATAATATATATCGATTTATTTCTACCATCTTATTTTGTACTTTATGTATGTCCTTTTCTAATATTTCATTTTTTCTCTTTCCTTATTTTCCTTCAGATTGCCTTGTTTTTTCTGCAATATTTGACCTTATGTGTACTATATTTCTATTCTTTTAGTGGTTACTACATGCATAATTAATAAAACTAAAGTTAGTCAATATCATTATCCTCCTTTCCAACACCATAAGGAAGTACTTTAGTGTCTTAACTCTAAAAAACACTTTCCCAAGTCAGGTACTACCATTGTCCAGTATTTCAATTACTCTTTTCAACCCCATACCTTTTTTAGCCAATGATTGCTTAGATTTACCTATGTTGTTATTATACTGTTTGCTTAACATTCCTTCTTGAATGTCAGTTCTATCTAGTATCATTTTATTTCATGAATCCATTCTCAATAAGTTCCTTTAGTGAGAGTCAGGTGGTAATAATTCTCTCAATTTTTGTTTGGCACAGTCTAGCTGGGACCACTTTACTATAAATTTTTAACTTGGGATTTCTCAGGCCACATAATTAGTATAAATCCTAGCCCTACATCCATCTTAAGTCTGCTCTGATCATGAATTTTCACTGGAAACTTTTTGGTGTAAATTTACCTGCCTGAGTCAAGGCTGAAAAAAGAAAATATATTTATGTGGGAGTGGGGTTGGGGGCAGGGGAGGGTTGTGGTGAGAATGGGTTTGAGTTTTGTTTTAAATTTTTTCCAGTTCACCTTTTCACTACAGACGTTTCTTTTCCGTGGTCAGCTTTATGTAGAAATCTCCATTCTGTATTTTCACCTTGCTTTAGACAAGACTTTGTATAAAAGTCTTGATAAAACCAATGCTCTCACTCACCTACATTTGGTGAGGCCTCCAAGACACGTAGATGCTTTAGGGCAGCACCATCTTCAGCACTCACAAACCCTCTGGATCTCCGGCTCTCTCTATTTTTAGCTTCTGAGGTTTTCCTTCACTTTCTTGCTGGCTGGCTGGTTCATTTAAAGGGCCTTTAACATATACTTTATCAAGCATTTCTAAATGTTGCCTACAAAGACAGCTTCTAGGGAACTACTCTGCACCTTGACAGAACCCATGCGTTTCACTCTTAATAAGTTTGTGTTAAGCCAGGAGGACTTCTTTCTCCTCCATCCCTATGACTCCCCAAAGTGCATGACCTTGGACAATGTCTGTAAACCTCAGGTTTCTGAGTTTCCTTCTGGGGTTTTATTAGATTTCTTAAGAAAGAAATCTTCTCAAACTTGCATAACCTCTTGGAAGAGATTTACCATACCTGATAAAATCCTTAACTTTCTGGTGAACTTTAATGAGATTAAGACTTCTTGTGGGAAACACACACTCTTGACTATCAGCTGAAAGGCAGAATCTAAAAATAACTTCATGCGTTTTTTTTCTTTTGCTGTATACTCTATATCCACTATTTTTTTTCCTTGTAAAATATCCCTATCAACAGTGAATCTTTGAATCAGCTTCCGGCAGGGTTTATTTTTTCTCTTGCAACAAGATAGAATTAAATATGATATATGCTTATAACTGAATTGTCTGAAAAGTTTCCAGTAACAAATCTTTATTTTTTAAAAGTTTAAATAAATTACCTTTTTTTTTTCAAATTTCAGCTCTAAGTTTAGAGATACTATAAACAAATCCAACCATCTTATTTTCTATTGGCAATAAGATACTTCTGAACTGCAAGGTTATCCTATTACTTTCAAAGGCACATTTTCTGTTTAAAATATTTGTACAAATTGGAAAACAGAATCTAGCTTGTAAAGTTTAAATAGAAAAATTAAGACCAAGCATATGAGTTTAACCTTCATTTCCTGTTGATATGCAAATTTGGAGATTATTCTGACCAAGACACAACCAACATTCATTACTATGTTAATCAGAAGAAATGTATTAAATTTTTAATGCACATGGCTCCATAAGAAGAAATAGAGGGCCAGCTACATTGAAAAGAAGAGTTTTCTAATTCATTTTAATTCATGTTGATTGAAATAACATTTTTGTAATTTAGCTGAAAAGTAATAAAAATTAAGCACTGAAGTGTTAGATCTAGATTTCTCACAGAATGAATTTTATTAAATCATCTTACTGTGCTTCAATACTTTCTGTAAAATGAGGATAACAGTAACTCAGCATTTGAGTCCAAATGAACTGTGTTCAAATTCTAGCTGAACTCTTCCCAGTGGTTTTAACTTAGCCAAACTCCTTATGCTCATTTGTGAGGTAACTACATCCATATTTTAGAGCTGATGCAAGTGGTGTCTGCAACATTCATCAAAAGAGTAAACCATAGTTATAGATACGGAGAGAGTACTTTCGAAGTTGATAAACTAGATTTCTCTATATTCATCTAATTATATAATGATTGTTTTAACTTTTTAAAATATGTCTCCATTGTATTCCATTTACTATTTCATTACCAAGTATCACTTTTTCTGCTTGTTCTCCAGTTTCTTCTACAAATTAAAAGGATGTAAAATTTGTCACTTTTAAGGGTCTCTCCTTTCAAGGAGGGAGACATTTTGATGTTACAAACACATCATTGCAAGTTCAGGAAAACCCACCTGTATTTCAGAATGAATTTCCCAGCGTGTGTGTATGTGTATGTGTGTTTGCAATTACCTGTGATTCAAAAGAAGAAAAGGATCAACGTGAAAACTACCTATATACTTGGCATTGAATAATTGAACTAAAAATCATGAAAGCAAAAAAAAATTAGGGGAAATTCAGTTCTTCTGAGCTCCTTGACTTTTATAGCTGCTCAAGGCAGCTTTTACAGAGGAATCCACTTTGTGTAAAAAGTTTTTGTTTGTTTTTTTAATCTTCTTGAGAAGGAATCACATACATGTCTTATATGAACTGCAAGGTTATCCTATTACTTTCAAAGGCACATTTTCTGTTTAAAATATTTGTGCTGCATTAAATGCATTTAAAATGACTTAGAGTCCAGAAACATTAAAGCTAAAGAGACACAGTTTAGCTTACTTTTCTCGGTCTCTCTCACTTCGCATCCCCAAGTCATCGGGTGCACACATTACAGATTACCTCGAGTCAGGAGGCGGGAGGGGAGAGTTGTAGCACAGAATGTAGCTCTTGTCTTCCTACTGGTCTCACCAAGAAAAAGAAAAATAAGGGAAGAAAGAGAAGAGAGAGAAAGCAAAGAGGGAGGGGGGAAAGACAGGAAGGAGAGAAGGAAAAAGGGAGAGAGGGGTCGGGGAAGAGAAGAGAGAGAGAAAGGCAAAAGTGAAGGACGGAAATTAAATAATGAGAAAGGAAGCAAGCTTGGGTGAAGGGAGAAAGAGGAGAAAGCGAGCGAAAGAAGAGTATGAGAAAAAGAATCATTTTTGTCTCAGGTTCACTGAGAAGAGAAATAGGACCTTCTTAAGAATCTTGAAGAGGCAATGCATTGTTTTCTTGAAAGCCCCGAAGCAAAGCAATTTCAAGAATGTTTGGCAAAACCCTTTGGGAAAGCGTGAGGTGGGGACTGGGGTTCCCCGTCACCCCCCGCCGCCCGCCCCGGCACTCGGAGTGACAGGGCTTGGGAGACCTAGCGGAAACCTTCAGGTCACCCGGGGAACTGCTCGGCTCGCTGGTCCTGCGGCGGCGAGGCGGGGGGTGAGCGCCGAGACGCGCGGGGCGCGGAGATGTGCAAGTGGAGAAGCTTGACCGAGCGCAGGCGGGAGCAGCGGCCCAACTCCCGGCGCGGGATTTGCTGAGAGGCCACGGTGAGTCTCCCCGGGTGCCGCTTCCCTGCCGCCCCCGGGCCCGGGCCGAGGCGGGCCCGGAACCTCCCCGGAGTCCGGCCTCGGCTCGGCGCGCAGCCTGCCGCCCGGAGCCCGCGCCGATCGGGGCGCGCCTGGGAGGACGCACGGACCGACCGGCGCTCGGCGGGGCTCCGCGCCCGGCCCTGCGCTCTCATTGGTCGGATGTGTCTGCTCGGCAGCCTCCAACTTCTCCCCAGTCCCACCGGTGAGTCCCGGGAGAGCGTACCGGCCCCGGGGAGCTGGGGGCTGGGGTCCGTCCGAAGGGCGCGAGAGCCCGGGCCGGTGGGAGCCGGTGGGGCCGGCCCGGGGAGGGCAGAGGCGGCCGAGCGGAGAGGCTGGCCCCGAGGCGCACCGAGCAGGTCAGCGGCTCCGGCCCGGCGCCGTCGCTGCGCCCGGGACCCCGCAGCGGTGGGAGAGGGAGGCGTGCCCTGCGGGGCGCCGCGTCTGGGACCTCGCGAGGGAGGGAAGGGGCAGAGAGGGCGACCTGGAGGAGGGCTCTGCGAGTGATGTCAGGTCGGCTCTAGGTCCGTTCCCGGAGCTCCCTGCAGCCTCCGCCTTGGGGAGTTGTGCTTAGTTCCCGAGGTCGGCGCTACCAGATTGCAGCGGGGCTGACTTGGGGCTGGGAATTTGCCATTCCGCGCTACAGACACTGATTTTCTTTTTCTTTTTCTTTTTCTTTTTTAAAGCCAAGGTTTGTTTTCATTTTGTTTTCTGTCTCATTTTCTCCTCATTTGTAACTCATTTTTCTATTTTTACTCTTCTTAACCTGAAAATCTTTTCATTTTCCCACCTCTTCATCTTGCTTTTAACCTTAGTTTCCTGTTATGTAATTTATGCTGATAATGTGCTTAAATCACACAGGGTTGCCCGGCGGGAGTAGAGGGAGTTCTTGTGTAGATGAAACTTTCCTTACTTAGTCGGACTCAATGTATTTGAATTATTTGAAAATAAGGGTAAATGCAACTGAACATGCCTCTAGCCACTTGATTAAGCCTTGCCTCCCCCGTATGTGATGCAGATGATGATTTTAATAAACTGAAAAGTAGTACCTGACTTGCAGTATCAGCATTTAGAAGCTGCTAATTGGGAGATCAGCTATGAAGGCCAGTGACTTCTTCGTTTTCAGCATTATTGCTGGGTTCCAGCACTTGAAAAAAAAAAAAGTCAGATTGTTCCTTGAACTCGGTGCTGTGACTGACTTTTGTTGAAAAGCTACAGTGCATACGGGAGTAATGTCACTGGGACTTAGTGTCCAGAACTCTATTTCCAGGCGCCAGGGAACACCTACAAATTATGTCCTGGGAAACAAGGAGATGATTCCTTTTGAGTACCTGTCTCCTCAGCCTCTGCAGCAACAGTTTAAATCTGGAAACTGTTTTCCCTGCTTCCTGTGCCTCAGTTTCTGTAATACAAATTGTAACTGCATAGGGAACTCTTGGGACTTGCTGTGAAGATGAAAATTGCTCAGGACTTGAGACTTCCCTTTATCAAACCAGTTACTCTCTAGGTTCTTTGATTTGACAATGTGATGACTATGCTCAATTGGTATAACTGTGGCTTTATACCACTTTGAAATTCAGTTTGTACTTAAGCAAAATAATCATTTATTCTTTTAGTGATGTTGTCAAGCTGAAGTTTGCAGTCTTCATGTTGGGTTAGATTTTCTATTTCTCTGTTCTCTCCTGTGAGAGTGTCTACTTTTTGGTTGAAGTTTTCTAACATATCTCCAAATGAGGCAAAATATTTTAAGGATGTAGATAGGTTTTGCATGTCCTGCTTCGTGAGGGACTGCAAGTATCAACCTTATAATTTTTCTGTGTTCTTTTGTGATCACCCCCTTTCCTCTCCTCTGTAAAATGGGGTTCAGTGTGGTTGAGTTAGATATTCAAGTGTTTAGGGATTGGTGATATGTTTCATCTTGAGGTTCAAGATTCTGATCCCTATTTCCTTAAGCAAAAATAGTGAATCCACAGGCATTAGCTGGAAATGAATGACAAAGTTAATTAGGTTAAACTTGCATCATTTTTACTTCTGCTCAGTGCTCTTCAAAAGTGCTACTTAGGAGCAAAAGACTTTATAAGTTTGCAGAACATCTACAAGAGGGGCAGGTGAACAGTCTGCTGGTGATTCAAAGATGATATTCTTCTGCTTCAGGTAGAAGGACTCAACAGCTTCACTCACGGCCTTCATTTCCCTATACTTTCTGCCAGCTTAGATGCAGAGCCATAAATAGCCCAGCTGCCTCAGTACCCCAATCTCCAGGGTAAGGAGAAGAAGCCAAGGAAAGTAACCCAGAAGGGAGAAAGACATGCCTGCATGTTTTTCTAGTTTAAAACACTTAATAGGTTTCCTGGATGTCAGAAGCCCAGTGGTGCCAAAGAGCATCTTTACTTTAACCCTGTGGCTGCACTGGTTCCTGACCCTAAGTTTTACTAGAGAAACTGATTGTTGCTTAGAAAGAACTAAAAAGAGAAGTGGGCCATTTTATAATAGGATTGAATATAATATAATATTCTTCAAATTGTCTTCTGAAATATTAGAACAAGGTAGAAAAATGCTCAATAAAGAGAAATATGGTTAATATTCAGATGTGCTTTAGGTAATTCTAAAATTCTTCTATGGGAACTGGGAAAATTATTCTTTTTATTGTTTACCTCTGCATGGTGTCTAAGTATCAAATTTGGTCCTGTCTTTGCCTCTGCTGATCACCACTCGTATTAAAAATGTGAGGACCACGATCAATGCAATTCCATATCATAACCCCGGAGGCTGTGACTGAGCCCACATGAGTTACATAACCATTAAGTAAGGCATTTTAACATTCAGTTATATTACCTCCCACTTTTATTGAGCAGACACGGTTTTCATGGTCTAATAAAATATTTTTATTTGATAGTCTGTCCTTGGTTACAGCCTCATGTAATCAAGGGGACAGCATGCTTAAGACTTTGTATCTAAAACTCTAAAGTCCAGTTGTGGTTCAATTATTAATAACTCACTGGGGAGATAAATTTCTAGTGATCGGCTGGATCTGCTTCAAATGTAGAATTTGTTTCCACTTTATCCTGTTCCTCAGTTCCCCCAAGACATACTGATAGGGAATTGTGTGTATTCAACCAAGATCTTTTACTATAAGAGCATTTCTGAGTAGTCACTTCATCTAGGAACTAAATTATATGTTTAATTTGTATCATGCTATGAATAGCTAATCTGTTAGTTTACCTTTTCTACAGTCAGGGAGAAAAATAGTCTATGTTTTGGTGGATGGCCAATAGTCACTAGGACTTTAAAAGAAACATAATTAATTTTAGTATTTAGGTTTATATCACCTTAATTCTTCTCACCCCACCCACTCTCCAAACTTCTGCAATAAGATCTAAAGTAGCTTTTATTGTATGATGATACAATTTTATTTCATGGAGTAACCAAATGTATTCTTTGTAAAGAATACTTACTAGTTGTGTAGCCTAACTATATTGTGTCCCAGTTTCCTACGGGGTAGAATTGGAATATTCATATCCACCTTACAAAGATTAAATGAATTAATACACATAAAGAACTGTGGCTGACACATGAAGTGTACTCAATAAATGTCAGTTGTAATTAGTAAAAGTATTACTATTAATTTAAATATGTTAAATAAGTGTCTTAACAGTTGCTACCCTGACCTGTAAGATAGAATTTTTTAGCTGTATATTTTTTCTTCTTCAGTTGCATAATGAAATGTTGATTATGATTCATATCTTTCATCTCAAAGTCTCAACCACTGACTTTTGGTCCAGTGAGTGACCATTTGCAGAATATTGTCTAACCAGTTGATAGGTATCCATATCAGCAGTAGTTGAACTGTAAAAATAATGGTTGTTTTTAAGACTAAAAATAAACTATCACATGTGTTTGTTACTTTTGTTTTTATCTGTATCCATATTTCAAATTATTGCTTAGTCAAAACCCCAAAGTATTAGTCATTCATTTCCAAGCTTATGAAGGGAGCCACTGGAGCAAGTTATAAAATTCACCTTTGGCACTGTCTAAGGGTTTTTAAAACTTCCCTTAGTGATGGCACTGCACTCCCTTGTTTGTGGACTGCTGAAGGAATCCTCCATGAGGATATAACCAGGTGTCCTTGTCTAATTTCACTTGGATCTTCAGTGATGTATTTAAAACCAAACAAAAGGTTGTGGTGAGGACCTGTTAAATTCATCTGCCTCTGTACTCTCTGCTTTCAGAATCAAAAGTTTGACTTTCAACCAGAATTTTTATTTCTTCACTAAAATAAACTCATCTTTTACTTTTATTCAGCCACATTAAGCAGGTGGGAAATCATTTATATATTCCCTCTTCTTTTTACCTACTTCTTAATTAATTACTATTAGTATTTAAAAGTATTTTTAAAAATCTTTGCAGATTTTAGGTGATGGGCAGATCAGAAAGTCAGATGGATATAACTGATATCAACATTCCGAAGCCAAAGAAGAAACAGCGATGGACCCCGTTGGAGATCAGCCTCTCTGTCCTTGTCCTGCTCCTCACCATCATCGCTGTGACAATGATAGCACTCTATGCGACCTATGATGGTGAGTTATTCCCACACCCGTGCACCCATAAATGCGGAGAAGAGTAAAATCTTCATCTTAGGCTTTTCCAATCTACCAAATGAATGTGTTAAGGAGAGATGCATTTAAAGATGGTGATAAAAAGATTCATTTATAAAATGTAACATCAATATGTCAAAACAATTAACTTTGACATAAGTACAGTGTCTTTTATGTTTGAGCTAAGTTATGAGTTACCAAGTATATTTAGTGAACTCATGCTTATTTTATGAGGATTCTAATATATAATTTTATTTAATTAAAGTATGCTCAATTTTACGGCCAACTTCAATTAGTCACATTTGTTGTGTCATTGAAATTCTAAAGGGCTCTATTGGAATTTAAGAGGAGGTCTGTTTTGAGTCATAGAATATTTTCACAATAAGAATTAGAAAAGATTGGTCCCTTAATGAGGGAAAAAAAAAATGATTACCAGACTAAGACAGCTGGTTATTTCAATTTAATAGACCTAGAGCCTTGTGGGTAAAGATAATATAATAAATACATTTTTTCCTTAATGATGACAATTTTAAATTTAGGATTTGCCCATCTTATTCCTCTCTATATTTTTTCTAACTACTGACAATGATATGCAATGGTCAGGGTTTAGTTCTTCCTTTAAGAAATTGATTTTTTAATTGGCAGTTTTTAAAAGAACAAAAGATAGGGAGAAATTAGAAAAATGTATTGCAAATATTTATGCATATACCCTCATTTTTCTAGATGGTATTTGCAAGTCGTCAGACTGCATAAAATCAGGTAAGAAGATGGTTTTTAAATTTAATAGTTTTATACTTATGTATAACATTGAAAAATCAAATGCTAATAGATACACTTCTACATTTGCTTTGTTTATACTTTTATTCATTATAGATCACATATATATAGTCAAGGAAAACCCAAATGCATTTAAGTAGTAGATTAATTAACTTGTTTATTCTAAAAAGGAATCACTCTTCTTAGCCCTAGAGTATATGGTAGGGCAGTAGAGAATTATATCTTTAGCTTTATGGAGCTTGCCATGTAGTTGGAGTAAGAAAATCAATACACTGAAATTGTAAACATTATATCATTGCTAAATTTCTCAATGTAAATCCTTAGAGGGGTGAGAACTAAGAAAGGAGTGACATGTAGTCATGTAAAGCCAGGAGGGGAAGTTGGAATTTGGGAGAAGCCCTGAAGCAGGCCTAGGATTTAGAAGTGGAGGTATACAGAAGAGAGAATTCCAAACAAGGAGAGAGAATAATAGGAATAAATCATGGGGTTGAGAATCAGTGAAAATGTAGCCTTTGAGTGATAGGGCATATCATAGAGAGCTTTGGAAATCCATGTTTAGCTTTGACGTTGTAATAAAGGAAAAAATGGATTATTTTCCTAAACGGATCACCTGGTTAAGGTAGAAGTTGGAAGATAATTTTGGGAGGACTAGGCTTGATGAACTGAGTGAAAAGAGATAGCCAGAGAGAGGAGGCAGGGAGGAGCTGCTCCTGGAATGCAGGTGTGGGTTGAGGAGGTCAGCCTGTGGTGGGAAGAGAAGCTCTGAGACACGAAGGGAGAACGGCATGGCTCCGTAGAACTAACTTGGAAAGGAGAGATGTGAATGTTATGAACAATGCCAAGTTTTAAAACCTAAGGGATTTAGCACACACAGAAATAGAGAAGCTAGGAGGTCCGTCTGTTTTAGGGAGGGATGGGATTAATATGGATTTGGATATGCTGGGTCTTAGCCAGAGGCAATATCCAAGTGGAGGTGACAGCAGCAAGGCAGAGATGGGTCGTCAGAAGATCACGCATGGGGCGTCTCAGGATCTGCCGGGGGGTGGTAGCCGAAGCTTTGGAATGTTTGAATTCCCAGAAGAATAGAAGAGGTGTAAGGGCTGTTAGGAGGACATGAAGAATTAGAGCAGAAGGAAAGTAAGAGTCTGAGGAGGGAAAAGAGAAGGGTATAGAGCTGTTGAAGTCAGCTTCTTTCTGAGGTCACATTTCTTCCGAGAAATAACTGGTCCTCAATGATTTTTAACCATTTTCTAGTGCATATTCTTTTCTGGATTTTTGTTATTCACTGCCCTTTGCAAAATACTGATGGCAAAATATCTTGGGATTTTAGGTTATGGTCTAATACCCTGAACATGTGACATTTGTGTTCCTGTATTGCTTTTTGATTTTGTGGTGTGGTAGTTCTGGATCTCAGCGCACTCAGTACACCTGGGACACGCGGGCAGCTTCTTGGGACATCAGCCATTTGCTGCCTAACATACTAACAGGCTGTTGCCCACCCAAGAGCTTTCCCAGAAACAAAAGAAGTTTCCTTATTCCCCAGGGAAATAGCTGTACAGGTATCTTGGCTGGGAGAATCCAGGGTCACTGTGCCAGAGGTGGTATGTGCCCAAGTTGTCAGAGTTACCCTTTACTCCTTCCCCAAGTTCTTACCCTCCTTCCTCTCTACCACCTGTCCAATTACATGTTCATACCTGTCCTGTTTCCAGAAACCCCCATGTACATATTGACCTCTAATTGTCTGCATGTCTCTCTATCCTTAACACACTCAGTGTGTGTCAGTCTATATAGGTTCTTTCTCACTCTCTCTTTTCTTCTCCCTCTCATTTTCTGTTTTCTTTTTTCTTGCATTTTATTTTTGAAGAAAACGACAAGCATAGAGATCTGGGCAGGTTCCTCTAGTGGTAGCCACCCCAACTAACAATGTGATATTTGGAATCTGGAAGCTTAGATGAGACTTAATGTTTAGGACAGGGCTTTGGCTTTCTTTATAGTGCTTGGCAAGTTTCAACTCATTAAAATGTGTGTATCCTTTAATTGTAGCTTAGAAATCATACCAAATGTAAAGTTCCTTGCAGAAATGTATCCTTGTAGAGAAATGTATACAATAGAAATAGTTTCAGTGGTAAACAATGTTGCTGATTCGCGGTGTGGTTTTCTTCATTCTGCTCTGTCTGTTCACAAGCTGTTAGAATACTCCATATGCATAGTTCCTGTTATTCCTGGGGAAGGAAAGTGAAGATGAAACTCACATCTTATGAATGTGAGTCTTCACATCCATAGACACACACCACACAGTCATCTGCTGTGTGTTGGTTAGGAAATCTTTTCTGCCATAGAAAATAGAGCTATTGCTTTTAGAAGCTGCTGAGAATGAAGAAAACTCTAGGGGAAACCTGGAAAGAAAAAAGCAGTAACAAAAGGGAGACAGTGAGAAGAGTGGATCAGATGGAAAGGAAAAAATGTTGTTGGAAACATTGTTAAGTCCCCCGCCAGCAGTTCTAAAGATTACTTTAAAAGACTGATGGAATTCAACCCATGCACAGAAATTCTTGAGAATTGGAAAAAGTAGTTATTGATACCCAAGTGCTTCATTAACAAAAAGTTGGTTCTAACTTACATCTTTCTCCCGACGAAGGGAATGTCATGGCAAATATACTTCTCTCGTTTTGATCTTTTGAAGTCAGGGAATAGAAGTCAAACCATACCAAGGTAGCAATAAAATACTACAGAAGGCTGTGGAGCATCTTGAAATCTGTTTGGTGTTGGGTACTTTAAATCTAAGCATCTATAAGTTAAATATTTATAAAATACTGTAAGTGATGTTTGTAATACATACTTTAATTTAATTTGCCTGTATATGAAATGTATAAATGCATCAGTCATTATGAAAGTTTACACCAAACCTAAAATAAAACAAACACTATTTAACACATAACAAGTTAAAGCAGTGTTCAAAACCCTGCTATTAACATGTGAGTAATATTATTAATCTCTTATTTCCATATTAAATTGTCAAAAACATGGAGTTATAGAGATTGTATGTAATTTCTCACACTTCTCCGTGTAAATCTAAATTCTCTGTCTTCCATTGCATTGCAGCCTTACTAACTCAGCGTGCCTAGAAGCACTCCCCTCCCAAGTTTTGACAGTCCAAGAATGTCTACAGACATTACCATTGTCCCCTCAGGGCAGCAGAGTCTCCCCCAGTTGTGTACCACTGGCTCAAATGATGTCAAGGATAATCCAGTGCTTTTCCCTTGTGTTCTGCAGAATAATGACACCCAAAAGATGTCTACTTCCTGTCCCTGGATCCTGTGAATAACCTTATAGGCTAAAAGAGACTGCAAATGTTATTAAGGATCTTGAGGGGAGATTATCCTGAATTCTTTGGGTGGCCTTATGTCACCACAAGGGTTCTTATAAGGGAAAGGGAGCAGGAGGATCAGAATCAGAGAAGGAGGGGTGAACAGAAGCAGAGGAAACAGAGGCTGGAGTGATGAGGCCATAAGCCAAGGAATGTGTGCAGCCTCTGGAAGCTGGAAAGGGAGAGGAATGGTTCTTCCCTAGAGCAGCTGGAAAGAATGCAGCCCTGCCAACTCTTTTTAGATTGCTGATCCCCAGAACTGTAAGATTATGAATTTGTGTTGTTTTTAAGCTACAAGTTTGTAGGAATTTGTTATAGTAGCAACAGGGACCTAATAATATGCCCTTCTCAGTTTCTTTTTTTTTATGGCTGTCTTTAAAGAGTTAACCCTTACACGCATACATATACATGCACAACTACATGCACCAAACTGCTTTCTTATTACTAAATTTAGGTGTATAATATACAGGTAATAGGGGAGGAATATTAAATAGGTTAATAGAGGAGTATGATAGAATACAGGAGAATAATAAGGTAATATAATAAAACAAAATAGAACATAGTACAACCAAATAACATTAGCTATCACCTACTGAATGTTATTGTGTCTGACACAGTTGTAGCAGTTTACATGTATTAACGCATTTGGTCCTCATAATGATCCTGTGAGGTGCTATTATGGCTTCTTTTTACAGAAGGACAAACTTGGAGTAGGATTCCAGCCCAAGCAGGATGGCTCCAGAGCCTCTATTCATGACCACTTCTCCATGTTACCTCAGAAGAGACCAGGAGTCTATGGAACTTTGAATCCCCTATGCCTGTACATACAGGAAATGAAAGCAGATCACTCCCCTTCCTGCTAGAACTTAGAGCTAAAAGACGTAAGATTACTCTCAGAGTGTTGAAATAATTAAATCCAGGTTGAGAAAGAGGAGCATAAATATCTCTTAGACCCAGAAACCAGCTTCTTTTCTGAAAATATTGAGCAGCTTCATCAGTGATTTTAGTACACCAAATATAACATGGAATTGAGGGGTCTAAAGGCTCAGATAGTAGTGTCCTCCTGGACTCACCAGGGGATAGAGAAGTTAAGATACATGACTGGTACAGTCTTACAAGAGAAAGAAAGACCACCTATACCATTGTGCAGGTTGTACACTGCACAGTTGTAGCAGCCCTGAAACAAAGGTTCGTCAAGTCTTAAGAACTGGATGAAACCTCCCAGAGCTATTAAATTTAGTTCTCTATTCACCAAACAAAGTTTGGTGAGTATTTAATTGTTAATATGAGGAAAGGAGGCATTCTGTTCATTTGAAAGCTATATTCAACATGGTATAATAAAGTATTCATTTTGTGATTGATTATCATTTGTTTGTGGCTTGAGCTTTAAGTCTTGAAGTAAATGGAACATCAAATTTCTGTTCATTTCTGCAAGGGCAAGATCCTGGTAATGTCCTAGGCCTACTATTTTGGCACCAACTGGATTTTTTCTGGCAGAACAGGGAATCTCTGTCTCACTGTGTGCCACAGTCTCTCCTTTCTTGCCTGTTAATACCCCAGAAACCTCCACAAAGAAAAATGGCACAACTGGATATGTACAGGAAGCACTGCAGACTGACTCTTGAGGGCTGCCAGCCATGTAACAACCTTTCAGAGTAGGAGATGAGGCTATTTCATTAAGTAATTAAGTTTGAAAAAATCCTTCAGGCAATAAGAACACCACAGGTATCTTAGTGGAAGGAAGGCTGAAGCATACCTTTGTTAATTTAAATGTGGCATGTGACAGTTTGCTTTGGGTGGCTTCCTGACACCATTCTCCTAACAATTGTGTAGCAATATATTTTAAATTCTCCAGTCAAAATTAGCATCTGTCAATCAAATCCCTTCCAAGAAAGGAAGTCAATTATGTGATAAATACACACATACATAACGTATTTTTCTTACCTTCTGGGTAGACTTTTAAGTAGCAATGCACCATCAATTTTTGTGTGTGTGTGTCTAAGGTATGGAAAATGTAGAAAAGTTGAATTAAGTGGTTAAAGGGAAAGAAAATTAGCAATGCCTTGCAAGCTTATTTGGAACCCTAAGGTTTGTTTCACAGCTGCCAAAATTACTAATATATAAAGGGGAGTAGATGTAAACTGGAGCTTAGGCTGGGATGAAAACCCTATCTTGGTGCTTAACATTGTAGTGTAAGAGGTATGGGGAGGCCCATCTGTAGTTGAAGGGTTTTGCTTTGTCCTGCTCATCACCAAATTCATGGGGTTGCAAGGTGCTTTTCAAAGAGTCTTTGATATTACATAAGTTATATTAATGTGAATATTAATAGATTATTAAGAAAATTGGAAAATAAAGAATTAAAAAGCTCATAAGATGTAAGCTGTACAAGCCCTTAAATCTTGAAAAATTTCATTCCTGAGATCATTCAGAAAAAGAGATACAGTGGAGTAGGGCAGGGGGCACAAGTTTTTAGTCTATTTCTGACTAACTGAAATCTGGAATAAATTCTCTGTTCAAAACACAACTCATCCTATTCCCACTAGAAGGGCTATAATGAAAAAGAGAGACAGTACCAAGTGTTAGTGAGGATGTGGAGATGGAAACATCATATGTTGTTGATGAGAATGTAAAATATTTCAATACATTCCAGCTCAATATGTAAAAAAATTTGGCAATTATTATGGAAAGTTAAACATACGCTTTCCATACAATCCATCAGTTCCATTCCTAGATATTTACTTAAGACAAATGAAAACACATGTCCTCACAAGGACTTTTCTGTGATGGTTCATTATAGCATTATTCATACTAGCCAAACATGGGAAGTACCCACATGTCTATCAACAGGTGGATAAACGAAATGTGGTATAACAATAAATAGGAACATTGCACAATAAAAAGGAACGACTATGATACAGGCAACAATCTGGATGAACTGAAGCATTATGCTCAGTAAAATAAGTCAGATGCAAAAGACTGCATATCATATAATTCCATTTATATGAAACTTCCAGAAAAGGCAAAACTGTAGTGGCAGAGAGCAGAATAGCTATTGCCTGGGGCTGGGAGTGGAACAAGGTTTGCTGCAGAGGGGCACAAGGGAATCTTTTAGGGTGACGGAAGAATTATAAAATCGGATTGTGGTGACGGTTGCACAACTGTGAAAATGTATTAGCAATCATTGCCTGTATTTTATGGTGGCAAATTATAGCAATAAAGTGGTTAAATAAACCAAACCAAACCACCCTCATCCCTTTTTCAATCTCTCAATCGTTCATTTATAAGTAAATTAATTTTGAAATTTTGATCTTATGTTTGCTGTTAAATGTTAATTGATTCCCATGTTCACAATTCAAAATGATCATGTAGTTTTCAATGCCTATACCAAATCTTTGGCAAGTAATTTAACTCCAGCGTCTCAGTTTGAATGAATACCTATTGTGTGATTATATTAGGATTACATTGATGAAACATCTATGGGAATAGTAAATTAACTAGAAAGTTAAAATTATTTCAGAATTAGATTTGGAAGCATTGTTTGCATATCCTGGGGTTTCACTTTCAGAGGAAGTTGGAGATGTTTCTGGCAAAGTGGGGCCAGGGGGGCCAGATTTCTATGAACCAAAGTCAGAACACTAGGTCTATCACAGAGAGGTTACCAGGAATAATCCCGTTTCTGGAAAAAAATGTGTTGGTTTTTCATAGGAGTCTGTGAAATGTTTCCCGGATGCATGAAATTTGATATTAACCCAAATGATAGAACCTCTTTATGTACACTTGATTCATTAGCATTATTCCTGTCCTCACTTTGCTTTCGCAGCTGATGTATTAAGAGTTACTTTAGTTTGTGTATCCCTGTAGGGCCACTTTGGTTCTTTTGGGAGGTGGGGGCTCAAAACGCTATGATTTTATTCATTTATTTGCATTTTTTCTGTTGAAGTATAGTTGATATACAATATTATATTAGTTTTATGTGTGCGACATAGTGATTCAACAATTACATACAAGCTCACCACAATAGGTGTACTCACCCTCTGTCACCATGCAAAGTTACTACAATATTGTGGACTATGTTCCCTAGGCTGTATTTTTCATCCCCAAGACTTATTTATTTTGTAATTGGACATTTGTACTTCTTTATCCCCTCCTGTAAGGCCACTCTGAATTCTTTTATGAGCAACTCAGGTTAATAATTGGATGAATAGAATATAAATAAATTCCAGCAATAGATATGTACAGGAGAAAGGCAGTTGAGTAGTAAATGTCATTTCAAAGAGATGCAAGTGTTGTGAATAATTAAGTTATAATCTTTTGAAAGATTACTGCTTCTTTTTCCACTAAGCCCACTTAGCATATAAGATATGTTTTGGCCACATCCTATGTTGTTAGTATGTTATCTTAATTAAGTCAGCTTAGCTTTCTATATTTTATTTTCCTTATCTACAAATTTGGAATTAAAACTGTCTCATTTTATAGGAAAACAACAAAGACCAATACTGATAGCCTGTTTCATGCTACACATCCTCCAGGGATATGCACCACCATAGGTATAGTGCACAGATACATTCCATTCAACGTGTTCCTTTGGGAAAGTTACAGATGCACTGTTTAAAGCTATTTATTGAGAATCAAAAAGCAGTCAGTATGTTTTTAAATAGCAAAGTGTGGCTGAGAAAGAAAGAGGAAAAGGGAGAAAGAGTA
Source organism: Manis pentadactyla (assembly GCF_030020395.1). Lineage (NCBI taxonomy): Eukaryota > Metazoa > Chordata > Mammalia > Pholidota > Manidae > Manis > Manis pentadactyla. Next base: position 88,262,466 of record NC_080019.1, read on the forward strand.
CATTTTAAATGTTTTCAGATAAAAAAATGTGTCCTCCCTTATTAACATTTTCCTTGCCTACTGTGCTCCATCTTAGCACAGGGGTGACAGTTTCAGTCTGTCAATCACTTAAAATGAGCCCAATCGGACATGGGCCCTTGGATCATGTTTTCTGTAACCTACCAACAGGCACACCTTGATCTGAACACCTAGCTACTCTGTGCTCACCCTTGCAGACCTCACTGTTAACCCTTTCCTCACCACTGATTAACCCCCAGAAGTAAAAAAGCCAGAGGCCTGCAAAGAGGAGGGTAACTATATTCTTGCTATCCTAAGTGTGGTCCATGGCCCAGCAGCATAGGCATCAGTATCAGCTGGAAACTTGCAAAAATGCAAATTCTCAGGCCCCACCTCAGAGCTGTTGAATCTGCAGTAGTTTTAGTAAATCCCCAGGACAGTAGTGTCCACAGTAACATCCAAGAAGCACTGAGGAGGAGTGATTTCCAACTACAGCTGCCTATATTAAAATAATTTGGGAAGCTTTTAAAATATACCCATGCCAGACTCTCCTTCCTAACATGCAAAGTTCCTGTTCCTTTAGTGGCATGGTCTCCGTTAGGGGTTAGGAGGGAAAGCAATTTAAGCAAATAAATTGGTATTAAGGTAAATAGTAATCACCTGGACATTTGCATTTTTACAAGAAAATACATGTTATCCAACTGATTACTTTAACAGAAGCAATTTCAGATTGTTTTACTCAGTGAAAACAAGTCAGAGTGGGCAAGACACTGGGACTATTTTCCTGCTAGTAATGGAGAAGCTGATGGTGAAATGTCCTCCTGAATTTTCCCAGCATAATGTGGGCAGGAACGGGTTCACAGAGACTTTAGAGCAACTTCTTTCCTCACCTGTTCATTCATTTATTCCTTCATCGATTCACTTATTTTTTTCCAAAAACATTCCTTGAGGAGCTTCTAAATGCTGCACACTTTCCTAGACACTGGGAATATGAACTAAAATACCCTCTGCCCTCAGGCAAATGATGGTCAGATCATGACAGACCAATAAACAAAATTACCATATGTTTTGCATAAGTGCTGTGACAGATGAACAGAGAATACTAAGGCACTCTGAGAAAGGTGCTCCTAACCAAATTAGCTGTTGAAGTGGGCAGTTAGGGTGATTTGCAAGGGGGCCAGGGAAGCATTCTCAAGAGGACATGTCACCCACTAAGCTTTGAAGGAGTCAGAGATTGCCAGACCAATGGAGCAGAAGACGGAAGGCACAGAGGCTGAATGCAAGATACAAGTGAAGGCTTGCTGAGTTTAGGACCTGCAGGTGGTTTGTGGTGGCTGGCACGTAATGTGAGAAGCACCAGGGTAATAACACATGATGCCAGAAAAATAGATGGGGGGCTAGGTTATATACTACATGGCTTATAATTCTTCCTAAAGTATATAGAAAATGAATAAATGTTACATGGAGCATCTAAAGAGTTTTAAGCAGAGGTGTAGCACCCTCAAGCTTGTCTGCTATCCAGCTCAGACTTGGTGAAGTGGAGACAAAGATTTACCCTTACAAGGGAATCACATTTCCCCGTTCCCCAGGTGAGGAACTGAAAAAATAGCTTTAGGGCTAAGTCTTAAGAGGGTGTGAAAATGGGGTGAGAAGGGGAGGTATTGAGCACTGGCACAAGAGGTAGGCAGGACTTGGATCTTATAGTCCATGTTACGTGTGTGTACCTTCTACTAATAACAATGGGAGGTTACAAGAGGAAGGGTTTTAAATGAAGCATGACTTGATCAGAATTGTTGAGAAGCATCACTGACTGTAACTAAAGAATGGCTTTAGTCAGGAAATTAGGCTACTGCGCACTTACCTGGGTGAGTAAGAATAGCTGCCTGGATTTGTTGGTAACAGGATGGAGGCAATGAATGGACTTGAAAAATATTTAGAAGCTATAGTGTTTATGTAAATCTGTGAAGTACTGAAAGAGATGTAAGTAAGTTACTTTAGTGAAAGAAGTAGTGAAAAAGAGTAAAGTAAAATCTCAAGTTTCTGGTTGGGGAAATTGGGTAGTAAGTGTTGCCTTCCCTGTGCCAGGGAATGCAGCGAGCCAGTTAGGTAATAGACTGGGGCCAAGGCAGTGAAAAATTCCCTTTGAGAATGTATTCGAGACACTAATAAGACTTCCATGTGTGAAGTTCAGGGAAGTTAGAACTGGAGGTAAGGATTCAGGAGTTACCAGCATATGGATGACGTGGTTGAGGTTTTCCAGGAAGGAACAAGACTGTGGAGGAGTGGTCAGGAAAGAAGAAGAGAAACCAGTGAAGTATAAAATCATCCAAGCAATAGGAAAGTAGGTTAAAAATTAAAGAGGATTGTTGGAGCTAAATGTGCCTGAGAGGTTGAGTAAGATAAGAAATGAAAGCAGAGAGCAAGAGGATGAAGATTGAGGTGGAAGATGCGAAAACTGATTGATCTTGTTTCTGGGGATATAAGAGGTATATCTGGAGAGAAGATTGCAGGGCTATCCTTAGGCAGAGGGGGTCCTAAGCGGGAAACAGACAATGATGGCTTGAATGCAAATATGTTTGGAATCTGGGAAGATCTGGAAGCCATGTGGCTTGTCCAGTTACTTCAGTTTCTCTGTGAAGTAAGAGGGAATTCTGTCCCTGGGGGTAAGTGAGGGTGAATATTGAAGGCTGGAAGGGGTCAATGTGTGGAGTGGAAGGGAAGGCTTCCCAGGGCCAGATACAAAGGCTGTGCACAGAATTGATGACCTTGTTGAAGTTGAAAGCCATTATTTGAAATGGCATTAAACCAGGCAGTTCCAGGATTTTCCCAGCATCAGCAGATATTTATTGAGCACTGTTCTCATTGCTGCAGATGCAGAAGTGAACACCATAAAGTTCCTGTGCACAAAAGCTTACAGTAAAAAAGGAGACAGACAGTAAACAAGTCATCAATAAATAAATAAAATGCATTATTAAATGTCTTAGCCTAGGGTTGAAAGGGAAAAGGAAGGCAACTGGATGGAGTCAAGGTAGGTTCATTTGCAGGGGTCAAGGGAATGAAATACTTGGTAAGGTGATGGTTTCAATGATGGCACCATGGGATGCAGACTGGGATAAAAGATAAAAGAAAGGCAAAGGAAAAATAGGTAAGAATTCTCAGTGAAGTTGAAGAGCAGGTGTAGAGGGAATAAAGAAATGAAAAACTATTAACGATCAGGTTGGAGCATAGGTTACTCAAGTCAAAGATTTCAAAGATGTTTCTCATGTATGGATGTTCTCATGTAGGTATTGGTATATGTATGAAAATGCATGTACCATTGGTGGAGTGGAGGTGAAGGTCACGAGAGTTTAGAAGGTATGAAATTCTTAAGCTAGAGAGTAGCAGAAGTTGTCTACATAGTTCCTGATGTTACCTGGGAAGATGGTAGAACTTTCATGGGAGAAAAGTTGGGGAGCAAGGTGTCAGTCTTTAACGAACAGACTTGAATGTCTAGGAAGTTAGTAAATGACAGGGAGGAAGTAGTTGAGGATGGTCAACTGGAAGAAGCCTGCAGAAGCACAGTGGAGAGCCATAATAGAAGGCGACTTTTGCCCTGCAGTGTTGTAGAATGCTAGGGAGGAAGAGGTTTCAGTTAAATCAGAGTGCTGAGGGAATATTCTGTGAGTAGGCTTAGGGCTCAATGCAGTCATGACTTCTCACTCAGGATGATGCCAGAAATTCTCTTTTAATCCTCTTTCCTCTCACTTCTCAAACCCTTCTCTTTCCATCTCTAGGGAGAGGTTTGCAGGAGCCACCCTACTGAACAGAGATAGATGCTGGCAACACTAAGATGCTAGAGTCATAGGATATGCCATCCAATCCAAAATTAGTTCACATAGGTTAGAGTTTTCAGCTCGCCTTGTCCTATGTAATTATGTCACTCAAGTTGGGTAAACAGCAGCCGGCAAGAGAAGATGCTGGTTGTGGAGCTCTGTTTGCTAGGATTAGAAATACTAATGAATTAATTTTATTTATCTTTTCACTAGCCTAGATAAAAACTCCAAGTGAATCAATGGGTTCTTATCTTAAAATGGAATCTTTGTTTAAACATTTCTCAGAGGCATGATCGTACTTCAAAATTCAAAAAAAAAAAAAATCCACAAACAATTGTCACATTCCAGACTTCAAAATACCTTTCTAAGAACACTCTTCAATCTAGAGGAGTCTGACAGTAGTACCTTAGCTGTGAAGCTAAAAAAAGGGGTTTGGTCCACAGCACGGACTGGGTGATGGGAAAGTCAAATTGAAATCCATTAGCAGGTAACCAATAGCCAGCAGAGCATCTGTTTTTCTGTGCTTGATGCTTAAAGCAAAAACAAGCAAGCCACCTGTAAGGTGAAGGATATGTATCTTTCAAGTAGTTTCTTTTGTTAATCAAGGCTTTCCTGAGCTTTAGAGAAATTTGTATTTAAAGGACTCCAAAAACAGTGAAGACATAATAAGGTGTGCTACAGGATCCAGTAGTTACTTAAAAATACTTCCAGAAAAGACAGCCTTTGTTAAATCCACGGGCTTAATTTTTATGGTTAAATGAAATTAGGATGTTTTTGATACCTCTGCCAGACTAAAGCTGAAATGATTTCATTATCCCCAAACACATGTACATAGCAATTAATAATTTCACTAACAGAAGCCAAGAAGAAAAATATTAATAACTGTATTTGTTCAAAGAAATATTTGATTATATTTGAGTGAATCAAATAAAGGAAGCAGTATGCCCAAAGTCATCATCTGAGAAGAATATTTCTCAAAGCACTGTATATAATACTCTGTAGCAAGAATGAGACAATATATTTAGAAAAAATGGCACATGTGAAGCCTTGAAGTCTCCTTAAACTCACATCCCTACAAATATGAATCATTTAAAAAAGAATATAAGGTAGTAGCAGTAGATGGTATGACATTTGACTTGATATATCTCAACTATGGTAATAAAATGAAAACAGAAAAGAAGTGAGAAGACCTGAGAAGTTGAGAGGTTGGCTGAGTTCCATGAGCCCCATCCCAGACCGAGGCACTCACGGCCAAGGTCAGTGGCTCTGGCTCCACATCCAATCAGGCTCATGCCTAGTGCGCTGCCTCTGATCCTGGCGCTAGTAAGTGGGTTCCTACTTTGTCCCTTGGGATCTCACTTCAGGCTCATTCCTCAGTTCTGGAAATGGAGTTCCTGTGCTTTTTCTTCCCTACCTTCTGGGACTGAAAACAAACTTAGCTCTCCACCTCATCACCTTTTGCCAGCCATAAAGAAGTTTCTTGGATAAACACAGACTGTCTACTAGCAACAGCTCCACCAGCAGCTGCCTGTGGGTCCTTGTCCCTGTGTAGCTTCTTTCCATCGTTCTTTCTGGGAACTTCCCTTGTTGCTGACCCCTCATAGTCTGTCTAAAATAGAACTCACCTCACTGGACTGGCTCAGACGATTTCTTCCTGAGCCTGGTTTATATATATGACAAACATTTTTTTGTATGGAAGAAGAATTTTCTTCATTTACTGAGGAAGGAACAGCTCACTAGTTTTGTATGCCAACACAGAAAGCCAAGGATCCTGCTTTTCCCTCAGTCATCAACCACCACACCTATTAATTTTACAAACATAGGAGGGAGGAATCAGTTTTTTGTCTTGTTTTACTTAATATAAGAAAACCTAATTATGTGGGAAAGGTTCCACACACATTCATTTTCAGGTACTGTCTCACTGACTTTAAATGAACAAAAAAAGTCATTTTTAATTCAAGTGTAGTTAGCAGGAAAAAGAAGCCAGTACCAAAACATTTCAGATTCTGAAACAGTACATGGGTAGTTTTGAAAGCTTAAAAATAATAAGTGGTGATAATTTACTATAAGAGGTCTTTTTTCATCGAGAATGAAGGATTCTTTCGGAAAGTCCATTATGGACCAGTCATTGTGCAAGGTGTTGGGATTAGAATCCTTGCTGCAGCTAGAGGGTCTACCTACAATTATCACTGTTTTTATATTCTGTAGGTTACCTGGATAGTTATTCCTCATAAATTGAACATCTCATTCTGATAACTCATTGCACCGTTGATGATCTAAGGCTCCATCTCTTAGCTAACCATACAAGTGATGCCATGATATATGAATCTTGAAGAAGAGGTTAGCTGCTTAAAAAACATCTGCATTCCACAAGAACTATCTGGATCATGGAGAGACCTTATCCAAGCTAGAACTCATGAAAGCATAAGTTGACTTGTGGGATGAGTTGAAGAGATGATTTAGAGAAGTACTTTGCATAAGACAGGTTGAAAATAAAGGGGAAGCTCTTTCCATGAGATGTCCATGATGAGGACTTCTAGGACATGGCTGCCTGTTTTCCTATGACCCCAGAAAGAGTAAGTCTTCTTTTCCATGATCAGATCCCTCTCCTTCATTGGACAGGTTGACAATGACCGGGCCCTCCCTGCTTATTAGTTCCCACATGTCTGCTTCCACCAATCAAAGGCAGTCAGGGCTCCTCCTGGGGTGCTGAATTCTTGGGAACCTAGCTCCTCACCTTTCTCTATCCTGCCTCATTCCTTCAGATGATGTCCTACCTTCCCACACACAGAGAGCTGCTCTACACACCAGTCCTCTTTTGGTTGCCTCTTTCGTCACAGCTGTCAGCTACCTTCTCTGTCTGGAACACAGCTCTGTCTGATTCAAATATTTGTTGAATGCTGAATGAATGAATGAATGAAACAAACTTCTCTCCTCTTTTGACTAGCTAACTCCTCTATTACTGCCAGTATGCCCTATACTCTTACCTGTAACTCACATGTCACTTGTAGTCAGTTGTCCAATGTCTAGTTTTGCCCACTACAATGTAAGTTTTGACTGTTTCTACCTTACTCTTCATTCTTTTTCCAGCAACTAGCAAGGTTCATGGCACATAGTAAGTTGCCAGTAAATTGTGGCTGAATAAAGGAATTTTTTTTTTAATATTTATTCTCAGGTTCCTTATGTTGAGATCACGAAGCCATTGTTGCCTAGGCAAGGTGATTTGTTAGGGCATCTGATATACAAATGTGGCAGCAAAGACATATTTCCATTCTGGCTTCTTCCTGCTTATGTAAGTCAGATTTCTCAGGTCTGTTTTTCTCTGTCAAGTATCCTAAGTTTAGGCCTTTTCTGTCTGATCCATCTCCTTTGCTAGCAGTAAAGTCAATGACTCTCTTTTCAGGTGTTTAATTTACCCTGCTAACTGTACTCCCTAAGCTAGAACTAGGTTAACAAGGATATAGTTTCTGTATGTATTTCTCTTTCCCACCATTGTCTTACTTCAGGGAGAATTTTCAACTAATTTCCTGCTGAAGTGAGCATTTCTGCCTCTCTGGGACCAAATCTCCACTAGTCTGGCCTTTCTTTTCCAACTCTACCTCCCTCAAAGCTTCTGCCTTCTCAAATATTCATTTCTGCTCTCCTTTAATGAAGTCTCTGTTCCTTCTCTTGGAGTCCTCTTTTTAGCTAAGTATTGGGCTGTTTTTCAACCCTTATCCCCTAAGGCTCCTCCCTTATCTCTGGTTGTTGTGCTCATTCAAGTTCCTGATCAGCTCACACACAGAAGCATAAGCTCATTTATAGATGCATGTTGCAAGTGACTCCTTACCTCTGGGTTACATATAAAATAGGCACTTTACTTATCAGCTGAGTACTGAGTAGTTCGGTAATTGAAATGAAAACTGAGCATAGCAACTCTTCATATCTAGAGATAGTTACATTATAGGAGTGCATGTATATCATGAAAGAAATAGTCTTGTTTTAAAGGAAAACATGTGGGCTCTCTGAAGGTAGGCAGGGGTTATGTCTGTTTATTCACCGTGGCATATTCAGTTCCGAATAGTGTCAGACATAGGGGTAGTCGAAAACATTTGCCAGAATAAAATGAAAATTTCAGTCTTTCTGTGCTCCTCAAGGAGAAGATTTTGGGAGAAGGCAAATGATTTAGCATAATCCTTTGGGTCTTCCATAATTGAATAGCTATTTAGTCATTAAAAAATACAAACATGTGAGCCAAACACTCCTTTTTGTCAACTAAATGCTTAGTTTGTTAATATATACTAAATTCAATAGTGTTCATGGCGAAGAACCTTTTACAATTTTGACTCAACTTCGGGCAGCATTTGACCCCACTTATCCTCCTGCTGGGATCTTTTTGCACCACTCCCTGACCAAAACTGATGCAAAGGCAGAATGTTTTGAGTTATGCTCTGTAATTACATATTATTGAAGTTGGCCTGATCATTCTTGCTCAACAACATGATCCAAGATAACAGAATGTTTAAATGGGAGAAACGTGGGTATGTAATCTTGTTGCTTCCTTTCCAGAGACATCTGCCAGTCTAGGGAGCTTGAGATCTACCTGATGAGGGTCACTAAGGGAACACCGTAGCCTTTTCTTAACCTTATATCTTTCCTTGAAAGGAACATTATTATTCATCAACACTATAATCACCATGCAGCCCTGATCACTTATTTTAAGTGATATATTGTATTTAAATTGCAGTGCAATCTCTAATAGCTTTTTGCTAGCAAGGCTTCATTTAGTATTCAAAATGCAAATTGGACCTGAAAAAGAAAAATTATTTTTAGACTTATGGCACCTTAACTGTAACACAGTTTCAGGGGCTTTCATTTATTAACAGAATATGTTTTTGGTTGTGAAGTTTGGAGGCATCCCTACTGGAAAATTACTGACTGTTTTTTCTTGGCTGTGAACCATTCATTTACTTGGGCTATAAGATAAAGCTGAAGAATTTTACTAATTTGGGGAGAGTCGACTAAGAATTATTATTGTGGGTCCACTAGACTTGAGATTTTTGTGATTATCTCCACAAATTGTAAAATCCAGGGTGAAACAAGATGCAAAAAATTCATGTAGCTTTACTCATGTTGTGGAACAATTAAAATCTTATTCAGGCATCAAAAAAAATTCCACAAAAAACAAAACAGTGGTTGCTGTATAATTTAATTCATATTCTCTCCCTCTCTCTGTGGAGCTTCTGAAACTTCAATATTATTTGGCATTATGGCAGAATGATACTGTAGAAAAAACAGCTCAAAATTAGAGCTAGACTCTGTCTAAAGCCACATTAGTGACCTTGCCTACATAACCAACTCTGTGCCTAGGTTTCCTTAAAATAGAGGTAATATACCTTCCTTTACAGATCAATTATAAGGAAGACAAATAATTAAAACCAGAGAGGCAGTTTGGCATCATAGTTAAGAGCTCGGACTTGGTCACCGGGCTGCTTGAGGTCAAACCTCAGCTGGTTGCTTAGCAACCCATGTGACCTTGGGTACAGATTCCTTACCCTCAATTTCTGCAGCTCTAAAATGGGGACAAAAATATAGTTACCATATAGAGTTAAATGAGAACAAGTGTTAAAGAATTTAAAAGTGCTTTGCCTAATGTATTTGGTGCGTGATACATGTCAAAAATTGACTTTGTTATTACTGTTATTATTATTAATAATAAGCACCTTTAGCTGAACCCAAATGAAAATCCTGCAGTTTTCATTCTATATATGAATCTAATAGTGAGTTTATCTGCAAATCTGATAGCTAATGGATTTCAGATTAACTATTTGTAAGCGTGTGTCTATGTGTCTGTTTGTGCCTATGTGGTCAAGGTGAATTGGTCACATGTATACATAAAATAAAATTACAAACTAATTACTCCACAAGCTAGAACACAAAAAAAAGTAGGTCTTCTTTCCTGACAATTGTAGCTCTACAGAGTAAATTAGTATGCTTGGAAACTTCCCTCAGATCTACTTACGTAAATCCAGTTTCTGAACAGTAGTATAGTGATGGCTTTTCTTGGTGCTGACCAATTAGACAGTGTAAGACTTGACCTTGACTTAGCTGAAATTTAACCAGTGGTTGACAGGAAGTGTTTGATTGGATGATAAACTAGCAGACCGCATTACATTCAGCATCAGGAATTCCTCCACCCGCAACCTCTCTACAACCAAGGTATCACAAAGAAATTTGGAGACAGGGATTTCATTTAACTGTGAGGAGTGAATTGTGGAAGAATCCAGAATGTTAGTAATGAAGACCATTTGGTTTTTACTAGCATTAGTCTCTGTGCTTGCTAATTTTCAATCATTTTCTCTTTAGGAATCGTCCCCCAGATTCTAGTTTCCACATTACTGCCTTTTGAATGGACTCCTTTGTGACCCGTTGTGATTACATTGCATTTTCCTTGTGTTCTTTCAAAACGTTCTAACTTTGCCTTAATTTTGGTTGGGGGATGGTGGGAGGAGAGTGGTAGCAGGGGTATGAAGTCACTAATACTTTCAGAATGTTGTCAAAGGACATTTTTAAATTGCCGTAACTTGCCAAGTAAATTATATCAGGCTTAGTGTCTGTTTAACAAGGCAAACATTTAGGACGGGAAGTTGGGTCAAAAATGGGCATCCTAAGGTTTTCACAAGAGTATTTGCTTCTGGATGCTCCAACGTTTCTCTAACCTCTTCTGAACACTTCCAGAACAGTCAGGCTGTTTATAGTGATTTTAAGATAACAAAATGAAAATGTTGTGCTGTTGGGGTCAAAAAGCCAAAGGCTTAGGGTGATTAAGAGAGAACAAGCTGAAAACAGCTTTACTTGTATACCATTCCTAAATCTTATTTTCATGCACAGCAAAAATAGTCAGTGAAGAAATTTTGCCATGGAGCCAGATATGTGGTACATGTTGTAAATAGATGCCTAATCTATTTAAAATGTTTGACACAAAAATATATAGTGGCCAGGAGTTTTTGAAAAAGAGCAGTAATTGAAGAAAAAAATTATTTGACTCCATTCCCACTTAATATTATTGCCTATTTTGTACATTTTCCTAGATATTTAAAAAGGCCTCAAAGAAAAAAATGGACAAAAGTATAGTTGATGCTAATCATTTGCAAATTCCCTATTTGCTTATTCACCTACTGGCTAAAATGTATTGACAACCTCAAAGTCTCGTAACTTGTGATGCTTTCAGGGTTATTTGCAGACATGTGCAGATTGATGAAAGATTTGAGTCATCCTACACATGTGTACCCAGCTGAAGTCCAACAGGGAGATCCTAACAAGGGCCCTTCTCTTGTTCTGTGTAGTGCCACATTTTTCACATTTATTGTGCTTTTATGTTGGGAATTTCACTGTGTAAAGTGGTCCCCAGGAATAGCGCTGAATTGTTGTCTAGAGTGCTAAGCACATGAAGGCTGTGATGTGCCTCATAGAGAAAAGACTCATGTTGGTAAGCTTCGTTCAGGTGTGAGTTACAGTGCTATTGGCTGTGAGTTCAATATTAATGAATCATGGTATATATTAAATAAGATGTCTTTAAATTAAACAGAAACACACAAAAATAAAATTAGGTATTGATCTGTTGATGAAAATGCCATGTGATCAGAAGCTCATAGGAACATAACCCTGTATCTCCCAAGGGTCAATGGTTTAGTATTTGCTAATTCCATGTTAGTGGTAACTTTAGACCTAGATGCCACCAAATAACCAGAATCAACTATTCATAATCCTCATGAATTCATTCTTATGGGAAAGCATTAGTGATCTACTAAATAGGGACAAACACTAAATAAAATTAAATTCACAAAAAAGTGCCACATCACAAAGCTTTATGCTATCCACTGTCCAACTTAATTCATTTACAATTGTGGCAAACATATTTATTTCAGGTTTCCCTTCTTTTACTGATGGTTTCTTTAAAACCACTTGACACATATAGAAGTTTCTTTAAAACACACACACAGATGTAGGACCAGAAAACTAGCCTCTAGGGAACGTACATGTATAAATATTTCTTGTGTATAATGCCAAAAATCCTATTTTCAGTTAGCAAATCATTGATATTATTGGAAAGCAGTGCATATAAATAGGAAAGGGAAAGCATGATGGTGGCATGGAAGTCATCAGCATTCAAAGGCAGACCACGGAATGCATCTTCTTGACATAGACATGTAGCAGGGGTCCAGTATAGCTGGAATTCCACCAGATCTAATCGTGTCTGGCAAATGGTAGAGTAGCTGTGCCTCAAATCTATTGCCTGATAGACCCAGGAACCTTCTGAAAGAGAGAGAGCTCATCTTACATGAATGAAAATTCAAGCTCAACAAAAATGTTCTTTTAACAAAACCTTGCCCATCATAGAAGTGATTCTGAACATAGTACAGTTTTTACTATCATAGCTTCCCCAAACCAGGCCCATGGGTCCTTCTGGTTCCTGAGAGAAGGAGATGGAGGCATGGAGGTAAAAGCTTAGAGACCTCCCCATCTGGAGGCACAAGGATCCCTCCTTGGGATTCCTTCAAGACAATGACAGGTGGAGGAGAGGCATTTTCCCTGCACCCCATAGCTCCAGCACCCGAGGGAACTGAGTTATGGATGGCATTGGTGCAGAAATCAGTGTAGGAGGGTGGAGGCCTGGGGAGAGTGGGCTTGCATGGGAAACACTTGGGTTCCTCCCTGCAGTACTGTGCCAGGGGCCCCTAGGGAACCAAAGTGCACTTAGAAGTATGGGTTGTGAGCCCGTTCACACTTACAGACTGAAAAGGCAAGCAGAAATATGCCTCATTCATCTAAATATGGGCCCATCTTTACTCTGATAGTGGATTCCCTTGTCCTCATTTTCCATGTTTCTCTGTTGTCTGATTTGATGGTTCATCCTTGGCTGTGCGCTAGAACCATTCAGGAAGATTTTTTTTAAATGCCCTGAGCACCTGAGAGATTCTGATTTAATTGATCCAGGGTGGATCCTAAGCATCTGTATCTTTAACAGGCTTCTAGGATGATTCACATGATTAGTCAGGGTTGAAAAGTACTGCTCTCAAACTTATCACTGAGATTTTCATTCATGTAATACAGTGTATTCTATCTAAAGATAGGTTAGGTAAGACTCCATCTACATGTTCCACCTCAAGAAGATGTACAATTAGATATACTTTTGAGTACGAACGGCCTTCATTCCACTTTCCTGTCTGCTTTGCCCACTGGGAAGAATTAATCTGATTTTTCTCCTTTCCTTCTTTCTGGCACTTACAGACCCTCCAAGTTCTGATGCTTTCTCATGCTTATGACTCACCACTACTTGCTGGGGATAAGGTTGACATGGAGAAGGAGGGAAGCTGCAGCTACAGAGTGGCATGAAGGAGAGGAAGTCAAGAAGAGGGCTGGGCAAGAGGAAAGTAAAGGGTGATTGATAAGGAGTGGGAAAGGAGAGCATGCAAGTCACTGCCTCTCACAGGCTCCCGTCCGCTGTGTCCAAAGCATGGCGGGAAGAGGGTGAGCTCAAAGCCACACACACACCGCAGTGCAAGGACTGGGGCTCCATGATTTATTAGCTGCTTGATCTTGGGAAAATTACTTAATCTTGTATAACTCAAAAGTGGAGGCACTCAGGGATTCAAAACAAGCCTGCCTGATTTAGGCACCCCGAACATATTCCCAGCTTACACAGAACCTCCTAATTCAGATCCACACAGCAGACCCTTGGCAATGAACACAGTAATTAACAATTTCTCAGATAGTGGTTGAGCTTGTTTTTAAATTCCTGTAGTCAAATAAGTTGGGAGAATGTTACAAAAAGATTAGTTAGGAAAAAAAAATGATGTGTCATTTGCTATCAGCCTAGAACATTCAGAATTGTCACTCATAAGAAATAAACTCATTATTAATAGATTACTTTTCTTGTCTTTATGTGACTTTTTTTAATTAAAAATTCTTTTTTTCTTATTGCAGAAGCAATGAATGCTCATCTAATATGAATTAGAAAATAAAGATAAGCTGATAATACACACTCATAATCCCTCCACCCAGCTATAACTAGTGTAAATGCCTTGTAGACTTGCTGTGCTTTTATACAGATTTATAAAAATCATAACATACTCTCTCTTTCATTTTATAAACATCTGGGCAACAGCATTCCATGTCAATACATTTGCCTTTACTATATCATTTTTTATATCTACTTATTAAGGTGAATAATTTTATTTGTTTTTAAACCACACTTGTTTAATCAGAAGTCAGAAACCCACAGATAAGGAAACATCTGAAGAGCCCAGGTGTGGTTATGTGGAAAGACTGAGTAATTCAAAACAAAGTGCAAAACATAAAAACAATTACAACCAGTTTGACAGTCGCGCGTCTGTTTCCTACTGCCTTTCTACCCACGAGTCTACCGCTGACTTCAAAGAAAAGTCAGCACAGAGGAGGTCCGGAGGATAAGGTGCAAAATGAAAATCAAACCCACGATAAGAGATTAAAGGAAGGTTGATCAAAGACCCAGCATAAAAGTGCAAGCCTGTGACTTGCCTTGGCCCATGGCCCCAAAATAGTCATCAGAACAGAGGGCTCTCTTTGAAGTGATTGGCGGCACCCTCCTCCGATGAGCTCTCAGGTCAAAGGGAAACGCTAGAAGTGGCACCGGAAGAAGTTGGCAAGGTTGCCTCTTCCTGTCTCTTGCCTGCATTTCCGTCACAAATTGTTTGAATTCTGTTTCTTTGGTTTGTGGTCCAGTTGTAAGTAGTTTAACTGGGTGTCAAGTGAGGCATTCAGCCTGAGAGGGGAGGGACCATCTTTTTCCCTTGTGGGCAATGGGGGAGTGCAGATGCATTCCCGTGGCCGTGGATTTCTCCTTGTGATCATAGATCTGCGGTCGCTGCCCCTCTTTTGTTCTCGGTGTTTAATAGGCACGTGGTATTTCCAGTGGACTTGTTCATTACTCTCCTTGTTCATTCTACTTGCTCCTTACTTGTTCACTGCTCTCCCAACTAAGGAGTTTATTGTTCTTTGTGATGCTGGGACATAAACCAAACATTTCCTCAGTGAGAGAAAGAAAATAAAAGTGCTTCTAAAATGACAGTTCCCTTTACAACATTCTATTTAAATTTTTTAAAGTATTTTAAAAGACAAGAGTTACCTAAAACTGCTGAAGATGTATGCTTAGAGCATCTTTAGTTAGCACTTCTCTCAGATTCCAATTCTCTAGTTTTTCAGTCTATGTGATAATCCTCTATGTATTTAGGGTCTTTATTTTCACTTCCCTATCATCATATCTTCATTTCCTTCAGAGTTCAAGGGAATTACTTTTTCTCTCTACCTTTTAAAGATCAGTTTCTGAATCTTTACATGAGGCTTCAAGTCAGAGTTTTTAGTGAGAAGTATTGATTGAGCATAACATCAAGCTCTGTGAAAGACAAGAAAAATGTCTTCCTTCCTTTACCAGAACCACAGTCTGTGTGAGGAGATAATGGATTTTCCAACAAAAAATTGAATATGATGCCAATTGATATGGGCTTTGTAAGGATAGTTCTTCATGAAGAAGGAGGATTTGAGCTCAGCCTTGAAAATGCCTGGAATTCCTAAATGTGAAAAAATAAAGGATATTTTAGTAAGGGTTGAGGCAACATGGTCAAATTTATAGAAGCAGAGAACTATAAGGTGTTTCACAGTAGAAACTAAATACATTCATGTAATTGGGGCAGATGGCACAAGTAAGAAAGTAGTGAAAGAGAGTATCTATTCACTAGATGTATTCAGGTTAGAATATGGTGTGGAATCTGGATTTTATTATGACTGCAGACAGTTTATATTGAAAATCTTGGAGTGAAAAGTGGCATGCTGAAATGTTATGACAACATTGATCTGCCTGGCACACGGGATGGATTGGAGTAGGGGGAGGCCTGGGGCCATAGCTTGGGTGAAAGGGTACAAATAGAGCCCGAGAGAAGGAGGGCTGAGATAGAATGGAAAAGGTGGGGATTGGGCGGATGGGATGGACTCTGGAGGCCATGAAATGAGAACTGGCCTGACCTACAGGAGCAGGGGAGGGGAAGGGGAAGGGGGAGGAAGGCGGGGTGAAAGGACTCCTAGATGATTCAGTAACATCGTCACACATGCACATAACCATGTGCCTTTTACTGAGGTGCTAGGCAATGGGAATATGAAGAGGTTAAGTACATCCACAGAATGTTAAAGAGACAGAGTAGGTACCCACCAGGAGAAACCCAAGGTAGCCTCATCTAAACATTAAAGACTAAGTGAGGCACTGATCTCTCAGGAGTTCAGAGAAGGTACTATTCTCTGAAGTTTGGAGTTGGGAGCTTCAGGGAAGAGATAGGACACGGCTGAGCCTTGAATACTGGCTATAATTTGGGAGGAACAGGACTAGGAGTTAAAAGGGTAGGTCCAGGGGGCCAGAGGCAAAGGCACAGGGTGGGAAATCATAGCAGTGTTTGTGGCATGTGGAGTGGTCCATCTGGTTGGAGTGGAGACATTGTATAAAAACAGAGGGGGGGAAAACGGGATGATATTTTTATTCTAAATATTCTAAATCAGGAAAGATTTAGAGGCCAATTAAACAGTTTGTAATTTAACCTGGGAAATGTCAAGTCACTCACATTTTTGAGCAAGGGTGTGTGGCCAGTGCAAAAGGGTTTTTTGGTGAAGTTTATATGGTGAATGATATGCAGAATGTTTAAAAGTAGGAAGACAGTACTAGCAAAATGGGTTGTCTGGGTGATTTCTAGTCAAAAGAGAATAATGATGTTAACTAGGTTGGCACTGATTATGGAAAGAGTACAGAAAAGAGGCAAAAGAGTTCCTGATAGGCCCAAGGGGGAGGGAGAAATGCAGAGTTTTACCCCAGTTCAAACCTGGGAGACTGTGGTAATGTTTGTGCATTATACTGAAGTATAAAAGTCCAGAGAGGACTGTTTTGGAGGCAACCCAGAGAGTTTAGTATTAAAAGAGATGGAGCCTGAAATGGCAGCCAAGCAGACATGTCCGGAAGGTGCTTAGAACTGGTTCAGCTGGAACACAGATTTACCATTCCCCCCAAGCTGAAAAAAAATCTACACAGCTCAGCAGTTGTTCCAAGTGTTTAATTAATTAATTCAGAAAGTGAAGTATTTTTCTAAAGCTCTTTTGAGGACTTATACTCTCATGATACAGATGAATTCTCAATCGCTCTTTTGCTTCATTGCAAAACAGTTCGACTTGTATGAGAATGAACGTGGGGAGGGCAGCAGGAGGGCTTTCTCACTGTTCCAGGTGTAGAAATTGTAATCATTTGGCCTGCTGTACGTCACTTTCCTCTCTTCAATGGTGATGATTCATATTTCTTGCTGCTTTCTATCAAGTGCAGCACCTAGCAGAGCCAGCGTTTTGTGCATTGTAAATATTCAATGTTGGTTGATTTGCGTTTTTATCGTGGTTCTCAAAGGTAAGAGTAGACAAAAGAACAACTAACTAGCTTTATGAAGACAGTCTCTACATAAACAAATTCAAGTCAGACGTCAAACCTGAATTGCAACTATTTTGCATGTGAGGTCCAAGAAGTAATAACTGTTGCTTCAGATCTTTACCAAAATGATAAAATCCACTGACAATCTCACATCGCTTAGAGTCTCCAAGACATTTAACAGTCCCAGTACCTTGAAGAGCAGTCAGCAGCTAAAATGATCGGAGTGAACTTGTGTTAACCCCAGGCCTAGGACAGCCAAAGAAGACCTATATTCTTTATTTCATCTGAGATAGAAACTAGCAAGAGCCTGTTATTTGGAGGAGGGGGTGAGATGTAGGATGGAAGGACCTAGACCTCAGGAATAAGACCAACCAATTATAATAAAGGAAAGGAATAAAGAAAAATATTATACACAGAGTATTCTTCATTTCACCTGAATCAACAGTTATGTAAGTAAGGAAAAGGAACATCAGTTCAGTTGACTTGATCATAAAGGAGAAGGAGCATGTCTTGTTTCCCCTCTCCAAATTACTTCAGAAATACATGCTTCATTTCCTCTTGTCCTTTCTCTGCCCTTGCAGCTGCTCGCCTGATCCAGAACATGGATGCCACTGTTGAGCCTTGTACAGACTTTTTCAAATATGCCTGTGGAGGCTGGTTGAAACACAACATTATTCCTGAGACCAGCTCCCGTTATAGCAACTTTGACATTTTAAGAGATGAATTAGAAGTCATTTTGAAAGGTTAGTGGAGTTTGTGTCTATGCATCAAAGATTTTTCTCTTAATATACCTATATTTCAAGATACAACTCAGTCATTAGAGGGAATTTCATGAAATAGAGAGTATGACAATCCCTCCAAGTCTTGTGGACCATGACTCAGCCACACTGAGAGTGGTAGACCCCGAAACGGATACATTGGCATCTCTTAGCATGCCTGCATTCATTGGTAGGTAAGGCTCTATCACTCCTAGAGACTGCATTCTTATGCATTTTATAGAAGAAACTAAATGATTGCCACTGAACACCATCTCCATGGTCTTCCTACCCTGGCCCTGTGTTGAAGTTGCTCCAAGATGTTCCTAAGATTTGTCTTCCCAGAGTTAGTATATTATTCTACCCAGCTAAGACACTGTCCCTGGGAAGTTGAAAAAAGTCATGTCTGGTCCTCTGCTATCTTCCAACCTCTATTCCCCTCTTCTAGAAATTAGTTTGTAGAAAAACAATTTTTGCTACTTTCTAACATCAAAACAAGAAGAACAATCCATTCAATTATTTGGAGCAAGAACAGTACAGTCACACTAAGATAATTATTTTCCAGCCATCAAGAAGACTATGATATTAAATTCCAAATTCCTGTGTATTATTATTTCAATCTCAATTAAAAAAATAACTATTTATGGCAGAGAAGCACATATTACTGTTCACACACACACACACACAAAAAAAAGATAATATACTCAAAAAGACTTTCATTTAATTTGGCTAATGAAGCTAACTGCCTCCCAGTTCGGCACTAGGAATAATGGTCTGGTAAGGGGTTGGTTTTGGAATGGGAAGGGAGAGAACATAGATACAAAAAAAGCAAGCTTTTTAATGGAACTCGCATTTAAAATGTTAATCCCTCAAAGGAACGATTATGTTGATGTATTTTATTAAATGCCCTATTTCAGATGTCCTGCAGGAACCCAAAACTGAAGACATAATAGCAGTGCAGAAAGCAAAAACATTGTACAGATCTTGTCTGAATGAATGTAAGTGCTCTTCATTTTATTTCATTAAGAGTACATCAAAATATGCAAAGTCTTCATAATGAATTGTTCATTGTTTTCAAAAGCTGCTATTGATAGCAGAGGTGGAGCACCTCTACTCAAACTGTTACCAGATATATATGATTGGCCAGTAGCAACAAAAAACTGGGAGCAAACATATGGTAAGACAAATTAACTTCTTTTTTAAAAAAATAATTTCCATGTGAAACCTATGTTATTATTATAGTATTGTATTAATCACTAAGGCTTCTAAAGATATACTTCCCCTTTCATTGCTTTAGGTACTTCGTGGACAGCTGAGAAATCTATTGCACAACTGAATTCCAAATATGGGAAAAAAGTCATAATTAGTTTTTTTGTTGGCACTGACGATAAGAATTCTGTGAACCATGTAATTCATGTAAGTTTGTGTGGCCAATAGCCCAACTTATCTTTAAATTGTAATAAAACTTCCACGCACGTTGTTGGTACTCCTGTTGAGAAGTCATGCAAATTCTCAGTTGAACTGCATAAGCAAGATAGTAATAAATGTATTCTCTGTCCCTGACACCTGGATTCCCAATTTTGAAAGTATTTGTTGATGCCTTGTTTGAGACATTCATCTCTTCCTTCTGCTATGTTTGTTTTAGATACCGCTCCCTTCATAAAATAAATTAAAGAAATGAAAGGGCTCCTATTTAGAAAATGCACCCAGTTTCTCTGTGTGTTCAGGAAAGGAGCATGGTTGGATTTACATAAGTAATGCAGGTCTGGAACCTGGAAGTTCCTGAGTGCTTCCAAAAAGAACATATGAAAGGGGCTGAGAACATAATTTTGGTTCTCACCAAAGAATACCTTTACCTTTTTTCTCAATTAAGGTAAATAAATGTCATTCTTTTAAACTAGCTTTATTGCTTTTTTTTTTTTTTTGATGTGAACCATTCATTTAGGTTTACCTAGGAGTCACCTATGAGGAGGTTAATATTTTATGAGTACACCTGGGATGGACTAGAAATGTATAGAGCTGTTCTTTGGTCTCCTGGAAAAGAAACAAAACCAAAAGTTGCAGGTCACAGAACTATGTTTATGTCACTGCTGCATTAATCTTTATGGTCATTTTTATTAAAATCATGAAAAGGATTGAATCCAGCTCTCTTCTGTTGTGGACTTCTTTTCCTTCTTCTGAAATTCTCTCCTTTGGCTTTCAAATATCAGCATTCTGTATGATCACCGTGAGGAAGATTTCCCATAAAGGGCTGGGAGGTTGGAGAAGGAGTAAGGCCCTTCCTGTAGAGATGCCTTCTGGCTCTTTCTGTTCTGATCTTCTGGGTTCTGCTTCTTTTGTATTGGCCTAGGCTCTTTACAGCTGCTAGGCTTCTCACTCTAACCACTGATGATGCCCCTGTACCCATCTTACCATGCAGTGCACGGTAATCACAGCAATCTCACAAAGCTCTGAATATATCCAGTTAGTTTCTACTGTATGCTGAAAGTGGACCAGACCTTCTTGAGCAGAGCTGAGTTTCCTTTTCCACACACCCAGGGGGCAGCTGGGTCTGCTGAAGACCTGAGCAGAGCAGGAGAGAATGGAAGAGGAGTTTTCTCCAACCCCCTAGGGCAGGGGATCTCAAAAATTATCTCTGGCAAGATTTCCACTAGCTGAGAAGTTCCAGCATTACCATAGAGGTTTTCCACCTTTTGTTTTTTCCCATCCCAATTAAGGGTTGGAGTAGAAGAAAGTGTTCCCCAGACCTGACTGTCCTGTAAATATAAAACTTAGAAACTCTCTTGCCCTAGATTCTAACATGTTTTTGTTCACATGTACCTTCTATTTTGCATTAAAAATTCTTCCCAGAATATTTTTCATTCAAGCTTTCTTTGGTTATCCCCAAATATCTGCAGCACACTCTTTTAGATTATCTAACTACCCATCAGTTTAACACTTCCAAATAGTGTGGAAACCATTTCCTAATTTGCATTTACTCGGTGTCTGACTGTTACCTTTATAAACAGCAAGAACAGTAGGATCTTGCTCATCCATAAATAGCCATGCTTGTATTTTGCCCAACTGTTCCATATTAACTGAATGGTTTATTTTCTTCTTTGTATATTTTTTTTATAGATTGACCAACCTCGTCTTGGCCTCCCTTCCAGGGATTACTACGAATGCACTGGAATATACAAAGAGGTAAAAGTCAATCAATCAATCAATCAATCAGTCAATCAAAACTACAGAATCATTTCGCATAAACTTATAAATAATGAAAAAGACTAAGTCCAAATTTAAAGTTAACCATTCATGTTCTTCACTCAGCCCAGATACTTAAAATCACACATGAGCATGAACTCCCCTTGATTGAATGAATGATCTCAGCCAAGTGAATGAAGGTCTTTCTAGAAACAAGGATACTTGAAAAATTCCTTTTTTGTGTCTTAATTCTTAGAATCTAAGTCAGATGACCCATTTTGAAAGTCAGTTTTAAATGTTTTATTTCCCCAATAAATTGGATCATTTAAAAAATGAACACAGTAATCATGGTCTAGGGTGGTGCCCCTGAGGATCAGGGAGTGGTCCGGTAGGAAACACATCATGCTCCACAGCACCCTTCCAGAGCCTTCTGATCTGACATTAAGAAGACCAGGTAGGGGTGATCAAATCTAGAATCAGTAATATACTTACAGAATTTGTGGGTGAGAGATCTGAGGCTCAGAGGTTTTCCCTAGAACACTCAGCGATACAGTAGTAGAGCCAGAGGTAGAACTTCTTCCTCTCTGTTGCTCCTTCCATTATATTATTCCAACTTAATAAGAGCAGTACTTCATACTGGCAGAGTTCTTTAAATGAGCAACTGATAGAGAAAAATTCAGCAGCACACTGAGTTAATCAGCTCAAATGAGGTGCCTACAGTGATCTGGATTAGACTAGCAAACACACACACGCTTGCTGCCTTGCGCCACTTCCATAACGAGGGCTGTTTGGTCTCTGTACTCTTTCCTGCTAACCTCAGACCTCAGAGTACTTCTCAATTCGATGTTCCAAGCTCAGAGCAACCACTTGAAGGGAGTTGGCACATGAGATAAAATCTAATTGTCATCTTGGAAGTGAGTAATTACTATTTCTCTACCCTCTTCCTCTTCTAAAATCCATTCTTTTGGGGGCTTTGGGGGATTGGAGGAGAGTATGAGTAGCCACAAAAAAATCCCAGTGTTCTCCTTATTTCCTCCATGATGTTTGCTACCCTCTTCCAACCATCACCACCTGTAATCCCTCAGTTTCATCCGCAATCCCAGCCAGCTGTCAAATAAAAGTTAATTCTAGTTTTTCTATGACTTTCTTATCTCTGAGAGAAGTTAACTCCCTTGAATGCTTTTTTCTTAGTGTTCTATTGCTTCATGAAAAAACAAATGGCAAAAAGGATAGGGAAACAAAATAACATCTGGTGGAGAAGTTACAAAGCTGGAAGAAATCTCAATATCATTGTATCAACATATCATTGTCTTCATTGATTTTCTTACATACAGGCTTTTAAACATGCTGTTCCCTTTGCCTGGGTCATTCCCCACACACCTGTCCCCCCCAGCCCTCTTTCTTTTCTCATCACTCTTTAAATCTAAGTTTAAAATTTTAGTTCCTCATGAAGGCTTCTCCTGGAAATTTTCACTTGATGAGTATACCTGTATGCTCCCATACCACAGGGGTGTGTGGCTACTTTTTATTAAATGTCTTTTCTTTTTTTTTCTAGAAAACCGTACACTTAGTGAGTGCAGTGACAAGTTTCACTTCTCCTCCACTTATCCCCAGTACCCAGCTTGGCTTCTGGCCCTTAGAAATCATCAAATAAATACTAAGTTAGTCAGTGGGTGAATCAATGGGTGAACGACTAAGGAGGAAGATGTAGGGATGAGAGGAAAGTGAAGGAAGGCAGAAGAACCCAGTGTCCTCATAGAGGCCCATCCTACTGCCTCACCTTCATTCTTGAGAAGTGTGAGCTCTAAGGCATCAATAGCGAACACAATATATTTCCTGAGCATCTTGCAAACATCTTACAAATCATGTATCCCTTATTCTCTTTTCCATCTCCTGTGATTTCTCTGCTATACTCAGTTTCCCTAAGATACATTCACACCTTCAGTGGGTTGCAGGCTTTTGTGTTCCACATTATTTTATTGGAAATAACCAAGAGAAGTTTTGAGGATTGACATGAGGTCACCAACTTTTATTTAACTGGAAAGATGCTCTCTATTTTTAACCAGAGAAGCCTGGCTTCTTTGTCTGTCGCTCTAGGCAGTGATTTTCAAGCTATGGTGTGGTCTCGTCTTGCAGATATGCCTCAGGGGCTAGGGATGAGGTCACATCCCCTCTTGGATCAAAAGGACCCTCATTCTAGACCTTGATCAAGTTATAACCTAAGCCCATTTCCCTAGGTCCTCTTTGATCCCTCTTTCATGGATATCATTCAGGAGTCATCTTCCATAATCCTAAAACCAGACTTATGAACAATTGAAACAGCACCAAAATTAATTACTAAGAAAGCCCATTCCACTTCACAGAAGCATATTTTTGCTTTTGATACCCTAGGAATAGAATTTTTTTGTTATGATATTTGCATGGCATTCAAAACAGTAAAATGTCTTGTGTTATTACAACACTAAATAATGAAAACAGATAATGCTTTTTTTCCAGAACTGTATCTTACCACCTTCCTTAAAAACAAACCTATTTTCTCTTGTTAAAAGTTCTTTCTGCCTTTCAAAAAGCAGAATTTTTGTGCTTTTGGCAGTTTTAAATGTTATATTTTGAGAAATGCATATTGTATCCCTCTGATTATCATTCTAAACTTAAATCCCTCAGTTCCTTTTCATTTTCTTCACTTTCTCTCTCACCTGAAGAGGAAACATGCCCTAAAACAACAGAAAACCAAAGATATATATTCTTATATTTTTTACATGACAAAATCATATGTTTTCTTTAATAGTTAAGGTTGCTCATGTACATACTTTAAGAAGCAAATGGGATATTAGAGGATTTCATTCAACCCCCCATTTTACAAATGGGGAAATAGAGGCTCAAAGAAATAGAATGGCATGCTGAAGTCACACACTGAAAGATCCAGGTGTTAGTAACAGTAATTATAAGAAATAGAAACCAGCTCTGATTAACTTAAATATTATAAGAAGTGTTTTTTTGCTTCTTGCCTGACTGTGAAGTTCCAGGGAATCAGGTGCAGCTGGTTCTAGGGGTTCGGTGTAGTCATCTATTTTCTTCTTTCCCCATTTTCAAAGTTTTACTTTCTTCTGTGTTGACTTCCTTCTCCAGCACTATTTCTCCATGAAGGATAACCACTGGCAGCTTCCCATTCCAAAATAAAGAAATCTCATTCTTTCTAATGTCTGTCAGTTTCTGAAGGAAGGACTGATTAGCCCTGAGTGAGCCAACTGCTCCTCTCCTTCTGATTACCATGTCCAGGGAACCAGGTTTTCTGAAAAACTAGTTGGCAGTGGTAACCCATCTCTGTGGCTCAGGAAAAGGCCAAGAGGAAACAGAATAGAGGGCTCTGTTATGAGAAGATGAGCAGAAATAGCTACTGTAGCCCACCTTACCCTGATCCTATCTTCTGCTTCCCAATCTGTCTTTCCTTCTAGATGGTGCTTTTTCTACAAAATAATCTAGAGAGAAAATCCCATTTAAAAATATTAATTAAGCCATCTCCTGCATATGACACAGGTTGCCAAACAACAATAAACACCATCTTTTCCCAGGGGTTTACAGTCTGAAACTGCCAACTCCTTGTTGTACAGGCCAAATATCAGGCAGAAGACTGTATAGACATCTGTGTAAATACTGATAAATATGTACACTAGCAAATTGATATGTCTTACCAGTTTGGATTTATTTGCATGGTTCTTGTGTAAATCTTCCTTTCCCAGGAAATAAGTAGAACTTCTTAAATGTCATGGTAGAAGGAATTGTTCTCAAATGGGTCAATCAAGGAGCTTTTCATGCTGAATCTCTGTTGTTAAAGAGAAAGAACTGGATATCCGAGATATTCTGATTATTGAAAGAGATCACTTAAGGACGCACTGCTCTCTCAAAGGATAGAAGTAGTGAGATGTGAAACAATTCTATCCCTCACAGGGGTATGAATTTCTATGCTAGGAAAGCAATGTGAAAGACACACATTGCTTATACAAAAAATCACCCCATTCATGGAATTTTTAAATGGAACCAGCCAACTACTTAATAGGAGGAGGTCTTGTATATTGATTGATTCACTGGAAGGAATGATGAGCTATTTTTCTTAAGTAATCATCCACCTTCTAAAGAGTCTCTGAACTCTGCTTTAGGGATGAACTGAAATTGGTCTCAAAGCTGCCCTTTCTCTGCTCTTCAGTTTATCAAGGCTAATTGTCGTAGGAAATCTGTAGGTTAGGAGCACAAAATATGCTCATATATTTGTGCTCTGGGTCTGTCTGAGAAGGTGGACTAAGCCAGAGCAGTGGTTTTCAAAGACCACTTCGTACGTGCCAGTGACAGAGCTCTGTTTAGCCAGGCCTTCACACTCTCAAGACAATCCCTCACAATTTGTTGTACTCGTTTATACATAACAAAATACTTATTTGAACAGAGTGCTTCAGGGGTACAAGAAAAGTGAGAAAACCACTGGTCTAGGAGCTGAGAGCCTGAGGAAGTAGGTGAGAGCTAGAGATTAGAAGCTGTAGGACAGAATGTGGGGCTTGCAGGAGAAAAGGAGGCCAGAGTCATGCCCTTAGAAAAAAATGAGGGTTCATAAAAAAAATGGAGACATTTTAGGGATAAGGATAGAGGACTTGGAGCATGGCCAGGATGGTTGGAAGCCAGGAAGAGATGAGCCAGGATCTTTGTGTCTAAGAAAAAACACAGACCAGGTAAATCCTGTGAGCTCAGGGAGAGCACAAGTGGCGGTGTGCTGTCCTTTAGATGTGCAGGTATGAGCTAGAACTGAATTAAACCTAGAGAGGATTTATTTGCCCATGTATCCAGAATGCAAGCTGAGAGAAACTGCTGTGGACTTGACTGAGAATATAGGACTAATGATATAGAAAGCAAAGGAAACTTCTTTAATGTACTTAAAATTTCACTTCATTTTTAAAATTTCACAGGTATTTATTGAGCTTCTACTACATGACAGATACTTTTCTAGGCAGTAGCGGAACCAAGGAAACAAGACAGCTAAGGCCCGTGCTTGTGAGACCTGTGTTCCCTTGGGAGGAGACGGACAACAAACAAACCAGGAACTTACAGAAATAAGATAAATGCAGGGCGTAGTGTTATAAGGGAAATAAAACAAGGTGGTAAGGGACAAGGTGAGAGATAAGAGTAGGTGGATAATTTAGATGTGATTTAATTTGTATTTTTAAAAAGATCACTCTGGCTGCTGCTCTGTTGACTTGATGAAATAGGTCCTGCTAAGGAAGCTGCTGACCTCATTTGTCCTTTCTGGGCATCAGGTGACTAAGAGTCAGGAGGTTTCACAGTCCAGATATCTGTATTTAACAAAATACAAAGGAGCTTTTGAACTTGGAACTTACTGAATACAACAAAAATAGGTAAAAATGACAAGACTTGTCAGGTGTGGCATTTACAACAGAATTTTTTGAGATGGACTGAAGCCAGGTTGTAAAAAGAGTCACATGAAGCTTCCCAAACACATGCAATAAACCTTAGAAGTTACACAATAAGTTCTCATGTGAATCCCTCATTAATAACCTGATGAAAGCCCCAGATTCCCCATGCTGGTCCACAGTGGATCCTCTTGTGTCCTGGATTCTCCTGCTTGAGTCCTGCTTAGATTAGGGCTGTTTCTCATTTCCGGTCCCTAGGAATGCCTGCGTGATTCAGATGTCTGCAGTTCCTCTATGGGGAGCAAGTCTCTCCAAGCTGGAAGTTGCACCCTGACATGCTGCTTAACTTGGGGAAAAATTCCAAGCCCTTTTACTAGGAAATATATCTTAACTGCTTGGCATCCCCTGTATGTTCCCTCAGGAAACTTTTTTATGATATTAAATATCCCTGATCATCTGCAGCTAAGAATAGAATTGTTCTGTGACTTCTCAGTCACTTCATGCTCCACATTATGTCAGTCTTCTTCCTAGAAAGGGGAAGGCAGAAAATTGGTAAAAGCTGGGTGTCCCAGAACAGAATCTTTGGAAGTGAAAACCATGACCCATAGGTTGTTGTCACACTAAGACACACAAATATCAGCCAATCTAACTGTAAAGCTGTCTTCCTCCCTGGGTCATGCTGTTATACATTAACAAAGATACTGAAGTTTGAAGGACAATCTTCAAATGGTGTTTCTTTCTCTTTGGTAACTCCAACAAACACCAGCTTTTTTCCAACCAGGAGGACCCCTATTTCTGAACAGAACCAATTCATAAACATCACTGCTTGGTCATACAAAGTGAAAATAGTTCTAATTAGAGTAACAATTCATTGTCTTGGATGTTGGTAAATATCATCTCATTGATAGTGTATAATTTAAAAATCCACTGAACTGTTTTTACAGATTTTACCTAAGCATTTAAAACCAATTATCATCTTCAAACCTGCTATTGTAAGTGTGGGGATTTTAAATGTTTTATTTTTAAAGGAAGGGCTACATAGATATATAGATAGACTCTTACACACATAAAGGATTCACCACATCAAGGCCTCAACAAAGCTGCCTTTTGACTGTCAAAAAGATAACTGACACTGGCCCTTGTCCTAGTAGCCAATTGCTCTCTTGGTGACCAAAAAAAAATACTGAATTTCAATTTAAAGAAGATCTTAGCCAATGTACTATTTATATTTAAAATACGTGTTGATTATTTTTGCTCCAAATCATGACAATTCCTATCATTTGGCATTTTATGTATCTACAAGTATCTCAAGGAATAAAAATTAAAACCTTAAGGTTTTAATCATATCTTGTAAAAAGGACTTAACAGCTGCTATAAGCCTAGGTTCTGACAGCTTTCAGATAAATTTGGAAGCCAAGAAAGATAATCAAGATACTAAGATATCTTTTAATCAGTCACGTTGGAATAGTTGCCAGGTAATAGAGCTCATTAAAGGAAGTAGTGTATTCCATGTAACTATATTAAACATTCAAGCATCCCAGAACCTAGTGATATCATATGCTTCCAGTTTTCTGGAAAACTTTACCAGCTCAGTTAGACCAGAAACATTGTCCAAATTCTTGTGCTTGCCTATGCCAAGTTCTATAGTATTTAAATACATCTGTAAAGATAAAATGCTGGAATAGAACCAGTTTGCAAAGTTAACAAAGTGCAGGAAAGCATTCTTGTTATGTTTTTCTCACTTCATTAACAAAAAAAACCCCACGGAGTAAAAAAAAAAAAATTCAGTAGATTGATATTGCAGAATTCAAATTACCATTTCCTTCCCGGTCAGTAGTAACTCCCTGTTGAATGCAGATGAATTTGTATGATTTGGAATACAGTTAATTCAAAACACTGCATGCTTATATTTTGGAATATATATTGGAGTTGGCCCCATGAGATACAAACTCAGACATACTTGTTTACTTCAAAGTGAAACAAGAATTCTGATTACCTTTCAAAGGGGAAAGAAAGCAGTTGGCAAGAATATACATAAAAACAATTCGTTATCCCTGTTACGTTAGTGATTAGGTTTTTAATACATACACACAGCTGAGCAATGCTTTGTTCTATTGGGTGACAGATCCATGGACAGAGATGCTAGCTCAAGATCCCCAGCATTGCAGGGTTTCCATGAAAAGAAAGAGCCCTCTCCCCAGGGCACTGTCGCTTAGCATTTAGTAAAGGTCATGGAATGCCAGGAGCTAAACCTTGCTTTAAGTCATCCTCTTGACTTTTAAATTGATAATAACTATATATTTTGCTTAGGTTCTTGCTTGATAAGACATTTTGATTTCCCTGTACGTTTTATGTTTGATTCTCTTCAAGGGCCACTGTAAATTCAGGTGTGCCTTGCATTCACAGTGAACGTTGTTAAGTATGCCTCTTTTACTGATAATCAGTTAGGAGAGATATAAAAACCTCTTTTGACTGTGGGAGTGTTAAGCACTTATAGCCTCCCTTCATATTTACCCACTGAATGAGTCTTAGAAGCATAGATGCGCCCACCCATCCCAAATGCGTCCAGCATGGCTGTCCTATCATGGTTATCTGTTGTCAAGCTGCTGCTGGGAATTTGAATTGTGAGTGAATTTTAGTGAGGTCAGATCACAGTTTATTTTGATCACTGACGATAATAATGGCTAGACAGCAATGGGTTGAGATTTACGAAAGTGGTACTCAGTATCCTTGTATGATGCCACTGTAAACTTGAACTTGAATAAGGAAGGCATATATTCTGTAGAAGGTTGATAATGTAACTAATTTATAGCTTACCTTCACACAGTTAAACTATATGTGAGGATAAAATGGAAAGAGCTTGGGTTCTTAGGAGAAAGCTGATGTACAAATTTATGGGATCTTAGAGTGAAGTCCCACAGCAGCAGGAG
The DNA here is from genome assembly GCF_030020395.1 of Manis pentadactyla. NCBI lineage: Eukaryota > Metazoa > Chordata > Mammalia > Pholidota > Manidae > Manis > Manis pentadactyla. The sequence continues at coordinate 88,292,028 of NC_080019.1, forward strand.
CCAGCTATGGAATTAACTAAAACCCATTAAGTTTGGGTTGGAGGAGCTCATGAGAACACAACCTCATTGAGAAAAATTTTTAAAAACTGCTTGGCCAGAGGAAACAAATATAGATATCCTAATAATATTATATGCATTTATGGCCATCTCTGCATGAATAGTTGATGTATGAACAGAATATATTCAAGCAGAGGAAAACTGAGAAAAGGGAATTTGGTAAAGGAATGTATTATTTGAGAAAAAGAAATACTGGGTTATTGCTTACCATATGTTTTGCAACTGCATTCTTATTAAGGCAAGTTAAAATAACTTGATTAAAAATGGAAGATTATGAAATTCCCAGACCAAATGGTTACAAATTACTTAGCAGTTTTGACATGATATTTTATTATTCTTCTCTAATTCAAATATACACTGACTTCCTAAGAATCTGTGCAGGTCATTTTTTTCAGGATTTAGGAAAGGATTTCTATTTTATTTTGTCTGTTACCAAAAATTAATGTCAAACTGAAAACAAATTTTAAGTTTAGTCACAATGATGCATATTTAGAAGCTTCTCCAACAATTTACTGTTATTTATTTCTTGTAGGCTTGTACAGCATATGTGGATTTTATGATTGCTGTAGCCGAACTGATTCTTCAGGAAAAAGAACTGCCCGTCGATAAAAACCAGGTGTCTTTGGAAATGAATAGAGTTATGGAATTGGAAAAAGAAATTGCCAATGTAAATCGAATTTTCTCTGATACACTGAAGAATGTTAACCATTCTTTTTTTTTCTTTCTCCTATCCTATTTTAAGGATAAAAGGTCTAACTCCTTACCAACTGGTAAAAATGCACAGTTCAGTAATGGATCATTCACTTCAAGAGTCAATTTTAATTGACTTTTAAAATTAAAACTAGAATTTTATAGTAAACTAGTTCCTGACATCCAGGAGACATATTAAGTTTGACAAAAATTAAACTAGAGACATTACCTATTATAAGTGGATTACATCAAAATCTTAACCATTTGTAGTCAAACAGTTGTGGAAATGTTCTTGAGTCTCCAGGCACACTTGATTGCTAACTATTCAGCAGACTTGTTTTAGTTTTGATAGGTAAAACTTTACTTTATTTTAAAGTTTAAGGGCATCACAGAGATTGTCTCTGTCCCTTTGCCAAGAAATATTAACCACTGAATGTGGCCACAAGACAGTGTGACGTCACTGAGTTCAGACTGTCTGGCTTGCTGAGGTCAAGGGAGATCTGACAGGAGGAGTTTAGCAGCAAAGCCCAAAGAGTGTGTTCTTGAATTTTCTCTAGTTCCAGGTGAACCCTTGGAGTCTGAGTTGGCACTTTATCTGATGTTCTTCTGACAGGGTCTGAAGTCTCAAGCAAGTGAACTCTGCCTGAACTGCATCCAGGTTATTGATTGAACCCATGGTCAGGTTCAGCCCAGGAGCCGCAGAGCTGTCTCTGACATGGCAAATAACCTGCACTCCTAAATCCCCATTTGCTTGCCACTGCCATCCAAATCTTGAAGACCAAAGATTTTTTAGGGCAATTTTAGTCTTCCTGGTGCTACGTGAAACCAAAAGTATCCCCTGAGAACCAGGCTTTGCTTAGAGCTGCTGCTGAGGGAATGGCAGTTTGATGAGTTACATGTGCTTCTGTGTTGGGGACAGAATTATCAGAGGAGAACAGCTTCTTACCCTGGGTTTTTACCACTTGTACCTTCCCAGACCATGTCTCCTTTGATCAGCTCTGTAGTAGTTCTATCCTACCTCAGAATTGTCTCTTCATTTTCTTTCTTCTCTTAGACTCTGAAATTGAGGTGGAGTATTAGTTATCTTTGAATCACCTATGTATCTCTAACAGTATCCAGCATATTATTGCATGAAGGAGATGTACAGTAAATAATTTATAAAATGAATGAATAATTAAGTGACCTAAAGAGGAAATTGGAGCTATTGTCATTGAGAAATAAGTCCCATTTATATTTTTTTACCTTTGTCCCTTCTCACTTAAAATTTCTTTTACTCCAGCCCTTAGCTGGGGAGTTGTTATTGTAATTTTCTTTTCTTTTTTTTGATTCAGCAAAAAATAAGTAAATAAAACTTGGTGCTGTTGAGTATAGAGTACTAAATTGGTTAGGCAGGCTGAGAGGACAGTCACAAAAGTAGAAGGGGTTAGCACTCTCCCTAGATAACTTGCTACCTAACTGTACTATATACTAGGAATTTTCTCTCTCATACTTGCTTTAAATTCTTGCAGAAACCATTGGGCTTTTCTTCCCTGTCTGAATTTTAACTGGGACACTGAATCAGGGGTGAGGGGGAAGGGTATTAATACGAGTATTTTAGGGATAAATTGAAATGACTATATTCAAGAAAGTTATAATATGAAACAACCACAGATACAACAGAGCTGGCCATTAGCCACAGAAGGAAAGAAGCCTGCAAATACTGTTTATGTGGTTGGGCGGTTATCAAAGTATAACAAGATTTTTGAAGAATTTTTATACTTGGCTGCAGCCAAATCTTGATAATTGTTGTTGAGTATACTGACAATCTCATATTTCATTTTTTTTCTTGATATATGATAAAATAAATTACAAAGCAAGTACAGAACAGAACTTAAATCAAATGATGTACCTATCCCATATTTCTTTTTCCCTCATGTAGTTATATTTTTCTAAAGAATTCATAGTTCTGAATAATGATCAAAAATTAAATCCATAGGCTACAACTAAACCTGAAGATCGAAATGACCCAGTGCTTCTTTATAACAAAATGACATTGGCCCAGATCCAAAATAACTTTTCACTAGAGATCAATGGGAAGGTAAGTAGCAAGTTCTAAGTACTCTCTTATTGTGTCATTTCTAAAATTATAGCATTGAAATAGTTTGTTTAAATGCAGTGATTCTTATTTATTGAAAAAATTGAACTTCAAAATAAATTTAGGTGACACCAGGTATTTGACTTCATGACAAGACCAGAACTACTTGAAATCATTGTATCATATTTAGTTAGAGTAAATTTCAAAGATAAAATTCCCTTGAAGGTAGCTATGTAATTATATTAGAAACTGTTCTAGAAAAGGGTTTGGGAAACATTAAAACTGAAAATCCATCAGAGAGACCATTATATAGCCATCAGACATGGATAGTCAAAAATAAAAGCTCTGAATTTCTTTTTAACTCCTCAAAAGGATCATTTATTCCTAGAACTTGCCATGTTCTCATGAAGGCTACCTATGGAGGTGTTCAGAGCAATAATAGACAAATAGAACACAAGAAATAAGAAGAAAAATCTGTCTCATAAATTCCATTTATAAACAGCAACTGGCATATTTTTGCTTAGCTGTAATTCATTAGCTAATATCTAATAATCTTTTCTTGGGATTGTGCATGTATTCTTGTGTTTAGTAGTTATACATGATGTAGAAGAGGAGCCATGTCCCTGAAAATTACAAACTACCACATTCAGTGATGAAATTCTCTTTGGCACTAATTACAGTAAACAAAGACTTTTAAAGACATAACCTATTGAATTAGGAACTTCTCACATAGACCTTTTTAATATAGTAAGTGTTTAATGATATGTTTTGAAAGAATGATCCAAACTACCAGAATAAATCAAGAAAAGTACATACCACCTCATACGTAGTAAGTGATCGATATATTTATATACCTGTAAGTACATTTATACACTTATATATATATATATATATATATATATATGAAGTACATACATGTATGTACTGTATGGAAAATCATAGAACCTAAGATACTGTTAATCTTAAATGTTCTCAAACACTGAAATGTGGCATTTCAACAAGATTTGCATTACATCCAATTCTGCTGTTTTTTCTTTTATCTGCTGGTGGTTGAATAACCACCATTCCCATTTAGAAAATAATACACAATATTGTATCTTTTGGCAACTCCAAACCTAGCTTCTGAGGTAAAACCGCATGTCTATAGACCCAATATTGATAGTTTAAAAATGTGTTTTGTTTGGCTTCACTGGACCATTTGCACCGTATCTGTAACGTCCCTGCACTTCTGCTATGACGACAGTATACTTTCATTTGCAGCAGGATCTCCACTGAGATGAATGACTGTATTGAATGGATTGTTCATTAATATCCATTTTTAAAGGATAAATACTTTGTATCTGTCTAAATTTTGCATAGACCAAGGAAGCTTTATTTTTAAAGCCAAATTGCTTTTTCTTCTTTGTTTTTATATTGGCTAGACCAAGGTGACATTCAACCTAATTTCTAGGTGTATTTCTCTATGTTTAGCTTTGCTTTTGCTCTTGAACAGTTGGTTTGATTCTGCTGAATAATAAACATGCTGCAGAACTAATTTTTAATCAAAAAGTGAATGGAACAATGGATGAAAAATCCTGGTCAAATATCACATATCAAATTGATCGTTGTAGTAATTATACAGTGTTAGAACTGACACTGTAACCATGTCTGTCCCCCTATCATAAAGTATTGGAAACAAGAAGAGACATGCATAATTATTGAATATTTTATGCCTGCTTTTTTCCAGCCATTCAGCTGGTCAAATTTCACAAATGAAGTCATGTCAACTGTGAATATTAGTATTCCAAATGAGGAAGATGTGGTAGTTTATGCTCCAGAATATTTAACCAAACTTAAGCTCATTCTTACCAAATATTCTTCCAGGTAGGTATATCAGAGTACCCATGTCCTCAAAGTTTACATTTAATATCACTCTTTAGAAGCTTTGCAGCCTCATCTTTTCTGTTGCTGGGTGGTGGGTTTTTTTATGCAGAGATCTTCAAAATTTAATGTCCTGGCGGTTCATAATGGATCTTGTAAGCAGCCTCAGCCGAACCTACAAGGAGTCCAGAAATGCTTTCCGCAAGGTGAAGAAAAAATCTCTCTTTTCTTAAGACTTAAAATATAAAGAGATACATGGTTATGAAGGCTTGCCATGCGCACTGCTAGAGTGTGGTGAACTTTGCCAAGAAACTAGAGACAAGTGTTGCTTATTTCACTCATATTTAAGCTATGGTGCCCAGGAAAGCTAATTTTCATGGGCTTCGCTGCCTTAGATAGTCTGCTCTGACACTATGATGGGACTGCCCTGGATGAAGAGGCATTTGCTTATTTGAAAGAATACTGGCTTAGTTTTTGTGTGCGTGTTACAAGTAAATTCAGGGATATCTGTCTCAATTCATTTGATTTTCAGGTGCTCATAACACACTAGCCATCCAGGTCTAATTTGATGTGGGCAGTCCACTGAGCACACGCCTGCCTGGGGACAACCTTACCGCCTTTCTTAGGCTGTACCAACATTATTTAAACATCATCATTTTAGTTCTGTTGTAAGGGGTGAGGGCAGGAGGAATTGAGTAAAGAGAAACTAGCAAACATATCGGTTGGTGTCATGGAAAGGAAATAACTCTGAAAATTTTAGGTTTTACCCTTTGAAAGAAAATGTAGACAAATTGTTTTAATTAAAGAATGTAAAAACAGTGTTTTACTAAATTTCCCTTAACTAAGTTAATCCCCTTATTGGTACTTAAACTTATGCACATACAGTTCTTCTGAGTACTGGAAGTTCAACAAAACATTTAAAGTCAGGAATGTGTTTTCTCGTATGCCAGATTTCTCCCCTGTTACACTTACTGAACATTACTTCACGTTTATGTTTATGCAGCAGTATTATTTTTTTGGTTTTGGGTTTCATTGTTTTCTAAAGCTGTCTAAGAAGGATATTAACTTGTAGCAGTCAAGAGTTCTACTGGGACATGCTACTGAAAATGTACCTTATTTTCAGATGATATATAAGTAAACAATCCAACTGGATTACATTTTTATCTTGGGCAAGAACAATGTGCCTTACGAGGAGAAGCAATGAATAGTGCAAGAACTTAGGAGACATAAAGGATAGAGCCCTGTGAAATCTGTGCTCTTGCCAGGCTCTGGCTGTCCACTCCCGGTCAAATGCATTTCCCCTTCTCTCTCCCTCAGGCCCTTTATGGCACAACATCAGAAACGGCCACCTGGAGACGTTGTGCAAACTATGTCAATGGGAATATGGAAAATGCTGTGGGAAGGCTTTATGTGGAAGCAGCCTTTGCTGGAGAGAGTAAACATGTGGTAATGTTTCAGCACAGCACACTACCAGTTATCTGTTTGCATTGATGGCAATTACAATAGGCTGTAATTTGACTAAAACTTTATTAATTGGCAGAGAACCTCTGAATCATAATTTGCCATTATTTCCCAATGTACCTCATTCTTCCTCCCCCAGGAGTCTGGTTATATTTCTGATGCTGATATTGTTTAGTCCAAAATCAACTGTCCATTTTCCAAAAGCGGAGTACCCACTCCCACTCACACGTTCTGTTGACAGAGTCATTTATAAACTCTTCTGTTAACAAAATTGACCAAGCATTTGTGTTTTCTTAAAACACTAGAAAATAAACTAGGGTTTTTATTTGAAGCATAAAAAATGTTGCTAAAATTCTCATTGTTACTGAAATGAAGACAATGGAAACTGAAGACATGGTGAAAGAAACTTCTGAAATGCTAATTATTGCTGAACTAACTACTAATGATAATGACAGCTAATGTTTTATGTTCGTTCTTTTATGATAATGGAACCACTGGAACCACTGGATTCTAAAGATGATATTTTTATTAATGTTTATGTTAAGACCTGTTTTGTCATTAGTGTTGGTAGTAACAGTGTTGTTTTAAAAATATAATATCCACATGTACCCATTCCTTTAGATCACAGTTTGTCTATAAATTTACATTTATTAGCATATTATTGAGTTGATTTATAGCTCTATGCTTTTAAATTTTTGTTACAAAAAAAAAAATCAATTAATGGCCTAAATTTGTCTTCTCTTGGTTTGAGGTTGAGAATTTGATTACACAGATCCGGAAAGTTTTTATTCAGACTTTAGATGACCTCACTTGGATGGATGCTGAAACAAAAAAGAAGGCTGAAGAAAAGGTAAAAACAAGACAAGCTTTACTATCAAAGAAAAAAGTATTTATAAGAAAGGAGGAAATTTTCAGAAAGTTCAGAAAAAAATACAATCAAGCCTTGCATAAAATAAAAGTAAGCTCCTTCAAGATGTAATGTTTCCAGGAACAGTCTTCATGGATAAAGAGTTTTTTTCTATGATTTTCATCTTTTATTATTTCTTTGCCAACTCCTACTCTCCATGTTCAGTTCAAAACTTTGAATGATTTCTGAACTCAGAGGAAAATCTTGTGTGAACAAGTAAAGAATTAAAAGATACCATGAGTGGTTCATATTTTTCTTCTTTTTCTGAAACATATCTAAAAGGCCTCTAGTTTTTAATGCCAATTTCTAGCCAAATTTAATGCAAATTTCCAGTTGATTTTTTTAAAAACGTATCCTACTTTGTTCTTTATTATGACCTCAGGAAAAAAAATACTAAATTTTAAATAGGCAAATGTAAGCTGGCATATTATTTGAATATTATAAGGTGACCTATAGTTAGAGGGATGTTGAAGGAGCCTTTTTATAACCATTACTATTTATCCACATCGTACACCTATTATTCTGGCTTTTAATATGTTAAATAAGAATACATATTTATTTAACAGAGGTGCGATGTCTTAGAAATCTTAGGTTTAAGTGTACTATGATCATTTGCCTTGATAACTGCGTAAAACTAGAAGGAATATATCTAGTGAAAAGTGTATGTACTTAATGAGCAATATTCATATGCAGCCTGATTGTTCTGTTGCTGGGCACTGCCTCTGGGGAGGTCTCTCCCTACACACTAGATGAAACTTCAGCCCAGATAGGGGAGGGCTCTTGACTCTGATTGGGAAAGAATTCTTGATCAGGTCTAAGAAGTGCCCGCAAGAAAGGAATTTGTTAAAGCAAGAGTAGAAGCAAATGTCAGCAGCCTTGCAGGCAGCAGAGAGCAAGGAAGAACAGAGGAAGGAAAGGGAAGTTCATTGAACTCCTGGTTGGCTTTGGCCAAATCCCTTCCCAACTACTAAAGCCAAGGTCACCTGGCCTCTGGTGTCTGCTTGATCTGCTCAGTGGGGGAATTATGTTGACACCTACCACCCCAGAATCTGGGGTAGCCGCATAGCACTGGATGGAGTGAGTTTATGTTTTGAGAACTTCCACTTCCCTATCGATCTGAAGTAAAACAGGGAGAAAGGATTCCATTGAGGATAGAAAGCTAAATAAAATAGCAAAGTGACAAAGACATCACTGGAGGTGGAGGTCGGCAAGTTCTTGTCTTTATCATGGTAAAGTTCAGAGACAAAGTGCAGTAAGCTTATGCAACAAGAAAGTTTATTTGATATAAGACAGTATACACTCAGATAGGAAGGAAGCCAGGCAACCGCAGAGAGGAGGTATACTTAAGGGTTTAGGGGTTGGGGTTTTATAGGGCTTTTTGGGTAGAGGTTGGCACAAGGCATGCTGTATACAGGTACTTCATAATTCCTTTGAAGTTTTGTTTTAAGAATAGGGTTATTTAGGTGACTGTGTTGATCCAGATCTCATCATTCTTTAACTGCATAGGTTCATTTATACTCCAGAGGTCTATCTCCAGTCCTGGTTACAAAGTTACTTAATTGATTAAGGGGCTGGAAGAAGAGGAAAAATAGCATATAGATTAAGTTAAATAATAAACTGGGCCTTTTTCGCAGGCTAAATAGATTTTACAATGGCGTGACCCTTGTCCCATTTCCCTGCTCTATCTCATTTCCTCTATAGTTAGGGTGGCAGGAAGAACAGACCATTCTTTGAACTGATACATAAAGAGGCCATAAACCTACTATACTAAGGGAATCAAGCTGGAATCGAGTTCTCTTTCAGGATTAAATCACATGAAAGGACTGTCTTTTTAAACTATCACAGAATCCTGAGTGAGTTAGGTCTAGAATTTAGGCCCCCAGGATGGCTATCTTTCCATCACTTTGACAAGGCCCTCAGAAGTTCAGATTGGATTTGTTCCTTTTATGTTCTAGCTATGCGAGGCATGGTTGCATTTCATACAGCCTGTTGGATTGTTCCTGTTCATCATTTCCCAAGGTGGTCTTACAGGACCTGCAAGTTGCATGAAAAGAAATCTCATGGTCAAAAGAGTTTAGGAAACACTTCCTGCAGGAAAGCTTCCCTGAATGCCACCCTAGACTAGGTTACATGCATCTAAGGTGTGATTTTAAGGCATGATACAACACACTTCAGATTAATACTCATTGCCTATTATTGATCTTTATGGTAAGCTATCTGGGGGCAGAAATTTTTGCCTAACATTGTATCCTCAGCACCTTATAAAGTACTTGGTATTATTCTCTTGAACATATATTAAATGAATAAATACACTAATTAATTCATCCTCTTGGATACTTACGATAACCTAATTTTATGCAGCAATAAAGAAGCCTGCTTAATGTTTCTGTCATCTTATTTACCCAAAGATTTGGCAATAAATCCATTATGTACTACCTCCTACTACTGTAAACTTTGTGTCCCTTAGAACATCCTTTGGGGAAGTGTCTTCTAGAAAATAAAGAACCATTCAGAGAGGGATGATTGTAATTAGTCAATGGTGTGGAAACCTATAAGAAATTGGGCTTGGCCTAAATTGACTTAGTGACACATGTCCTGTCTGATCCACTGGGGAAATCCTGGGCTTATGAAATAGATTTGTAACAAAACCTCATCCGTTTGATGGTAAACAAAATAACTTAGAGATACAGGCTTAATTCCACATGAAAATTTTAATTAAATTATTTAAAAGCAATGTGATGTGATAGACTCAAAAGTCATGTCTTTGAGAAAAATGAGAGAAATAAATAGAAATAGCAAGTAGTAAATAAATGTTAATGAAATAATAAAAATGTAAGCAATTTTAAGATAATAAAAATAATAATCAGAAATGGTAGTTAAGCGAAGTGGTACACATGAGCTGTATAACAAGGAAAATCCATTTCCACTCATTTAACTAATGTCATTCATCTAACTGTGGGAAGATAGGTATACATCAGCTTTGGAGTTCAAAGGAGAACATAAAAACTCCAGGAACATATATTCAGGAAGAATATTAGCACGAACCCTGTAAGCACATATCCGTTTTCTCAGCTAAATCAGTGAAGTGGAAAGATAATTATAAGCTGCTAGAATGGAGGTTCCAAATATTACCCCTCCTGCAAAATTGAAGGAAAAAAGCCTTTCAGAGAAAAAAGTTCATAAAATACATGTGCAACAATGACTTGTCAGTTTTTATTTTGGTTTTCTTGGGAAAGCTGCAGCCAATGACAATAGCGTGTTAGAAACTAAATTTCAGAAGTATTTTTTATGTATTTTGAACTCCAGGCAGAAACTTTTGCAAATATTTCTATTTAACTGTTGTCAGATACTCTCCTTATAAACAGTATGGATCAACCTATTTATCTGCTAGGCATGGGCAAATTATAATGTTTGCATTTGAAAGTTACATAATCATCTTGACATGCAATGTTTTTATTTTCATAGGCCTTAGCAATTAAAGAAAGAATCGGCTATCCTGATGACATTGTTACAAATGACGACAAACTGAATAATGAATACGTGGAGGTCAGTCTCTGTAAACACCCTGCACTAATGATACCTAGGGCTGGGGACAATATCATTTATAGCTAAGGGCTGCCAGAAATTATGTGAAATGGCCTAAAGCCTTGTAGGCCTTATAATATAGAGCTTGAACACTGAAGCCAGTTACTACAGCTGTTTCAGTTTTAGCCTTTTGTGTGATTGCCCTGGTCTGTATTTGGTTTTGTTATTTTGGTTTCCATGTGTTCTATTTTAAGAGTCAGAAGAAAAAATCTGGTGTCCCTCACAGAGGATCTAGGGGTAGACATCACAGTTAACAGCAGGCCGTGCTCAGGCTCTTATCTCACCTGATACAGGCCCAAGAAGCCATGTCTTCAGGTTTCATTCCCTTTTTAATTATTCCTCCACTGGATAAACCAGGCCATGCCTTCTCTATTTAAAACAAAACTACTCTGAGAATCGGAAACTCTTTCCTTCTCTTCTGGTAATGTTAACAATGAAAAGAGAATAGAGTTGACTCACGTCTCCCCAATACTGATTTCAGACTCAGCTGAGGGTCCTGTCGCTCCCCTCGTGGTCACCACACTGCTGGAAACTCTGGTGACACCAAGGTGGTTCTTGCCCAGATCCGGGGATGACAGTGATTCCTGACCCATTGATTACTAGCCTATAGTACCCTCTCCCCTTTTTCCATTTGCAGAGAAGCTTGACTATTTTGTTTTGAATGAGCTGGCTACAGCATGCAAGTCCCTGGGGCCCTCATGGCAAGAGTCTAGCAGCTGAGAGTATAGACTCATGGCTGAACTGCTTGGGTTCAAATCTCAGCTACACAGATCATAACTTGCTAAGAGCATAGACTCAAAATCAGACTCCTAGTGTTCAAGATCCAGCTGTATCACTTATTACCTTGAGCAGAGAATTTAATTGTGCCTTAGTTTCCTCAACTCTAAAATGTTTATAACAGCCCATCTTCATAATATTATTATAAGGATTAAAAGAGTGTACTATATACCTGAGAACAGTACCTAGCACACAGTAGGCACTAAATAAGAATGTGCTCTCATCTGTCATGTAAGAATTAATATCAATACAGTAAAACTTGTCTGACACTTGGTTTCATTTGATTAATTACAAAAGAATAGACTCCAGTGGTGATTCAGCTAGAGCAGCAGGACTACAGTAAAGAACTAAGCTAATTGGAATTAAATCCTTTTTTGGTAATGCTCTCTGTTAACTTTATTGATGGATTAAACTTAAGAAAACAGCCCCTATGTTTTTTTAGCAAAATTTTTGAAGATACTGGTTTTAATATTTTCTCCCAAAATCTTTTATATAATATAGTTGAACTACAAAGAAGATGAATACTTTGAGAACATAATTCAAAATTTGAAGTTAAGCCAAAGTAAACAACTCAAGAAGCTTCGGGAAAAGGTGGACAAGGATGAGTATGTATATTCTGGTTTCTAATATATTTGTTCAGAAGAGGGTCCTTTTCCCTCCTCTGTGTTGGATTAAGAGAAATAACCTTATTTAGAACAATGTCTAAAAGTACAGTGTCTTCCTTCTATCGAGTACATCTAAGAATGTTATAGTAAAGATGCGTCAGGGATTTAACCAAAATATAAAATGTTTTCATTAAGGCGTCCTTAGACTACCTCATTTCTTTGGCTTCTCAGCATGAGTAACCCATAGCTCATTCAAGCCTTTTCTGAGGCCATTCTCACTAAGAATTACCTTCTGCCTGCAGCCCCACCTATATTCTGTCCGTCAGTCGCCCAGCTCTATCCTCTTCCATATGCTCCGTGAAACACGTCTACAACCTTGTGGTGGCCAAATATAGGATACCAGGGTTCTCCTCCAAAGCCTTCAGTGTTCGTAATCTCCACTTATTAGTGACATTAGTACTCCATATTAACTATTAACGTTAGTTTAGTGTTTATTTTTCAGTTACCCAGATGTCTCTAACATGTTAATCAGCATGTGTGTGCACTCAAAACCCTAGAACTGCTTATGCTGACTTTTTCTTGCTAGGCTCTTCACTCCTGTAGAACAGGGGCTATTGCTTTTGACTGTTCAGTATGGTACTGAACACAGAGAAAGTTTTCAGTTAAAACTGAATTCGTGAATGAGTAAGCAAGTGAAAAGTAAAAATACTAACTTGATTTGTGTGGTAACTGACACAACAACATGCCAGGAAGGTGATCGTTTATTCACACATTCATTTATTCAGTTATTAAGCTAACTAAACATTAAACATTAATGTTAATTTTTTAATTGTTAATGTAATATTTCAATAACTTTTAGCTTAATAAACACTGACAAAGTCTAGGTGTCATTGAGAACTAGGAGAATCAAAGGTGAAATTTGATTATATCACATTACATCAGCAGTGTAGCAAAGACATGATATAGGAAACTGTACCACCAGGAGGAAAGTGTTATGCCAAGCAAGGTGCAAAGTGCAGTGTGACTGTTTGATGGCAGGACTGTTCAGTTCTCAGTAAACCAAGTACAAGTTGGACAAAATTCATAAATGGAAATGCCAATACATTTCAATCTCTATGCAGTGTTTTGCACCATACCCTAAAAGAGAGACTGATTTATTTTGCTGGTCTCTGGATTTACATTGGAGCAAATGTTGTATTGTCAGTGCTAAAAATTGGGCTGCAAATGTCAGAGAATGTTTAGTGTCCCAGCTGGAAAAGAAGGAAGGAGAATGAGTACATATGCTTTGTGTTATAATTGGTTGTCAAATTCTACCTCTAGAAATCTACAAAAAGTCATCAAAAGGAGTACTCTATGGCTAAATTCCTAATCTGAGAAGTTTACAAGTCTGAACATTTTTATTTCTTTAAAAATACATATACTTACATTTAATAACTGTTAGCACTGTGTTAGTATCTACAGAGAAATACTGTCAAATATTCTTTCTGAAATTAGCTAACATAACCTGAACCCACGTGACACCAGCAGATTTCTCCATAATTTTAAAAATCATTGTTCAATTATTGCTTGCTGTCTTCTTTTGAAGTTAACGTAATCCCAGTTCTTTAACCGTTTTGCATGTAGTTTGCACTTTACATTTCCTTTCATGATATGTGTTGATTTTCTCTTTATGATAATCTAAAGCCACAATTGTGTATGATAATTTAATGAATGTTTGGTAAGTAACATGTATAGCTAGCTCTCCAGTTCTTTTTGGATCTTCTCCATGAGCTTCTGCTAGTCATCAAGGTGCAGCTTGGCTTCCAAGATCTTCTCTGCCATGCCAGCATGCTTTTTCTTTCTTCCTCCTCTTCTGCCTTTATATACTGAGGCCAAGGGTTCAGAACTCTGGCTGCACATTAGAATCACCTGGGGAGAGTTAGAAATAGCACTGGTTCCCCAGCACCACCACCCGGTATTGTGATGTACTTGCCTGGGGATGGGGACCTAGGTACTAAGTATTCTTTTTAAGTACCACCCCACCTCCTCCAATGAGGACCCCTGAGTTAGTGTTAGTTTTTTTTTGTATTGAATCATACATGTTCGTCTTTAATTTTGTGCAATTTTTTTACAAGATGATGCCTTTAACTTGGCAATTTAGGTTTAAAATTTATTTTTCATCTTCTGCAATATTAGCAGCACTGTTGACAGTGACTGCATCAGGTCTTCAGGACTGCCCCTGAAAGGACACAACATAATAGAACTTCTTCATATTTTATTAAAGTTTCTTACAGTGAAAGTTTCTGATTTATTTTGTACCTGCTTAATAGTAATAGATTCAGTATGTTTTCTTTCCTTTTTTATGTATTGTCAAGTTCAACTGCTCACTGTATAAGTTCAGGCACATGTTTTTCTTCTAATTTATCCACATGGTTTTTGTTACCAGTCAGAGAATTTACATTTTCAGATACTCAAGTCCTTACTCCCAAAGTCTGCAGGAGAAATAGGTGTCCATACTCATAACTGATGGGACAGAGATGAGAAAACTATTGATTATAAGATGGTTATATTGCAGGGTATTATAGAAAATTGATGATGCATTAAATTTTCAAGGCAGCAACTAATTTAAGTCACTTCAATTAACCAAATAGTAACCTTCTGGACTTTTTTTTCTTGCTCCACAAGCTCTCAGTGGACAAACTTGTATGCTTCTTGGCATCTTCTACTGTCATTATGGCCACTGAATTTTTTAATCTGGCCCAGGTTCATTTGCTGAGTTGCAGGCCCAAACGTCTAGCTGCCTATGAAACATCTCCATGCACGTCTTCCTTTGACCCTTCAAGCATTTTCCATTTTAGGCAAAAATTGATCATCCCTCTCCCATATCCTGATATTCACCAACAGCTCCCATCTTACTGCTACCAAGTCAGAAACCAGGGACTCATCTTACATCTTAGACCCTTTGTCTCATCTCTGACACTTATGGGGTATCTACCTCAAATCCCTCCCCCATGAAAAAAACACACCAAGCTTACATCCACCAGCTGCTAATTGAGTATTACGTAGGTATGGGAGGATTTCCATCTTACCCTCCATTGTCACTACCTTAATTCAGACATTTCTCATTGTTCACCAGAGCTGTTACAATATTTTTCCTGACTCTATGACCACTCATTTCACATTCATTCAGTTTATGCTCCATGCTACTGCCCTTAGAGGGCTTTTAAAGACACAAATTGTCGTGTTATTTCCTGATGAATACCTTCCAGTGTATCCCTGTTGCTGTCTTGAGAAGCGTGTGCAAGGCTCCACACACCTCCCACTGCTCTCATTCCTCCAGCTCCAGACTATCCTCAGCACCGTCCCAAAGCCCAGCTGTCAGAATTACTTCCAAGTCATTGCTCTGTATTTTCCTTTTCTTGTCCTTTCCCTTGAACATCCTGTCTGCCTGTGTTCATCCAACAGAAATCTATACATGGTTTGATTCAGTTTGAGTGTTACCTCCCTGAGCATCCCATCACATTTTCTCTATGCCTTGTGCCTGTCCTATACCTTACACACATTTCAGTCATAGCACTGGTACATTTTACTACATTTAGCTGGACTAGCCCTTGTAGAAAGCAGAAACCCAGAGAACAAATATATAAATCTCTAAAGAGAAAAAATGTACAAAAACAAAACAAAATGAATTCCTTTTCTTGTTTTTAGACTTCTACTTGTGTGTTTCTCAGGATTGAACTTTGTATGTTATAATTGTGATAGGTACCAGCAGTGTTTGTAAATCATGACTGTTGGGCCATGGAATTACTTTTCATAAACTATAAGGACTTATTTCATTGCTGCATCTTTCCTGTGGTTATGCATTAAAACACACACACACACACACACTGACATTGACAGAAGCCAACTCAATAAACATTTTATTGAGCAGCTGCAATGTGCAAAGCACTGTTCTGAACACTGTGGAAGACAGAGATGAATAAAATGTGGCCCTCACCTCAGGACCTCACAATCTAGGGAGAGAAACAAGTAAGTAACAGTTAAATCTAATGAAAGGCAGAGTCTGGTTGGTGCTATTACACAGAAACAAAAGTGCTAGAACAACCCTTTTTTTGAAACCATAATTAAACCATTACTTATCAGTAAAACATTCTCAGGAAACAGCATGTCAGCATTTAAATTAATTTGAGGTGAACAGAGGATTCACTAAAAACAAAACAAAACAAAATGCTTGACTCATTTCTGCCTTCTTCCTTGCTTCAAGCCTGCTGTTTGTTCTAATCTGGGCTAATTGGATAGTAGCCTCTGGGGTAAGTGGTACTCCTTGAGGCTGGCAGCCCAGCGGCTGTGGTTCTATGTGCTTCTTCCTGAGGGACCAATACCACCAAAAATGGCAAGGAGGTCAGTACCCTGTGAAGTGACACAGTAGTTCTGCCACTGCAATGTGTTACTAACACTCTGTTAGTGTCCCACTTCTTCCAGGGAGTACCTGTGGCCTTTCAATAGCCATGCATTTCTTTATTTGTAAAATGAGCAGATTGCTTTGGATTGTTCTAAATGTCTTCCTCCTTGGCTTCTCTGCATCAAGTGACCACACAGAAAAAGAGCATATTCTTGAGAGGTAAAGAAGTACATCACTTCTTTCTAAAATATCCCTTCTGATTTTTCCCCTTCAGGGAGGTTTCTAGAACCAATCTCCTTTCTAATTAAGTCTTATATTGGTGAACTTGGTGATCAAAAGGACCGTAGTTATGCAGGACTTATATGGAAAAATGAGACGGCACAATGCATAGAGTAGATGGGACCCGTCCAGCTGGTGTAAAGAGTGCTGGAAATTTGGGACACTGAATGTCCATTAGTGTAGATGTATGAGGAAGATTTGTAAAAGACATTGTTCAGTTCAAGTACAACTCAGCCAGAAAGATGTAATAACAGATAGGTGGACTAAACATGGACAAATCATTCTAATTCCCTGCCCTGGTGTGCTCATGTTCTGCACATGTTGTAATAGATGAAAATTTTAGATGTCCATCTTTTATACTCCCATTAAATGAACAAGCTTTGCAGTTCTCTAATGTGTTTTGGGGTTATAAGCAAAACACATTTTATCAGTAAAAACATACCTGCTTTTTAATTAGCACCCAAGGAGGGTTTTGTTCTGTTTTGTTTTGAGAAGAGGAAGGAGAAATAGAAAGGGAAGCTAAATGTTTTAAAGGTTGAAGTTTTAAACTGGGAGAAGAAGTTTGCAAAATCATTTCTAGACCTTTTATCCCAGTGTACCCTCTTGAGGGGTTAATTCCCAGAGGGTACACAGCTTCTGCAGCCTGCGTGGCAGCAGTGCCTCACTTAGCCTAGTCCCCTCCACCCTCCCAGAGTCTCAGGATGAGAAAGGTCGGCACTCTTGGACTTGGAAGACCCACCAATCTGCCAAGGCCCAAATATGTATTGAGTACCCATCATGTTCCCAGAATTGTTCTAAACCCTAGAGATACAATTAAGAACAAAACATGAAATAAACAACTGAGACTATATCAAACTAAAAGCTTCTGTACAGCAAAGGAAATAATCAACAGAATGCCAGAGCTACCTACGCAATGAGAGAAAATATTTTCAAATCATATATCTGACAAGGGGTTAATCTCCTAAAAACATAAGGAATCCTTACAACTCAATAACAAAAAAACCAATAACCCAATATAAAAGTGATCTAAGAACTTACAGACACTTCTCCAAAGAAGACATATAAATGGCTGCCAGATATATGAAAAGATGCTCAACATCATTAATCATCAGGGAAATGCAGATCAAAACCACAATGTGATATCACATCAGTCCTGGCAGGTGGGCTATTATCTGAGGGAAAGAAAAAAGAGAGATAACAAGTGTTGGCCAGATGTAAAGAAGTTGAAACCCTTGCACACCATTGGTGGGAATGCACAATGGTGGAGCCCCTTTGGATAACAGTCTGGAGGTCCCTCAAATAATTAGAAATAGAACTTCCATATGACCCAGAAGTCCTGCTTCTGGGTGTATATCCAAAAGAATTGAAATCAGGATATCCAAGAGATATTAACAGTCCCATGTTCATTGTAGCACCCCTCACAATAGCTAAGATGTAGAAACCTAATTGCTTCCATTGACAATGAATGGATAAAGAAAATGTGGCATATGCACACAATGGAATACTATTCAGCCTTTAAAAAGCAGGGAATTCTGCAATATGCAACAACATGGATGAACCTGAAAGCATTATACTAAGTAAAATAAACCAGACACAGGAAGACAAACACTGCATGATTCCACTTACATAAGGAACTAAAAGTCAAATTCATAAATTCAAAAAATGGAATAATGATTACCAGGAGCTGTGGAGAGGAGCAAATATGGAGAAATCATCAAGCACAAAGTTTCTGTTAAGCAAGATGAATAAGCCCTAGAGATCTGTTGCACAGCATTGTACCTATAGTCAACAATAATGTGTCATAACACTAAAAGTGTGTTAAGAGAGTAGATCTTGTGGTAAGTGTCCTTATCACAGTTTTAAAAAAGAATAAAAGATGGAGCATCCCTGCTCTCATGGAGTTACTATCTGTCTTTAAGCTAGACAGATGATAGATACAATGTCAGGTACATCTTTGCTAAGGGTTGTATGAGATGGAAGAGGTTTCCTTTCTTTTTTTTAAAGATCCCAAGGTTATTCTAAATCAGGAGGAAAAGTCACCAAAAGAAAATTCTGACAGAAATGATTGACCCACCCATATATCCCCCAAAATGGGGAATTTCTCTGAATTTGGCCCATTGCACACATGAAGGTACACACACAACATGTGCATGTACACACATATAAAGTTATTGAAGACCAGAAAGATTGCCTTGTTGCTAAACAGAACCACACACACCTATTACTTCTAGGAAGAGAATGAATGGTGATTTCTGTTGCTTTTTGCTGAAAGAGAAGTGGACTCTCCCAATTTAATGTAAGAATAGGAGTACTGACTATCACCTCTTAATCAGGTGAATCACTCAAATCACTCAGAGTCCTTCAGTTACATTAACAACTCTTATACAATAACAGTGAACAGTTTAATGAGGATCTTTGGTACTACTGTGCTTTTGCCTTTGGGTAAAAATTCACTTCATGAAACAGTACAATTGCTTGTGCCATGGATTGGGTGGGGTGGGGATGGTGGGAGGTGGGAGGTAGAGAGAGTACCAGCCCCATGAAAGCTGGCAGCCTGTGCCCCAGCCCTGTGCTCTTCTGCTGCCTTGCTCAAAGTACACACAGGGGATGCTCTATAATCACCTGGCTCTGGTTGCCAGGGGGACTTGCTTTCCTAGGTCCCCTGGGACTGAAACAGAGAGACAACTACTGGCAGGCTACCACTACACAGAGAACAGACTGAAATACACATCCAGTCTCTTGTGAAAAAGACCTACTTACTTGTCCTGGAACTTCAGCCTGAGGGACAGGAATCTGTTTTACCACATGTCTAGAGACTATGGAAGTGCTCCCAGGGAACATAGGCCAGAAGACCCCATCTTTGTGGTCTCCTTCAGCCTTGCTACAGCTTGCCCATACCTTGCAAAAAAGAGCTTATACACTCATCTGAAGCTCCGATTTTTGCAATTATTGCCCAGGGGACATCTGCACATCCCCTGGTCTAAAGGTCAGCAGTGTTTACAATTGCAGTCCCACAGGATTGTATATATTTGCATATCTTAAAAGCTACTGCCTGATGCTTGGTTTCCAATCAGCCTGAAGCTAATGATGATTGAGATCCTTCCATTTGGAACACTGACAGGTCATGGCTCACCCTCAACAACTGGAAGCTATCAAGAATAAACAAGTCTGCTTAGATAATCACAAAAGTTCAAGAGACAACAAAGACCTAGGGCAAGGATGAAAAGTAAGTTTCATCTCTTAAATAAATCTGGTCCTCAGGACTGGAAGAGATAGCTGTTTCACCTACTACATAGAAATAAACACAGAAAATCAAGCAAAATGAGGAGACAAGAATATGTTCCAAATGAAAGAAAAAATAAAATCTCAGAAAAAAGCTTTAATGAAATGGAGAAAAGTAATTTACCTGATAAAGAATTCAAAGCAATAGTCATAAAGATGCTCACCAAACTTGGGATGAAACAGTGAGAGCTTCAACAAAGAAATAGAAAATATAAGAAAGTACCAAACAGAAGTCACAGCTGATGAATACAAAAACTGAATTAAAAATTACCTAGAGTGGTTGAATAGCAGATTAGATGAAGCAGAAGAAAAGATCAGTGATCTAGAAGACATGAGAGTGGAACTCACCTAAATAGAACAGCAAGAAGAAAAAAGAACTTAAGAAAGTGGAAATAGCATAAAGACTCCTGGGACAACATCAAAAGGAATAACATTTGCATTGTAGGGGTCCCAGAAGAAGAAAGAGGCAGAAAACTTATTTGAAGATGGCTGAAAACTCTCCAAACCTGGAAAAGAAAACCAACATCCAGTTCCAGGAAGCCCTGAGGGTTCCAAATAAGATGAACCCAAAAATATCTACATAAACACACACATTATAATTGAAATATCAAAAGTTAAAGAATCTTAGAAGCAGCAAGAGAGAAACTTGTTACATACAAGAGAACACTAAGATTAGCAGTAAGGTTTTCAACAGGAACTTTGCAAGCCAGAAGGCAGTGACACAATATATTCAAAAGGCTGAAAGGAAAATACTTCTAAGCAATAATTCTTTACAGAGCAAGGTTATCATTCCAAAATGAATAAATTTAAAGAGTTTTCCAGACAGCAAGAGTGTAAGGAGTACATCACCACTAAA
Source organism: Manis pentadactyla (assembly GCF_030020395.1). Taxonomy (NCBI): domain Eukaryota; kingdom Metazoa; phylum Chordata; class Mammalia; order Pholidota; family Manidae; genus Manis; species Manis pentadactyla. The sequence goes on from NC_080019.1 coordinate 88,312,842, forward strand.
GCAGCCTTATAAAAAATGTTAGAGGTACTTCCTCAAGCTGAAAAGAAAGGGCATTGTTTTCAAGAAAACATGAAAGTATAAATCTCACTAATAAAGGTAAAAATATAGTAAAAATAGTGTATTAATCACAAGCTAGCATAAGAAGTAATAAAAAACTATACAATAACTAAGGGATACACAAAAAGTTATAAAATATGACATCAAAATCATAAAATAGGGGAAGGGTTTGTAAAAATGTCAAGTTTTAGAATACATCCAAGCTTCAGTTGCCACTGACTTAAAATAAACATATATATTTCTATACAGGCCTACCTCAATATATATATTCTGTTACATGAGAGCCTTTTGATAACCACACAGCAGAAACATACACGAAAGAGAGTAAGAAAGGAGTGTAAGCATAACAATAAAGTCATCAAACCACAAAGAGGAAAGCAAGAAGAAAAGACCCAAGAAGCATTAAAAAATAGCCAGACAACAATTAACAAAATGGTAATAAGTATATACTTATTAATAATTAAGTCAAATAAAATTATTGCACCAAATTCTCCAGTCAAAAGACACAGAGTAGCTGAATGGGAAGAAAACAAGACTCATCAATATGCTGTCTACAAGAAACTCACTTCAGATATAAGGGCACATGCAAACTGAAGGAAAGAGATGGAAAAAAATGTTACACACAAATGGAAACCAGAAGAAAGCTGGGATGGCTATACTTATATCAACAAATAGACTTTAAAGTAAAGAGTGTAATAAATTCAAAAAAGGATATAACATAATGATAAAAGGATCAACCAAAGAAGAGGATAAACATGTAAACACTTATGTACCCAAGATATAAATGCTTAAATATATGAAGTAAATACTAACAAACGTAAAGGGAGAGATTAACATCAATACAATAATACTAGGTGTAAAGTCCCCTACTTACATCAATGATTAGATCATCCAGGCAGAAAATCGATAAGGAAACATTAGCTCTAAATGACATGTTAGACTAGATGGATTGAATGGAATGGATACATGCAGATGGAACATTCTCCAGGATAAGTCATATGTTAACCTACAAGACAAGTCAATAAATATAAGAAGATTGAAATCATATCAAGCACCTTTTCTGACCACTGTGGTATGAAACCACAAATAAATTCTAAGAAAAAACTAGAAAAATTAAAAACATGTAGAGCTTAAACAACATGGCACTGAAAAATCAATGGGTGAATGAAGAAATCAAAGGAGAAATTTAAAAAAATACCTTGAGACAAATGAAAATGGAAATATAATGTAAAATAGCAGCAAAAACAGTTCTCAGAGGAAAGTTCATGGCACTATAGGCCTATCTCAAACTAGGAAAAGAACAAATGAAGCCCAATGTTAGTAGAAGGAGGAAATAATAGACATCAGAGTGGAAATAAATGAAACAGAGACTAAAAAGACAATAGCAAAGATGAATGAAACTAAGAGCTGGTTCTTTGAAAAGATGAACAAAATTGACAAAGCGCTAGCTAGACTCATCAAAAAAATGTTCAAATAAAAACAGAATACTATAAAGGAAAAGTTAAAACTGATATCAAAGAAATACAAAGGATCATAAAAGACTACTATGAGCAATTTTATGCCAACAAATTATACAATCTAGAGGAAATACATAAATTCCTAGAAACATACAATCTTATAAGACTGAATCATGAAGAAATAGAAAATCTGAATAAACCAGTTACTAGTAAGGATATTGAGTCAGTAATCAAAACCTCCCAACCAAAAAAAGTCCAGGATCAGAAGGCTTCACTGACAAATTCTATCAAGATTACATACCTATCCTTCTCAAGCTCTTCTAAAATTTGAAGAGGAGAGAATGCTTCAAAGCTGATTTTACAAGGCCAGCATTAACCTCATACCAATACCAGACAAGGACACAACAAAAAATAAAATTACAGGTTAATATCCCTGATGAACAAAGATGCAAACATCCTCAGCAAAATACTAGCAAACTGAATTTAACAATATATTACAAGGACCATACACCTAGATCAAGTGTGATTTATTCCAGGGTTGCAAGGATGTTTCAAAATCCACAGATCAATCCACATATACATCGCATTTACAAAATGAAGGGTACAAATCATATGATCATCTTAATAGGTGTGGGAAAAGCATCTGACAAAATTCAACATTCATTTATGATAAAAAACTCTCAACAATGTATATATATAGAGAGAGTATACTTCAACGTAATAAAAGCCATATATGACAAGCCTACAATTAACATCATAATCAATCATGAAATGCTGTGTTTTCTCTGAAAAAGGATGCTACTCTCATTACTTTAATTCAAGAGGTATTGGAAGTCCTAGCCAGAGCAATTAGGCAAGAAAAAGAACTAAAAGGCATATAAATTGGAAGGGAAGAAGTAAAACTATTGTTATTTGCAGATGATATGATTTTATATACAGAAAACCCCAAAGACTCCTCCAAAAAGTTGCTAGAAGTAATAAACAAATCCAGTAAAGTTGCAGGACACAAAATCATAGAAAAATCTGTTGTCTTTCTATACACTAACATTAAATTATCAGAAAGAGAAGTTAAGAAAACAATCCCATTTACAATTGCATCAAAAAGAATCCAGAACCTTGGAATAAATTTAACCAAAGGGGTGAATTAATAACCTCTACATTAAAAACTTTAAGACATTTATGAAAGAAATTGAAGAAGCATCAAATAAATTGAAATATATTCCATGCTCATGGACTGAAAGGATTAATATTGTTTAAATGTTTATATTTTCAATCTACAGATTCAATACAATCCCTATCAAAATCCCAATAGCATTTTTCACAGAAATAGAACAGTCCTAAAATTTGTATGGAACTACAGAAGACCCCTAATAGCCAAAGCAATCTTGAGAAAGAAGAACAAAGCAAGAGGCCTCATATTTCTTGATTTCAAACTGTATTACAAAGCTAGAGTAATCAAAACACTATGGTCTGGGCACAAAAGTAGACACATAGATCAATTAAGCACAATAAAAAACCCAGAAATAAGCCAAAGCATATATGATCAATTAATTTGTTTAAAAGGTGGCAAGAATATACAATAGGGAAAGCACATCTCTTTAATAAATGGTGTGGAGAAAATTGGACAGCCACATGCAAAAGAGTGAAACTAGACTATTATTTTACACCATACACAAAATTAACTCAAAATGGATTTAAGACTTCAATGTAGGACTTGAAAATACAAAGCTCCTAAAAGCAAGCATAGGCAGTAAGCTCCTTGATAGCCATCTTGGCAAAGATTTTTGGATCTGACTCTATGTAAAAAGGCAGCAAAAGCAAAAATAAACAACTGGGACCACATCAAACTAAAAAGCTTTTGCACAGCAAGAAAAAGAGAACTACAAATGGAAGAATATATTTGTAAATCATATATCTAATAATGGGTAATATGGTTAATATCCAATATACACAAAGAACATCTACATCTCAGAACAATCAATCTGGTTGAAAAATGGGCACAGAATCCAAATAGACATTTTGCCAAAGAAGACATACAGATGAAAAAAATGTGCCATCAGGCACATGAAAAAATGCTGAACGTTACTAATCATAAGGAAAATGCAAATCAAAACCTCAATAAAATATCACCTCACACCAGTTAGAATGGCTTTTACCATAAAAAAAAATGGCAAGTGTTTGTGAAGACATAGAGAAAAGGGGACGCTGTGCACTGTTGATGGGAGTGTAAATTGATGCAGTCACTGTGAAAACAGTATGGGGGTTCCTCAGAAATTAGAAATAGAATTACCATATAATACAGCAACTCCATTTCTGGGTATTATCTTAAGATAATAAAAACACTAACTTAAAAAGATATATGCCCCTATATTCATTGCAATATCATTTATAAAAGCCAAGATATAAAAACAATCAAAGTGTTCATTCCATGGATAGATGAATGGATAAAGAAGATGTCAGATAGATACATATACAATTGACTATTACTCATCCATAAAAAAAGGAATGAAATCTTGCCCTTTGCAACAGCAGGAGTGGATCATGATGGTATTATACTAAGTGAAATAAATCAGACAGAGAAAGACAAATACTTTCTAATCTTAATTATATGTGGAACCTAAAAAACCAAGCAAATGAATAAACAAAATAAAACTCATAGATACAGAGAAAAGAATGGTGGTTGCCAGAGGGGAGGGGCAATTGAGTGATATGGTGGAAGAGAGTCAAGAGGTACAAACTTCCAACTATAAGGTAAATAATTCTTAGGGATGTAATGTACAGCATGGTGATGATCATGAATAATATTGGCAGTGAATATTTGAAAGCTGCCAAAGGAGTGTTAAAAATTCTCACAGGAAAAAATAAATTTGTTACTTTGTATGGTGACAGGCAGTACCTTACTGTGGTTATCATTTTGCAGTGCATACAGACATCAAATCATTACATTGTATAACTGAAACTAATACAATATTATATATCAGTTATACCTCAGTTTAAAAATATAAGCTTTTGATCCACAAAAGTGGCATCTTTTCCATATAGTTAGGTGTTCTTTAATCTTTCAATGAGTTTTCAATATACAAGTCTTGTGCTTCTTTTGTTAAGTGTATGCCTAAATAGTTTATTCTTCTTTTTACTAATGTAAATGGAGTTATTTTCTTCATTTCATTTTTGGATTATTCATTGCTAGTGTATATAAATATAACCAATTTTGGTATATTGGAAAATAAATAAAAATAAGCTCTTTCATTTTTAAAGAGATTGGCAAGGAAATGGCATTCATCGTTGTAGTGAATGGCATACATCATATGTATGAGGCAGATGAACAGCTTAGAAGTAGGGGATTTGATGGGAAAATGAGAGGGTCCTCTTTCTCCTTAGTTTACACATGTTTGTCCCACTTGTTATTTAACTTATAAATTTATTAGGGAAAATAGTTTGATAACCCTGCTGTGCCTTAGTTTCTTCAGCTGAAAACTGGAGGTGTCATCTATCTTAGAGGGATGGTTTAAAAGATGAACAAAGGTATAGAGAAAACCTTGAGGTCTCAACAAGACAATATTAATAAGTGGATTATGCAATTAAAAAATGGGAATTCTGCTTTCCAGAGGTATTTGAGGGAGACAAAACCATTATCTTATACTGCTGATTTCAAATGAATTGCTTCAAGACCCCTAGATGATGAGAAACTGAACACTTTCTGGGAAAGAAATATCAACAATTTTGTTATTGTAAGTTTTAAGTTATACCTGAGTGGGTGAACGAGTTTTATTCCATGTACTTTTGCAATCCAGTGGGTTTCTTATATCCAAAAGGCTGTAAGATCAGGCTGTCCACATCTGCTTTTCTTCCCTGCTGTAAAAATGATGTCTGGGTGCTTTTGTTTCATCACCACTTAGGTTCTTCAAGTAATAAGAAGTGGAAGAAAAGCACCTTGTCCCCCTCTCAAGGGTCTTTCACCTTACATTTCCTGTCCACACTGTTAGTTCAGCTTTGAGGGCCATGCTGCTTATAGTGACCCCTTTTTTGTTCTACTGTTGAATGTCCCAAAATGTAAGTTTACCTGACAAAATCATGTCACAGAAATTTAAAAAAATAAATAACATTTTACTTCTTGCTTTCCCACTTTTCGTTTAATACCACACATACCCACAGTCTTACCCACACAGGCCACTAGAGGCAGGAGTGAAAATCAAAACAACAGAGTGATAGTTTCTTCACCTCTCAGGCCTCACGCCTCTTCTTGGAGGCTGCTGTGTCTGGCCTCTGCACTTTAAAGGTATCTTCAGGGACCCTGGACTACCCATTAGTTCAGGGCAAGAATCACCACCACTTCGTTTTCTTACCTGCTGTGCATTTTCTCTTTTCTGTGCTGCTATTCAGGGTCAAATTTGCCTGTGTTCTGTAAACAGAAGCTTCTCCTGAAACTTTAAAACTGCATCCTAATCAAAAGAATTTAGTTTTGTTGTATCACCATTTATTTTGAGAAATGTTTTCTTTGCCTTAATTTAGCTTTTACATTAACATGATGAGATATTTCATGAATGACCACAGATATTAAGCATTAAGCCTGTAACTGTGCTACCATCATTTTAAGATGTAATGATCCAATCACAGTACTTCAAGTTCTGATCATTCCCAGGGATAAAATGTCCTGTGCTTTTGAATCTGGGTAATTACCCAGGGGTGGTCTGAGGACACACAGTGAAAGATCTAAAGGAAGAAAAGGCACACACTACACACTAGTGCTCTATGAACCTCAGCACCATAATTTTTATTTTCTTTGAGAATTCTGTAGTCATAAATAACTACTTGTTTTCTTGAAGGTGAGGCACAGTGGACATTTTAATATGTAAAACCCTTCCTGCTGGAAAGTCACAAACATTAATCAAAATGCAATCTTCAGCTCCTTAATGTAACAGAATAGCAGAAAAGTCCTAAAGTGAGAGGTATGACATTTATTTTTACAAAAGCAATGAACATGGGGTGGGTAATATAAACTTCATGTGTGTCCTACTTCTGAGATCTGTTGCTGTCTGAAACATTAGTTCCATATATCTAGCTCCTTTCCTCTGTAATATACTTACTTTAAAAAACGTTTTGGATTGGCACTCTTTCATGTGTCGTTACTAGCATTGTGCCTGAGTTCAAAATCAAAAACTTTGCATATCATTTGAGATTGTCCATAGAAGTCCATGCAGAGTATACTATCGCTAAATCAAAAGCTCCTTATTGAGAAACTGGACATTAAAACAGTTGAGACCTGATAACATGTTAACTTTTATAGCAATTAAAATTTCAATAATTATAAGCTGTTCACACTTAAAGTCTACTGCCATATTCCCATCTAAATGTTGATGATGAATCAGAAATACCTTTCTCAAGTCCCCAAAGGAACAGCGTTTCCCCCCTCAGGAGTACAATGAGCATTTTTCCATTTTGCCCCTTTTGCCAGACAACTTAGAACCTTACTTGAACCTGAGTCATTATTAACTGTGTAAATGTATATAAGCATAGTCCTAATACATCATTTTTCCTGATCATGATTTTATTTATATAAATATTTTCTGCATCATACTTTGGGATCACACAGACAAAATCTACTTGTCCTGTGTAGTTTTGGATCTCCCAGTTTTAGTCCACACCCCTGGATTTACAAGTCCATGTTTTGTTGTGAGTCATCACAAATCATGTGGGAAGCAAGTGGAATTTAATTGAAATAAATAAGATTGTATGCATGTAATCATCAACATGCAAGAAATTAAAATATTGATGACTCATTGTAATGGAATTAGGAAGCACTAATATATCCATCACACCCTCCTGTCTGAAAATGTTTCTCTCTGTTTAAAACAACATCATACTAAAGAAGAAACACATTGATGAACCACCCCCACACCTGCACCATCCATCTTCACACTTATTTTCTTTGTAAAGAAAAATTCACAGAAATGTTACCAGGATTCTTTCTGAAAGTTCCAAATAGTTTATATGAATGTCTTGGTCATGTTATTGGAGATAAAATCCATAGTTAATGAGAACTTATCAGACAGTTGTTATGTATGGCCTTCCCTCAGTTATTTTTAAGAGATCAAAATGGAACTCACATCTGACATCCCACAGTAGCTACTGAAAATTGTAGCTAAAATGCTGATTTAGGCAGTGACTTTGTACTATTTACCTTGCAAAGCAAGGTCTGGAAATAGTTCTAATTTAGTCTCTTTGTATTAATTACTGTAAACTCCTTCTGTAAGTAGGATTATAATCGCCACACTAATTGTGTCCCTGAAAGTAGAATAACTACAATAAAGCCGTTGGATAGTAATAAATAGTAGTCTGAAGTTTATGCATGTGTGCTGACATTTAAGAGGTTATCTGAAATCAGGCAGAGTTCATTTTTTCAGTGAGTATATAAGGATAAATGTAATAGACTATTAAGATGAGGATATTACTCCTGCTGCACAAAGTGCTCAACAATTATTGATATGCAGGCTTCATAACTTCTGAGCAGAAAGACCTGGGAACATTGGCACATTGGCTTTACCTTAACACTGCCCTTGAACTATTGTCTGGGAGCTACTTTTTTCCATTTTCTTATTGTCTTGCATTATAGCTTTTATGTGTCCCTCTCATCTCCTCAATTAAACTAGAGTCTTCTAAAGTCAGGAATTGTATTTTATAGAATCGCTAGATTCGATAGAGCCTAATGTGTGGTATACACAGACAAATCTACTGGATTTTATTTCACAGTTGTCATATAAAACCATACCTTTGCTCAATTAGCTGAAATGTCACATTTTTAAATAATAGTTTTAAATGACAGTAATTAGAAGCACATTACACAAAGCTAACTAACTACCAAGGGGATATATTAGTCCCCAAAAAGGCTCTTTGTAAACTAGGAATGTAAAAAAATCTTAATATATTTGATTCTGAAGTTTTAACAACCTATACTTCAATATTCTCCAGAATTGTTGACATGGTTATCTACTATCAGGACATAAAGCTAAATATATTTCAATATTATCTTAATCCACTGCAATTTCTGATAAGACACACTTGAATGGGTTTCATACTGTCAGATGCCTCCATAAAAATTCATGCAAATGAAATAACAGATTGCAGACCTGGATATAGTCTGATTTTTTAAGAAGTGGAAATACTTTCAAATGAGCTCTGTCACCTAGTGAGCTAATTTTAATTTGTTGATCACATTTCAAACAGAATGTTAAGATTCATCTAGGAATAGTAATGATGCTTTAATTATGGTGAGCAGTTGAATCAGGTAATGCTGTATCCTTGTAACCAGTTCTTATGTTTTCTATAGGTGGATAAGTGGAGCAGCTGTAGTCAATGCATTTTATTCTTCAGGCAGAAATCAGATAGGTAAGATCTATTCCTAAATAATTTCTTAATATTTTTCTATTGTTTGCAACCTGTAGTGAATTTCATGACAAATTTGTAGTACACCCCATGAAAGCAAAGCTCAGGCTTATTTATCACACATACTCCTTGAAAGTAAGTGCATCCATGTACCTCTTTTCACTAAAATAGCAAAATTTTAAATTAGTACAAAGCACATCCAGTGATTTTGTTTCTTTTACAATATTCTAATTTGTAGCTAAATGTTTTATCTTATTTCAAAATACTTTAATTTTATTTCTAAATACTTTCTTCAAGTGCCTTATTTCTCCATAAAGTTATGCTGACTTTAGGGCATTCTAAGCATAATCATCGTAAAGTTGTTTAAGGCTCCAGGAATCAAATTTTCAGAGATCCAGTGATTCTAGTAATTCTATACACTGGCTCTAGTGGAGATGGTCCTATTCTGCATCATGCTTATTTTTTTTCTTGAAGACTCCAAAGGGCTCAGAAAAGTTCATCATAATAGAATTAAACCATGTGAAATTATATTTACTCGACCACTTTTGATCTAAAAAAAATTTATGTGTTCACTTACCCTAATATTACAGAAATATACACAGAAATTAATACATGAGTGAATGATATGACAAATAGCTAAATGGCTTGATATAACAAAGATACACCTTTTCTCTTCTGGGAAGACCTTGACATCTTTAAACTCTCTGTTATGTATCACAGAAATGGACCCATTTTTTTCCCACCAGTTTTTAGTACATAGTAAAGCACCCAACTGATTCAATACTACCAAAGATATTCTAAACAAATAGCACAGCAAGTTTTTCCACATACTCAGTCCAAGCCCTTGTCTTTTGAATGTGGTGAGAAATCAAGAGGGAAGATGATTTCAGCACTATTCTAAACTATTCTTTTTATATCTCAGAATCTGCCTTTAGCTTCATGTTTCTTGAATTCTCTTACTAATTAGATAAGAAATGATGAGAAAATCCTGTGAGATTTTTGCCTTTGGTTAAAAAACAAACTTTAAAAGAAATTACAACTCTTAAAATTTGATTGTATCTTTCCTAATTGCTTTTTAAACCTAGGAAGAGCTCAAGTAAGTGCTTACCTACATTTTCTTCTTGTATGTTTATGGTTTTTATGTTTAGAGCAAATCTTTAGTGCATCTGGAATTTATTCTGCTACAAAAATAAAAATGAATTATATAAAGTGATCAGAAAAGGTTGTCTTTATAAAACATGAAGATAAAGTAAGTCATGTACATTAGGTTAAAATCAATTGGCTCAAAGTTTAGGGTAATACCTTTTTCAGCTAGTGAAATGATGAGCCTATTTAATAATCAACTCAGAATCCATGCATTCCACCCTGTATACTATCTTCCTAGAGACCATTCAGACCTTTTCTTAGAAGTGCCTTTATTTCTGGAGATACTTTACTTTGAAGACCTCTTTTTGATATTCAGTAGTTCCATCAGGGTAAGATGTAGTTCATGCTGGACTTAAACAGGATAAGGAACTTTTAATGGAATCCCAAAGCAAAGTGAGGCAGCCTGCACTTTGGTTCCACATTAAGACACACTCAGATATATAGCTTCATTTTAATCCTGATGAGGAAAGACCATGGGCCCTATCAGACTTGGTATTAATTGACCCCAACAAGAATAGCAGACAGACCCTCTTCAGGACTGTTCTATGTTCATCCTTTCGTCCCTTCTCTAGATCAGGTCTATGCAGTTTAGGTTAAGATAGGACCTTGCTTGGCTCTGAATTGCCCCATATCCTGGGAGCTGGCTGGACAATTGGCATACCTCAGAGAGTCCTTGATTAAAGAAGACCTGGGAATGTTCTCGTTTTGAATTTAGTACCCTCAAACCAAACTTAAAACAAGCACATAATAAAAGGAAAGAGAAGGTAAAGGTGGCCTAACATTTCACAAAGTAGACAATTATCATCTGAATAATCAAGAGGCTGTTATAAGCATTCATAATAGAAGGACCTTTTAAAAGATTCTCCAGATAAATTTATCTGATGGAAATATGGAATCTGAAAATTATTAGCCTTTTTTCGTATGCTTCTATCCTGAGAAAAGCAGTTCAGACAAAGGAGAAGTGTCATGCAAGAGAAATCTTTGACATGTGTACATTTTCTCCTTGACAATTTATTTAAATCTTCAAAGTGGTGATTGTCTTTACTAAAAATAATTGAAGATCTGGATCTCCATCTTGATAGAAGTGTGTGTGTGTGTGTGTGTGTGTGTGTGTGTGTGTGTGTGCGCGCGCGCGCACATGAGCACGCGCATACACAGATGTATAACTTTTGTAAAACTGTTGTAGTGGATTTGATGTCATGTGCATTACATAGTTAGAATTGGTATAGAATAGCACGTCTCATAAATGACCCTCCCATATTCACACAAATACCCTAAAGTAGATCACATACAGTTTCTTATAGAATTGGTCTTTTTATATTTGGCAAAAAAGAACTTTTTTTATTAGAATATAAAAAGTTGTTTATATTAATAATTTCTACTTTTCAATTCAATTTCCACCACCTTTTGCCATAATTCACATGTAGGCTACATTCCAATTTTTTATGCATCCCCACAACTGCACATTAATTTAAAAAAATCAACTTCCAGGACAGGAAGTCATACCAAAAGTGTTTAATTCATTGGCTCCTGTTCCTTGCACAGAAGCCTTCCATGCCATATGGAAAGTTGCATTGGAATGTTTTGTCAAATGTTTCTCTTTAAGTTCCAGGCACTATTCAGTAATCTTATTAAACTTTAAAGTCTTATCCAAGGAAATGATCAATTCAGATGGGACATCTTATTACTGCTACATTACCCTTTCTCATTAACAATCGTACTTTTTTTTTTTTTTTTTTTTAGGAAATCCTATGGATTATTTAGTATATTTAGCCTGGGTGATCTATGACTACCTTGAGATACTTAATTTTCTAAACTTGTCTTACTCATTCCTAGGAATCTTATTTTTAGACTTAAAAATTAAGAGTAAATGTTCCCAAACATACTGCTGTTCCATTTAATATAAAAAAGAATGTTTAATTTTTTTCCCACTAAAAAACTCATTTTACCTGATTATAATCTTGAGCTTTATATCAATTCTAAAATTAAATTATTTTCGGCCTTAAAAAATAAACTAGGGAAGAGAAGAGGTGGCAAGTAGGAAGAAGCAGTCTTGTTTCATGGGCCAGTGGTTTATTTAATTAACTAAATTGTTGACAATCATGAACATAAAAAATGCATAACAAAGCTGTTGATTATTATCAACAGTTGTGAAGTCTACTAGTAATAGCAATAAGGTTAACGGGGAAATCTTCATCATGAAGATTTAGCTGACAAAGTAAAAGAAATCATAATTTGCAAAGCTGAATTTGAAGACTAGTATTTAATATGAGCCATAAAAATCTTATCAGTTGCCTGAAGAATGGCACATCAGGGTGTAATTAAAGCAGCAGGATCTTTACAGTTAATGTTTAGTCTTGATAGCACATTTCATAAGAGTATTTTATATAATGGGTGGATTTTAATCAAAGTACATAGTGTGGGAGATAGTGTTCACTTTCAGTTAATAAAGTACTGCACATAATTTTTATACTTTAAGTTAAAAATAATTTCCTGGCACTGTTGATAGCTCAGGCAGCTACATGTGAGGTATAACTGTCATCAAAATTCTCCAAGAACAAAAGTTTTTACTTCTTTATTATTTTGTCATTTTGAATGTTATGGCAACTCTCCAGATTTATTTTAAAGTCTGAGCACTTAAATTGGCCAGAGTATTTTTAAAGTCTCATCTGTAAATACCTAATATATATCCCTTATAACATGCAAGGCTATGTCATATTCACCCTACCAGAAGACAAAGAAACACTGTCTACTCTGTGTTAACTAGGCCTTAAACTTCTTAAGTTCAGGGCTCCTTCTTTTACATTCTTGGTATCCCACTTACCAATGACCCAGGGGTTTGCATGTAACAGGTGTTGATACTAAAGATTTTTTTCCCAATTATAGAACATATAGTTTCAGTTGTTCAGTGAATTCGAGCATTTAAAACTTGAAAGACAGATTACTAAATTATGAGGGAGGGGGAGGCATGAGGCAAGTGAAGAAATAAGAGACAAGCAGGGAGTGAAAGGCCAGAGAGAAGGTACTGCATTTAGCTAGAAAGCAGGGAGAAGCCATCCAATGTGTTTCAGCAATGGAATGATAATGACCGGAGCTGCACTTTAATCTGCCTCCAGGATAAATTAGGTTTAGGATAGAGTATAGTTGGGTGAGACAGGAAGCGGGAAGACCACTCAGGAAATTCAGTAATTCTTAAGGTAAGAAATGAGTTTGAAAGGAGATAAACAGAAAGGATGCTACTGAAAGGAAGGTGTGTGACCCAGGTTTTCCCTAAGTAGACTGTATCAGACTTTGTAAAAAGAGTGGAGGCATCTTTGCAAAAAAAAATATGAGTAGAAAATGTTTGCTTTGGGTGACTGAGACCTTTCAAATGCCATTAACAGAAATATTAAAGTCAAGAGAGTGATGGTTTACAGGGGGAAATGAGTTTGATATTTGATACATGAAATGTAAAGAGTCTGTGAGACATCTCACTATAGAAAGTTACCAAATTTATGAAGATGTCAAGGAAGACATAAGAAAACTATTATTTATTTGCCAAAGTTTTTAGGACATAATGGTAAATTAATTTATTTGTTCATTTATCATTGGTTATTCATTTGTTCAACACATTTCCTAAGCACCTATCATGTTCCAGGTCCCATGCTAGTTTTAGGTGCTGTTAATAATGAACTAAGGAAACAAATGGGCTCAAAAACAAATAAATAAACAAATTATGTACAGAAATACAAATCTCTGCCCTGAAAGGGGTAATATTTGAGAGGCTGGAGGGCAGGGCAGACAAGAAAATAAAAGGACAACAACCATAAATAAGGAAACAAAAAGTAATATGTATTTGATGGAAAGAAAGTGGGATTATGTGATTGGGGGAGACCTTTGAGTGAGTGACTCTGTTTATTTAATAAGTTATTGATGATGGATAAAGTCTTAGAGATAACATTAAAAGTAATATGTGTGTTATTAAGTAACTATTTCTCCCAAATATTTGCAATAGGAAACACCTCCCGAATGATGATCATTTCCCTTGCCCTGAACTCATTATAGCAGAAAACAATCTTAATAGTGATTATAAAGTAAATTATGATCACAGGCACACCTTAGACATATTGCAGGTTCAGTCAAGACCACCGCAGTCAAATACCACAATAAAGCAAGTCAAATTAATTTTCTGATTTCTCAGTACATCTAAAAGCAATGTTTACACTACACTGTAGTCTATTAAGTGTGCAATAGTATTCTGTCTAAATAAAAACAATCTACATATCTTAATTAAAAAATACTTTGTTTCAAAAATGTTTCAAAAAATAGTAAAACCATCATCTGAGCTTTCAGCAAGTTGGTGGTTGCTGAAGGCTAGGGTGGTTGTGGCAATTTCTTGAAAAGACAGCAATGAACTTTGCCCTCTGTAGCATGCTCTTTGATGCAATTTGATAGCATTTTAACCACATTAAAACTTTTCAGAACTGTAGTCAATCCTCTCAAACCCTACACTGCTTTGTCAACTAAGCTTATGTGATACTCTACATCCTTTGTTATTTCAACAATTTTTGTAGCTTGTTTTCCAGGAGTAGAGTCCATCTCAAAACATCACTTTTTTTGCTCATCCATAAAAAGCAACTCCTCATCTGTTCAAGTTTCATCATGAGATTATAGCAATTCAGTCACATCTTCAGACTCCACTTCTAATTCTAATTCTCTTGCTATTTCCACCACATCTGCAGTGACTTCCTCCTTTAAAGTCTTGAACCCCTGAAAGTCATACATGATAGTTAGATGCAACTTTTTCCAAACTCCTGCTAATGTTAGTATTTTTACCTCTTGCTATGAATCACAAATGTTCTTCATGGTCCTAGGATGGTGAATCTTTTACAGAAGGTTTTCAACTTATTTTGGACAGATACATCAGAGGAATTACCATCTATGGCAGCTATAGCCTTAGGAAATGTGTTTTGTTTTATTTAAGACTTGAAAGTTGAAATTACTCCTTGAGCCACTGGCAGCTGTACAATGTATATTTTCTTAGCAGGTATGAAAACACTATTAATCTCATTGGATATTCCCATCAGAGCTCTTCAGTGACCAGTTCATTGTCAGTGAGCAGTAATATTTTGAAAAGATCTTTTTTTCTGAGCAGGTCTCAACAATGGGCTTCAAATATTCAGTAAGCTAGATGTACTGTCATAGAGGCTATGTTGTTCCATTTGTAGAGCACAGACAAAGTAGTTTACCATGATTTTGAAGAGTCCTAGGATTCTCAGGATGGTCAGTGGGCACTGGCATTTTCAACTGAAAGTCACCAGCTGCATTATTAGTCCCTCACAAGAGAGTCAGCTTGTCTCTTAAGGCTTTGAAGGCAGGCATTGACTTCTCCTCTCTAGCTCTGAAAGTCCTAGATGGCATTGTTTTCCAAAAAGTGTTTCATCAACATTGAACCTCTGTCGTTTAGTGTAGCTACCTTCATTATCATCTTAGCTCAGTCTTCTGGAAAACTGGCTGCAGCTTCTCCATCAGCACTTGGCTGCTTCACCTTGTGCTTTTATGTTATGGAGATGGCTCCTTTCCTTAAACCTCATGAACCAACCTCTGCTGGCTTCTAACTTTCCTTCTGCAGCTTCTTTGTATTTTTCAGCCTTCATGTCATTGAAGAGAGGTAGAGCCTTGCTCTGGATTAGGCTTTGACATAAGAGAAAGTTGTGGCTGGTTTGATCTTCTATCCAGACAACTAAAATCCTCCATATCAACAAAAAGCTTGTTTCATTTACTTTTCATTCATGTGTTCACTGGAGTAACACTTTTAATTTCCTTCAAGAACATTTCCTTTACATTCACAACTTGGCTGTTTGGTGCAAGAAGCCTAGCAAGGCCTGTGTCAGGTTCTGACATGCCTTCCTCACTAAGCTTAGTCATTTATAGCTTTTGATTTAATGCTAAAGACATAATACTGTTCTTTCACTTGAACACTTAGAGGTCATGTAGGGTTATTAATTGGCCTAATTTCAATGTTGATGTGTCCCAGGAAATAAGGAGGAGAGGGAAAGAGAAAGAGGAATGGCCAGTCAGTAGAGCAGTGAGAACACATACAACATTTAGCAATTCAGTTCACACTGTTACATGGGCATGGTTCGTGGCTTCCCAAAACAATAACAATAGTAACATTGAAGATCAGTGATCACAAGTCACCATAAAAAAAAATAATAATGAAAAAGTTTGAAAAATTGCAAGAATTACCAAAATGTGACACAGAAAGCCAAAGCAAGCAAACGCTGTTGGTCAAATGGCACCGACAGACTTACTGGACACAGGATTGCTATAAACCTTCCATTTGTAGAATTCTCCATATCTGTGAAGCACAATATAACAATGTATACCTGTATAGGTCATAAACTATGGTGCCACTTTGGGATAAACTCTTTGTTTTCATCAATAATAAAAGACTTGCATTCTTCTTATATCACAGAAGATTTTTGTATACTATTAAGTAAAACTGACATACTAGAAACAGCTGTGCAAGCAAGAAGCCAACCCCAGGCCTGCTGTCGTAGAATAATGCCACTAATGACCTCGAACCATCTTCTTTCCTTGTAGTCTTCCCAGCTGGCATCCTACAGCCACCGTTCTTCAGCGCCCAGCAGTCTAACTCCTTGAACTACGGGGGCATCGGCATGGTCATAGGACATGAAATCACCCACGGCTTCGATGACAATGGTACAGAGCAGGTGCCTCTTCCCTGTGGCTGAGATATGTCATACTAAACTTGCTTAATACCTACAATTTATCTATACAAAACACATTTATTCATAAGTATCATTGGCTTAATAATCACACGTTTAGTGTTCCTTTTAAATTGTTGCTCAGGAAGATCAGAAATTTCTATTAGTAAGATCAGCAATGTGTGATTTATACTCTGACAGAATACAACAAATATCACATTGAGAAAACATGTGATGTTTGTCAACAATGATAATGTTTGGTCTTATTTCATGATTGTTTAGGTCTTATCCCTCCAGACTTCTACAGGCAAGGTCCAAATCAGATATATATTCAAAAAGTACTGTGTCCATAAGACTCTTAAACTGCTTGTGGTCAAGCATTTCATTTTTTATTTTGTTGATTTCTTTGTTTGCATCTTAAACCTACTGCCTAGTTCAGGGGCTCACGAACAATAGGCTCCTAAATGTTTACATGCTACCCCAAATGGCAAAAAAGACAAAGTTTCAATGACATTTGAGAAGAATAGAAATAAATACATGAGATATGTAAAGAGGTGATCGCTGATCTTATGACAAAGATCAGGTTTCAAGTGGAAAAAAAAATAGGAAGAAAATAATTTAGTGAAAATAATTAAGCCTTAAATAGACCAAACTTTATCTTTTTAAAATTTATCAACATTTGGTTTTTATTTGCTGATAACTTAGAAATATTTCTTTAGCTTCACAGCTTGTTATCAGTAACATGCAATTTTTAGGACTGTTAAATTTGGGAAAATTCTATCATGTTCTTTTATTATTTTGGTTTAAGTATAGTTGATATACAATATCATATTGATTTGGGGTATACAACATAGCAATCTAGCAATTATATACATTATGAAATGCTCACCACAATAAGTATAGTTACCATCTATCACCATATAAAATTATTATAATATTACTGACTTTACTCCCTATGCTGTACTTTTCATCTCCATAACTTATTTATTTTATAATTGGAAATTTGTACCTCTTTCTCCCCTTCACCTATTTCATCTATCCCCCTTCCCCTCCGCTTTCTCCTATGGCAACCACCAGTTTCTTCCCTGTATTTATGAGTCTATTTCTGTTTCATTTGTGTTCATCTGTTTTACTTTTTTATATTCCACATATAAGTGAAATCATGTGATATTTGTCTTCCTCTGATTTATGTCATTTAACATAATACCCTCTAGGTCCATCCATGTTGTAACAAATGGCAAGATGTGATGCTTTCTTTATGGCTAACTAATGTAATATTCCATTTTATACATGTACTACGTCATTATCCTTTCATCTATTGATGGGCACTCATGTAGCTTCTGTATCTTGGCTGTTGTAAATACTGTTGCAGAAAACATAGGGAGTGCATATATCTTTTTGAATTTAACTAGACCCAACTTTAGAGCCAAAGAAAGAAAAGGAAACAGGAAGGGTACAATTTTAAGGAGTTACTAAGTGTATGTTAACTCAAACTACACCATAGTTTTCACAGTTAGGTACTAATACTGTTTCCATTTTTTTTTCAACAGAAAAACAGTAGGGGCACATAAAAGACTTACTCAAGGTTACACAACTAGGAACCAGTAGAGCCAGGATGTGAGTTCTGGTAGTTTGTATTCATACCTTTTCTTACTCACTAATCATAGAAACTATTAAATGCATGGTGAAATTAGGTGTCCAAACATGTGCTATATATAAATGCCACTGTAGCTCAGAAAAGGGAAAGATCAGTGCTTTTAGCATAAGCCAGAAAGCTCCAGGAGGAAAGGTGACTCTCTGTGCTTGAAGCAGAAGGAAACTCTGAGTCTACAAAGTCTCATGAAGGGTTTAAGACATGCAGTGAGTGCCAGAATAAAAATATTGACCTTTTTAAATCTCAAAACATCAATTTAAATAGACTTGGTTCAGTTGAAAACCATCCAACAGAAACAAGGCATGATTTCAGGAATGGTTTATCTGGTGGCCTCGGCTGAGATGTCAAGAGCCAAGTGGGTGAAATGTCTGCATTAGTACTAAGGCCTATCAGCAAAGCAGGTCCCGGCAGTCCAGGTTCATCAACTCTGGATGAGAAAGAAGTTTCCCTCATCATCTGTCCAATTTAATGTTCTCACACACAGTGGTATTTCAGTCCTTGCACTTTGAATTAAGGTATCTTATTGCAATTCTTGATATAATGCATTTCCATTTTACTTAAATAAATATATTCCAGGAAGAAATTTTAACAAGGATGGAGACCTTGTTGACTGGTGGACTCAACAATCTGCAAATAATTTTAAAGACCAATCCCAGTGCATGGTGTACCAGTATGGAAACTTCTCCTGGGACCTAGCAGGTGGACAACATGTATGTCATCAGCATCCTCTTGGAAAGTTTTCATATATTCAATCTCAAGTGAATTACTGATGCTTTCCTAACAATACAACAGTTTAGAGTTTTTCAGCATCTTTTTTCCCTTTTTTAACAGCTCAATGGAATTAATACACTGGGAGAAAACATTGCTGATAATGGAGGTATTGGCCAAGCATACAGAGTGAGTATTAATACTTTCTTCATTTCAGTGGTTTGAGTGTATATTTTGCACATTTAATTACTCATTCAAAGCCTTTTGCAAAAGACACGTAAGACACATATAATCTAAGAAATAAATGATGAATTGAAAATGGAAAATACACAAAGAGAAAAGGGATTATAAATGTGCTAACCAGAAGAGGCAACCCAGTAGTGGTCAAGCTGAACAGCGGACTCCAAGGTTCCAAGAAGTCAGGGAGAAGAGGAATCACAGAATGTTGTATCAGCAGAAATGAGGAGTTATGCAAGTTCCACATAGGAGGCAACATTTTTCTAAGAAGTAATCTCTGAAATAAATTTTTTGGAGTAGATGCCCCACAAAAAGGATTATTTCAGAGTCATTGATCAATGTACTAAACAGGACTATCCATTTCACAGCTGGTGAAATACACACAGTATTTGGGAACAATAATCAGCATAAACCACCATCCAGTGGCAATGATGCAATGAGGGACTGAAGTGATAGGATTTCAGCATATGGCCTTGCAATCTTACAAACTTCTATGCCCAGAGGAGCATACTGATAGAGCATTCCTTAGAATCTCATTTAGCCTTCCACTGAGTCTTGTGGTCAACAAATACTTGTTGAGGGCTGTTCTGTGTGTTTGGCACTATTCTCCGTGCTGGAGATACAGCTGCAAACCCTCCATAAAAGATGTCATTATCTGATGATTTGAACAAGGATTCAAAGATGGTCTAGTAGATGATGTGCATAAGAAAAAGAAGGGGTTTCCACAAAAGAGTGGAGGGATAGTGGCCTTAGAAACAACAAGGTGGAATGTGGGTAGTTTTGAGTGCTTCCTAAAACCGGGAAGTAGCCCACATGTGGGACAATAAGGAGGGCCTACTTGGGAAGGTACAGGGAACAAAGGTGCTTCTCCAGGATAGAACCAGGCTCCTCTAAGACAAAGATGGAAGGCGTGTTCCATGGAGTAGATGAAGATGTAGGGGATGTTATTTGCCCACCGTAAAAATGTTTAGATTAGAAGAAACGAGTAGAGTCTCAGTGATTGGGTCAGGGAAGGGCAAGCATCAGAGCAGTGTGGGAAAGATGACTGGTGAGCCTGTGTCTTGGCAATGATGTGGATGGTCAGACTGTGAAGCTTGGAACATTCAACTTGTTGCAAAGTTTCCAAAGGAATGACCCCCAGCCTAGTCCTGGGGGATGGTAGATTGCTGCTTCTTTGAATCCTTGGTAATTGTTTTACTGGCTGCCAGACATTATGTATTTTACCTGTTTGGGGGCTAGATATTTTGGGTTTTCTATAAATATTCCTGAGGTTTATTCTAGGACACAGTTACGTCCTGAGAAATGGTTTGATCCTTTTGGAACTTGCTTTTACAGCTTGTTAGCTGGGGCTAGGGTAGTGCTCAGCCTAGGGAAAATCATTCTCCACTGCTGAGGCAAGACCCTGCTGTGTGAATCTTGAGGTCTTCCATTTTCACTTGTGTGAGTACCAGGCATTTTTATCTCTAATCCTGTTGTGTGGTTCCTTCCCTAGTCTTGGGTGGTTTGCTCATACATGTACTCACAGACTTAGCTGAATACTTGGTGGGCCATCTAATCTCTTGAGATTCTCTGTCTGTAGATTCTCCTTTTCAGCACCTTGTTCTTGGTGTCCCTGAACCCTCAGCTCCTTCTCCTCAATTCAAGGAGCCCCTCAGGCTCCAACTGAGTTTCCCTTCTCTACTGTAGCCTAGAAGTGCTCAAGGCAATAAGCTGGGGCAATCACAGGGCTCATCTTATTTGTTTACCACCTAACAGAGGTCACTCTCCTTTTTGCCTATTGTCCAGGGTCATGCAAACCATCCATTCATATGTTTTGTTCATCATTTGGTTGTTTCAGCAGGACGGTAAATCCAGTCCCTGTCAGTCCATCATGCCTGTAGGTAGAAGACATTGGGTAATACTCCCATGATTCTAATATTTAGCCAGATTAAGGGTCACTTGTTGTAAGTATCTGGCCAAAATGTGGAGTAATGGTACTTCTATATAGATCCTCACCTAAAACAAGTACAGAACTATTAAAGTGAAGCAAATTATAATTGTGCAAGTATTTTATTACATATGAAATCACAACATTGAATGCCTTGTTCCCCTGATAGTTTGTGAGCTCCCTAAGAGGGAGCAGGTTCAAGTCTTCCCCATATCCCCATCATCTCTTCATAGTAGAGACTCAATAAATCTATGTTTATAGCAAGTAGGAAGAAATGAAATCTATCTTTGGCTTAACTGATTGATCACTTTATTAAATTGGGAGTGACACATCTCAGAAAGTGTGTTTTCTATCCCTTTCTTAAGTATATCTAGGAGAGGAAACCTACATTTTTCAATAGGGTCCATAAATTCTTAATAATTAAGAACATTTTCTGACTTTCAAGTTCCTTCTTCCTCATGTAACTGAGGTTCAGTCTGTTTTGCCTTTGTCTTCTGAGGGCTAAAATAATAGCAAATCCTTGATCTTGAAATCATAGGATTTCAGGCCTCTAAGGGATCTTAAGAGAATCCCTTAACTTTTGGCAAGAATCACTCAAAGGACATCTAGTGTTAATCTGTTTTGCTAAGACTAGTGACTAAGCTAAATATAGCAATTACAGACTCCCTTGGCAATCTATCCTTTCAACTAGCCAGGCTTATCCATCTATCTATAGAACAACAAGTAGGTAAGTTTTTTCATCATTTGTTTAAGTCATCTATTCATTTAACTGACATTTATTGATCAGTATACATGATTGAAACAGGCTAGGTTCTTGCCATCTGTTAATCAGTACCCTGTTTTTTTTAGAGCATTGGTAAGTAAATTCTAGTATTCTTTCTAATCTGTAAAATAATTTTAGTTTGCCATATCTAAGTATATTATTATGGTGATTCTGATATAAAAGATAAATTACTCTGTTGCATGTCCTTTGCATAGATTTATATATAAATTTAGAAATTTTAATCATGTTTTTGTTTCTTTTACTGCCTAGGCCTATCAAAATTATGTTAAAAAGAATGGTGAAGAAAAATTACTACCTGGACTTGACCTAAATCACAAACAACTATTCTTCTTAAACTTTGCCCAGGTATTGTATCTTTCTCGATTGATAGATGGATATGAAAATTATTCTGAGTTACAATTTCATAGTAAGTTAGATATTGCATGCTGAGTTTTCTTGTTTTGATCAATTGTAGCAGAGCATTTGACTTGACTAACTTTCATCATGTATAACAAACTGTCAGATCATATTAATGATAATTATATTCCTAATAGACTATCACTGAACATTATTTTAAGAGTAAATGTTTGGGGAATGCAGTATTCCAATTTAATTTTTGCAATAAGAAGTTTGCCTTACTCCCAGCCTGCCCCCCAAAACAATCCTTAATTGAACCTAAGCACACTGCTTTCATTTTTCTATTCCCACCCCCAGGTGTGGTGTGGGACCTACAGGCCAGAGTATGCAGTCAACTCCATTAAAACAGATGTTCACAGTCCAGGCAATTTCAGGTGAGTGGGTTTAAACAGTAGTCAAAGTGCTCTAATATTGGCTCCATTACTTCCATATCTAGAAATTGGCCTTTTCTAACTCTGATTCTATAAAATTTGTAAATCCAGTGTCTTGGGTTTTTTTCTTCTTTCTTTGTTTCTTTCTTTTGAGGGTCATAGATAGGATCAACAGAACACATCGGATAAATGTCATGTTTACACAAGCATAACCTTGGCTCTTCTTATCTTCGGAATATATGTGACCTAGGCTGAGTGCTTGATGGATACCAGTAAAGATGTCACCTCAGAACAGTGACTCTACTCAAAGTTAGCAGAAAGACATTTCTAAGAGACTGTGAAAGGTTTAGGCCTAGAACCATTGAGTAGCTGTTCCAAAGAAAGATTTCCGTCAAATGTAAAGGGAGACTTTCTAATAATTAGAGGTTGTCTGACAGAGAATAATGTCATCACCAGAGCTTCCGGAGAGAGTTCCTTGAAGCAGAGGCCAGGGGAACAATGCATCAGGGGTGCTGGAAAGAAATGTTCTGCAGAGCAGAAGGTTCAGTCGGAGGATATCTAAAGTCCTCCTCAAATCAGAAAGTCTAAGAAAACATTGAATTGAAAGAAAATCACTCTAAACTGTTTAAATGTTAAATCCTAGATCCCTGTGTATCTAATTTAGGACTGAATTCCTAATGCTACCCCTTCACCAGGTACTATAATCCTTCAACTCTTATTTCCTGATCAACAACAACACTTCTCTAGCAACAATGTCTAAAAAAAGTTGAAAAATTTATAGAGTGGTTGGAAATCAGAGTTTGGGAACAAAGAGAACTAAAGGCTGGGTTTTAAAAACCCTCCCTAAAATAGAACAGTATGCCCAGATCATTCTCTTCTGGGGAAAAACCATGTTTAATTATGAAGCAATAAAACAGAACATATAAAATTTAACGAATTTACTCGACATGTTCTGCTACCATCATTGTCATCATCATCATCTGATGTTTGTCTTAACAGTTCTTTCAAAATTCAGTCACTCAACAACTGTTCATTGTATGCTCATTATGTTTATAATCCATGGTAAATCGGTCTTGCCAAGATCCAGATTCACTGCTTTCTAGGCAATGAACAAGTCACTGGATCAATTCCCATTATAGTTTGGACTTGTAACTTGTAGTTTTAATTTTCAAAAGTTGTCTTTTTCCTTGCGGAAGTTTTCAGAAGTGAAGGTATATGAATCTGATTCTGTGGATAACAGAAAGCAATTACAAGCCTACACAATCCATGATAGCAGTCTTAATTTGTTAAAGTTCTTCCTTCCATACCCTCATGAACAAAAACATATATCCATAAACACTGGTTAATTTAACTATGTATTATTGTAATACCTGGTACAGGTGACATCCTCAGAGAATGGGGGCTGCAAATTAATTTTTTGATAGCTACAATTTGTCTCAACACTTTTATCTTAACCACAGGATTAAAATTTCTTTGTGTAAAGTACATTTTCTACATTCCTGCTTTATTAACACAATATCCTGAACAAAACCTAACCTTTTTTTTTTTTGATGATAGACTTTTGTTATGACTATTACAGTGGTTTCATTGTTTATTAGTTTGGTGACATCCTCAAAGCTAGAGTATTGGGGAGCTATTTATCTCTACAATAAAGATCTACCCATGTGGATGCTTTTTGACTTTTTTGTTTTGCCTTTTTGTTAGGGTTTTCTGTTTGTTTCTTCCTAGTTCTCTTTCCTTGTATACATTGCCTGCCTTCCACCACTCCATTCCTTTATTCTGACTAGCTCAGAAAACGTATCCTTACACTTGTATGGTAAAAAAACAAATGCAAGCTTTGGAGTAAGAAATGAGTGCCAAAACGTGGCTCTGCCATTTACAAGCTATGATTAACCTCTTGTCTCAATCTCTTGATCTGTAAAATGAGGATTAAATTATCATGAGAGTGGCTAGAAGGATTAATGTTAATGTATATGAAGTGCTTATTATATATATGCATTTGAAAATTAGTACCAAGGTTATTTTTAGATAAGAGGATATGAATAGAATAAGAATTAGTATGAATAAAGTATATAGATTTTGCAACATTCCATATGAACTGACAGTCAAGGGTTTTCTGCCACCCATTTGTTATGTCCAGCTCATTCAAAATGTCGATAACAGATCACTGGTTAAGAGTAGGTAAATATGCAACCGTTTTCTACCCCCAATTTTAAGTTAAAAATAATTACATTATAGATATGTAAATATTTTTATTTGTAAAAATATGTATTTTGTTATAAAGGTGTGAAATTATTTGTAACCTTCATTTTCTTTGTTCTGGTCCAAAAGCTGCCTCTTGACTATTTTTCATTTATAATAAGAGAAGTATGTGAGGTTTTTTTTGTTTTCTGTTTTTTGTTTTTTAAGGGTAAATGGAATGCCAACCTTTTGTCAAGGAAATTACTATTTTCTCTGGAGGTAAAGGGATTTCCTTGGCAAAAGGTTGAGGTTACATTTAGTTTTGGAAACAGGCTGCTTCCTGGCTCTACAAAGAAAGTCAAACATATTTTTTAAAGAACCTTAAAAACTGGTAGACATTGAGTTGCTTTTGAAAAATTGTGCATAGTAGTTGGTATAGAAACATTTCTGAAATAGAGGGAGATTTTGCAACTTTATGCTTAACCACAGTGTTAAAAACAAAAGGCAAAATATACTTGATATAAAGATGAACTATAACGTCATGTTAGGTCTAAGATATAATTGTTTTATTCTTCCTAACTAAAGTTTTATGTACTGTATAATAAACTTGTAAAATTTTAGTATTTAAAATAAAAGCATTTCCTCTTGATATTCTAGAAATGAAGCCGCAATTTAAATGACTTTTTTTTGTTCTGGAAATCTGGTTTTAGTTAACCATCCACAATCATTTCAGGGAATGGTTGTATGGTATTTACTGTATAATCTGTAAATGTGTTTATAAAGTTATTCATATGTAATAGTTCCATGTAATATTTAAGGGTCTGTTAAGTTTTTAAAAGCAAATCCAAATAGACAAAATGATACCAATCTTTATACTACCTGAATAGTAAAAGTGCTAATTTAGATGCTTAAATTGCTTGTTATTATCTTCCACTCAGAACAAAAAGGCACTTTAGATAGAACTAACACCACCAATAATGCAGGAAATATTTTCCACAGCTTAATTTCCAGTACTTTTTGAAATAAAATTCTTTATAGTGTTTTATGTAGACATTTTTGAGTAATATGATTATTTTGTTCTTTATTATTTTATGATTTAGCATGTTTAGGCTACATCCTCTTTCAAAAGCTAATGTTGGTTCCATTTACCTTAAATATCAGTATTGGTTTCTGATATTTTATAAATATCAGTTTGGATTTGGCGAGCCTTACAGAATTCCTGTTAACACTTGCTAATCTTTAGTCCATACCTAGGAATCTCTTCAGGTATTTATTTTTTGTGAATTTATAGTGGAACATACGCTGATCAATGTGACCTTACTTTAAGAAAATCATGGACATTAGTTATGGATAAAGATTGGATAGTTTATTCATGAATGAAGCTTGTTGACCTTGTAGCCAAGCCATTCATTTAAAAAAAGTAACAAAAGGTTGTCAGAGGACCCACTAACTGCAAAAAGTTCATTCAGTGATTTAAACATCCAGTTAATGATCAGATACGTTACAGGATATAAAGTCCATTCTTGGTCGCATGATGTTAAACTCCGTATCTCTTATGTTTTTAATGCAAGTGTCAACGAAATAAATATCAGAAGTATGGTGAAGTATTTTACAGTAAACTAAAAATTTCAAATAAATCTCTAAGAAATAGTCAATAAAAATTTTGTTATTATAAACACAAACACAAAAGCTACACAGTTTTCATATAGCATGAAATTCATGTAAGTATTCTATATACTATTGATGAAATATGATCCCACTCAGAGAAGAGATCCATTTTATTAATAATGTGTCTACTTTTTGAAATAGATTATTTATGTCATCCATCTAAAGATTTGATGTTATACACAACAAAATACTAATTCGACTTTCCTAGAACTCGAATTAGTATTTTGTTGTGTATAACATCAACAAAGCCCTGGTACATCATTGACCTAATTATTCCTAATCAAATGATCTAAGAGAAGTGTTTGGCTGAAAATGGAGAGCAGAGCATGCATCAGGTTTAATGTTGCTACATTGCCAACTCCCAATGGTGTTTTGTGAAGACTTTCTCTTTTTGAGCTGTATTTTTTAAAGTTTCCTTTATGTTTTTAAGACAAATGTAGAATTAAGTTGTGAGTTGGGACCTTTTTGCTGACATACTTGTCCCCCCTGTGTTTGCATCTCAGACATGATCTTCTGAAAAAATTTTAATAAAATAAAAACAAAAAAGAGCAGCTCTTCCAGTCAATGAGACCCAGATACTTTCCTGTCCGTCAGGTAGCTTGCTTCTCAGTTTGGGGGACAGTCAGGACACCATGATGACCTCCCCTGAGCCTGTGGATAGGGCTTCCTGAAATGAGAAGGGAATTGGATTAAATGAATCAAGCTCCTCTCTAACTTAAAGTCCATGAGCCTAGAACCTAACATGACAGACAATACAAATCCCTGGTACTTAAAATCTTTTTATTCCTGCATATATTAACACTTTAAATCATGTATCAAGTGAATTTGTTTTTGAGCTTTCAGATATAAGAAAATGTCCCATTGTTATCATTATTATTATTATTTTATCAAATTAATTCAAGCTCTTTGCTCCCATCCTAAACCAGGAAGTGAGATATTTAATTTCAGTAGTTCTCAAGGTACTCTTTTCTAGGGTTATACAGGAATCCAAAGGCAGCATGTGGGCCTAGAAATTAGGGAATAGCCTCCACCTCCAGCCTGCCATGGTCATTGCTGACATCGTGTGGTCTGAGGCCTCCATCTGAAGTCAGGTGGCTCTGTTTACTTCCAGTGGCCAAGGGCAAGAGCCTCAGAAGCCATCACTCTTGATGTTCAGGCTCCCTGACAGCCACATGCCATCCTATCAGAGGCCCTTTTAAAGCACTGCTCAGGGTGGGAGGCATGTCCTTGTCATTCACACAAGCCACTCTTACTGGGCCCCTCTTCAGCCTTAAGGAGGCCAGTCTTCTTCCTCTTGAGTGGACTAATAGATGTAAATTCCTCAGCTCTGGCCTCCACCCCACCTCAACACCCCCATACCAGGAAGATTCCTTTTCATCTTTAGGACTCCTCTAGGAGTCTTAAAAAACATACAGCCAAAAGTTTATATCCTCCTTGAAGAATAGGAGAGTTGGGGGAGGCGTTGGGGAGGGGTGGGGGTTGAGAAGTAATTGATGTAATATTGGGTACCTCATTAGGTCATCAGACTTTTAGAAATTTGATACAGATCTTTCTTTCTTGGAATGGGGATAGGGAAAGGAATTGCTTGCTTTCTCTCAGTTTGTCCATAGTAACAAACAACAAATACGCTAAGCAGTGTTTTTCTTCATAATGCTGTTACTCCTATACCTGAAATCACAGCCAGGAGGCAGGCGCACTGATTAAGTATGTGCTGAGCTTTGCAATATGCAAAGCACAGGCTAGGCTTTGAGAGTACAGCAGGGAGCAAACCACAGTATTTTGGCCTCATAGAGGTTACAGTGTAATGGGTAGGTCAGAGAGTAAAGGAGAACAAATCATTGCCAACTGCGATACTTGTGATGCTCGGGTTCGTACCAGTAGGAGGAATTCATGTGGACAGCATTTGAAGAAAGCCTCTAAGACGTGCTTAAGCAGAGGCACGAAGGCTGAGGAGTTAGCCATAGTCAGTCCCTGGGGAGTAACTTTCCAGAGAGTGGGGTCAGCAGAAGTGGAGGCCTTAAGGGGGAAATGCGAGCTTGGTGGGTCTGAGGAATGCAGCGTAGGTCAGGTAATTTGAGCTGTGGAGGAACCAGAAGAGAAACGCACCATGAGGAGCCGTCGGGACGCTGGAGGCCAGAGAGAGAGGACTGGATTTCCTTCAAGCCCCTGGAATGTTTTAAGTTAGGGAGCTATGGAATTTCATCCAAATGTCAAAGACCTCTCTGATCACTGTGTGGAGAATGGGTTAGAGGGAAGAGAAAGGCTGAGATTGAACGCACGCCCGCACCCATGCTGGATGTGGAGGCCTGTGCTGGAAGCTTTCCCCTCCGTCACTGGCTCCTAGTCTTCCCGCCACCCTGGGCTGTTCGCCTCCCGGGCCCTCCCCCCAGCCCAAGTGGGTGTGGTGGGATGGTCCCTGCGGGAGAAAAGGGAAGGAGCCTGCTCAGGGTGACGCGAAAGCATCGCCTCTGCATCCTTGTACTGACCTGTCTCCCCCTCTAATGCTGCTTGGTGCCGGTAGTAGGGTGGACGGTGTTGTTTTTGCCCACTGGGGTCGGAGATAGGAAGTTGGCACTTTGCCAGCCATTTCCAGTTACTCAGACAGAATCCAGTTGTTGATATCTATGGAGTTCTTTTGGACCAAAAGAAAATAATTGCTATTTTCCCTATTAAATTAAATGAACAATTATCTGTTTAAAGTCTATTATATTTAAATTGTGTGTGAGCCCTTTCAAGTGAATAATCATGATGTTATTCTTTGACCAAACTCTTATAACTACAAGTCCAAATATGAATTGTTTTTTTATTGTATGAACACATATAGGGTGTTTATAAATGAACTCCCCATGACAGCCTTAAGGTGCAAGAACTATTATATGCATTTTACAGAAAAGGAAACAGGCACGGAGAGGCTAAATAAATACAACTCATAACCAGGATTCATACTATACAGTCTGTTTTCAAGGTCTTTGCTCTTAACTCCTATACTTTTTTACCTCTCCATTTTAAAAACTCCATTAATGAAAAGAACAGCTTCATTCTACCAGTTTCTTTATTTCCTTTTATATTATAAATTCCAAATTCAGTCACTTGGCCTACATAGAGAAATTCTGTAAAGCTCCTACATGGTACAGACTTGAGTATCAAATGCTGACGGCAACTTCTTTTTTCTCACAGGATTATTGGAACTTTGCAGAACTCCCCTGAGTTTTCAGAAGCCTTTCATTGCCCTAAGAATTCATACATGAATCCAGAGAAGAAATGCCGGATTTGGTGATCTTCAGAAGGAGAGGTGCAGCCCTTAGCTAGACTTGCCAACACTACAGAAATGGGGAACTCTGGGAGAAAATCGGCCCTGGAGGTCACTGTGATTGCAAGGGGACAGAGATGAGAGCATCATAATAAAAAGAAAGGTTATTCTGGAAAAGGTGTAGTGGGACAAGGGGGTCTAATGTCTATCAAGTCAATCACTTCTCACTGTATAAATAATGCTTCATCTCTAAAGATTAGTATTACTGTTCATTTCTGTTTCTCATATGATCTGCAAGTTTGATTTGTCTTTTGAAAACACTGTTAGCCACTTGATGTAGACAGGGATCTCTCATCAAGGGGAGAAAGGAGAGGTTAAAGAATACAGTTAACATCGAAAGCATAACAGTGATATGAGAGTTAAAAACACACTGCCTAAGTACTTAGTTTTACTTTTTTTGCAACATTTATGCTCCTTCAAAACTCTTCCAAAGAATTTTTATGCAATTTGGGGCCTTGGGACTTAAGCAATTTTAAACTAATTTTTCCAATCATCAGTCATTCATTCTGAGATCATTTTATTTTAAGCACTCTTAGGGCTAAAGAATGTCTAAAATAGTTTTTTGTTGTGCCTGCTTGGACTGATATTGAGATTTTGAGGCTCCCTGCCATTTTCTAAGCAGTTTCCTGTTCTCTCTCTCTCAAAACTTGGTCTTTTTAAGAGATTTGTAGTTATGTATAAATAATAATTTTTATATTTAATTATTAACTACATTTATGACTAAGTAATTATTACAGGTAATCATTGAATATTGAAGTTTCAGTTATGAACTGCGATCTGTAAAGTGATATACAGATGAAGCTTTGAGACTTTTTAAACTTATAAATCATATTGATGGAAAGCTTTAAGTACGTACAAACTTTGGGTTAAAAATTGCCACTGGAAAGTTGTCTAAAGTCATATAAGGCTTATGGTTTACAAGAAGGATTTTCAAAATTAATCTATCTCTGAAGTGGCTTTAATAAAAGGGAAAACGGCATCTATGTAGCTCTGCAGCCCCTTATCTTTCCAGGCTTGTCATCTGATGGAAATATTTTGATAATAAATTGACATTGAAAGCCCATTACTTATTAACCCTATTGTGTCAAGAGTCTAGCTTTGGAAAGTGCATTTCTGAATGGAAATGAGAGGCTCATGCTTCCCATAGACCTGCTTCTAAAATTCTAAGTCATGTAGAGTTCCGGAGGGGACTGTTTAGTCCCTGATAGGAACTCAGCTCCTGAGGATTTTATGTTCTTTTCTTTTCCTAGTTCATTTCATTACTAGATTCATATTTTATAAAAGAGGTACACTTCCAAAAATCCTTATTTTTCCTAACAAAAGTGAAAGTGAGGGAATTCCTATCCAAAATATGAGTGTTGGTTTTCCTACTTCTTGAAAAATGCCTGTTTACCATTTTTCAAAAAAGTTAATTGAAATATATATACAAAAATTTCATAAAGCGTAAGCTCACTGAACTTTCTCCAATGGAGCACAGCCCTGTAACCAGCACCTAGAAACAAAAACATTCTTTAGAAGCCCCTTCTCCCACCATCATCACTTCACTCCTCCAGGGGCAGCTTCTGTCCTGACTTCTAATACCAGACATTAGTTTTGCCTGTTTTGGTCTTTTATGTAAATAGAATCAATCAGCATGTATTCTTTTGCTCCTGGCTTCTTCACTCAGCATTGCATTTGTGAGATTCATCTATATTGTTGCATTTGATTGTGGATCTTTTATTCTCCTTGCTGAATAATAGTCTAATGTATGACTATTGACAACCCACCCATTCCAACTGTTGATAGGCACTTGAGAAGTTTCCAGCTTGGAGCTGTTACAAATAGTGCAATTACGAACATGCTGACATATTGCCATCTCTTTTCACTTGAGATTTTAATAAACTAATTTCCACAAGTCCCTCCTAAAGTTATTATAAATATTGAAAATGTAGTTCAAACTAACCACGGATATCCTTATCCTTTCCTCCCTTTATCACTACCACCATTATCATGGATAATTCAAAGTGTACTTATGGGGATATTTCCTTAAAGTAAACTGAGAACATTCCTAAGAAGTATTAGTGGTTGGAGCTATAAGGGCATCCCACTTGAAGAGAACAATTCTTGAATCATTTCATTTCCATCCTGTCAACAGCATTTCTGGTATTTCCTGTCTCGATAAATATCAGATTTTCCAGAGCTGAGGGATAGATGTAAGTCAGAACACCAATACCTTCTCATCCGTCACACAGGAGGATATCGTTGGTTGTACGTGGCACTGTTGTTGAATTATATGGGGCCTGCTGGTCTTTCTCAACCACCCCCAGTTGTTTGCAGTTGTTCCAACAGATAAGACCTACCTGTAATCTCACATATAAATCCACTTTCACCACCTCTGAGTTCAGCTCAAGAAAAGTTTAGAAGCTGAGACTCTAAGGGTTGGAGCCGGTGTAACTCAGAGATGAAACTAAAAGAAGCTCTTGGCAACACCATTGGTAGGGAGTCTGCTTCCATGCTGCAGTGTCTGTGTGGATTCTCGGTGCAAGGTGGGAAGGATGCTCTCCTGAGAGAAGAGTCCTTTCTTGTTTTAGTCCTGTTCTGTCACTAATGACACAGTGGCCTTGGGCATTTGATCTATTCCTTTGGGTCTTTGCTTTTGCCACCTGAAATAAAATAAAATTAGAATAGGTCTGTAGTCCTCAGCAAGAGAAGGAGAATGTGTCCAGTTTTGCCTTCTTCTGCCCCCCAGTTAAGAGCCATTGGATAAGATAATTTCAAAACTGCCATGTAAATGCCTGAGTCCAATTAGACCACATTATAGTCCAAAGAACAAGGACCAAGTTTTATCAAGTTGGGGCCTATGCTGTTCTTAACTGTCTTTCCAAAAGCCTTTATCATTTTTCTTGTCACAGATGGACTTCTCAAAGTAAAAGATAACCATTAATTTGGAAATAAGACCACCCTCTCAAAGTTAGCAAATCAGAAAGTTTTATCAGGTTCCAATCTCAAAGACATAAAACAAAAACAAGCATTTTTTATGCTATTGTTGTATGCCTAGTCCATCCTCCCCTACCTGCTATGTGAATTTAAACTGCATTTGTGTCTTGAAAAATATTATGGTCAAATGGAGCTTTTATCTCTGTGATCTTACACTTCTCACTAGCTCCAAGCCAAGTCTTTTCAAAATGAATAATATAAAATATTTTACTGATATTTTCTCATTTTACCACCCCATTCTTCCCAAGATATCAGAGTTTTCTGATATGACTTCTTTTCAAAGTTCAGTGAAAAGAACTTTGCTATAAGAGAATACCCCAAATGCTGTGGGGAGTCAGAGACATAATCAGGTGACCGCAGCAGGGGCCGGGAGTATCTCTGCACTGGCCCTGGACTGAAGGGCCTGACATTAGTCGATCAGGTGAAGAGAGGAGCCGCATGTGTCTGGTGTCAAAGTGGCACATGTTAATTACATTCTAATCTTTTTTTTAAGGACATGGTCTTCAATTTCAACTCCTTTGTACTTGTTATTTCCTCTACTACAGTGAGAAACACTACTATCTTTTCCAACTCCAGAACCAAACCACTGTGCTTCTGTTGTGTTGTTTGACAAAGCAGATCCTCTAGGTGGTGAAGGGAAACCTGACAGAAAAATGAGCACCGGCTCCCTCTGGAATATGGATGGGCTGTCAGCTCGGACAGTGTGAAAAGATTGGAAGTCTAGCCATTGTGACTAATTTTTATATTTCTGGATTTTCTTTTTACCCAGAAACTAACAATAATTTTTTCAGGTATCAGACATATTAACACCTGATTCTACTGCTACACAAGTGCCATCTCTGATCTGATCATCTCAAATTATAGTGCATCCTTAAAGTTTACTCTATATCCAGGAAAGCAAAAATGGGGTCAAGTACTTGGATTATCAATTACCTTGGTGTAAATCCCACAACAAACATGGTATCAATGCTCTGTGTTCCCTGAAATACAGCATCAAAGGTACAATGGTAAGATGACATGGCAGCTTTATCTATGACATCAAAGCAATAGGAAGGAGCAAACAAAACAGCAGAATGTTTAAATTTGTCCAGAGAAAATATGGAAAGTATACAGGGTTGGATATGTTAAAATATTGTTGCATAGAAAAATAGTTGAAAGAATATATGCCAAAAATTAATAGAGAATGTCCCTGAGTGGTGGTATAAGAGGTGATTTCTTATTAAGGTCAAACCCATTGATGCGCTGCTTAACGCACAACAGAAGAATTTGCTGGGCCAATGTTGACTGTGCTCAGAGTGGTTCTGTGAGAAGAAAGCATGTGCTCTCGAGGATTTTGTTTTTGTATTCGTATTTGTTTTTGTTTTTCTGAAAATGCTAAAGGGATGACTGATCTGGCTACACTCTCCTACCTGGTCTCCCCCTCCATACAAAATCCTAGCATTTGCCAAATTCTGAGTGAAGTTAAGGATAGCCTATAACTGTGAAACAGAAGCTAGGGAATCATGTAGTGCTCAGACCTAAGTGCTCTTCCCGTAGGGCCCATGATTAACCAGGGAGGTCCTATACTAAAATGCAGAGGTCGAGCAGGGAGGAGGCAGCAGAACACAGCTAATCCCAGGTGCCTCACTGCTCATATATGCTTATATTTTACTAGCGTGAAAGTCAAACTCACGCTAGTTTAGCCAAAACTGGAGACTTTGTTGATCCACACTATCGTGTATGAGTAATTGGGCCTTTCTTCCAAAAGAAATCTACGATGGTCAACCATGCCCAGGCTCGAAGATTCTCGACTTCCTGCAGGGAAAGAGAGGCTCTAACTGCACTCCACTTTTGACAAATCCTAGAGAAAAACCCAGTTAGCCCATTTAGGAGTGTGCCTGCACTGTAGATAATGCATGGGGAGGTTGCAGAAATGACCACTGATCCTCTACCATAGCCCCAGAAGCTTTCGTTCATTTCCCAAACAAACAAAAGCACCATTTTGACCTAGAAGGAAAAGGAACAGCAACAGATGTCCAAAACACCAGTAATACTAGATACTTCTTAAATGCTTTGCAAATATTTCATTTGGATTGCATTGTGCATATTAAAATTTGAGTGTCAATTTTAATTTTGTGTGACCAAAACGAAGACAGTATGCATTTTAGTTAGATTTAACATATAAGAAAATTTAAAGTCACTAATGAAAGAGGGTGGAAAATAACAGAAATAAATAAAAGGAATTTTATTATTCTATTGTGAGGTTGTTTATATAAAGTTTCCATTTAATATAACTAACCTGTGAGTTAATATTGGTAAACTTATTGTACAGACAATGGATTTGAGTTTCACAGAGGTTAACTGATTTGTCCACATCCACACAGATAGTAAATGACAAGACCAGGGACCAACCAATGTATACTGAAGTCCAAAATCTACCTAAATTGATTCAAAGCTCTCTGCATCTCTATAAAGTGCATTTTAGTCTATCAAGATAAACTTATTTGCAGCTACACATTCCTGAAACATGTGTTCTGAGAAAAAATAATGAAAAACCATGTATTTTCCAGTTTCTTTTATAACTTTACTTTAGTCTTTGTTATTTTTAAAGAAACATTAAGTCTATACATATAATATAAACAAATATCTCACTAAACACATGAAACAGCTATGTTCAAGGTACTATGGTAGAAACAAAAAGAAAAATAGTTAGAAAAGAGAAACAAGATCAAGTATAATTCTTTGGTCGGCCCTACACTGTCTACTGCATCCATTCATTTATTTATTGATGAGCCATCTGGCATCTTTAATGTGTGATGCACTGTATCACTCATAAAAGGACCTATTAGAAGATAATCTTTTGTTGGACGCAGTAGAAGATAAAAATAAGTGAAAAGAGCTGGACTTTTAATATTGCAGGAACATTAAATGTGTACACATTTACATGCAGCTGAGTGTGTGTTGTGCCAAGAGATAAGAAAGCAAACTTTGAGAAGTCAGGGGAATTTTATCTCCTAGTTTGCCAAAGACGTTCTGGAGGAAGTAACACTTAAGTTGCATTTGATGGTATGGATGGGATTTTGACAACTGGAGAAGGAGGCAAGGAAATATTTTGGCTCAGTGTACCTCATTCACAACATTAGGCAACAAAAGAGTAAGAACTCCATAATTATTCTATGTAGCAAAGCTAACTTTGGAAAGATATAGCAAAGGGGAGTATGCACTCAGTGACTGTTGACACAGGTTTTCGTTATTCATTCACAGTTGGCTCTTTCACATGTCTTGTAACCAAAATAGCTTTTCTTACTTATTTGAGTATCCTGTGCTATTCACAAAGTCTATTCATTTTCATTCTACTTTCAGAGAAATCTTGGGCATTCTTTTGTGTTTACTAGAAGGTGCTGATAAATTGATCAGGATAACATTCATTCAATTGTGGGGAATTTAGAATTTTATGCTTGTTCAGTCCTATTGCAAAATCACTGCACTGAGCAAATAACTAATATCTCTGCATTTCCATTGTCCCAGAATTAAAATCAGAGTTAAGATCAAGGCATTCTCAAAACCAGAAGGCAAACAGATGGAATGTTTTGCAAACCAAACTCCTGGGAAATGGTGAAAGATATCATGCAAGGGAACTAGGGTACAGTGTCATGGAAAAAAAAAACTTGAATCCAGAAAGAGCCAGATAGACCCAGGGACATGCAGGGTCAAAGCAAAGACCAGCCAAATGGCTCCATGGCAAGCATTGGAATCTGCGGAGCCTCAATTTCCTCCTCTTCAAAATGGTCATAATCAGAGGCACCTCTCTGGGCAGGACACTGTACCAGTCGCCAAATTGTGTTTTCAACTACATTGAAATATAATAGCTGAGGTGACCGCTGACTTTTCCTTGACACTAATTAAGACTCTGAGTCTTTAAAAACAGGAGGGCTTTTGGCTAAAAGTCTGGAGTTTTGGTTTGTTTTTGTTTTTACCATTTTGTCTTTTCATTTTGCTCTAGGTGAGTCACTTTCTTGATCCCTTTTAAATCATTTTTCTCACTAGACACTGTTGAAACAGAAAAGGCACAAAACATGCAATCCTTCAAATAGCAAAAGATTTCTTCAAAAGCATAAAGAGCAAAAACAAGAACATACTCAAAACAAGACTGAAGTTTTGAGCAAGGTGATAATTTGGGATAAACAGTTTATGCAAGTATCTTCACTTAACTCAGAAAATGGCATTGGCCCAGAACCCTTGGGAAAGCTATTTAACTCCTTTGAAACTTAGTTTGCTCAGAGGTAAAGTGTAAAAACATAAGTGCATTTTTGTCATTTGGGTATGTAATAGGCAGAAAATGCCTCCCTTCTAAAGACATCCACATCCTAATCCCCGGAAGCTGTGAATATATTAGGGTGGGGGGCAATAGGAATGAAAGTGGTAGATAGAAGTGGCCTTTAGAAGGTGAGATTATCCTGGGCTATCCAGGCAGGCCTAGTGTAATCACAAGGGTCCCTAAAAATAAAGATAGAGGCAGGAGAGAAGCTCTGAGTGATATGATGCAAGAACCCCACCAGCTGTGGCTGATTTTGAAGGTAGGAGACAGGGTCACCAGTCAAGGTGTGCAGGCAGCCTCTAGAAGCTGGGAAAGGCAAAGAAACAGATTCTTCCTAGAGCCAGGAGGAAGGGCCCTGCTAGAACCTTTATTTTGGTCCAAGGAGACTCCTCTCAGACTTCTGACCTACAGAACTGTGATATAGTTTTAAGCCATCAAATCTGTGGTAATTTGTTTTGTTACAGCAGCTATAGAAAAACATGATACAAATAAATATTCATTATATAATACTTCACAATTATTTAGACTTTTTGAAAATTACCCTAAGTTTAGCTATTATCTTCGAAGGCAAAATATATGCAACTATGAGAATTCAGGCAAAGAATATTTAATCTTTATTTGTCTGTTGTTAGTGAACTATATGCATGCAGCATCAATTTGAAGTAGCTAAACGTGAGTTGTCATTATTCTTAACTAATGTGAATAGTGGTAATTGACTTGCACAAAGACTCAAACATTAGCCTTTATAAAATAAACATAATTCATCTTACAGAGGTCAAGTATTTGCCACTTAACAAGCCTTGTCTATCACCCATCTTTCATCTCAGTGTGCAAACTAATTAACCACTGAGAGGACCTTCTTAAGCACTACTGTGTCAGGAAAATATTTATGGCTTTATCCACTAACATAGCTAAAACATAAATTGTTTAGGCAAAGCTTTGAGAAAATAGAAACCCAGGACCACAGAAACACTAATCATAAAGCAGCTTTGAGATTTTACTGCGCTGGGCACATTGCATTTTCCTGATAGGTTATTTATAGGTATTATTTTTACCTTAGGCAAGCTAATGAATTGCTTTGTTCTCAGGAACTTCTGCACTTCAGCTTGAGGAGTATGTCATAAAAAAGACATATTGCCCTAATGCTCAAACATGAAAAATAAAGCAGAGATCGTCACACTGGCAAGTACACGCTGTCCTTGGTAGCAACACCAATAATATTCCTGATTCTTTAAGGTACAACGCCTCTAAGTTCCATATGTACATTTCTCAGAGCTTCTTCAATACTTACTGAGTTCTGTAGAGCAAAACGAATGAACAAAGCTCAGCCTGTGTTTGCTGCAGCCAGCTCTTACCAGCAAATAAGAGGCAATTTTTTAATTTTCATAAATTTTGCAAGCCAATTGATATTGTATTGATTGATTGATTTTTCCCAGTTTCTCCCTTTGATTTAAATGTTCTCTTCAACATTTACCAGCATATCACTGGCCATGACCAAGGGCAACACAACCTAGTAAGCTAAACCAGGGTGGCCATCTACAGTAACACACAACCGAGGGGAGTTCTTAGATTGTGTCTTAGATATAATATATTTGTGCATTTGTAACTTTTTCCACAGACGACTGTAATTCTTATTCTAACATGTTACAATAATTTCCCAATTCACACAGTGGTGATGTGTGGAATAATGTAACTTGAGGGGGTTAACTTAAGTTAGAATCACTATAGTACAGGATTTAATCATGATGGAATTGATGGCATTCAGATGAGGAGACTACATCCATTTGCAAACACTTTCAAAGACTTTATGCATCACAGAGCCAGGTTTTAAAAGATGGACAGATTTTTTTTTTTTAAGGGAAAATAGCAGGACAGGAATTCTAAAAGTAGAGACTAATCTGAGCCAAGGTTGGTAGTTGGGACAGTTCTTCAAAGATCCAATTGGGTTGTCTAAATATAACCAGAAGAAAATTCACTTCTCAAGGTAGTTTGGAGTCAAATTTTGGGGATCAAGAAATCTAAATTAAAAAGTTTAAATTTTGGAAGTGCATGTAAAATGTTAATGCCTGTTTTTCTGTCAAAAGATGGGGTTGCCCTAACATGAAACTGGAGACCTAGTAAATGGGAACTCATGTCTGTTTTCTTCACCACTGTACCTTCAGGGTTTGCTAGAGCACCCAATGCATTGCATCACTCAAATTTTTTTCTGTTTGGGCCCTCAAGCTAAATTTATATAATTGTCCTTATCCTACCATAAAACACACCTGTTAAAATATTTTCTATACATTCCAGCTAAGACAACCCCAAAACATTTACTGAGTCATTTTATAAAGCGACTTTTAAGTCCTTTCCCGTGGTAAAATATTTTGCCAGATTAAAATTAATAGATTAAAGTTAAGAGGCAAGACTAATGATAAACAGACATAATTATAAAATTGTGACAGAAAACTAGAACAAGAGAGACTTGCTTAATAATGTGGTTCTCATTTTGTCATGGAGCCTTGAATTAGAAGCAGAAAATGGTACTCGAAGGGAGGGCAAGGCAACACAAAAGAAATAGTGGAGTTGAATGAAATGTAGGGATATTTTAGTGAACGGGTCCATTTAATTTCAGCCTCAGAATCACCTATTTCCTGAATAGAAAGTGCTCTGCTGGAGCCCCTCCTTCTTCTGGGAATCCTGGCAAATCAGTAACAAAGTCCATGGGTGGTGGGGCAGGAAGATTTGGAGCTCTACTAGATAAGGCTTCAAGCACTAGATAAAATGCATCAGGAATGCTGTGAGGTCCCTCTTTATAAAGCAGGGAGAGATGGTAGAGAAAGTGCCATAGTAAACATCACCAAATGGTCTATTTCTATCTTAACTACCATTCATCATGTAGAAGCAAATTTCCAGTCCTCTCAACTTCCTCCCAAATATTTTTGAGCCCTATCGTGGCCACACACATGTTCCATTTTGAGCCAAGTACAGTATTTTTGACCATTCAAAAATTCCCTCTGCCTCTAATTTTCTGCAAAGACTTTTCCTATTAATGCCAATTCCTAATGCAGCAGCTATGCTCCAGTGCCCCCAGAAGGAGCTGCTGCTGCTAATCCCCACCAAAGGGACAGCATGACTGCCCCCCTCCCCCCGTGATACAGCTCTCAGGTTGATGATGCCAGACACTGAAGACATTGTACAGGACTCAGGGGCTCTCTCTATTGTTACTGCCCAGGATTCGTGCATGGGATCTTTCCATTACCCCAACTACCATGTTATTGATACCTCGTGTTCCCACATCCCACAGATATTTTTATTTTTATTGGGTGGGAGAAATATTTTATATATATAAATAATATGCTATATATAATAAAATATATGGTGC
Source organism: Manis pentadactyla (assembly GCF_030020395.1). Classification (NCBI taxonomy): domain Eukaryota; kingdom Metazoa; phylum Chordata; class Mammalia; order Pholidota; family Manidae; genus Manis; species Manis pentadactyla. The sequence goes on from NC_080019.1 coordinate 88,353,468, forward strand.
TATATTGTTTATTATCTCTTCTTCAATTCTGAATGATAACCTTGCTGGGTAGAGCATCTTTGGAAATTTCTCACTCTCAGCACTTTGAATATATCATGCCACTCCCTCCTGGCCTACAAAGTTCCTTCTGAGAAATCTGTTGATTGTCTTATGGGGGTTCACTTTTACATAACAAATTATTTTTCTCTTCCTACTTGTAAGATTCTCTCTTTAACTTTTGATGTTGTAATTATAATGTGTCTTGGTATGGATCTCTTTGATTCATCTCGTTTGGAACTTCTGGGCTTCCTAGATCTGGATGTCTGTGTCCTTCCCCAGATTAAAAGTTTTCAGCCATTATGTCTTCAAATAAGTTTTCTGCCCTTTTCTCTCTTTTTCCCTTCTGGGACCCCCATATTGCAACATCTGCTTGATGTTGTCCCGTCTGTCTCCTCTTTTAAAATTATGTTTTTGCTGTTGTGTTGGGTAAGTTCTACTGTTCTGTCTTCTAGATCACTGATTCTTTCTTCTGCCTCATCTAGTCTGCTGTTGAACCCTGCTAGTGCAATTTTCAGTCCAGTTACTGTATTCATCAGTTCTGTGACTTCTGTTTGTTATTTTCATATATTTTCTATCTGTTAAGTTCTCACTGTTTCATCCATTCTTCTGCCAAGTACAGTGAGCATCTTTATGACCATTACTTTGAACTATTTACCAGATAAATTACTTATCTCTATTTCAATATTTTTTTCCTGGGGTTTCATCTTTTTCTTTTGTTTGGAACATATTCCTTTGGTTCCTCATTTTGCTTGGCTCTCTGTTTTTTTTAATGTTTTAATATGTAATATTTAATGAAGTATATGTTACATGTTGATGTGGGGATTCTTGTTTGTGGAGTTGAATAATGAACTTAGCAAACAGTCAAGATAGGAGAGCCAGGGAGAGGCTTTTATTGAGAGATACAGTGAGAGGACAGACAGAGCTCCTGGCTCATGCCAGGAGGGGACAAGAGAGCCCTCTGTGTTTGTTTTTATGTATTAGGTGATACATCTGTCTCCTCAGTTCAAAGCCGTAGCCTTGTATAAGAGATGAACCTTAGCATTAAACCTTATCCTAGCTCTTGGTTGTCTCTTAAACCTCTGTAATTGTTTAAGCAGATAATTTATCCTTGATAGGCCCATTTTGAGTGTGTGCATGACCTGTGAGAGTTCCAGAGGGAGGGAACTCAGTCAACACCTAGTTTCAGGCTGATTAGAAGCTAGTCCATCAGGCTTTTAAGGCATGCAAATACATACAGTCCTGTGATAATATTTGTAAACCCTGCTGGCTTTCAGACCAGGCAGTCTGGAGGTGACCCCTTGTCAACAATTGCAAAATTTTAGGTTCCAGACAAGTGTATGGGTCCTTTTCTGGAAGGTACTGGCAAGCTGTTGTGAGGCCAAGGAAGAGTGCAAACATGTTATCTCCCAGCCTATGTTCCCTGAGAGTATTTCCATAATCTTCAGATATGTGGAAAGCCTGAAGCCGAACTGCCAGGCTGAAGCTTCAGGACAAATAAATAGGACTTTTGCACAAGAAGTCAGCAAGGGGTGTCCACCCTACTTTATATCAAATATATTGAAATATACTCATACATTGTGATATGTAGTCAGTGAGTTTCACATTTTAAAACCAAAACTTTTTTAAGTCTAAAATATTTCATTGACCTTAACACTGTATCAATAATGCTCAATCATACATTGTTCTTCCAAAGAACCATTCCCCAGATTTTCACAAAATAGATTTCAGTATGGCTCAGTAGGTTCTTCTCTGCAAAGCACCTATAAAATAGAACATATATTAGAACACTATTCTTTAAAATAGTAACCATTCAAGTCACTACACTCACTTGGAAGATAAATCGATCTGGAATAGCATTGGCAGAAAGGGTAGCCTAACGTGATGAGATGGCCATAGCTATTCAGTGATGTCATCAGCATTTTTTATGGCTCTTACATGCTCTCAGAATATGATTATGGGGGCAAGTTAAGCATATTTAAAAGGATCTAGAATTTTTAAAGGAAATCTAATTTTATATGGGAACATTATTTACAGTAGTTGAGGTACAAGAAAATGGGTGTTAGACACCTTAACATTACATGGGTTATCAGACTAATTAGCCTCTGATCCAGAGAAATTCAGTGGGCAGAATCCTTCCTACAAACCATTATTTCACACTAACTTCCAGGAGCTCCTCAGAGAGAATTGTTGCTGAGGTATATATGTGTCCTATTTCCCAGAAGGGTAAGCCAGCTGGAGACACTACTCAGGGATTTGTGAAAAGAACAGCATTTCTTCTTTCATTCATTCATTCATTCATTTATTTGCTGTATGATTCCATTTATTTTTCTTTTATTAAGGTATCATTGATATACATTCTTAAGAAGGTTTCACATGACAAAACAATGTGGTTACTACATTCACCTCTGTTATCGTGTCTCCCCCACACCCCATTGCAGTCACTGCCCATCATGCCACAGAGTCACTATTTAGAACAGCATTTCTTCAAAAGGACTTTCTGCTCAAGGAACTTCTGAGCCTGAGCAGAGAGCAAGAAAACACATGGTCTGCAAACCCAGACTCAGCCCAGCCGGGCAAGTACCAACTTATATTGTTCACTTCTTAGGATTCCAGGTCTTCTTTGATAAGTCATCTAAGGGTCAGTGCAGATAATCTGATCTGAACACTTTGTGAACACTTTGTCAACCTGGGAAATTCTCAGTAAGCTCACAAATACGCTATGCAACAGTCAAAATAAAGCCATATTTGTTGCAACATAGACTTCTAAAATATCTCTCATCACAGAAAGACCTGAGAGCTAATAAGATTATTTATTATTTATCATTTGAGTCTATAGAGAGAAGATACAGACTGTTTCTTTCTTAACACTATTTATGCAATAAATGTCTGTGAGATACCAGCTTTATTAAGATATATAAAACTAACACAATAATCCCTTTGTTTGAATGCCTGTGTCTTATGTACCATGAAGAACAAACAGAATAACTTGGCATTCCCAGCCTTGATCGTTATGAGATAACTTTTTTTAAAACAATCCAAGATTACAAATAAAGTTGTCATATAAGGCCAGTAATGAAAATTAGTGAAAAATATTTAAAAGCCATGTTTCATTCTGAAATCAACTAGATTTGGCAAGCATCTACCTAATTATAAGCCTATTTTGTAATTTGGATTTAGGCCAAGCCATTAAGACAGCCTATATAAAACAGTCCAGGCTAATAAAAGAGGAACTCAAAAATTAGGATGAAGCAAAAACGAGCACAGAAGCTGCCAACCACCTGGTAGTTAATAAAAATCAAGATCTAATGGTAAGAATAGCTAGAGGAATGGTTGAAATACATAGTAATAAACGAAGTCAAGATAACTATTTACAGAAAAAGAAGGAACAGTGCAAAGAAAAGGGAAGAATTCACGTTTCCCAGGGTAATGAATTCCATTTCAAACAATCCAAGCCTGAATCACAGAGGATCTCGACACCAATAACTTGGTTTTGTTAGAAGTGGAGAAAAGATAGCAGAAAATCTATGTCCCATTTATGAGTATATATAGATAAATTGACAATAGAAAATCAAAATAATCTTATTGTTGTTTCTTACTAACACCTGCAAAAGGGAAGAGTCTTGCAATGGAGGAGGCTGTGACCTTGGGCAAGTTACTTAGTCTCCACATGCTTCAGTTTCTCTTCTAAATTGAGGGACTTGGACTAGATGATGTCTCAAGTCTGTTGCAGCTCCACATTGTATTTCCCTGAAATGGGAAGAGTCTCACTGTGACAAATTAAGGGGTTGGTATATTACTATGGACAATCAGATCAAAAGCCCAACAGGAACCCATACTTTATTTCATCATTGGATTAGGCCCATGGTGCCTAAATTCAAAGTTCTCTTTTCCTTAATAGGACATTGTTTCTTGTGTCTATTAGGCAATATGTCTGTCTTCAAGATATTATGCAAACTTTCCCATAAATTTTTCAGTGTGCTTTGTTTTGAAGTTGATTCCTAACAGCACAGACACAACAGAAATATTTACCCTGACCTTAGCACAGAACCACTGAAGGGCAGAGTATACTTTGTTCTCTACCATCAGGACTGTTCTAAGGCATAAGTAAATTGAGCCTTTGAGGCTTACCCTTCTCATAACTTCAACAGCATGCTTTCCTTGGTACCCTGCTCTGGCCTCACCCAGCCCTCACACACAGGACCATTCCTGTGCCCACACATCCTATGCATAGAAGCAGAGGCTTCCCATGGGCAGAAAGGGCAAGCTTTTCAAATCCAGGCACCCAGGCAACACCTGGCAGAGTAGGATCTTAATAAATGCTAGGTGAATGCCTCATGAGCATGTAGATGTCACAGACCTGATCTTATCATATTCCCTCAAGACCCCGCTGACTCTTCCAATAAATACTGCCCCACTCAGGAGTCATTGGATGCTAATGTTCACAACCTCCAAGGTCAGAGGAAAGCATTTTAAAAGGACCTGCTTAGACTAACTGGCTTAACCACAATGCCTAACCCAGGAGTCAGAATGGGAGACTGAAAAACAGTTGCAGATCCTTTAGTTTTTACAGTACATGTGCAGCCTCATCCTTCAGTCACTTATCTTTAAAAAAAAGCAATATGATGCTGTAAAATTTTTACTTCTTTCAAGTCTCTAGTATGGGCAATTTTATGACTTAAAGGATAGAGGGAAGGAGAATGGAAAAGGGAGAGTGGGAAGAAGAGATAGTCTATTTCTGAGCTCTGCTGAATTACAGGTAGAGTTCTGTGTACTTTACACAGAGTATTTCATTCAAGCTCTAAGCTGTTAGATCTTTCGTTTACAGACAAGAGTCCAATAGGTGATATTAACAATTACTGCTGAGTTACACGAAGAAAGCCATTGTCACAGACACCATTGTTTTCTGCCTAGAACCCCCCCTGTATGAATTGTCCCTATTCCCATTCCATATCCATGAGTGCAGCAGAGGCAGCCATGTTTCTGTGTGGTCCTGTCCCCAGACACTATACATATCACTTACAATCATCTATAATCTAAAATAATTATGATAATTGCTGTAACTGAGGTGACACCTAGAGAGCAGCTAAGGTGTTGCCCTCTTTTGAGACCTAGAGAATATTGACTTAAATCACCAGTTTTGCCTATAACTCATGAACACCTTCAGCCCTTCATGCTCTTCTTTGCTGCCCGCTTATTTTTCACTCTGCTTTGTAAATATAGCTTTATTTCCACCATTCTCAAACCAAATGTGCCTTTCAAAAATAAAATTAAAAACTCACTCTTATAAGGCTTTACAGTGTGGCATACTGCACTGAAAGCTTTAGAAATGCGGACAGGATGTACATCACAATGACACAAACACCAGAACAGAGAGTATCAGTGTCCCAATCCCCACCCTCGAGGCTGCTCTGCCTCATCACTCAGCTGTTTCCCTCAACCCCCCTACCCACTGCACTCACTGACTCCTCTTCATTTCTCATGTACAGCAATTGGGCCAGTCATTTTATTGCCAGGTCTTTTGCTCTCTTGTTATCTGTTTGGGGGATTATTAAGACCATACCCCAAACAAAGGCAATTTCTTCCCCAAGAATTCTGTTACCCATTAACAAGATTTTTTTAAATCTCCACTACAGACTGTTAACCAAGTTCTATAGAAAGACATAAAAAAGGAGAGAGTCATTCTGAGAAGACTTAAATGAAGAGGTGACAATCAGTTAGGTTTTTAAAGGATTATCAAGTTTCCTCAGGCCAAAAGCAAGATAAAGGGCATCCTGAGGGGAGGGCATCACCTGAGAAAGGGTTCAGAAATGCAAGAAGGCACCGCAGGTTCCAGGAGCCTAAGTGATATTCCACGCATCTTACAAGTAGAATTCCAGGTCAGATTGAAAAGGTACCTTGTGAAGAGGGAGAGAGAGGACCTTGAAAGACTGTCCATGGATGTAGGGCTGTGTAACGGATCCCCAAAAGTTTTTGCTTTTTGTGACATGAGTAATCTGTGTTTCAAGATATCAGCTGCAGAAATTTGTTTGTATCAATTCAATACCTATTAGGTACTTAGTATGTGATAGGCACACTGCTAAGAATTGGTATTGTAAGATGAATAAATTCGCAAAATGCTAACATACCAAGATGAATCTGGCACCAAGATATCTATGAAGTGTTCAGGACAGACACACCATCTGCATCTGTAGAAGCATCAAGATATCGACCCCTTCATCCTTTGGGACAGCTAGGAAGAGGCTGCAATGGCTAGATCTGTGTCCAGGTGTCTCCAGCCATAAGCAAGCATCTCCTTTGACATCAGTGCGATAGAAATATTGTGTACCACAGGTACCATGCTGTGGAAATGATGGGAAGCACTGGCAAAGGATTAAGATGCTGTTGTTGAAGCTCGGTGAGCTGGATGAGAGTGGGCTGTGGTGGTGATAAAGAGCACATGAACCTGAGAGCTATGTAGGAGGTAGAATCAACACATGTTGGTAACTGAATTTTTGTGGGAGGTGGGGGTAAAGGAGAATACAATGAATTCAGCACGAGGAGTGTTTAGATGGGAGGAACTTCTATAATGAGTCATCCATCAGAGAAGAGTAGATACAAGTTTGGATAATTGAAAATATTTGAATCTGTTCCTTGAGAGAGAGATTTTATAGTCAAGAACTGCTGAGTGCTGAATTTCAATGATTTGCTTCAGCTATATCTCTACATACTTCCCTTGTTTAACAGTCCAAAGTATGAACCTTGACAGAATCTTAGCAATGGGGAAGTCAGATGTGGATACTTACAGGGGTCTGGGCTCAAGTGGGTTTAGGCAGATCTTTCAAGTTGGGGAACCAACTGAGATTCAACAGGGCATAGTTTATATAATAGTTTAGAATTGGTGGGCACAGCAACACTAAGGTCCTGAAACAAGCCTTGATATACAAATAGTTGTTTGATAAGCAAGAATGTTCCCAGATGAGTGAACTGCTGTCTCCAACTACTTTGTAGGAATTTCCTGTAGCAAATAGTAAAGTTATATACCAGTTTAGTTTTCTTTTCCCAAGACAGTTTTTCTGAAGCAAACAACAAAATCATGTTGACTTAGTTTTTCTGTCATCTTATTGTCATAGACAGTCTCAGTTGTCATTCTCAACTTTCAAAAAATGTTGTTTTATGTATGTGTGCCAACTAGAATGAAATTTAGCCACAGACTATTTCTAGAGTTACCAGGTCTTCCCATCTATCCAAGACAAGAAATCTTTCAAGTGAATCCTGAATAACCATACCCACCTCTACCTACTCCTGGCTGGGGAAGATGACAGGAATTTTTGCATCAAGATAATGGATGGAAATGATAAATGCCATGGAAGTGATAGTGTGGATGGAGAATACCAAGGAAACTAAAGATGTGGTGAGGCCTGATAGATTTAACTCTGAGATTTAGGCTGCTGGTGAAAATAATGTAGCACAGATTGCATAGTTTCCAACATCTCTTGAGCCCTCAAAGCTACCTGAAATCCTTTGCTATTTTCTCAATAATCTTTATTCTCATGTTTTACAAAGGGAAATCTTTATTTCTCATGTTAATTTCAAGCATTCTCTATTTCCCTCTGGCCTCCAAACCCACTATTTCTTTTCACACTCAGTAGATGCCCTTGGTTTCTACTTCAAAGATTAAAAAGGTTCAAGCAATTTTAAACTCATATCTACTCATTGCCATCTAAGTTAAAGCTTACTGTATTTGCATCTATCTTTTTATTCTTCTCTCCTATTGAATTGCAGGAGCTAGCATTCCTCCTCTGAAGCTCTCCCCTCATCTCAAGCTTATTGTTCTATTAATTATCCCCACTCTTCTGTGTTTTCTCTTACCTTAATTGGATCCTTCCTTCTTAGTACTTGTCTTATAGTTTTCTTCTTGCCTGTTTTGCTACTTCTTTTCACTTTTTTCACAACCATCTAATCCTCTATTTCTTAAATAGCAGTGCTCCTGTGGTGCTAAAAATGTCTTCCTGTCTTACAATCTGTACTCTCCTTTCATACTCTTTTTATTGTATGTATGTATGTATGCCACCAACTATCATCCAAGACTCTCACCTTTATAACACCTGTAGGGTTCTCGCTAGAGCTCAGTTACATAAATTTGAGCATACATTTCACCTGGCTATTATACTCTCATATGAAACTCAATACAATACAAATAAATGCCTTGGTGTTAGTCTATTTTCATTTATTTCCTTGCATATTCATAGTGCCTTTTAATCTTGAAACTTGGGTCATTGTAATTCTGGGAAATGTTCTTAAATTTCTTCTTAATGACATTCTCCTCACATTTTTTTTCTGTTCTTTTATTGTGGAGCTCATATTTTTCAGATATTGGATCTTCTTTAACAGCCCTCTACCATCCTTTACTTTTCACTCCAGTTTTCCGTCCCTAAGTCTTTTTGGTCTACATTATAGGCTGAAATTGTGTTCCTCAAAACTCATATGTTGAAGCCCTAACCACCAGTACCTCAGAATGTGACTATATTTGGAGACAGGAACTCTAAAGAGACTGTTCAATTACACTGAGGTCACTGGGGCTCTAATCCAATATGACTGGTGCCCTTATAAGAAAAGGAAGTTTGGACACAGATACACTTAGAGGGAAAATGCTATGTGAATATGAAGGTAGCTATCTATAAGCCAAGGAAAGAGGCTTCAAAAGAAACCAACTCTGCTGCTTGATGTTCAGCTTCTAGTCTTCAGAACTGTGAGAAAATAAATTTCTGTTGTTTAAGCATCCAGTCTGTAGCATTGTTATGACAGTCCTAGCAAACTAATACTGTCTGCTTCACAGGAGCTTTTCTCTACTTTACAGAATTAATTTTAAAATTTGCTTTCATCTGCTCTCACAGTTTTTTATTTCTAAGAGTTCTCTTTTTAAAAAAAAAAGAAAATTAATTTTAAAATTTTCTTTTTTTTTTTAGAGGGCATCTCTCATATTTATTGATCAAATGGTTGTTAACAATAAAATTCTGTATAGGGGACTCAATGCTCAATGCACAATCATTAATCCACCCCAAGCCTGATTCTCAACAGTCTACAATCTTCTGAGGCATAACAAACAAGTTCTTACATGGAGAACAAATTCTTACATAGTGACTAAGTTCTTACACAGTGAACAGTACAAGGGCAGTCATCACAGAAACTTTCGGTTTTGATCACACATTATGAACTATAAACAATCAGGTCAAATATGAATATTTGTTTGATTTTTATACTTGATTTATATGTGAATCCCACATTTCTCCCATTTTATTATTATTATTATTTTTTTTAATAAAATGCTGAAGTGGTAGGTAGATGCAAGATAAAGGTAGAAAACATAGTTTAGTGTTGTAAAATTTTCTTTTATCTGCTCTCAGTTTTTTATTTCTAAGAGTTCTCTTTTTTAAAAAAAATTCCATTTATAATAGCATTCTGCTCATGCTTCAAGGGTGCAATATCTTTTTTTTCATCTCTCTAAGGATATTAATTATAATTTTCCTTTTGATGTTTTTGTGTTCATGCATAGTTTTGGTTTCCGCAAATAGTCTATTTTTAAAGTTTATATCTTTTATGTTAAGATTTCTCAGGTATCTGATTATCTGCTCATATTTTAAGAAAAGGAAACTAAAAAAGGCTGATTTGCAGCTCTGAGTGGTAGGTGGGGCGTGTTGGCTGTGGACTCATGCCCTATGATCTTTCACCCAAGGGTTGAATACTAGCAATACACAGGTGAAGTCTGAAGTAAATATATCTGTGTTTTGTTTTTCAATTAGATTTGCCTACCTTTAACTGGGAAATATAGCCTTAACCTCCAAGTCCCACCACTCCTTTTTGCTAAGCTACTTTTAAGCTTGAAATTTCTACCTAATTAATACTTTTTCTACTGGTCAAAATCTTGCTTATTCTTTAACACAAGTTCAGATGTCTCTTCCTCCATGACATCTTCTCTAATACCCTCAGGCTGACTTAAACTGCCTCCTCTGGGTCCCACCAAGTTTTAGTCCTCTATTAGAGCCCTTGACACAGTCCTTCTTTGTGAGATAGATATTTGATGTGCATATGAGATACTCCATAAAACCATGCATCCTGTGAAGGCAGGAACTCTATTTCAGGCATGTTAGTATCTCATATGGCAGCTTTGGTAAAAGCTCAAGAAGTGGTTACTTGAAAACCTTTTGTGCGGGTAGAGGGAGAAAAGGAGAACAGGGGAGCATGATTTGGTCTTCTTCCTAGAAAATCGAACTTGATACTCATTCCTGAATATTTGATTATTAAAATCATGAATTATAATACCCCCACCCCAAAGTAAGAAACATTCCATGCCAAGTCACAATGTGGCTTTAATATGCTTTCAGATGATTTCACAGACGATAATCTGTTTCACATGATAGAGCGTTTCTATAGCTTTAACAACAGAGAGAAGGAAAAATAAAAACCCCAACATACCTAAATAAAAGAGGGACTATTCCTGCATTTGAAGAAGTAATTTGCCCTCATTTGTGATCATGTGCCCTTTCAGAATTCATATCAGGTAAGGCATAAATCCTGTCCCATCCCCAAAGGTCCCCATATACAATAAATCATAGTTTGTGGCAAATGTTTTGAAAGCAGTTTTCAGATATCTGAGGCCTTAGCATTTCTGCTTTTATTTTACCATGGCCTCAGTTGTAAAGTATCCATGATCATTTTTTCGAGCAGCATGAGTTTTTGGCATGTATCACATCCATTTCTACTTAAAGCCCCAGGAACACAATCTGCATTTTCATCCACAGAGCATCCCATTGTCAAATGAACTAGTCTTTTTCTTTTTTTATTCAGCTACTCATGTTGGCCCAATTAAACAGCATTGTTCCTATTAATCTTTCCCTTCCAAGACAGTTTGAACGTTGTGGTTTTTAAATTATAGAGAGAGCCCTGGGAGTTACCAAATATAAACTCATTCATGTGAACAGTAAACAAAGTGTGTTTGGATTCATGCAAATTTATGACTCTGCAGAGACCTTGAAAAATCAAATGGGTTTAAAGAACTGTATCTCCAAGTACTCTTAAACTGGACATGACGATTAAGGGACAGAATGTGGTGCAGATGGCCTGAGTTCCCAACAAGCCACTGCTTTGTACAAACTGGGTGGTCTGGACCTATTTGACCTTCCTATAATCCCCAATTCCCATTTGCAAAATGGGCAAAATAATTGCATCTTTTTAAGAAGACATTTGCGAAGATCAAATGAAATAATGTTTTTGGCACACACTCGATAAGTATTAGTTGCTGTATTTTTTTTTTTTTTGTAGATAATTATTTTTTATTGAAGGGTAGTTGACACACAGTGTTACATTACATTAGTTTCAGGTGTACAACATAGTGATTCAACATTTATATACATGACAATTCTAGGTACCAGCTATCACCATACCAAGCTGTTACAATATATTGACTATATTCATTACATCCCGGTTATTTATTATTTTACCATTGGAAGTGTGTACTTTTATTTTGTTTGTTTGTTTGTGAGGGCATCTCTCATATTTATTGATCAAATGGTTGTTAACAACAATAAAATTCTGTATAGGGGAGTCAATACTCAATGCACAATCATTAATCCACCCCAAGCCTAATTTTCGTCAGTCTCCAATCTTCTGAAGCATAACAAACAAGTTCTTACATGGAGAACAAATTCTTACATAGTGAATAAGTTCTTACATGGTGAACAGTACAAGGGCAGCCATCACAGAAACCTTCGGTTTTGCTCATGCATTATGAACTATAAACAGTCAGTTCAAATATGAATACTCATTTGATTTTTATACTTGATTTATATGTGGATACCACATTTCTCTCTTTATTATTAATATTTTTAATAAAATGCTGAAGTGGTAGGTAGATACAAGATAAAGGTAGAAAACATAGTTTAGTGTTGTAAGAGAGCAAATGTAGATGATCAGGTGTGTGCCTGTAGACTATGTGTTAATCCAAGCTGGACAAGGGGAATAAAACAACCACGTATGCAGATTTCTCTCAGAATAGGGGGGGTGAGGTTCTAAGCCTCACCTCTGTTGATCCCCAATTTCTCACCTGATGACCCCCCTGCGACTGTGCCTGTCTTAGGTTGTTCCTCCCTTGAGGAATCTTACCCGTCTCTGGCTAACCAGTCATCTTCTGGGGCCATACAGGGAAATGTAAAGTTGGTAAGTGAGAGAGAAGCCTTATTGTTTGAAATGGTTAGCTTTTTATTTCTTTGCATATTTATGCCCTGTAGCTTCTATGCCCAGCATTTGTCTTGAGGTATCTTTACCACTTGGAAGAATTATGATACTCAGTAAATTTGATATGAGGCACGAATTCTATTTAAGGGTTGTAATTAGGAAGGAAGAAGAAAAGCTATAGAAGTAGCAGGCGGCAGAAAACATGGGAAGATTGATTATTTATTTGACATATCTTCTTGTAGAGTAACTTCAGCATGTATAGGTTTTAAGCTACTACTTAAATTGCGCACCCACATTAACATAATAGGAGTATAGTTACATAACCAAAGCATACCTGTAATTACCAGCCATCTCCAGTGAAACCAAGAAAACCAGTTATGCATCTTAGGCATTTGTGAAAACTTATCTATGATATGGTGGATATTGTCCAACTGAATTTGAACTGTCTGAGAGAAATCAGACAAATTAAGACAACCCATTCCTGGGGAATGTTCACATCCCTTATGTTCTTTTAACAGTAAATAGTCTACAGTTGTAAGATTCTGGAGCGCTACAATTTGCACTTCTCCTAATTCTTGATTGAGTTCCAACAGTATAGATTCAGTCAAATTTGTTGTTTTACTGTATGCACAGGCCAGTTTAGATATCTCCTTCATTCCTATGGCAAGTCCAGGAACTGGTGGGATGAGTGCATCTACAGCTGTAGCAGTGCGTGGATCTTTGTTGGGGTTTTTTGATGATCATCTTCTGCCATGAGTCTTCCAGAGAGTGCTGATGTTGGAAGTTCTTTTTCATATCATATCTTAGTTCATTTTCAGGGTAGCCCAATTAGGCTTTGATCCTCTGTATAAACACAAACAGACCCTTTGCCTACACTTTTATATGCCCTTTATACCCTTGTGTAGAACTCATTGGAGGTTACCACACAGGAACTGCCCTTTCCTTTTTTTTTTTTTGGTATCACTAATCTACAATTACATGACGAATATTATGTTTACTAGGCTCTCCCCTATACCAGGTCCCCCCTATAAACCCCTTTGCAGTCACTGTCCATCAGCATAGCAAAATGTTGTAGAATCACTACTTGCCTTCTCTGTGTTGTACAGCCCTCCCTTTTCTCCTACCCCCCCCATGCATGCTAATCTTAATACCTCCCTACTTCTCCCCCCCTTATCCCTCCCTACCCACCCATCCTCCCCAGTCCCTTTCCCTTTTAGTCCTATTAGTCCATTCTTGAGTTGTGTGATTCTGCTGCTGTTTTGTTCCTTCAGTTTTTCCTTTGTTCTTATACTCCACAGATAAGTGAAATCATTTGGTATTTCTCTTTCTCCGCTTGGCTTGTTTCACTGAGCATAATACCCTCCAGCTCCATCCATGTTGCTGCAAATGGTTGGATTTGCCCTCTTCTTATGGCTGAGTAGTATTCCATTGTGTATATGTACCACATCTTCTTTATCCATTCATCTATTGATGGACATTTAGGTTGCTTCCAATTCTTGGCTATTGTAAATAGTGCTGCGATAAACATAGGGGTGCACTGATCTTTCTCATACTTGATTGCTGCATTCTTAGGGTAAATTCCCAGGAGTGCAATTCCTGGGTCAAATGGTATGTCTGTTTTGAGCATTTTGATGTACCTCCATACTGCTTTCCACAATGGTTGAACTAACTTACATTCCCACGAGCAGTGTAGGAGGGTTCCCCTTTCTCCACAGCCTCGCCAACATTTGTTGTTGTTTGTCTTTTGGATGGCAGCCATCCTTACTGGTGTGAGGTGATACCTCATTGTAGTTTTAATTTGAATTTCTCTGATAATTAGCGATGTGGAGCATCTTTTCATGTGTCTTTTGGCCATCTGTATTTCTTTTTTGGAGAACTGTCTGTTCAGTTCCTCTGCCCATTTTTTAATTGGGATATTTGTTTTTTGTTTGTTGAGGCGTGTGAGCTCTTTATATATTCTGGACGTCAAGCCTTTATCGGATGTGTCATTTTCAAATATATTCTCCCATACTGTAGGGTTCCTTTTTGTTCTATTGATGGTGTCTTTTGCTGTACAGAAGCTTTTCAGCTTAATATAGTCCCACTTATTCATTTTTGCTGTTGTTTTCCTTGCCCAGGGAGATATGTTCAAGAAGAGGTCGCTCATGTGTATGTCTAAGAGGTTTTTGCCTATGTTTTCTTCCAAGAGTTTAATGGTTTCGTGACTTACATTCAGGTCTTTGATCCATTTTGAGTTTACTTTTGTATATGGGGTTAGACAATGGTCCAGTTTCATTCTCCTACATGTAGCTGTCCAGTTTTGCCAGCACCATCTGTTGAAGAGACTGTCATTTCGCCATTGTATGTCCACGGTCCCTTTATCATATATTAATTGACCATATATGTCTGGGTTAATGTCTGGATTCTCTAGTCTGTTCCATTGGTCTGTGGCTCTGCTCTTGTGCCAGTACCAAATTGTCTTGATTACTATGGCTTTATAGTAGAGCTTGAAGTTGGGGAGTGAGATCCCCCCTACTTTATTCTTCTTTCTCAGGATTGCTTTGGCTATTCGGCGTCTTTGGTGTTTCCATATGAATTTTTGAATTATTTGTTCCAGTTCATTGAAGAATGTTGCTGGTAGTTTGATAGGGATTGCATCAAATCTGTATATTGCTTTGGGCAGGATGGCCATTTTGACGATATTAATTCTTCCTAGCCACGAGCATGGGATGAGTTTCCATCTGTTAGTGTCCCCTTTAATTTCTCTTAAGAGTGACTTGTAGTTTTCAGAGTATAAGTCTTTCACTTCTTTGGTTAGGTTTGTTCCTAGGTATTTTTTTTTTTGATGCAATTGTGAATGGAGTTGTTTTCCTGATTTCTCTTTCTGTTGGTTCATTGTTAGTGTATAAGAAAGCCACAGATTTCTGTGTGTTGATTTTGTATCCTGCAACTTTGCTGTATTCCGATATCAGTTCTAGTAGTTTTGGGGTGGAGTCTTTAGGGTTTTTTTATGTACAGTATCATGTCATCTGCAAATAGTGACAGTTTAACTTCTTCTTTACCAATCTGGATTCCCTGTATTTCTTTGTTTTGTCTGATTGCCATGTCTAGGACCTCCAGTACTATGTTAAATAACAGTGGGGAGAGTGGGCATCCCTGTCTAGTTCCCGATCTCAGAGGAAATGCTTTCAGCTTCTCGCTGTTCAATATAATGTTGGCTGTGGGTTTATCATATATGGCCTTTATTATGTTGAGGTACTTGCCCTCTATTCCCATTTTGCTGAGAGTTTTTATCATGAATGGATGTTGAACTTTGTCAAATGCTTTTTCAGCATCTATGGAGATGATCATGTGGTTTTTCTCTTTCTTTTTGTTGATGTGGTGGATGATGTTAATGGACTTTCGAATGTTGTACCATCCTTGCATCCCTGGGATGAATCCCACTTGGTCATGGTGTATGATCCTTTTGATGTATTTTTGAATTCGGTTTGCTAATATTTTGTTGAGTATTTTTGCATCTACATTCATCAGGGATATTGGTCTGTAGTTTTCTTTTTTGGTGGGGTCTTTGCCTGGTTTTGGTATTAGGGTGATGTTAGCTTCATAGAATGAGTTTGGGAGTATCCCCTCCTCCTCTATTTTTTGGAAAACTTTAAGGAGAATGGGTATTATGTCTTCCCTGTATGTCTGATAAAATTCCGAGGTAAATCCATCTGGCCCGGGGGTTTTGTTCTTTGGTAGTTTTTTGATTACCGCTTCAATTTCGTTGCTGGTAATTGGTCTGTTTAGGTTTTCTGTTTCTTCCTGGGTCAATCTTGGAAGGTTGTATTTTTCTAGGAAGTTGTCCATTTCTCCTATGTTTCCCAGCTTGTTAGCATATAGGTTTTCATAGTAGTCTCTAATAATTCTTTGTATTTCTGTGGGGTCCGTCGTGATTTTTCCTTTCTCGTTTCTGATACTGTTGATTTGTGTTGACTCTCTTTTCTTCTTAATAAGTCTGGCTAGAGGCTTATCTATTTTGTTTATTTTCTCGAAGAATCAGCTCTTGGTTTCATTGATTTTTGGTATTGTTTTATTCTTCTCAATTTTATTTATTTCTTCTCTGATCTTTATTATGTCCCTCCTTCTGCTGACCTTAGGCCTCATCTGTTCTTCTTTTTCCAATTTCAGTAATTGTGACATTAGACCATTCATTTGGGATTGTTCTTCCTTTTTTAAATATGCTTGGATTGCTATATACTTTCCTCTTAAGACTGCTTTTGCTGTGTGCCACAGAAGTTGGGGCTTAGTGGTGTTGTTGTCATTTGTTTCCATATATTGCTGGATCTCCATTTTGATTTGGTCATTGATCCATTGATTATTTAGGAGCATGTTGTTAAGCCTCCATGTGTTTGCGAGCCTCTTTGCTTTCTTTGTACAGTTTATTTCTAGTTTTATGCCTTTGTGGTCTGAAAAGTTTGTTGGTAGGATTTCAATCTTTTGGGATTTTCTGAGGCTCTTTTTGTGACCTAGTATGTGGTCTATTCTGGATAATGTTCCATGTGCACTTGAGAAGAATGTATATCCTGTTGCTTTTGGTTGGAGAGTTCTATAGATGTCTATTAGGTCCATCTGCTCTACTGTGTTGTTCAGTGCTTCCGTGTCCTTACTTATTTTCTGCCCTGTATTTTTTTAATTATCAAGAACACCAAGGTTGAAACATGGTGTCAGACAAAGAAACTGCAAGAATAGTTGTTTTCCACAGTTTTAAAAACTGGTTAGACCTCTATACCAGCCAAGTGCCAAGCCAGAGTAAACTGGTTGAATGAAACCAAAAAATATTCAGAATTTAATGTTTAAACACATAATTTTGAATACAACATTTGGAACAAGAATTACAAGGAATTAGAAATGTGTAACTTCCAGTTTTTCTATTATTATAAAGAAAACTTTGGGAGGAAAGCAATAAAATGCCAGCTCAAAACTAGTTTCTTAAGAATCTCCGGCTTTAATTAGAAACATAAATTTGATAGGCCCCCAGATTCAAATCTTCTTTCCTTCAACACAGGTATATCGTGTACCATATGCAGAACCCAGCCCACTCACAGTAAGTAACACCTGGCTGGTGATCACAAAGGCCACTGATAATTCAAACCAAAGAATAAGTCTTTGCCTAAGAGAAAATAAGCTTAACCACTTTTCTTTGCCTTTCTGGTTCAAATATATATATATATATATATATGTATTTATATGTGTGTGTGTGTGTGTATTTTTTTTTAAGGCAGGAACATTTTATAAAATGTACTTTGCTTTATTTTCTATATGCTTATTTTGTGCGGTGTAAGTTAGTGGTAAGTTGACACACACAATATATAATAGTTAATGTTGTTTTTCCTAAGTAGTTGGATGAATTGGTCAATTTAAAATTAATGTAAAAAAGCCTTTCCTTAATCATCATCCACAGAACCTTTTTCCTGGAATGTCAGTAAATATGCTAGGAGAAAAGTGGACTATCACAAATAAGTTTGAAATAGAGGCATTCATTATATATATAGTTATCAACATGTCAGGTGCACAATAGCATATAAAAAAACTGTAAGATGTCCTGTGGTGAAGAAAACTTTTATTCATTAATCTGTATTTTCCCTAAGTTATTTCAGCCTAGAATACATTTTTCCCAGCTCCAATAGCTACTAAAAGAGCACAGTTTGCAGAATTCCAATTTGGGGATACATTGATTCATTTGGGAGGACTCATCTTGCAATTCATTAAAAAACTATCAAACTGAAAATTGTCAATGTTCTATATATCAATGATGATAATAACAGGTACCACTTATTGAACACTTACTAAATCTTAGGGAAAATGCTTTTTCCTTACTCCTTGCCTTTTTTCCCTTGAGGAGGATCTACCTTCAATATCCTTGGCTTCTTGTGGAGATGGAGCGCTACTGTTGGTCAACATTTCTCATTTAGATGGAGCTAGTATATCAAAAGTGGGAGTGAACAAAGATACTAAGTCTGGTCTCTTTCCTCTGCACCTGGGCCAAGGGCAATTAGTACCCTGGGTTAAGTGTCTGCTCCTCTGAGAGGAAAATTTTGTTGCAAGGCCAAGAACAGGAGATAGGGAGTAGCAAACCTACATCATTGGTCAGAATAAGTTATACCGTGCAACCCAGTCCTTATTATTGATAATGGTGATACGTAAGTTTATCATGGAATAACTTTATTATATTTTAACTGGTTCAGATCTTGGGCAAATGAAGAGCAGTGTTGTTTTGGGTCCCCCTCATAACCTCAACAGTATGTATTATTATTTCTGCATGATAGTTTATGTGCATTATCTCATTTAGTTCTCACAAAAACCTTTTAAAGTAGATACTAATATATGCCCATTTTATAGATGAGGAAATTGAAACAGAGGTTAAGTAACTTACCAGAGGCGATGTAGTATAGTAAGTGACTGATCTCATCATTAATGAATGTAATATGCACATTATTTACTTGTACTATAACTATAGTGCATCTCTAAGATGGTGTTTGGGTTTGGAACCCTTTAATGTTTCTCTCTCAGCTCTTCCTCCATTGTGCTATTGATGTATAAAACCAACATCAGTTACATAGAATGAAATTTTAAAAATATAAATTTGATCAATGAATGAAATTCTCAGGAAGCTACAAAATCAGAGTTGTAATACAGGGATTTCATAGTGACAGCCAGCCCGCAGATATGTTTTGTTTGGTTCCCAAAGTGTTGAAGGTTTGAATTAGTAAATGCCATAAAAATATAGATTTATGGCCTCTCTTTAAAAAAATGTGAACATATGGGCAGCAGTAAGCTGGAGTTGAAGAGTTGCTGTCTCCTTCTGATGAAGCATGTTAGTGCAGTTCACCTTGGTCCCCACTGTGTCACTCCATTTAAGTGCTCTTGTAGACATATCAATTTGCAACTCTGGTGCCAGATAGCATGCCTCCCAAGCCCACCCCACTTGGCCCAGTGGAACATCGTTGTTGGAAGCTGGATGTCAATGTCTGTGATTGGACCACTAAGTGAACATTAGGTGTCTTGTGAAACAACAAGCTGCATAAGTGGCAGCTCTTCAGAAGGGATGCCACTCAATGAGGGTGCTAATCCCTCGAGCAGAAATGTTCAAGTTGCATTTCAGGGAGTGAGAAGAGCCACTGGACAGGCAGGGGTGTGAGTCCACCATGCACACTCAGCTCAGTCTCATCTGCTTTCAGTATGAGATGTCTAAATGATATGAAAACACAGGTTTCTTTGGCTCTAAAATCATTGTCAACTATTGCTGCCAAGTCTTTGATATTCTTCGTTCCAACACTGACCCTTCTTTCATCCTCCTTAAACAGGCATCTTTTGCATGGCAATTCCTCAATAAAAATTTGTCAAATGAGCAAATGAGTAGATAGACTATGAATTCTAGGGTGGATGATTGTCCTTCCCTTCAGAAATGTGTATTGGAATGAGTGAAGAATACCCTGGGAAGGGCTCTTTCCACCCTTTTGTTCTTCCATTCCTGAATCTCACTACAACTCTATCACTAGGAAGAGCAAGGCTATTTCCCATTAAGTTTAGACCATACCTCTTCCAAGGGAATCTACATTCGAAAGATCCTTCAATAATGACATGAAAAAACTGCCCCCTATTGTAGGAATATCAGATATCAGTAAGCAGTTGGAATAAATATTGAGGGAAGGCACTTTCTCACCCTGAAATCAGATCTCATAGACCTGAATTTAAGGTCAAACAAATGGCAAGTTCAGAATTTCAATCAACTGTGGCTTCTATTTAAACATGGACAACCTTAGAATTACAGAACGTGAAATGGAGCTGAAAGGAACTTTAGCAAAAAGTCATCAAAACATGATAGTCTGTCCTGGCTGTCATGATGCTGGAATGCCACCTGCACCAGATTGTTATAAAATATATATCAGTTTTCTGAATGGCTGTGCAATGTTAAGCTTCTTGAAAAAGCTGGTCATCAAAACATTCTCAACACTGAATTTTAATAAGGAAAATATTTAAATCATTTTTCAGTGTAATATAAACTTGTTTGAGAGAAGGCATGCTTTGGGATAATGGCAGATAGACACCTTATTAAAATTTTATTTCCTGATTAAGAGAATTGTCTTCCATTTTACAAGGCTTTGCTTACACTAATTTCATTGGGCTGAAAGGTCATATGCATACCTCTAATAGTCAGGTGAACAGAACTGCCTCCCAAACTGCCAAAGGTACAAAATATTCTAACTTAAGCCAGGCAGACTTACCATTAGGAGATTCTTGAAGAGTGTGCCATGCTGACCATTAGAATATTCAGTGAACAGACTTTCTCCAAAGGGTATGGAAGTGCTTACTGGTAACCACTTTTAAAGTTAAAAATATAAAAATAAAATGAGCATGGGGGTCCAATAGTGCTATTTTAAAGGCACTATTATTTGACAGCTGCAGGAAACAGCTGGGCAGTTCCTAAAGGGTAGAGGCCCAGGAAATTCAAAGAAATCTCTTATTCCATTCTCCTTTAATACAGGAGGAATCATCCTTAAAATAAGCCTCCCATTGGGGAATCTAATAACCCACACTGGGAGCACACGGAGGAGTGGCACCTGAAGTGGTCACTTGAAGTGGCCATGGGTCGAGTGTGTCCATCGCCACATGGCCTGCCGTTAGTAGGCAGACAGACATTATAGACTAGCTAACCAACTCACCTTTTCAGCCCTCTTCTCCTGCTTCTGTCAGAAACTAAACACCTTCCCAGCCTAGGCTCTTACATTTAGGAATTGCCATGTGACACAGTTATGCCAATGAGCAAGAGAAAAGTGTGCTGGGGATTTGGGCAAAGTTATTGTTTTTTCTTTTTTTCTTATAAAAACAGTGGCTGGCACTCCTTTCCTCCTTTTCATCCTCCTTAAATAGGCATATGTTTATGTCTTGGACTTTGAAAGCAATTTTGTGATATTATTGAGTTTCTGAACTAATGTCAGAGGCCTGCTTCCTCCTGTTACAGCACTGTAAAAAGGTATTTTTGTTACTTGCAGCCAAAATACACAGTTGAGGACTAGTAACGCCTTTTCTTTGTGGTTTTTAACTTATTTCAAATAACATTTCACTGGATCGATTTATCTGTCTCAGGAAAAAAAATAACGTCTTTAAGTATGCATGGTTCATGGCTGGTGCCCTCTCATCCTGAAAAATCTGTCTAAAGCCCCTACAGTCTGTTTACCACACTGTGGATTAAATGAGAGTTCCTGTGGCCAGGATTCTCACCTGGTGCTGGTTGACTAGCTCACTGCACACCTGTGGGCAATACATGGCTGTTGACCATTTATAAAGAGCTCTGCCCAGTGCTCTCATCACCACATGGTGGAACAGCTGCAAGGCTGCAGGAGAGCAGAGCAGAGGCTGGAGTGGTGGCAGTGCCAAGGACAGAGGCCCAGAGGATGGCTGTGCAGGACGGCTGTGCAGACAGAGGGTCCCAGAGGACGGCTGTGTGGGATGGCTGTGCAGACAGAGGGGCCCAGAGGCAGAGACCAGCTTGCTGAATGCAGACTCGCTCTGAGTGAATGGGATTTTAGTGACTGACCTGCCACCTGGAAATAAAGTTGGGTATAACCCTTTCACCCCAAGAACATTTTGCTGTCAATTTCTTTGGTCACATTGAATCCACAGTGAACTTGCCGAGGGCTGAAACCCATTGGCAAGACACACACAGTCTTCTAGTATTCCTCCTGTATTGGGTGTGGGATGATCTATATTTTCCTCAGTTTAGTCTGTTATTTTTATTTAAAACACTATTATCCACATGAGATCCTGTCATTGTTGCTTTGTCACAGAGGCTTTTAAATTCTATTTTATATCTTAGATAGGGTAATACACTCATCTGGTTCACAAACAAAACAGTATGAAAAGGAAAACAGTGAAAAATCTCCTGCCCCATTGTTAGAACTAGTGTTAAAAAACTATTGTCAGATATTTTCTTCCAAATAAAACTATTAACCACATGGTGATTGCAAAACAAACAAAAGAGTTCATGCCTTCTCACCCCTGAATTCAACTTGCTCCTTCATCTTCAACCATTTTCTTAATTTCATTCCAAAGATTTTTAATTCAAATACAAGGTAGTATGAATGTGCATTTTTCCCTTGTCTTAACTACACAAAATGTAGCCTAACACACTTCTCTGGGCCTTGCTGCCTTTGTGGAACTGCATATCTTGGAGGCAGTCCATACTTGTAAATGGCGACCACATGTTTTCAGTGGCAAGGATATCATTATTTGAATGTATATCAGATATATAACTAATCCTCCCTTACTGGGCACTTGGACTGTTTCAACAAACAATGCTGGAACAAAAAACCTCATACACACTTGCTCAAGAAAAGGAATATCTGTAAGATAAATACCCAGGAGTGGGCTTGCTCAAAGGGCAAATGCAGCTATAATTTTGATTGTTAGTGTCAAATTGCTCTCTGTGGGAGTTGAACCAATATCCATTCCCACTAGCAAGAAACAAATCTGCCTGAAGGCAAATTTAGATTTTACCAATCCAGTAGGTGAGAAATGGTACCTTGATAACTTGGATTTATTTCATTATGAGGAATTTTGAACGTCTTTTCATAACTTTTAGGGACCACTTCTGTTTCTCATTTCTGTATCTGTTCCTGTGCCTTGCCAATTAAATAAAGAAAATAATACATAACTTTTTCACTTAGAGCTCTATCTATATTAGGGTCATTGGTTCCCATTTGTAATATGAGCTGAAGATGTTTTTCCCAGTTTATTGTTTGTCTTTCAGCATATTTTTGGTGTTGTGTTTTTGCCATGCAGAATTTATGGTTAAACTTAGTTTACCTTTTATGGCATCTGAATCTGAGTCATAGAAAGACCTTCCTTATTCAAATCTTATAAAGGAATTTAACCGTGTGTTGTTTGTTAATTGTATGTGATTTTTTTTATTTAAATATTTGATCCATTAGGCATTTATGCCAGTGTACAGTGTGAAGTGTAGATCTAACCTTTTTTTCAATTATTTGCCCAATCATACCAATGGCAATTACTGAAAAGTTCATGTTTTCAGGGTCTTTAAATATGAATTTTAAATACCAGGCTAAGTGCAGTGGCTTCCTTCTCTAGGCTAAAATTCGTAAAAGAAAAGGGTTTAGGAAATTACCTACTGGTTTGTACACAATCCACTTGAAGATGGAAGTGAAAATTTAAATTTGCCCTTGAGATTTTGTCTCTGAATAAATAGTAAATAGATTGAAATGAAAGTAGAACTTATGCAAGGAAGGTGTATTAGGGTATGTTAGGAAATATTGCTGTAGCTTTTTATTAATTTCCTTTTACAGATTGTGGATAAAATGAAAGTTCCTGTGGTCAGAATTCTCACCTGGCCCTGGTTGCCTAGCTCACTATACACATGTGGGCAGTACATTGCTATTGACTCTATATAAAGAGCTCCACCCAGTGCTCTGAGCAACACGGTGGCACGTCTGCAAGGCAGCAGAAAAGCAGAGGCTGGAGTAGTGGCAGTGCCAAGGACAGAGGCCCAGAGGATGGCTATGCAGGCCGAGAGGCCCAGAGGCAGAAACCAGCTTGCTGCACGCAGACTTGCTCTGAGTGAACGAGATTTTAGTGATTGACCTACCACCATGGAAATAAAATTGGGTATAACCCTTTCACCCAAAGAACATTCTACTGTCACTTCTTTGGTCACACTGTATCCATAGTGAACTTGCCTGAACTTGCCTGGGGCTGAAACCCATTGGCAAGACACAGATTTAAGGCAAATGATTATCAAAGATTGCACAAGGGTCTCAAAGAATAAAAGATTTTCATTATAAGTAAAAGACCAACCTAAAATGGAATGTGATACAATTCTGCATCCATGATTTTTCTAGGCTTCAGCTCCAATCTACTGAATCAAAATATCTAGAGCTGGGGCCAGGGGATCTATTTTTATAACAAGTTCTCATATAACTGTTAATTCAGGAGGGCCTGCAAAAGTCAGTGAGCTCACATCTAGAAACCTCTGACTTCTAGTCTGAAGAAGAAACTGCAGAAGCCAGGTTCAGAACCACAGAGCTAGAAAGAATGTGAAGGAACTACACCCAACCCATTGTCTTTATTCTAATTAAAGGATACGCATATGTGCCTCATCTCTCCAAATGGCTTGGTTATCCACAAACACCATCAGAAGCTTAGTTCAAAGTCACCACCCCAACCATTAGAAATCTTGTCTTTCCGCAGATGATCTGTCTGGCTTTACTTTGAATCACTCCCCTTTTGTTAAATTCCATGTCAAGGAAAGAGGAAGGAACAAATACTCTTTGAGCTTTGAAAGTGTGCCAGGCACTCCACATAACTTACTCTTTGAACTTGTGAATTGGATATCATGGTCTCATATTTATGGTTAAGGAAAATGAGGCTTGGAGAGATTATATAAATAGTCCAAGGGCCGTCAGTAAGTGCTAGAACAAGTATTCACTACCTGTTGTGTCAGATCTTTCCATAGAGAAGAAAATATTGATCAGCATCCCCTCAAGACCCTTCAAACAAAACCAATGGTCATTTGAAGAATAAGTAATCAAGCAACTTTTAGTTCTATATATTTAATTCACATTATCTTAGATAATACTATTTTAGACCTGAGAAGCCTATTTTAAAAAGCACCCCTCTGACCCCTCTCTGTCTTTTTGCTACTTTGTGTTTCCTCAATACATTTCTCAGTATCCAACAGTACTTGTCATCCACAAGCATTTTGCCTGCGTCTGCCACTAGGTAGGTCTTGGTGGGGCATGTTCTCCACTGCTTGGGACACTGGAAGTGTTCATGCTCAATCAATATTTACTGAAGGAATAACTGAAAGTTAATTCTTCATTCATACTGGCTTGTTTACTTTACAGTTGCCTAGGTTTGAGGTTTTGTTTGCTTTCAGATCCTGAACATATAGCTGGGTGTTTGGTTAAGTAGCTGGTTCAATAACCTGCTAACTATAGTATCTCCTTGTTATATATAGTATCTCTGATCCTCAGGATGAAGATCTACAGAAAGCAGAGCTTTAAAAATCATTATCATAACATCTGAATCTTCTCTTCTCTAGCACACCAATACTAACTGGTATCTCTCTGCTCTTAGTTTTTTCTTTTTCTGTGAAAGTTTCCTTTCTCTCCGTTATACACAATCTAGAACAATGTCATTTACTGAGGACTCCCTATATGCCAGGGAGTGTAATTTGTGTTTTATGAGGTACTTCATTAAATTATCTCCAGAACTCAATGAGGTACTTTATCCCCATTTTTGTTTTTGGGTTTTGTTTTGTTTTGTTTTGTTTTCCATAGGAATATTCAGTTTGGAGAAATTAAGTCACCTGAATAGGAGCTAGGATTCAAACCATGATTTACATCTATTTAAATTTCAAGCTGTCCTCACATCTGCAGTGTGTATACAAGAAATCTTGTGGGGAAAATGGAAATTCCTATGGCCAGGATCCTCACCTGACCCAAAACTACTTGATGATACATTTGGTGTACTGCTAAGCTAATGCTTCCACACTGGGAGGCAATGAGCTATTATTGTTGACTGAGTCACTGTATAAAGGACTCTGCCCAGTTCTCTGGGTGGGGGCACAGATGGAGGTAGATTATGGACCTACAGACAGCTGAATGCAGATATGATTCTAGTGCTTGACCTACTGCTGGGAGAATAAAGCTGAGTATAACCCCCTTTTACCTCAAGAACACTCCATTGTCATTTTCTCAGTCTCACCAAGTACATAGTGAACTTTCCTGGGGCTGAAACCCTCAGGCAAGACAAACCTGATTGGCTATAATGCCTCTATAGGTTCTTGTGCTGTTATTTCCAAAGACCTGTTACTAAATGATCTGCTTCAAGAAACAAAGGTTGGGAAAGGTTCACATTTCTTTTCTTTCCTAAATCATGTTAAATATGGATCATTCCATAACCAACTAAGGTCTGTGGGAAATGTAGCCTCTGTCATTTTGTAGGCTGTATCAGTTAGGAAATGCCTTCAGTTTTATGTAACTGAGACTTAAAGTGGCTTAAACAAATAATGGTTATTCTGTCGAGTGAAAGAAATCTGGAAGTAAGGAGTCCAGATATGGCAGCTCCATAGTCATCTAATTCCCAGGACCTTTCCAATTTTCTGCTCTGCCATTTTTAGTGCATGATTTTCATTTGCAAATTATCTCATGATTCTAGATGACTGCTGGAGTGCTACTCATGTCATCTGAATTCCAGACAGACAGGAAGGAGAAGCGAAGGGACATGTCCTATTAAAGAACTTCCCCAAAGGTCCAACCCTCTGTGCCAGATGTGGCCATGGAAACCTTCTCCATGGCTCTTGCTGACTGGCATATGGCAGTCAGTCTCCTGACCACCATGCAGCATTCTCCAGTATAAGGTTCTGCCACTTGCAGGATCTGTGGAATAAAAGTGCATCACAGAGACAGAATAAGATGGAAGTCTCAGCCACCATGACATCCACCACCAATCTCTTCACACCAGTCTTAGTCAGTCTGTTTCAGTTATCTTTTGCAGCATAACAAATGACCCCAAACTTAATAGCTTAAAGTACAATCAGATGTTTTCTCCTAGTTCTTCGTTTTGGGTGAACCTTGGTGGGAAAGTCTCATCTTTGTCCCATAAGGTATTGACTGGGAACATTCATGCAACTTCTTTTAGCTGGAAGCACTGCTGGAGTTAGAATGTCCAAGATGTCTTCTCTCCCTCTAGGGCCTCTCCAGAGGGCTTCTTATCACTTAATGGTCTAGTTCATGCTGCTTCTATG